>NC_092143.1:35137574-35762574 GCF_043159975.1 Macaca nemestrina
GAGGATATTTCCTTTTTCACCATAGCCCTCTATGGGCTTCCAGCTATTACTTTGCCAATTCCACAAGAACGGTCTTAGCGAAAGGCTTCTTGAGGGGAAAGCTGTAACTCTGTGAGATGATTTCACAGAACACAAAGAAGTTTCTCAGAAAGCTTCTTTCTTTTTGTTATCGGAGGATATTTCCTTTGGCCCTATAGTTTTCAAAGTGATCCGAAATATCTCTTCTCAGATTCCACAGAAGTAAGGCTAGCAATGAGATCCACGAAATACAGATGTAACTCTGTGAGATGAATTAACAGAACACTAAGGAGTTTCTAAGAAAGCTTCTTTCCAGATTTCATCTGAGGATATTTCCTTTTTCACCATAGCCCTCTAAGGGCTTCGAAATATCCCTTTGCCAATTCCACAAGAACTGTCTGAGCGAAAGGCTTCTTGCGGGGAAAGCTGTAACTCTGTGAGATGATTTCACAGAACACAAAGAAGTTTCTCGGAAAGCTTCTTTCTCTTTGTTATTGGAGGATATTTCCTTTGGAACTATAGTCCTCTGAGGGATCCGAAATATCTGTTCTCAGATTTCACAGAAATAAGACGAGCAAAGAAATCCACGAAATACAGATGTAACTCTGTGGGATGAATTAACAGAACACTAGGCAGTTTCTCAGAAAGCTTCTTTCCAGATTTCATCTGAGGATATTTCCTTTTTCAACATAGCCCTCAATGGCCTTCCAAATATCACTTTGCCAATTCCACAAGAACTGTTTTAGCGAAAGGCTTCTTGAGGGGAATGCTGTAACTCTGTGAGATGATTTCACAGAACACAAATAAGTTTCTCATAAAGCTTCTTTCTCTTTGATATCGGAGTTTATTTCCTTTGGCCCTATACTCTTCAAAGGGATCCGAAATATCTGTTCTCAGATTCCACAGAAATAAGGCTAGCAAAGAGATCCACGAAATACAGATGTAACTCTGTGAGATGAATTAACAGAACACTAAGCAGTTTCTCAGAAAGCTTCTTTCCAGATTTCATCTGAGGATAATTCCTTTTTCAACATGGCCCTCTATGGGCTTCCAAATATCACTTTGCCAATTCCACAAGAACTGTCTTAGCGAAAGGCTTCTTGAGGGGAAAGCTGTAACTCTGTGAGATGATTTCACAGAACACAAAGAAGTTTCTCTGAAAGCTTCTTTCTCTTTGTTATCGGAGGATATTTCCTTTGGCCCTGTAGTCTTCAAAGGGATCCGAAATATCTGCTCTCAGATTCCACAGAAATAAGGCTAGCAAAGAGATCCACGAAATACAGATGTAACTCTGTGAGATGAATTAACAGAACACTAAGCAGTTTCTCAGAAAGCTTCTTTCCAGATTTCATCTGAGGATATTTCCTTTTTCACCATAGCCCTCTATGGGCTTCTAAATATCACTTTGCCAATTCCACAAGAACTGTCTTAGCGAAAGGCTTCTTGAGGGGAAAGATGTAACTCTGTGAGATGATTTCACAGAACACAAAGAAGTTTCTCTGAAAGCTTCTTTCTCTTTGTTATCGGAGGATATTTCCTTTGGCCCTGTAGTCTTCAAAGGGATCCGAAATATCTGCTCTCAGATTCCACAGAAATAAGGCTAGCAAAGAGATCCACGAAATACAGATGTAACTCTGTGAGATGAATTAACAGAACACTAAGCAGTTTCTCAGAAAGCTTCTTTCCAGATTTCATCTGAGGATATTTCCTTTTTCACCATAGCCCTCTATGGGCTTCTAAATATCACTTTGCCAATCCAACAGGAACTGTCTTAGCGAAAGGCTTCTTGAGGGGAAAGATGTAACTCTGTGAGATGATTTCACAGAAAACAAAGAAATTTCTCAGAAAGCTTCTTTCTCTTTGTTATCGGAGGACATTTCCTTTGGCCCCATAGTCTTCTAAGGGATCCGAAATATCTATTCTCAGATTCCACAGAAATAAGGCTAGCAAAGAATTCCACGAAATACAGATGCATCTCTGTGAGATGAATTAACAGAACACTAAGAGTTTCTCAGAAAGCTTCTTTCCAGATTACATCTGAGGATATTTGCTTTTTCACCACAGCCCTCTATGGGCTTCCAAATATCACTTTGCTAATTCCACAAGAACTGTCTTAGCGAAAGACTTCTTGTGGGTAAAGCTGTAACTCTGTGAGATGATTTCACAGAACACAAAGGAGTTTCTCAAAAAGCTTCTTTCTCTTTGTTATGAGAGGATATTTCCTTTGGCCCTATAGTCTTCAAAGGGATCCGAAATATCTGTTCTCAGATTCAACAGAAATAAGACAGGCAAACAGATCCACGAAATACATATGTAACTCTGTGAGATGAATTAACAGAACACTAAGCAGTTTCTCAGAAAGCTTCTTTCCAGATTTCATCTCCGCACATTTCCTTTTTCACCACAGCCCTCTATGGGCCTCCAAATATCACTTTGCCAATTCCACATCAACTGTCTTAGCGAAAGGCTTCTTGAGGGGAAAGCTGTAACTCTGTGAGATGATTTCACAGAACACAAATAAGTTTCTCATAAAGCTTCTTTCTCTTTGATATCGGAGTTTATTTCCTTTGGCCCTATACTCTTCAAAGGGATCCGAAATATCTGTTCTCAGATTCCACAGAAATAAGGCTAGCTAAGAGATCCACGAAATACAGTTGTAACTCTGTGAGATGAATTAACAGAACACTAAGCAGTTTCTCAGAAAGCTTCTTTCCAGATTTCATCTGAGGATAATTCCTTTTTCAACATGGCCCTCTATGGGCTTCCAAATATCACTTTTCCAATTCCACAAGAACTGTCTTAGCGAAAGGCTTCTTGAGGGGAAAGCTGTAACTCTGTGAGATGATTTCACAGAACACAAAGAAGTTTCTCTGAAAGCTTCTTTCTCTTTGTTATCGGAGGATATTTACTTTGGCCCTGTAGTCTTCAAAGGGATCCGAAATATCTGCTCTCAGATTCCACAGAAATAAGGCTAGCAAAGAGATCCACGAAATACAGATGTAACTCTGTGAGATGAATTAACAGAACACTAAGCAGTTTCTCAGAAAGCTTCTTTCCAGATTTCATCTGAGGATATTTCCTTTTTCACCATAGCCCTCTATGGGCTTCTAAATATCACTTTGCCAATTCCACAAGAACTGTCTTAGCGAAAGGCTTCTTGAGGGGAAAGATGTAACTCTGTGAGATGATTTCACAGAAAACAAAGAAATTTCTCAGAAAGCTTCTTTCTCTTTGTTATCGGAGGACATTTCCTTTGGCCCCATAGTCTTCTAAGGGATCCGAAATATCTATTCTCAGATTCCACAGAAATAAGGCTAGCAAAGAATTCCACGAAATACAGATGCATCTCTGTGAGATGAATTAACAGAACACTAAGAGTATCTCAGAAAGCTTCTTTCCAGACTACATCTGAGGATATTTGCTTTTTCACCACAGCCCTCTATGGGCTTCCAAATATCACTTTGCCAATTCCACAAGAACTGTCTTAGCGAAAGACTTCTTGTGGGTAAAGCTGTAACTCTGTGAGATGATTTCACAGAACACAAAGGAGTTTCTCAAAAAGCTTCTTTCTCTTTGTTATGAGAGGATATTTCCTTTGGCCCTATAGTCTTCAAAGGGATCCGAAATATCTGTTCTCAGATTCAACAGAAATAAGACAGGCAAACAGATCCACGAAATACATATGTAACTCTGTGAGATGAATTAACAGAACACTAAGCAGTTTCTCAGAAAGCTTCTTTCCAGATTTCATCTGAGGATATTTCCTTTTTCACCATAGCCCTCTATGGGCTTCCAAATATCACTTTGCCAATTCCACAAAAACTGTCTTAGGGAAAGGCTTCTTGAGAGGAAAGCTGTAACTCTGTGAGATGATTTCACAGAACAGAAAGAAGTTTCTCATAAAGCTTCTTTCTCTTTGTTATCGGCGGATATTTCTTTTGGCCCTATAGTCTTCAAAGGGATCCGAAATATCTGTTCTCAGATTCCACAGAAATAAGGCTAGCAAAGAAATCCACGAAATACAGATGTAACTCTGTGAGATGAATTCACAGAACACTAAGATTCTCTCAGAAAGCTTCTTTCCAGATTTCATCTGAAGATATTTCCTTTTTCACCATAGCCCTCTAAGGGCTTCCAAATATCACTTTGCCAATTCCAGAAAAACTGTCTTAGCGAAAGGCCTCTTGAGGGGAAAGCTGTAACTCTGTGAGATGATCTCACAGAGCACAAAGAAGTTTCTCAGAAAGCTTCTTTCTCTTTGTTATCGGAGGATATTTCCTTTGACCCTATAGTCTTCAAAGGGATCCGAAATATCTGTTCTCAGATTCCACAGAAATAAGGCTAGCAAACAGATCCACGATATACAGATGTAACTCGGTGAGATGAATTAACAGAACACTAAGCAGTTTCTCAGAAAGCTTCTTTCCAGATTTCATCGGAGGATATTTCCTTTTTCACCTTAGCCCTCTATGCGCTTCCAAATATCACTTTGCCAATTCCACAAGAACTGTCTTAGCGAAAGGCTTCTTGAAGGGAAAGTTGTAACTCTGTAAGATGATTTCACAGAACACAAAGAAGTTTCTCAGAAAGCTTCTTTCTCTTTGTTATCGGAGGATATTTCTTTTGGCCCTATAGTCTTCAAAGGGATCCGAAATATCTGTTCTCAGATTCCACAGAAATAAGGCTAGCAAAGAGATCCACGAAATACAGATGTAACTCTGTGAGATGAATTAACAGAACACTAAGCAGTTTCTCAGAAAGCTTCTTTCCAGATTTCATCTGAGGATATTTCCTTTTTTACCATAGCCCTCTATGGGCTTCCAAATATCACTCTGCCAATTCCACAAGAACTGTCTTAGCGAAAGGCTTCTTGAGGGGTAAGCTGAAACTCTGTGAGATGATTTCACAGAACACAAAGAAGTTTCTCATAAAGCTTCTTTCTCTTTGTTATCGGAGGATATTTCCTTTGGCTCTATAGTCTTCAAAGGGATCGGAAATATCTGTTCTCAGATTCCACAGAAATAAGGCTAGCAAACAGATCCACGATATACAGATGTAACTCTGTGAGATGAATTAACAGAACACTAAGCAGTTTCTCAGAAAGCTTCTTTCCAGATTTCATCTGAGGATATTTCCTTTTTCACCATACCCCTCTATGCGCTTCCAAATATCACTTTGCCAATTCCACAAGAACTGTCTTAGCGAAAGGCTTCTTGAGGAGAATGTTGTAACTCTGTAAGATGATTTCACAGAACAAAACGAATTTTCTCAGAAAGCTTCTTACTCTGTGTTATCGGAGGATATTTCTTTTGGCCCTATAGTCTTCAAAGGGATCCGAAATATCTGTTCTCAGATTCCACAGAAATAAGGCTAGCAAAGAGATCCACGAAATACAAATGTAACTCTGTGAGATGAATTAACAGAACACTAAGCAGTTTCTCAGAAAGATTCTTTCCAGATTTCATCTGAGGATATTTCCTTTTTCACCATAGACCTCTATGGGCTTCCAAATATCACTTTGCCAATTCCACAAAAACTGTCTTAGCGAAAGGCTTCCTGAGGGGAAAGCTGTAACTCTGTGAGATTATTTCACAGAACACAAAGAAGTTTCTCAGAAAGCTTCTTTTTCTTTGTTATCGGAGGATATTTCCTTTAGCCCTATATTCTTCTAAGGGATCCGAAATATCTGTTCTCAGATTCCACAGAAATAAGGCTAGCAAAGAGATCCACGAAATACAGATGTAACTCTGTGGGATGAATTAACAGAACACAAAGCATTTTCTGAGAAAGCTTCTTTCCAGATTTCATCAGAGGATATTTCATTTTTCACCATAGCCCTCTATGGGCTACCAAATATCACTTTCCCAATTCCACAAGAACTGTCTTAGCGAAAGGCTTCTTGAGGGGAAAGCTGTAACTCTGTGAGACGATTTCACAGAACACGAAGAAGTTTCTCAGAAAGCTTCTTTCCCTTTGTTATCGGAGGATATTTCCTTTGGCACAATAGTCTTCAAAGGGATCCGAAATATCTGTTCTCAGATTCCACAGAAATAAGGCTAGCAAAGAGATCCACGAAACACAGAAGTAACTCGGTGAGATGAATTAACAGAACACTAAGCAGTTTCTCAGAAAGCTTCTTTCCAGATTTCATCTGCGCACATTTCCTTTTTCACCACAGCCCTCTATGGGCCTCCAAATATCACTTTGCCAATTCCACAACAACTGTCTTAGCGAAAGGCTTCTTGAGGGGAAAGCTGTAACTCTGTGAGATGATTTCACAGAACACAAATAAGTTTCTCATAAAGCTTCTTTCTCTTTGATATCGGAGTTTATTTCCTTTGGCCCTATACTCTTCAAAGGGATCCGAAATATCTGTTCTCAGATTCCACAGAAATAAGGCTAGCAAAGAGATCCACGAAATACAGATGTAACTCTGTGAGATGAATTAACAGAACACTAAGCAGTTTCTCAGAAAGCTTCTTTCCAGATTTCATCTGAGGATAATTCCTTTTTCAACATGGCCCTCTATGGGCTTCCAAATATCACTTTGCCAATTCCACAAGAACTGTTTTAGCGAAAGGCTTCTTGAGGGGAAAGCTGTAACTCTGTGAGATGATTTCACAGAACACAAAGAAGTTTCTCTGAAAGCTTCTTTCTCTTTGTTATCGGAGGATATTTCCTTTGGCCCTGTAGTCTTCAAAGGGATCCGAAATATCTGCTCTCAGATTCCACAGAAATAAGGCTAGCAAAGAGATCCACGAAATACAGATGTAACTCTGTGAGATGAATTAACAGAACACTAAGCAGTTTCTCAGAAAGCTTCTTTCCAGATTTCATCTGAGGATATTTCCTTTTTCACCATAGCCCTCTATGGGCTTCTAAATATCACTTTGCCAATTCCACAAGAACTGTCTTAGCGAAAGGCTTCTTGAGGGGAAAGATGTAACTCTGTGAGATGATTTCACAGAAAACAAAGAAATTTCTCAGAAAGCTTCTTTCTCTTTGTTATCGGAGGACATTTCCTTTGGCCCCATAGTCTTCTAAGGGATCCGAAATATCTATTCTCAGATTCCACAGAAATAAGGCTAGCAAAGAATTCCACGAAATACAGATGCATCTCTGTGAGATGAATTAACAGAACACTAAGAGTTTCTCAGAAAGCTTCTTTCCAGATTACATCTGAGGATATTTGCTTTTTCACCACAGCCCTCTATGGGCTTCCAAATATCACTTTGCCAATTCCACAAGAACTGTCTTAGCGAAAGGCTTCTTGTGGGTAAAGCTGTAACTCTGTGAGATGATTTCACAGAACACAAAGGAGTTTCTCAAAAAGCTTCTTTCTCTTTGTTATGAGAGGATATTTCCTTTGGCCCTATAGTCTTCAAAGGGATCCGAAATATCTGTTCTCAGATTCAACAGAAATAAGACAGGCAAACAGATCCACGAAATACATATGTAACTCTGTGAGATGAATTAACAGAACACTAAGCAGTTTCTCAGAAAGCTTCTTTCCAGATTTCATCTGAGGATATTTCCTTTTTCACCATAGCCCTCTATGGGCTTCCAAATATCACTTTGCCAATTCCACAAAAACTGTCTTAGGGAAAGGCTTCTTGAGAGGAAAGCTGTAACTCTGTGAGATGATTTCACAGAACAGAAAGAAGTTTCTCATAAAGCTTCTTTCTCTTTGTTATCGGAGGATATTTCTTTTGGCCCTATAGTCTTCAAAGGGATCCGAAATATCTGTTCTCAGATTCCACAGAAATAAGGCTAGCAAAGAAATCCACGAAATACAGATGTAACTCTGTGAGATGAATTCACAGAACACTAAGATTCTCTCAGAAAGCTTCTTTCCAGATTTCATCTGAAGATATTTCCTTTTTCAACATAGCCCTCTAAGGGCTTCCAAATATCACTTTGCCAATTCCAGAAAAACTGTCTTAGCGAAAGGCCTCTTGAGGGGAAAGCTGTAACTCTGTGAGATGATCTCACAGAGCACAAAGAAGTTTCTCAGAAAGCTTCTTTCTCTTTGTTATCGGAGGATATTTCCTTTGACCCTATAGTCTTCAAAGGGATCCGAAATATCTGTTCTCAGATTCCACAGAAATAAGGCTAGCAAACAGATCCACGATATACAGATGTAACTCGGTGAGATGAATTAACAGAACACTAAGCAGTTTCTCAGAAAGCTTCTTTCCAGATTTCATCGGAGGATATTTCCTTTTTCACCTTAGCCCTCTATGCGCTTCCAAATATCACTTTGCCAATTCCACAAGAACTGTCTTAGCGAAAGGCTTCTTGAAGGGAAAGTTGTAACTCTGTAAGATGATTTCACAGAACACAAAGAAGTTTCTCAGAAAGCTTCTTTCTCTTTGTTATCGGAGGATATTTCTTTTGGCCCTATAGTCTTCAAAGGGATCCGAAATATCTGTTCTCAGATTCCACAGAAATAAGGCTAGCAAAGAGATCCACGAAATACAGATGTAACTCTGTGAGATGAATTAACAGAACACTAAGCAGTTTCTCAGAAAGCTTCTTTCCAGATTTCATCTGAGGATATTTCCTTTTTTACCATAGCCCTCTATGGGCTTCCAAATATCACTCTGCCAATTCCACAAGAACTGTCTTAGCGAAAGGCTTCTTGAGGGGTAAGCTGAAACTCTGTGAGATGATTTCACAGAACACAAAGAAGTTTCTCATAAAGCTTCTTTCTCTTTGTTATCGGAGGATATTTCCTTTGGCTCTATAGTCTTCAAAGGGATCGGAAATATCTGTTCTCAGATTCCACAGAAATAAGGCTAGCAAACAGATCCACGATATACAGATGTAACTCGGTGAGATGAATTAACAGAACACTAAGCAGTTTCTCAGAAAGCTTCTTTCCAGATTTCATCTGAGGATATTTCCTTTTTCACCATACCCCTCTATGCGCTTCCAAATATCACTTTGCCAATTCCACAAGAACTGTCTTAGCGAAAGGCTTCTTGAGGAGAATGTTGTAACTCTGTAAGATGATTTCACAGAACAAAACGAATTTTCTCAGAAAGCTTCTTACTCTGTGTTATCGGAGGATATTTCTTTTGGCCCTATAGTCTTCAAAGGGATCCGAAATATCTGTTCTCAGATTCCACAGAAATAAGGCTAGCAAAGAGATCCACGAAATACAAATGTAACTCTGTGAGATGAATTAACAGAACACTAAGCAGTTTCTCAGAAAGATTCTTTCCAGATTTCATCTGAGGATATTTCCTTTTTCACCATAGACCTCTATGGGCTTCCAAATATCACTTTGCCAATTCCACAAAAACTGTCTTAGCGAAAGGCTTCCTGAGGGGAAAGCTGTAACTCTGTGAGATTATTTCACAGAACACAAAGAAGTTTCTCAGAAAGCTTCTTTTTCTTTGTTATCGGAGGATATTTCCTTTAGCCCTATATTCTTCTAAGGGATCCGAAATATCTGTTCTCAGATTCCACAGAAATAAGGCTAGCAAAGAGATCCACGAAATACAGATGTAACTCTGTGGGATGAATTAACAGAACACAAAGCATTTTCTGAGAAAGCTTCTTTCCAGATTTCATCAGAGGATATTTCATTTTTCACCATAGCCCTCTATGGGCTACCAAATATCACTTTCCCAATTCCACAAGAACTGTCTTAGCGAAAGGCTTCTTGAGGGGAAAGCTGTAACTCTGTGAGACGATTTCACAGAACACGAAGAAGTTTCTCAGAAAGCTTCTTTCCCTTTGTTATCGGAGGATATTTCCTTTGGCACTATAGTCTTCAAAGGGATCCGAAATATCTGTTCTCAGATTCCACAGAAATAAGGCTAGCAAAGAGATCCACGAAACACAGAAGTAACTCGGTGAGATGAATTAACAGAACACTAAGCAGTTTCTCAGAAAGCTTCTTTCCAGATTTCATCTGCGCACATTTCCTTTTTCACCACAGCCCTCTATGGGCCTCCAAATATCACTTTGCCAATTCCACAACAACTGTCTTAGCGAAAGGCTTCTTGAGGGGAAAGCTGTAACTCTGTGAGATGATTTCACAGAACACAAATAAGTTTCTCATAAAGCTTCTTTCTCTTTGATATCGGAGTTTATTTCCTTTGGCCCTATACTCTTCAAAGGGATCCGAAATATCTGTTCTCAGATTCCACAGAAATAAGGCTAGCAAAGAGATCCACGAAATACAGATGTAACTCTGTGAGATGAATTAACAGAACACTAAGCAGTTTCTCAGAAAGCTTCTTTCCAGATTTCATCTGAGGATAATTCCTTTTTCAACATGGCCCTCTATGGGCTTCCAAATATCACTTTGCCAATTCCACAAGAACTGTTTTAGCGAAAGGCTTCTTGAGGGGAAAGCTGTAACTCTGTGAGATGATTTCACAGAACACAAAGAAGTTTCTCTGAAAGCTTCTTTCTCTTTGTTATCGGAGGATATTTCCTTTGGCCCTGTAGTCTTCAAAGGGATCCGAAATATCTGCTCTCAGATTCCACAGAAATAAGGCTAGCAAAGAGATCCACGAAATACAGATGTAACTCTGTGAGATGAATTAACAGAACACTAAGCAGTTTCTCAGAAAGCTTCTTTCCAGATTTCATCTGAGGATATTTCCTTTTTCACCATAGCCCTCTATGGGCTTCTAAATATCACTTTGCCAATTCCACAAGAACTGTCTTAGCGAAAGGCTTCTTGAGGGGAAAGATGTAACTCTGTGAGATGATTTCACAGAAAACAAAGAAATTTCTCAGAAAGCTTCTTTCTCTTTGTTATCGGAGGACATTTCCTTTGGCCCCATAGTCTTCTAAGGGATCCGAAATATCTATTCTCAGATTCCACAGAAATAAGGCTAGCAAAGAATTCCACGAAATACAGATGCATCTCTGTGAGATGAATTAACAGAACACTAAGAGTTTCTCAGAAAGCTTCTTTCCAGATTACATCTGAGGATATTTGCTTTTTCACCACAGCCCTCTATGGGCTTCCAAATATCACTTTGCCAATTCCACAAGAACTGTCTTAGCGAAAGGCTTCTTGTGGGTAAAGCTGTAACTCTGTGAGATGATTTCACAGAACACAAAGGAGTTTCTCAAAAAGCTTCTTTCTCTTTGTTATGAGAGGATATTTCCTTTGGCCCTATAGTCTTCAAAGGGATCCGAAATATCTGTTCTCAGATTCAACAGAAATAAGACAGGCAAACAGATCCACGAAATACATATGTAACTCTGTGAGATGAATTAACAGAACACTAAGCAGTTTCTCAGAAAGCTTCTTTCCAGATTTCATCTGAGGATATTTCCTTTTTCACCATAGCCCTCTATGGGCTTCCAAATATCACTTTGCCAATTCCACAAAAACTGTCTTAGGGAAAGGCTTCTTGAGAGGAAAGCTGTAACTCTGTGAGATGATTTCACAGAACAGAAAGAAGTTTCTCATAAAGCTTCTTTCTCTTTGTTATCGGAGGATATTTCTTTTGGCCCTATAGTCTTCAAAGGGATCCGAAATATCTGTTCTCAGATTCCACAGAAATAAGGCTAGCAAAGAAATCCACGAAATACAGATGTAACTCTGTGAGATGAATTAACAGAACACTAAGATTCTCTCAGAAAGCTTCTTTCCAGATTTCATCTAAAGATATTTCCTTTTTCACCATAGCCCTCTAAGGGCTTCCAAATATCACTTTGCCAATTCCAGAAAAACTGTCTTAGCGAAAGGCTTCTTGAGGGGAAAGCTGTAACTCCGTGAGATGATCTCACAGAGCACAAAGAAGTTTCTCAGAAAGCTTCTTTCTCTTTGTTATCGGAGGATATTTCCTTTGACCCTATAGTCTTCAAAGGGATCCGAAATATCTGTTCTCAGATTCCACAGAAATAAGGCTAGCAAACAGATCCACGATATACAGATGTAACTCGGTGAGATGAATTAACAGAACACTAAGCAGTTTCTCAGAAAGCTTCTTTCCAGATTTCATCGGAGGATATTTCCTTTTTCACCATAGCCCTCTATGCGCTTCCAAGTATCACTTTGCCAATTCCACAAGAACTGTCTTAGCGAAAGGCTTCTTGAAGGGAAAGTTGTAACTCTGTAAGATGATTTCACATAACACAAAGAAGTTTCTCAGAAAGCTTCTTTCTCTTTGTTATCGGAGGATATTTCTTTTGGCCCTATAGTCTTCAAAGGGATCCGAAATATCTGTTCTCAGATTCCACAGAAATAAGGCTAGCAAAGAGATCCACGAAATACAGATGTAACTCTGTGAGATGAATTAACAGAACACTAAGCAGTTTCTCAGAAAGCTTCTTTCCAGATTTCATCTGAGGATATTTCCTTTTTCACCATAGCCCTCTGTGGGCTTCCAAATATCACTCTGCCAATTCCACAAGAACTGTCTTAGCGAAAGGCTTCTTGAGGGGTAAGCTGAAACTCTGTGAGATGATTTCACAGAACACAAAGAAGTTTCTCATAAAGCTTCTTTCTCTTTGTTATCGGAGGATATTTCCTTTGGCTCTATAGTCTTCAAAGGGATCCGAAATATCTGTTCTCAGATTCCACAGAAATAAGGCTAGCAAACAGATCCACGATATACAGATGTAACTCGGTGAGATGAATTAACAGAACACTAAGCAGTTTCTCAGAAAGCTTCTTTCCAGATTTCATCGGAGGATATTTCCTTTTTCACCATACCCCTCTATGCGCTTCCAAATATCACTTTGCCAATTCCACAAGAACTGTCTTAGCGAAAGGCTTCTTGAGGAGAAAGTTGTAACTCTGTAAGATGATTTCACAGAACAAAACGAAGTTTCTCAGAAAGCTTCTTTCTCTGTGTTATCGGAGGATATTTCTTTTGGCCCTATAGTCTTCAAAGGGATCCGAAATATCTGTTCTCAGATTCCACAGAAATAAGGCTAGCAAAGAGAACCAAGAAATACAGATGTAACTCTGTGGGATGAATTAACAGAACACTAAGCATTTTCTGAGAAAGCTTCTTTCCAGATTTCATCAGAGGATATTTCCTTTTTCACCATAGCCCTCTATGGGCTACCAAATATCACTTTCCCAATTCCACAAGAACTGTCTTAGCGAAAGGCTTCTTGAGGGGAAAGCTGTAACTCTGTGAGACGATTTCACAGAACACGAAGAAGTTTCTCAGAAAGCTTCTTTCCCTTTGTTATCGGAAGATGTTTCCTTTGGCCCTATATTCTTCAAAAGGATCCGAAATATCTGTTCTCAGATTCCACAGAAATAAGGCGAGCAAAGAGATCCACAAAATACAGAAGTAACTCTGTGAGATGAATTAACAGAACACTAAGCAGTTTCTCAGAAAGCTTCTTTCCAGATTTCATCTGCGCACATTTCCTTTTTCACCACAGCCCTCTATGGGCCTCCAAATATCACTTTGCCAATTCCACAAGAACTGTCTTAGCGAAAGGCTTCTTGTGGGTAAAGCTGTAACTCTGTGAGATGATTTCACAGAACACAAAGGAGTTTCTCAAAAAGCTTCTTTCTCTTTGTTATGAGAGGATATTTCCTTTGGCCCTATAGTCTTCAAAGGGATCCGAAATATCTGTTCTCAGATTCAACAGAAATAAGACAGGCAAACAGACCCACGAAATACATATGTAACTCTGTGAGATGAATTAACAGAACACTAAGCAGTTTCTCAGAAAGCTTCTTTCCAGATTTCATCTGAGGATATTTCCTTTTTCACCATAGCCCTCTATGGGCTTCCAAATATCACTTTGCCAATTCCACAAAAACTGTCTTAGGGAAAGGCTTCTTGAGAGGAAAGCTGTAACTCTGTGAGATGATTTCACAGAACAGAAAGAAGTTTCTCATAAAGCTTCTTTCTCTTTGTTATCGGAGGATATTTCTTTTGGCCCTATAGTCTTCAAAGGGATCCGAAATATCTGTTCTCAGATTCCACAGAAATAAGGCTAGCAAAGAAATCCACGAAATACAGATGTAACTCTGTGAGATGAATTCACAGAACACTAAGATTCTCTCAGAAAGCTTCTTTCCAGATTTCATCTGAAGATATTTCCTTTTTCACCATAGCCCTCTAAGGGCTTCCAAATATCACTTTGCCAATTCCAGAAAAACTGTCATAGCGAAAGGCCTCTTGAGGGGAAAGCTGTAACTCTGTGAGATGATCTCACAGAGCACAAAGAAGTTTCTCAGAAAGCTTCTTTCTCTTTGTTATCGGAGGATATTTCCTTTGACCCTATAGTCTTCAAAGGGATCCGAAATATCTGTTCTCAGATTCCACAGAAATAAGGCTAGCAAACAGATCCACGATATACAGATGTAACTCGGTGAGATGAATTAACAGAACACTAAGCAGTTTCTCAGAAAGCTTCTTTCCAGATTTCATCGGAGGATATTTCCTTTTTCACCTTAGCCCTCTATGCGCTTCCAAATATCACTTTGCCAATTCCACAAGAACTGTCTTAGCGAAAGGCTTCTTGAAGGGAAAGTTGTAACTCTGTAAGATGATTTCACAGAACACAAAGAAGTTTCTCAGAAAGCTTCTTTCTCTTTGTTATCGGAGGATATTTCTTTTGGCCCTATAGTCTTCAAAGGGATCCGAAATATCTGTTCTCAGATTCCACAGAAATAAGGCTAGCAAAGAGATCCACGAAATACAGATGTAACTCTGTGAGATGAATTAACAGAACACTAAGCAGTTTCTCAGAAAGCTTCTTTCCAGATTTCATCTGAGGATATTTCCTTTTTCACCATAGACCTCTATGGGCTACCAAATATCACTTTGCCAATTCCACAAGAACTGTCTTAGCGAAAGGCTTCTTGAGGGGAAAGCTGTAACTCTGTGAGACGATTTCACAGAACACGAAGAAGTTTCTCAGAAAGCTTCTTTCCCTTTGTTATCGGAAGATATTTCCTTTAGCCCTATACTCTTCAAAGGGATCCGAAATATCTGTTCTCAGATTCCACAGAAATATGGCTAGCAAAGAGATCCACGAAATACAGAAGTAACTCTGTGAGATGAATTAACAGAACACTAAGCAGTTTCTCAGAAAGCTTCTTTCCAGATTTAATCTGCGCACATTTCCTGTTTCACCACAGCCCTCTATGGGCCTCCAAATATCACTTTGCCAATTCCACAACAACTGGCTTAGCGAAAGGCTTCTTGAGGGGAAAGCTGTAACTCTGTGAGATGATTTCACAGAACACAAATAAGTTTCTCATAAAGCTTCTTTCTCTTTGATATCGGAGTTTATTTCCTTTGGCCCTATACTCTTCAAAGGGATCCGAAATATCTGTTCTCAGATTCCACAGAAATAAGGCTAGCAAAGAGATCCACGAAATACAGATGTAACTCTGTGAGATGAATTAACAGAACACTAAGCAGTTTCTCAGAAAGCTTCTTTCCAGATTTCATCTGAGGATAATTCCTTTTTCAACATGGCCCTCTATGGGCTTCCAAATATCACTTTGCCAATTCCACAAGAACTGTCTTAGCGAAAGGCTTCTTGAGGGGAAAGCTGTAACTCTGTGAGATGATTTCACAGAACACAAAGAAGTTTCTCTGAAAGCTTCTTTCTCTTTGTTATCGGAGGATATTTCCTTTGGCCCTGTAGTCTTCAAAGGGATCCGAAATATCTGCTCTCAGATTCCACAGAAATAAGGCTAGCAAAGAGATCCACGAAATACAGATGTAACTCTGTGAGATGAGTTAACAGAACACTAAGCAGTTTCTCAGAAAGCTTCTTTCCAGATTTCATCTGAGGATATTTCCTTTTTCACCATAGCCCTCTATGGGCTTCTAAATATCACTTTGCCAATTCCACAAGAACTGTCTTAGCGAAAGGCTTCTTGAGGGGAAAGATGTAACTCTGTTTGATGATTTCACAGAAAACAAAGAAATTTCTCAGAAAGCTTCTTTCTCTTTGTTATCGGAGGACATTTCCTTTGGCCCCATAGTCTTCTAAGGGATCCGAAATATCTATTCTCAGATTCCACAGAAATAAGGCTAGCAAAGAATTCCACGAAATACAGATGCATCTCTGTGAGATGAATTAACAGAACACTAAGAGTTTCTCAGAAAGCTTCTTTCCAGATTACATCTGAGGATATTTGCTTTTTCACCACAGCCCTCTATGGGCTTCCAAATATCACTTTGCCAATTCCACAAGAACTGTCTTAGCGAAAGGCTTCTTGTGGGTAAAGCTGTAACTCTGTGAGATGATTTCACAGAACACAAAGGAGTTTCTCAAAAAGCTTCTTTCTCTTTGTTATGAGAGGATATTTCCTTTGGCCCTATAGTCTTCAAAGGGATCCGAAATATCTGTTCTCAGATTCAACAGAAATAAGACAGGCAAACAGATCCACGAAATACATATGTAACTCTGTGAGATGAATTAACAGAACACTAAGCAGTTTCTCAGAAAGCTTCTTTCCAGATTTCATCTGAGGATATTTCCTTTTTCACCATAGCCCTCTATGGGCTTCCAAATATCACTTTGCCAATTCCACAAAAACTGTCTTAGGGAAAGGCTTCTTGAGAGGAAAGCTGTAACTCTGTGAGATGATTTCACAGAACCGAAAGAAGTTTCTCATAAAGCTTCTTTCTCTTTGTTATCGGAGGATATTTCTTTTGGCCCTATAGTCTTCAAAGGGATCCGAAATATCTGTTCTCAGATTCCACAGAAATAAGGCTAGCAAAGAAATCCACGAAATACAGATGTAACTCTGTGAGATGAATTAACAGAACACTAAGATTCTCTCAGAAAGCTTCTTTCCAGATTTCATCTGAAGATATTTCCTTTTTCACCATAGCCCTCTAAGGGCTTCCAAATATCACTTTGCCAATTCCAGAAAAACTGTCTTAGCGAAAGGCCTCTTGAGGGGAAAGCTGTAACTCTGTGAGATGATCTCACAGAGCACAAAGAAGTTTCTCAGAAAGCTTCTTTCTCTTTGTTATCGGAGGATATTTCCTTTGACCCTATAGTCTTCAAAGGGATCCGAAATATCTGTTCTCAGATTCCACAGAAATAAGGCTAGCAAACAGATCCACGATATACAGATGTAACTCGGAGAGATGAATTAACAGAACACTAAGCAGTTTCTCAGAAAACTTCTTTCCAGATTTCATCGGAGGATATTTCCTTTTTCACCTTAGCCCTCTATGCGCTTCCAAATATCACTTTGCCAATTCCACAAGAACTGTCTTAGCGAAAGGCTTCTTGAAGGGAAAGTTGTAACTCTGTAAGATGATTTCACAGAACACAAAGAAGTTTCTCAGAAAGCTTCTTTCTCTTTGTTATCGGAGGATATTTCTTTTGGCCCTATAGTCTTCAAAGGGATCCGAAATATCTGTTCTCAGATTCCACAGAAATAAGGCTAGCAAAGAGATCCACGAAATACAGATGTAACTCTGTGAGATGAATTAACAGAACACTAAGCAGTTTCTCAGAAAGCTTCTTTCCAGATTTCATCTGAGGATATTTCCTTTTTCACCATAGCCCTCTATGGGCTTCCAAATATCACTCTGCCAATTCCACAAGAACTGTCTTAGCGAAAGGCTTCTTGAGGGGTAAGCTGAAACTCTGTGAGATGATTTCACAGAACACAAAGAAGTTTCTCATAAAGCTTCTTTCTCTTTGTTATCGGAGGATATTTCCTTTGGCTCTATAGTCTTCAAAGGGATCCGAAATATCTGTTCTCAGATTCCACAGAAATAAGGCTAGCAAACAGATCCACGATATACAGATGTAACTCGGTGAGATGAATTAACAGAACACTAAGCAGTTTCTCAGAAAGCTTCTTTCCAGATTTCATCTGAGGATATTTCCTTTTTCACCATACCCCTCTATGGGCTTCCAAATATCACTTTGCCAATTCCACAAGAACTGTCTTAGCGAAAGGCTTCTTGAGGAGAAAGTTGTAACTCTGTAAGATGATTTCACAGAACAAAACGAAGTTTCTCAGAAAGCTTCTTTCTCTGTGTTATCGGAGGATATTTCTTTTGGCCCTATAGTCTTCAAAGGGATCCGAAATATCTGTTCTCAGATTCCACAGAAATAAGGCTAGCAAAGAGATCCACGAAATGCAAATGTAACTCTGTGAGATGAATTAACAGAACACTAAGCAGTTTCTCAGAAAGCTTCTTTCCAGATCTCATCAGAGGATATTTCCTTTTTCACCATAGACCTCTATGGGCTTCCAAATATCACTTTGCCAATTCCACAAAAACTGTCTTAGCGAAAGGCTTCCTGAGGGGAAAGCTGTAACTCTGTGAGATTATTTCACAGAACACAAAGAAGTTTCTCAGAAAGCTTCTTTTTCTTTGTTATCGGAGGATATTTCCTTTGGCCCTATATTCTTCTAAGGGATCCGAAATATCTGTTCTCAGATTCCACAGAAATAAGGCTAGCAAAGAGATCCAAGAAATACAGATGTAACTCTGTGGGATGAATTAACAGAACACAAAGCATTTTCTGAGAAAGCTTCTTTCCAGATTTCATCAGAGGATATTTCCTTTTTCACCATAGCCCTCTATGGGCTACCAAATATCACTTTCCCAATTCCACAAGAACTGTCTTAGCGAAAGGCTTCTTGAGGGGAAAGCTGTAACTCTGTGAGACGATTTCACAGAACACGAAGAAGTTTCTCAGAAAGCTTCTTTCCCTTTGTTATCGGAGGATATTTCCTTTGGCCCTATAGTCTTCAAAGGGATCCGAAATATCTGTTCTCAGATTCCACAGAAATAAGGCTAGCAAAGAGATCCACGAAACAGAGAAGTAACTCGGTGAGATGAATTAACAGAACACTAAGCAGTTTCTCAGAAAGCTTCTTTCCAGATTTCATCTGCGCACATTTCCTTTTTCACCACAGCCCTCTAAGGGCCTCCAAATATCACTTTGCCAATTCCACAACAACTGTCTTAGCGAAAGGCTTCTTGAGGGGAAAGCTGTAACTCTGTGAGATGATTTCACAGAACACAAATAAGTTTCTCATAAAGCTTCTTTCTCTTTGATATCGGAGTTTATTTCCTTTGGCCCTATACTCTTCAAAGGGATCCGAAATATCTGTTCTCAGATTCCACAGAAATAAGGCTAGCAAAGAGATCCACGAAATACAGATGTAACTCTGTGAGTTGAATTAACAGAACACTAAGCAGTTTTGCAGAAAGCTTC
This sequence comes from Macaca nemestrina, assembly GCF_043159975.1. Taxonomy (NCBI): domain Eukaryota; kingdom Metazoa; phylum Chordata; class Mammalia; order Primates; family Cercopithecidae; genus Macaca; species Macaca nemestrina. The sequence continues at coordinate 35,156,757 of NC_092143.1, forward strand.
TTTCCAGATTTCATCTGAGGATAATTCCTTTTTCAACATGGCCCTCTATGGGCTTCCAAATATCACTTTCCCAATTCCATAAGAACTGTCTTAGCGAAAGGCTTCTTGAGGGGAAAGCTGTAACTCTGTGAGATGATTTCACAGAACACAAAGAAGTTTCTCTGAAAGCTTCTTTCTCTTTGTTATCGGAGGATATTTCCTTTGGCCCTGTAGTCTTCAAAGGGATCCGAAATATCTTCTCTCAGATTCCACAGAAATAAGGCTAGCAAAGAGATCCACGAAATACAGATGTAACTCTGTGAGATGAATTAACAGAACACTAAGCAGTTTCTCAGAAAGCTTCTTTCCAGATTTCATCTGAGGATATTTCCTTTTTCACCATAGCCCTCTATGGGCTTCTAAATATCACTTTGCCAATTCCACAAGAACTGTCTTAGCGAAAGGCTTCCTGAGGGGAAAGCTGTAACTCTGTGAGACGATTTCACAGAACACGAAGAAGTTTCTCAGAAAGCTTCTTTTTCTTTGTTATCGGAGGATATTTCCTTTAGCCCTATATTCTTCTAAGGGATCCGAAATATCTGTTCTCAGATTCCACAGAAATAAGGCTAGCAAAGAGATCCAAGAAATACAGATGTAACTCTGTTGGATGAATTAACAGAACACAAAGCATTTTCTGAGAAAGCTTCTTTCCAGATTTCATCAGAGGATATTTCATTTTTCACCATAGCCCTCTATGGGCTACCAAATATCACTTTCCCAATTCCACAAGAACTGTCTTAGCGAAAGGCTTCTTGAGGGGAAAGCTGTAACTCTGTGAGACGATTTCACAGAACACGAAGAAGTTTCTCAGAAAGCTTCTTTCCCTTTGTTATCGGAGGATATTTCCTTTGGCCCTATAGTCTTCAAAGGGATCCGAAATATCTGTTCTCAGATTCCACAGAAATAAGGCTAGCAAAGAGATCCACGAAACACAGAAGTAACTCGGTGAGATGAATTAACAGAACACTAAGCAGTTTCTCAGAAAGCTTCTTTCCAGATTTCATCTGCGCACATTTCCTTTTTCACCACAGCCCTCTATGGGCCTCCAAATATCACTTTGCCAATTCCACAACAACTGTCTTAGCGAAAGGCTTCTTGAGGGGAAAGCTGTAACTCTGTGAGATGATTTCACAGAACACAAATAAGTTTCTCATAAAGCTTCTTTCTCTTTGATATCGGAGTTTATTTCCTTTGGCCCTATACTCTTCAAAGGGATCCGAAATATCTGTTCTCAGATTCCACAGAAATAAGGCTAGCAAAGAGATCCACGAAATACAGATGTAACTCTGTGAGTTGAATTAACAGAACACTAAGCAGTTTCTCAGAAAGCTTCTTTCCAGATTTCATCTGAGGATAATTCCTTTTTCAACATGGCCCTCTATGGGCTTCCAAATATCACTTTGCCAATTCCACAAGAACTGTCTTAGCGAAAGGCTTCTTGAGGGGAAAGCTGTAACTCTGTGAGATGATTTCACAGAACACAAAGAAGTTTCTCTGAAAGCTTCTTTCTCTTTGTTATCGGAGGATATTTCCTTTGGCCCTGTAGTCTTCAAAGGGATCCGAAATATCTGCTCTCAGATTCCACAGAAATAAGGCTAGCAAATATATCCACGAAATACAGATGTAACTCTGTGAGATGAATTAACAGAACACTAAGCAGTTTCTCAGAAAGCTTCTTTCCAGATTTCATCTGAGGATATTTCCTTTTTCACCATAGCCCTCTATGGGCTTCTAAATATCACTTTGCCAATTCCACAAGAACTGTCTTAGCGAAAGGCTTCTTGAGGGGAAAGATGTAACTCTGTGAGATGATTTCACAGAAAACAAAGAAATTTCTCAGAAAGCTTCTTTCTCTTTGTTATCGGAGGACATTTCCTTTGGCCCCATAGTCTTCTAAGGGATCCGAAATATCTATTCTCAGATTCCACAGAAATAAGGCTAGCAAAGAATTCCACGAAATACAGATGCATCTCTGTGAGATGAATTAACAGAACACTAAGAGTTTCTCAGAAAGCTTCTTTCCAGATTACATCTGAGGATATTTGCTTTTTCACCACAGCCCTCTATGGGCTTCCAAATATCACTTTGCCAATTCCACAAGAACTGTCTTAGCGAAAGGCTTCTTGTGGGTAAAGCTGTAACTCTGTGAGATGATTTCACAGAACACAAAGGAGTTTCTCAAAAAGCTTCTTTCTCTTTGTTATGAGAGGATATTTCCTTTGGCCCTATAGTCTTCAAAGGGATCCGAAATATCTGTTCTCAGATTCAACAGAAATAAGACAGGCAAACAGACCCACGAAATACATATGTAACTCTGTGAGATGAATTAACAGAACACTAAGCAGTTTCTCAGAAAGCTTCTTTCCAGATTTCATCTGAGGATATTTCCTTTTTCACCATAGCCCTCTATGGGCTTCCAAATATCACTTTGCCAATTCCACAAAAACTGTCTTAGGGAAAGGCTTCTTGAGAGGAAAGCTGTAACTCTGTGAGATGATTTCACAGAACAGAAAGAAGTTTCTCATAAAGCTTCTTTCTCTTTGTTATCGGAGGATATTTCTTTTGGCCCTATAGTCTTCAAAGGGATCCGAAATATCTGTTCTCAGATTCCACAGAAATAAGGCTAGCAAAGAAATCCACGAAATACAGATGTAACTCTGTGAGATGAATTAACAGAACACTAAGATTCTCTCAGAAAGCTTTTTTCCAGATTTCATCTGAAGATATTTCCTTTTTCACCATAGCCCTCTAAGGGCTTCCAAATATCACTTTGCCAATTCCAGAAAAACTGTCTTAGCGAAAGGCCTCTTGAGGGGAAAGCTGTAACTCTGTGAGATGATCTCACAGAGCACAAAGAAGTTTCTCAGAAAGCTTCTTTCTCTTTGTTATCGGAGGATATTTCCTTTGACCCTATAGTCTTCAAAGGGATCCGAAATATCTGTTCTCAGATTCCACAGAAATAAGGCTAGCAAACAGATCCACGATATACAGATGTAACTCGGTGAGATGAATTAACAGAACACTAAGCAGTTTCTCAGAAAGCTTCTTTCCAGATTTCATCGGAGGATATTTCCTTTTTCACCTTAGCCCTCTATGCGCTTCCAAATATCACTTTGCCAATTCCACAAGAACTGTCTTAGCGAAAGGCTTCTTGAAGGGAAAGTTGTAACTCTGTAAGATGATTTCACAGAACACAAAGAAGTTTCTCAGAAAGCTTCTTTCTCTTTGTTATCGGAGGATATTTCTTTTGGCCCTATAGTCTTCAAAGGGATCCGAAATATCTGTTCTCAGATTCCACAGAAATAAGGCTAGCAAAGAGATCCACGAAATACAGATGTAACTCTGTGAGATGAATTAACAGAACACTAAGCAGTTTCTCAGAAAGCTTCTTTCCAGATTTCATCTGAGGATATTTCCTTTTTCACCATAGACCTCTATGGGCTACCAAATATCACTTTCCCAATTCCACAAGAACTGTCTTAGCGAAAGGCTTCTTGAGGGGAAAGCTGTAACTCTGTGAGACGATTTCACAGAACACGAAGAAGTTTCTCAGAAAGCTTCTTTCCCTTTGTTATCGGAAGATATTTCCTTTAGCCCTATAGTCTTCAAAGGGATCCGAAATATCTGTTCTCAGATTCCACAGAAATAAGGCTAGCAAAGAGATCCACGAAATACAGAAGTAACTCTGTGAGATGAATTAACAGAACACAAAGCAGTTTCTCAGAAAGCTTCTTTCCAGATTTAATCTGCGCACATTTCCTTTTTCACCACAGCCCTCTATGGGCCTCCAAATATCACTTTGCCAATTCCACAACAACTGTCTTAGCGAAAGGCTTCTTGAGGGGAAAGCTGTAACTCTGTGAGATGATTTCACAGAACACAAATAAGTTTCTCATAAAGCTTCTTTCTCTTTGATATCGGAGTTTATTTCCTTTGGCCCTATACTCTTCAAAGGGATCCGAAATATCTGTTCTCAGATTCCACAGAAATAAGGCTAGCAAAGAGATCCACGAAATACAGATGTAACTCTGTGAGATGAATTAACAGAACACTAAGCAGTTTCTCAGAAAGCTTCTTTCCAGATTTCATCTGAGGATAATTCCTTTTTCAACATGGCCCTCTATGGGCTTCCAAATATCACTTTGCCAATTCCACAAGAACTGTCTTAGCGAAAGGCTTCTTGAGGGGAAAGCTGTAACTCTGTGAGATGATTTCACAGAACACAAAGAAGTTTCTCTGAAAGCTTCTTTCTCTTTGTTATCGGAGGATATTTCCTTTGGCCCTGTAGTCTTCAAAGGGATCCGAAATATCTGCTCTCAGATTCCACAGAAATAAGGCTAGCAAAGAGATCCACGAAATACAGATGTAACTCTGTGAGATGAATTAACAGAACACTAAGCAGTTTCTCAGAAAGCTTCTTTCCAGATTTCATCTGAGGATATTTCCTTTTTCACCATAGCCCTCTATGGGCTTCTAAATATCACTTTGCCAATTCCACAAGAACTGTCTTAGCGAAAGGCTTCTTGAGGGGAAAGATGTAACTCTGTGAGATGATTTCACAGAAAACAAAGAAATTTCTCAGAAAGCTTCTTTCTCTTTGTTATCGGAGGACATTTCCTTTGGCCCCATAGTCTTCTAAGGGATCCGAAATATCTATTCTCAGATTCCACAGAAATAAGGCTAGCAAAGAATTCCACGAAATACAGATGCATCTCTGTGAGATGAATTAACAGAACACTAAGAGTTTCTCAGAAAGCTTCTTTCCAGATTACATCTGAGGATATTTGCTTTTTCACCACAGCCCTCTATGGGCTTCCAAATATCACTTTGCCAATTCCACAAGAACTGTCTTAGCGAAAGGCTTCTTGTGGGTAAAGCTGTAACTCTGTGAGATGATTTCACAGAACACAAAGGAGTTTCTCAAAAAGCTTCTTTCTCTTTGTTATGAGAGGATATTTCCTTTGGCCCTATAGTCTTCAAAGGGATCCGAAATATCTGTTCTCAGATTCAACAGAAATAAGACAGGCAAACAGATCCACGAAATACATATGTAACTCTGTGAGATGAATTAACAGAACACTAATCAGTTTCTCAGAAAGCTTCTTTCCAGATTTCATCTGAGGATATTTCCTTTTTCACCATAGCCCTCTATGGGCTTCCAAATATCACTTTGCCAATTCCACAAAAACTGTCTTAGGGAAAGGCTTCTTGAGAGGAAAGCTGTAACTCTGTGAGATGATTTCACAGAACACAAAGAAGTTTCTCATAAAGCTTCTTTCTCTTTGTTATCGGAGGATATTTCTTTTGGCCCTATAGTCTTCAAAGGGATCCGAAATATCTGTTCTCAGATTCCACAGAAATAAGGCTAGCAAAGAAATCCACGAAATACAGATGTAACTCTGTGAGATGAATTAACAGAACACTAAGATTCTCTCAGAAAGCTTGTTTCCAGATTTCATCTGAAGATATTTCCTTTTTCACCATAGCCCTCTAAGGGCTTCCAAATATCACTTTGCCAATTCCAGAAAAACTGTCTTAGCGAAAGGCTTCTTGAGGGGAAAGCTGTAACTCTGTGAGATGATCTCACAGAGCACAAAGAAGTTTCTCAGAAAGCTTCTTTCTCTTTGTTATCGGAGGATATTTCCTTTGGCCCTATAGTCTTCAAAGGGATCCGAAATATCTGTTCTCAGATTCCACAGAATAAAGGCTAGCAAAGAGATCCACGAAATACAGATGTAACTCTGTGAGATGAATTAACAGAACACTAAGCAGTTTCTCAGAAAGCTTCTTTCCAGATTTCATCTGAGGATATTTCATTTTTCACCATAGCACTCTAAGGCCTTCCAAATATCACTTTGCCAATTCCACAAGAACTGTCTTAGCGAAAGGCTTCTTGAGTGGAAAGCTGTAACTCTGTGAGATGATTTCACAGAACACAAAGCAGTTTCTCATAAAGCTTCTTTCTCTTTTTTATCGCAGGATATTTCCTTTGGCCCTATATTCTTCTAAGGGATCTGAAATATCTGTTCTCAGATTCCAAGAAATAAGGCTAGCAAAGAGATCCACGAAATACAGATGTAACTCGGTGAGATGAATTAACAGAACACTAAGCAGTTTCTGAGAAAGCTTCTTTCCAGATTTCTTCTGAGGACATTTCCTTTTTCACCATAGCCCTCTATGGGCTTCCAAATATCACTTTCCCAAGTCCACAACAACAGTCTTAGCGAAAGGCTTCTTGAGGGGAAAGCTGGAACTCTGTGAGATGATTTCACAGAACACAAAGAACTTTCTCCGAAAGCATCTTTCTCTTTGTTATCGGAGGATATTTCCTTTGGCCCTATAGTCTTCAAAGGGATCCGAAATATCTGTTCGCAGATTCCACAGAAATAAGGCTAGCAAGAGAACCACGAAATAAAGATGTAACTCTGTGAGATGAATTAACAGAACACTGAGCAGTTTCTCAGAAAGCTTCTTTCCAGATTTCATCGGAGGATATTTCCTATATCACCATAGCTCTCTATGGGCTTCCAAATATCACTTTGCCAATTCCAAAACAACTGTCTTAGCGAAAGGCTTCTTGAGGGGAAAGCTGTAACTCTGGGAGATGATTTCAAAGAACACAAAGAAGTTTCTCAGAAAGCTTCTTTCTCTTTGTTATCGAAGGATATTTCCTATGGCCCTATAGTCTTCAAAGGGATCCGAAATATCTGTTCTCAGATTCCACAGAAATAACGCTAGCAAAGAGATCCACGAAATACAGATGTAACTCTGTGAGATGAATGAACAGAACACTAAGCAGTTTCTCAAAAGCTTCTTTCCAGATTTCATCTGAGGATATTTCCTTTTTCACCATAGCCCTCTATGGGCTTCCAAATATCACTTTGCCAATTACACAAGCACTGTCTTAGCGAAAGGCTTCTTGAGGGGAAAGCTGTAACTCTGTGAGATGATTTCACAGAACACAAAGAAGTTTCTCATAAAGCTTCTTTCTCTTTGTTATCGGAGGATATTTCCTTTGGCCCTATAGCCTTCAAAGGGATCCGAAATATCTGTTCTCAGATTCCAAAGAAATAAGGCTAGCAAAGAGATCCACGAAATACAGATGTAACTCTGTGAGTTGAATTAACAGAACACTAGGCAGTTTCTCAGAAAGCATCTTGCCAGATTTCATCTGAGGATATTTCCTTTTTCACCATAGCCCTCTATGGGCTTCCAAATATTAGTTTGCCAATTCCACAAGAACTGTCTTAGAAAAAGGCTTCTTGAGGGGAAAGCTGTAACTCTGTGTGATGATTTCAAAGAACACAAAGAAGTTTCTCAGAAGGCTTCTTTCTCTTTGTTATAGGAGGATATTTCCTTTGGCCCTATAATCTTCTAAGGGATCCGAAATATCTGTTCTCAGATTCCACAGAAATAAGGCTAGCAAAGAGATCCACGAAATACAGATGTAACTCTGTGAGATGAATTAACAGAACACTACGCAGTTTCTCAGAAAGCTTCTTTCCAGATTTCATCGGAGGATATTTCCTTTATCGCCATAGCTCTCCATGGGATTCCAAATATCACTTTGCCAATTCCACAACAACTGTCTTAGCGAAAGGCTTCTTGAGGGGAAAGCTGTAACTCTGTGAGATGATTTCAAAGAACACAACGAAATTTCTCAGAAAGTTTCTTTCTCTTTGTTATCGGAGGATATTTCCTTTGGCCCTATAGTCTTCAAAGGGATCCGAAATATCTGTTCTCAGATTCCACAGAAATAAGGCTAGCAAAGAGATCCACGAAATACAGATGTAACTATGTGAGATGAATTAACAGAACACTAAGCAGTTTCTCAAAAAGCTTCTTTCCAGATTTCGTCTGTGGATATTTCCTTTTTCACCATAGGCCTCTATGGGCTTCCAAATATCAGTTGGCCAATTCCACAAGAACTGTCTTAGCGAAAGGCGTCTTGAGGGGAAAGCTGTAACTCTGTGAGATGATTTCACAGAACACAAAGAAGTTTCTCAGAAAGCTTCTTTCTCTTTGTTATCGGAGGATATTTCCTTTGGCCCTATGTTCTTCTAAGGGATCCGAAATATCTGTTCTCAGATTCCACAGAAATAAGGCTAGCAAAGAGATCCACGAAATACAGATGTAACTCTGTGAGATGAATTAACAGAACACTAAGCAGTTTCTCAGAAAGCTTCTTTCCAGATTTCATCGGAGGATATTTCCTTTATCACCATAGCTCTCTATGGGCTTCCAAATATCACTTTGCCAATTCCAGAAGAACTGTCTTAGCGAAAGGCTTATTGAGGGGCAAGCTGTAACTCTGTGAGATGATTTCACAGAACACAAAGAAGATTCTCAGAAAGCTTTTTTCTCTTTGTTATCGGAGGATATTACCTTTGGCCCTATAGTCTTCAAAGGGAAACGAAATATCTGTTCTCAGATTCCACAATAATAAGACTAGCAAAGAGATCCACGAAATACAGATGTTACTCTGTGAGATGAATTAACAGAACACTAAGTAGTTTCTCAGAAATCTTCTTTCCAGATTTCATCTGAGGATATTTCCTTTTTCTCCATAGCCCTCTATGCGCTTCCAAATATCACTTTGCCAATTCCACAAGAACTGTCTTAGCGAAAGGCTTCTTGAAGGGAAAGCTGTAACTCTGTGAGATGATTTCATAGAAAACAAAGAAGTTTCTCAGAAAGCTTCTTTCTCTTTGTTATCGGAGGATATTTCTTTTAGCCCTATAGTCTTCTAAGGGATCCAAAATATCTGTTCTCAGATTCCACAGAAATAAGGCAAGCAAAGAGATCCACGAAATACAGATGTAACACGGTCAGATGAATTAACAAAACACTAAGCAGTTTCTCAGAAAGCTTCTTTCCATGTTTCATCTGTGGATATTTCCTTTTTCACCTTAGCCTTCTATGGTCTTCCAAATATCACTTTGCCAATTCCACATGAACCGTCTTAGCGACAGGCTTCTGGAGGGGAAAGCTGTAACTCTGTGAGATGATTTCACAGAAAACAATGAAGTTTCTCAGAAAGCCTCTTTCTCTTTGTTATCGGAGGATATTTCCTTTTTCCCTATAGTCTTCTAAGGGATCCGAAATATCTGTTCTCAGAATTCACAGAAATAACGTTAGCAAAGAGATCCACGAAATACAGATGTAACTCTGTGAGGTGAATTAACAGAACACTAAGCAGTTTCTCAGAAAGCTTCTTTCCAGATTTCATCTGAGGATATTTCCTTTTTCACCATAGCCCTCTAAGGGCTTCCAAATATCCCTTTGCCAATTCCACAAAAACTGTCTTAGCGAAAGGCTTCTTGAGGGGAAAGCTGTAACTCTGTGAGATGATTTCACAGAACACAAAGAAGTTTCTTGGAAAGCTTCTTTTTCTTTGTTATTGGAGGATATTTCCTTTGGAACTATAGTCCTCTGAGGGATCCGAAATATCTGTTCTCAGATTTCACAGAAGTAAGTCGGGCAAAGAAATCCACGAAATACAGATGTAACTCTGTGAGATGAATTAACAGAACACTTAGCAGTTTCTCAGAAAGCTTCTTTCCAGATTTCATCTGAGGATATTTCCTTTTTCAACATAGCCCTCTATGGGCTTCCAAATATCACTTTGCCAATTCCACAAGAACTGTCTTAGCGAAAGGCTTCTTGAGGGGAAAGCTGTAACTCTGTGAGATGTTTTCAAAGAACACAAAGAAGTTTCTCGGAAAGCTTCTTTCTGTTTCTTATCGGAGGATATTTCCTTTGGCCCTATATTCTTCTAAGGAATCCGAAATATCTGTTCTCAGATTCCACAGAAATAAGGCTAGCAAAGAGATCGACGAAATACAGATGTAACTCGGTGAGATGAATTAACAGAACACTAAGCAGTTTCTCAGAAAGCTTCTTTCCAGATTTCATCGGAGGATATTTCCTTTTTCACCATAGCCCTCTATGGGCTTCCAAATAACACTTTGCCAATTCCACAAGAACTGTCTTAGCGAAAGGCTTCTTGAGGGAAAAGCTGTAACTCTGTGAGATGATTTCAAAGAACACAAAGAAGTTTTTCAGAAAGCATCTTTCTCTTTGTTATCGCAGAATATTTCATTTGGCCCTATAGTCTTCAAAGGAATCTGAAATATCTGTTCTCAGATTCCACAGAAATAAGGCTAGCAAAGAAATCCAAGAAATACAGATGCAACTATGTGAGATGAATTAACAGAACACTAAGCAGTTTCTCAGAAAGCTTCTTTCCAGATTTCATCTGAGGATATTTCCTTTTTCACCATAGCCCTCAATGGGCTTCCAAATATCACTTTGCCAATTCCACAAGAACTGTCTTAGCGAAAGGCTTCTTGTGGTTAAAGCTGTAACTCTGTGAGATGATTTCACAGAACACAAAGGAGTTTCTCAGAAAGCTTCTTTCTCTTTGTTATCTGAGGATATTTCCTTTGGCCCTATATTCTTCTAAGGGATCCGAAATATCTTTTCTCAGAGTCCACAGAAATAAGGCTAGAAAGGAGACCCACGAAATACAGATGTAACTCGGTGAGATGAATTGACTGAACACTAAGCAGTTTCTCAGAAAGCTTCTTTCCAGATTTCATCTGAGGATATTTTCTTTTTCACCATAGCCCTCTATGGGCTTCCAAATATCACTTTGCCAATTTCACAAGAACTGTCTTAGCGAAAGGCTTCTTGTGGTTAAAGCTGTAACTCTGTGAGATGATTTCACAGAACACAAAGGAGTTTCTCAGAAAGCTTCTTTCTCTTTGTTATCGGAGGATATTTCCTTTGGCCCTATATTCTTCTAAGGGATCCGAAATATCTGTTCTCAGATTCCACAGAAATAAGGCTAGCAAAGACATCCACGAAATACAGATGTAACTCTGAGATGAATTAACAGAACACTAAGAAGTTTCTCATAAAGCTTCTTTCCAGATTTCATCTGAGGATATTTCCTTTTTCACCATAGCCCTCTATGGGCTTCCAAATATCACTTTGCCAATTCCACAAGATCGGTCTTAGCGAAAGGCTTCTTGAGGGGAAAGCTGAAACTCTGTGAGATGATTTCACAGAACACAAAGAAGTTTCTCAGAAAGCTTCTTTCTTTTTGTTATCGGAGGATATTTCCTTTGGCCCTATAGTTTTCAGTGTGATCCGAAATATCTGTTCTCAGATTCCAGAGAAGTAAGGCTAGCAAGGAGATCCACGAAACACAGATGTAACTCTGTGAGATGAATTAAAAGAACACTAAGCAGTCTCTCAGAAAGCTTCTTTCCAGATTTCATCTGAGGATATTTCCATTTTCACCATAGCCCTCTATGGGCTTCCAAATATCATTTTGCCAATTCCACAAGAACTGTCCTAGCGAAAGGCTTCTTGTGGTTAAAGCTGTAACTCTGTGAGGTGATTTCAAAGAACACAAAGGAGTTTCTCAGAAAGCTTCTTTCTCTTTGTTATCGGAGGATATTTCCATTGGCCCTATGTTTTTCTAAGGGATCCGAAATATCTTTTCTCAGAGTCCACAGAAATAAGGCTAGAAAAGAGACCCACGAAATACAGATGTAACTCGGTGAGATGAATTAACTGAACACTAAGCAGTTTCTCAGAAAGCTTCTTTCCAGATTTCATCAGAGGATATTTCCTTTTTCACCATAGCCCTCTATGGGCTTCCAAATATCACTTTGCCAATTCCACAAGAACTGTCTTATCGAAAGGCTTCTTGAGGGGAAAGCTGTAACTCTGTGAGATGATTTCACAGAACACAAAGAAGTTTCTCAGAAAGCTTCTTTCTCTTTGTTATCGGAGGATATTTCCTTTGGCCCTATAGTCTTCTATTGGTTCCGAAATATCTGATCTCAGATTCCACAGAAATAAGGCTAGCAAAGAGATCCAAGAAATACAGATGTAACTCGGAGAGATGAATTAACAGAACACTAAGCAGTTTCTCAAAAAGCTTCTTTCCATATTTCATCTGAGGATATTTCCTTTATCACCATAGCTCTCTATGCGCTTCCAAATATCACTTTGCCAATTCCACAACAACTGTCTTAGCGAAAGGCTTCTTGAGGGGAAAGCTGTAACTCTGTGAGATGATTTCAAAGAACACAAAGAAGTTTCTCTGAAAGCTTCTTTCTCTTTGTTATCGAAGGATATTTCCTATGGCCCTATAGTCTTCAAAGGGAAACGAAATATCTGTTCTCAGATTCCACAGAAATAAAGCTAGCAAAGAGATCCACGAAATACAGATGTAACTCTGTGAGATGAATGAACAGAACACTAAGCAGTTTCTCAAAAGTTTCTTTCCAGATTTCATTTGAGCATCTTTCCTTTTTCACCATAGCCCTCTATGGGCTTCCAAATATCACTTTGCCAATTCCACAAGAACTGTCTTAGAGAAAGGCTTCTTGAGGGGAAAGCTGTAACTCTGTGAGATGATTTCACAGAACACAAAGAAGTTTCTCAGAAAGCTTCTTTCTCTTTGTTATCGGAGGATATTTCCTTTGGCCCTATATTCTTCTAAGGGATCCGAAATATCTGTTCTCAGATTCCACAGAAATAAGGCTAGCAAGGAGATCCACGAAATACAGATGTAACTCTGTGAGATGAATTAACAGAACACTACGCAGTTTCTCAGAAAGCTTCTTTCCAGATTTCATCGGAGGATATTTCCTTTATCACCATAGCTCTCTATGGGATTCCAAATATCACTTTGCCAATTCCACAACAACTGTCTTAGCGAAAGGTTTCTTGAGGGGAAAGCTGTAACTCTGTGAGATGATTTCAAAGACACAAAGAAGTTTCTCAGAAAGCTTCTTTCTCTTTGTTATCGGAGGATATTTCCTTTGGCCCTATAGCCTTCAAAGGGATCCGAAATATCTGTTCTCAGATTCCACAGAAATAAGGCTAGCAAAGAGATCCACGAAATACAGATGTAACTCTGTGAGATGAATTAACAGAACACTAAGCAGTTTCTCAAAAAGCTTCTTTCCAGATTTCATCTGAGGATATTTCCTTTTTCACCATAGCCCTCTAAGGGCTTCCAAATATCACTTTGCCAATTCCACAAGAACGGTCTTAGCGAAAGGCTTCTTGAGGGGAAAGCTGAAACTCTGTGAGATGATTTCACAGAACACAAAGAAGTTTCTCAGAAAGCTTCTTTCTTTTTGTTATCGGAGGATATTTCCTTTGGCCCTATAGTTTTCAGTGTGATCCGAAATATCTGTTCTCAGATTCCAGAGAAGTAAGGCTAGCAAGGAGATCCACGAAACACAGATGTAACTCTGTGAGATGAATTAAAAGAACACTAAGCAGTCTCTCAGAAAGCTTCTTTCCAGATTTCATCTGAGGATATTTCCATTTTCACCATAGCCCTCTATGGGCTTCCAAATATCATTTTGCCAATTCCACAAGAACTGTCCTAGCGAAAGGCTTCTTGTGGTTAAAGCTGTAACTCTGTGAGGTGATTTCAAAGAACACAAAGGAGTTTCTCAGAAAGCTTCTTTCTCTTTGTTATCGGAGGATATTTCCATTGGCCCTATGTTTTTCTAAGGGATCCGAAATATCTTTTCTCAGAGTCCACAGAAATAAGGCTAGAAAAGAGACCCACGAAATACAGATGTAACTCGGTGAGATGAATTAACTGAACACTAAGCAGTTTCTCAGAAAGCTTCTTTCCAGATTTCATCAGAGGATATTTCCTTTTTCACCATAGCCCTCTATGGGCTTCCAAATATCACTTTGCCAATTCCACAAGAACTGTCTTATCGAAAGGCTTCTTGAGGGGAAAGCTGTAACTCTGTGAGATGATTTCACAGAACACAAAGAAGTTTCTCAGAAAGCTTCTTTCTCTTTGTTATCGGAGGATATTTCCTTTGGCCCTATTGTCTTCTATTGGTTCCGAAATATCTGATCTCAGATTCCACAGAAATAAGGCTAGCAAAGAGATCCAAGAAATACAGATGTAACTCGGAGAGATGAATTAACAGAACACTAAGCAGTTTCTCAAAAAGCTTCTTTCCATATTTCATCTGAGGATATTTCCTTTATCACCATAGCTCTCTATGCGCTTCCAAATATCACTTTGCCAATTCCACAACAACTGTCTTAGCGAAAGGCTTCTTGAGGGGAAAGCTGTAACTCTGTGAGATGATTTCAAAGAACACAAAGAAGTTTCTCTGAAAGCTTCTTTCTCTTTGTTATCGAAGGATATTTCCTATGGCCCTATAGTCTTCAAAGGGAAACGAAATATCTGTTCTCAGATTCCACAGAAATAAAGCTAGCAAAGAGATCCACGAAATACAGATGTAACTCTGTGAGATGAATGAACAGAACACTAAGCAGTTTCTCAAAAGTTTCTTTCCAGATTTCATTTGAGCATCTTTCCTTTTTCACCATAGCCCTCTATGGGCTTCCAAATATCACTTTGCCAATTCCACAAGAACTGTCTTAGAGAAAGGCTTCTTGAGGGGAAAGCTGTAACTCTGTGAGATGATTTCACAGAACACAAAGAAGTTTCTCAGAAAGCTTCTTTCTCTTTGTTATCGGAGGATATTTCCTTTGGCCCTATATTCTTCTAAGGGATCCGAAATATCTGTTCTCAGATTCCACAGAAATAAGGCTAGCAAGGAGATCCACGAAATACAGATGTAACTCTGTGAGATGAATTAACAGAACACTACGCAGTTTCTCAGAAAGCTTCTTTCCAGATTTCATCGGAGGATATTTCCTTTATCACCATAGCTCTCTATGGGATTCCAAATATCACTTTGCCAATTCCACAACAACTGTCTTAGCGAAAGGTTTCTTGAGGGGAAAGCTGTAACTCTGTGAGATGATTTCAAAGACACAAAGAAGTTTCTCAGAAAGCTTCTTTCTCTTTGTTATCGGAGGATATTTCCTTTGGCCCTATAGCCTTCAAAGGGATCCGAAATATCTGTTCTCAGATTCCACAGAAATAAGGCTAGCAAAGAGATCCACGAAATACAGATGTAACTCTGTGAGATGAATTAACAGAACACTAAGCAGTTTCTCAAAAAGCTTCTTTCCAGATTTCATCTGAGGATATTTCCTTTTTCACCATAGCCCTCTAAGGGCTTCCAAATATCACTTTGCCAATTCCACAAGAACTGTCTTTGCGAAAGGCTTCTTGAAGGGAAAGCTGTAACTCTGTGAGATGATTTCACAGAACACAAAGAAGTTTCTCAGAAAGCTTCTTTCTCTTTGTTATCGGAGGATATTTCCTTTGGCCCTATGTTCTTCTAGGGGATCCGAAATATCTGTTCTCAGATTCCACAGAAATAAGGCTAGCAAAGAGATCCACGAAATACAGATGTAACTCTGTGAGATGAATTAACAGAACACTAAGCAGTTTCTCAGAAAGCTTCTTTCCAGAGTTCATCGGAGGATATTTCCTTTATCACCATAGCTCTCTATGGGCTTCCAAATATCACTTTGCCAATTCCACAAGAACTGTCTTAGCGAAAGGCTTCTTGAGGGGAAAGCTGTAACTCTGTGCGATGATTTCATAGAAAACAAAGAAGTTTCTCCGAAAGCATCGTTCTCTTTGTTATCGGAGGATATTTCCTTTGGCCCTATAGTCTTCAAAGGGATCCGAAATATCTGTTGTCAGATTCCACTGAAATAACGCTAGCAAAGAGATCCACGAAATACACATGAAACTCTGTGAGATGAATTAACAGAACTCTTAGCAGTTTCTCAGAAAGTTTCTTTCCAGATTTCATCTGAGGATATTTCCTTTTTCACCATGGCCCTCTAGGGGTACCAAATATCACCTTGCCAATTCCACAAGAACTGTCTTAGCGAAAGGCTTCTTGAGGGGAAAGCTGTAACTCTGTGAGATGATTTCACAGACACAAAGAAGTTTCTCATAAAGCTTCTTTCGCTTTGTTATCGGAGGATATTTCCTTTGGCCCTATAGTCTTCTAAGGGATCCGAAATATCTGTTCTCAGATTCCACAGAAATAAGGCTAGCAAAGAGATCCAGGAAATACAGATGTAACTCTGTCAGATGAATTAACAGAATACTAAGCAGTTTCTCAGAAAGCTTCTTTCCAGATTTCATCTGAGGATATTTCATTTTTTACCATAGCCCTCTAAGCGGTTCCAAATATCACTTTGCCAATTCCACAAGAACTGTCTTAGCGAATGGCTTCTTGAGGGGAAAGCTGTAACTCTGTGAGATGATTTCACCAAACACAAAGAAATTTCTCATAAAGCTTCTTTCTGTTTGTTATCGAAGGATATTTCCTTTGGCCCTATAGTCTTCAAAGGGATCCGAAATATCTGTTCTCAGATTCCACAGAAATAATGCTAGCAAAGAGATCCACGAAACACCGATGAAACTCTGTGAGATGAATTAACAGAACACTAAGCAGTTTCTCAGAAAGCTTCTTTCCAGATTTCATCTGAGGATATTTCCTTTTTCACCATAGCCCTCTATGGGCTTCCAAATATCACTTTGTAAATTCCACAAGAACTGTCTTATCGGAAGGCTTCTAGAGGGGAAAGGTGTAACTCTGTGAGATGATTTCACAGAACACAAAGAAGTTTCTCATAAAGCTTCTTTCTCTTTGTTATCGGAGGATATTTCCTTTGGCCCTGTAGACTTCTAAGGGATCCGATATATCTGTTCTCAGATTCCAAAGAAATAAGTCTAGCAAAGAGATCCACGAAAAACAGATGTAACTCTGTGAGATGAATTAACAGAACACAAAGAAGTTTCTCAGAAAGCTTCTTTCCAGATTTCATCTGAGGATATTTCCTTTTTCACCATAGCCCTCTAGGGGTTCCAAATATCACTCTGCCAATTCCACAAGGACTGTCTTAGCGAAAGGCTTCTTGAGAGGAAAGCTGTAACTCTGTGAGATGATTTCACAGAACACAAAGAAGATTCTCAGAAAGCTTCTTTCTCTTTGTTATCTGAGGATATTTCCTTTGGCCTTATAGTCTTCTAAGGGATCCGAAATATCTGTTCTCAGATTCCACAGAAATAAGGCTAGCAAAAACATCCACGAAATACGATGTAACTCTGTGAGATGAATTAACAGAACACTAAGCAGTGTCTCAGAAAGCTTCTTTCCACATTTCATCTGAGGATATTTCCTTTTTCACCATAGCCATCTATGCGGTTCCAAATATCACTTTGCCAATTCCACAAGATCTGTCTTAGCGAAAGGCTTCTTGAGGGGAAAGCTGTAACTCTGTGACATGATTTCACAGAACACAAAGAAGTTTCTCAGAAAGCTTCTTTCTCTTTGTTATCGGAGGATATTTCCTTTGGACCTATAGTCTTCAAAGGGAAACGAAATATCTGTTCTCAGATTCCACAATAATAAGACTAGCAAAGAGATCCACGAAATACAGATGTAACTCTGTGAGATGAATTAACAGAACACTAAGTAGTTTCTCAGAAATCTTCTTTCCAGATTTCATCTGAGGATATTTCCTTTTTCTCCATAGCCCTCTATGCGCTTCCAAATATCACTTTGCCAATTCCACAAGAACTGTCTTAGCGAAAGTCTTCTTGAGGTGAAAGCTGTAACTCTGTGAGATGATTTCACAGAAAACAAAGAAGTTTCTCAGAAAGCTTCTTTCTCTTTGTTATCGGAGGATATTTCCTTTAGCCCTATAGTCTTCTAAGGTATCCAAAATATCTGTTCTCAGATTCCACAGAAATAAGGCAAGCAAAGAGATCCACGAAATACAGATGTAACACGGTCAGATGAATTAACAAAACACTAAGCAGTTCCTCGGAAAGCTTCTTTCCACGTTTCATCTGTGGATATTTCCTTTTTCACCTTAGCCCTCTATGGGCTTCCAAATATCACTTTGCCAATTCAACATGAACCGTCTTAGCGACAGGCTTCTTGATGGGAAAGCTGTAACTCTGTGAGATGATTTCACAGAAAACAAAGAAGTTTCTCAGAAAGCTTCTTTCTCTTTGTTATCGGAGGATATTTCCTTTGGCCCTATAGTCTTCAAAGGGATCCGAAATATCTGTTGTCAGATTCCACTGAAATAACGCTAGCAAAGAGATCCACGAAATACACATGAAACTCTGTGAGATGAATTAACAGAACTCTTAGCAGTTTCTCAGAAAGTTTCTTTCCAGATTTCATCTGAGGATATTTCCTTTTTCACCATGGCCCTCTAGGGGTACCAAATATCACTTTGCCAATTCCACAAGAACTGTCTTAGCGAAAGGCTTCTTGAGGGGAAAGCTGTAACTCTGTGAGATGATTTCACAGACACAAAGAAGTTTCTCATAAAGCTTCTTTCGCTTTGTTATCGGAGGATATTTCCTTTGGCCCTATAGTCTTCAAAGGGATCCGAAATATCTGTTCTCAGATTCCACAGAAATAAGGCTAGCAAAGAGATCCACGAAATACAGATGTAACTCTGTCAGATGAATTAACAGAATACTAAGCAGTTTCTCAGAAAGCTTCTTTCCAGATTTCATCTGAGGATATTTCATTTTTTACCATAGCCCTCTAAGGGGTTCCAAATATCACTTTGCCAATTCCACAAGAACTGTCTTAGCGAATGGCTTCTTGAGGGGAAAGCTGTAACTCTGTGAGATGATTTCACAGAACACAAAGAAATTTCTCATAAAGCTTCTTTCTGTTTGTTATCGGAGGATATTTCCTTTGGCCCTATAGTCTTCAAAGGGATCCGAAATATCTGTTCTCAGATTCCACAGAAATAATGCTAGCAAAGAGATCCACGAAACACAGATGAAACTCTGTGAGATGAATTAACAGAACACTAAACTGTTTCTCAGAAAGCTTCTTTCCAGATTTCATCTGAGGATATTTCCTTTTTCACCATAGCCCTCTATGGGCTTCCAAATATCACTTTGTAAATTCCACAAGAACTGTCTTATCGGAAGGCTTCTAAAGGGGAAAGGTGTAACTCTGTGAGATGATTTCACAGAACACAAAGAAGTTTCTCAGAAAGCTTCTTTCCAGATTTCATCTGAGGATATTTCCTTTTTCACCATAGCCCTCTAGGGGTTCCAAATATCACTCTGCCAATTCCACAAGAACTGTCTTAGCGAAAGGCTTCTTGAGAGGAAAGCTGTAACTCTGTGAGATGATTTCACAGAACACAAAGAAGTTTCTCAGAAAGCTTCTTTCTCTTTGTTATCGGAGGATATTTCCTTTGGCCCTATTGTCTTCTATTGGTTCCGAAATATCTGATCTCAGATTCCACAGAAATAAGGCTAGCAAAGAGATCCAAGAAATACAGATGTAACTCGGAGAGATGAATTAACAGAACACTAAGCAGTTTCTCAAAAAGCTTCTTTCCATATTTCATCTGAGGATATTTCCTTTATCACCATAGCTCTCTATGCGCTTCCAAATATCACTTTGCCAATTCCACAACAACTGTCTTAGCGAAAGGCTTCTTGAGGGGAAAGCTGTAACTCTGTGAGATGATTTCAAAGAACACAAAGAAGTTTCTCTGAAAGCTTCTTTCTCTTTGTTATCGAAGGATATTTCCTATGGCCCTATAGTCTTCAAAGGGAAACGAAATATCTGTTCTCAGATTCCACAGAAATAAAGCTAGCAAAGAGATCCACGAAATACAGATGTAACTCTGTGAGATGAATGAACAGAACACTAAGCAGTTTCTCAAAAGTTTCTTTCCAGATTTCATTTGAGCATCTTTCCTTTTTCACCATAGCCCTCTATGGGCTTCCAAATATCACTTTGCCAATTCCACAAGAACTGTCTTAGAGAAAGGCTTCTTGAGGGGAAAGCTGTAACTCTGTGAGATGATTTCACAGAACACAAAGAAGTTTCTCAGAAAGCTTCTTTCTCTTTGTTATCGGAGGATATTTCCTTTGGCCCTATATTCTTCTAAGGGATCCGAAATATCTGTTCTCAGATTCCACAGAAATAAGGCTAGCAAGGAGATCCACGAAATACAGATGTAACTCTGTGAGATGAATTAACAGAACACTACGCAGTTTCTCAGAAAGCTTCTTTCCAGATTTCATCGGAGGATATTTCCTTTATCACCATAGCTCTCTATGGGATTCCAAATATCACTTTGCCAATTCCACAACAACTGTCTTAGCGAAAGGTTTCTTGAGGGGAAAGCTGTAACTCTGTGAGATGATTTCAAAGACACAAAGAAGTTTCTCAGAAAGCTTCTTTCTCTTTGTTATCGGAGGATATTTCCTTTGGCCCTATAGCCTTCAAAGGGATCCGAAATATCTGTTCTCAGATTCCACAGAAATAAGGCTAGCAAAGAGATCCACGAAATACAGATGTAACTCTGTGAGATGAATTAACAGAACACTAAGCAGTTTCTCAAAAAGCTTCTTTCCAGATTTCATCTGAGGATATTTCCTTTTTCACCATAGCCCTCTAAGGGCTTCCAAATATCACTTTGCCAATTCCACAAGAACTGTCTTTGCGAAAGGCTTCTTGAAGGGAAAGCTGTAACTCTGTGAGATGATTTCACAGAACACAAAGAAGTTTCTCAGAAAGCTTCTTTCTCTTTGTTATCGGAGGATATTTCCTTTGGCCCTATGTTCTTCTAGGGGATCCGAAATATCTGTTCTCAGATTCCACAGAAATAAGGCTAGCAAAGAGATCCACGAAATACAGATGTAACTCTGTGAGATGAATTAACAGAACACTAAGCAGTTTCTCAGAAAGCTTCTTTCCAGAGTTCATCGGAGGATATTTCCTTTATCACCATAGCTCTCTATGGGCTTCCAAATATCACTTTGCCAATTCCACAAGAACTGTCTTAGCGAAAGGCTTCTTGAGGGGAAAGCTGTAACTCTGTGCGATGATTTCATAGAAAACAAAGAAGTTTCTCCGAAAGCATCGTTCTCTTTGTTATCGGAGGATATTTCCTTTGGCCCTATAGTCTTCAAAGGGATCCGAAATATCTGTTGTCAGATTCCACTGAAATAACGCTAGCAAAGAGATCCACGAAATACACATGAAACTCTGTGAGATGAATTAACAGAACTCTTAGCAGTTTCTCAGAAAGTTTCTTTCCAGATTTCATCTGAGGATATTTCCTTTTTCACCATGGCCCTCTAGGGGTACCAAATATCACCTTGCCAATTCCACAAGAACTGTCTTAGCGAAAGGCTTCTTGAGGGGAAAGCTGTAACTCTGTGAGATGATTTCACAGACACAAAGAAGTTTCTCATAAAGCTTCTTTCGCTTTGTTATCGGAGGATATTTCCTTTGGCCCTATAGTCTTCTAAGGGATCCGAAATATCTGTTCTCAGATTCCACAGAAATAAGGCTAGCAAAGAGATCCAGGAAATACAGATGTAACTCTGTCAGATGAATTAACAGAATACTAAGCAGTTTCTCAGAAAGCTTCTTTCCAGATTTCATCTGAGGATATTTCATTTTTTACCATAGCCCTCTAAGCGGTTCCAAATATCACTTTGCCAATTCCACAAGAACTGTCTTAGCGAATGGCTTCTTGAGGGGAAAGCTGTAACTCTGTGAGATGATTTCACCAAACACAAAGAAATTTCTCATAAAGCTTCTTTCTGTTTGTTATCGAAGGATATTTCCTTTGGCCCTATAGTCTTCAAAGGGATCCGAAATATCTGTTCTCAGATTCCACAGAAATAATGCTAGCAAAGAGATCCACGAAACACCGATGAAACTCTGTGAGATGAATTAACAGAACACTAAGCAGTTTCTCAGAAAGCTTCTTTCCAGATTTCATCTGAGGATATTTCCTTTTTCACCATAGCCCTCTATGGGCTTCCAAATATCACTTTGTAAATTCCACAAGAACTGTCTTATCGGAAGGCTTCTAGAGGGGAAAGGTGTAACTCTGTGAGATGATTTCACAGAACACAAAGAAGTTTCTCATAAAGCTTCTTTCTCTTTGTTATCGGAGGATATTTCCTTTGGCCCTGTAGACTTCTAAGGGATCCGATATATCTGTTCTCAGATTCCAAAGAAATAAGTCTAGCAAAGAGATCCACGAAAAACAGATGTAACTCTGTGAGATGAATTAACAGAACACAAAGAAGTTTCTCAGAAAGCTTCTTTCCAGATTTCATCTGAGGATATTTCCTTTTTCACCATAGCCCTCTAGGGGTTCCAAATATCACTCTGCCAATTCCACAAGGACTGTCTTGGCGAAAGGCTTCTTGAGAGGAAAGCTGTAACTCTGTGAGATGATTTCACAGAACACAAAGAAGATTCTCAGAAAGCTTCTTTCTCTTTGTTATCTGAGGATATTTCCTTTGGCCTTATAGTCTTCTAAGGGATCCGAAATATCTGTTCTCAGATTCCACAGAAATAAGGCTAGCAAAAACATCCACGAAATACGATGTAACTCTGTGAGATGAATTAACAGAACACTAAGCAGTGTCTCAGAAAGCTTCTTTCCACATTTCATCTGAGGATATTTCCTTTTTCACCATAGCCATCTATGCGGTTCCAAATATCACTTTGCCAATTCCACAAGATCTGTCTTAGCGAAAGGCTTCTTGAGGGGAAAGCTGTAACTCTGTGACATGATTTCACAGAACACAAAGAAGTTTCTCAGAAAGCTTCTTTCTCTTTGTTATCGGAGGATATTTCCTTTGGACCTATAGTCTTCAAAGGGAAACGAAATATCTGTTCTCAGATTCCACAATAATAAGACTAGCAAAGAGATCCACGAAATACAGATGTAACTCTGTGAGATGAATTAACAGAACACTAAGTAGTTTCTCAGAAATCTTCTTTCCAGATTTCATCTGAGGATATTTCCTTTTTCTCCATAGCCCTCTATGCGCTTCCAAATATCACTTTGCCAATTCCACAAGAACTGTCTTAGCGAAAGTCTTCTTGAGGTGAAAGCTGTAACTCTGTGAGATGATTTCACAGAAAACAAAGAAGTTTCTCAGAAAGCTTCTTTCTCTTTGTTATCGGAGGATATTTCCTTTAGCCCTATAGTCTTCTAAGGTATCCAAAATATCTGTTCTCAGATTCCACAGAAATAAGGCAAGCAAAGAGATCCACGAAATACAGATGTAACACGGTCAGATGAATTAACAAAACACTAAGCAGTTCCTCGGAAAGCTTCTTTCCACGTTTCATCTGTGGATATTTCCTTTTTCACCTTAGCCCTCTATGGGCTTCCAAATATCACTTTGCCAATTCAACATGAACCGTCTTAGCGACAGGCTTCTTGATGGGAAAGCTGTAACTCTGTGAGATGATTTCACAGAAAACAAAGAAGTTTCTCAGAAAGCTTCTTTCTCTTTGTTATCGGAGGATATTTCCTTTGGCCCTATAGTCTTCAAAGGGATCCGAAATATCTGTTGTCAGATTCCACTGAAATAACGCTAGCAAAGAGATCCACGAAATACACATGAAACTCTGTGAGATGAATTAACAGAACTCTTAGCAGTTTCTCAGAAAGTTTCTTTCCAGATTTCATCTGAGGATATTTCCTTTTTCACCATGGCCCTCTAGGGGTACCAAATATCACTTTGCCAATTCCACAAGAACTGTCTTAGCGAAAGGCTTCTTGAGGGGAAAGCTGTAACTCTGTGAGATGATTTCACAGACACAAAGAAGTTTCTCATAAAGCTTCTTTCGCTTTGTTATCGGAGGATATTTCCTTTGGCCCTATAGTCTTCAAAGGGATCCGAAATATCTGTTCTCAGATTCCACAGAAATAAGGCTAGCAAAGAGATCCACGAAATACAGATGTAACTCTGTCAGATGAATTAACAGAATACTAAGCAGTTTCTCAGAAAGCTTCTTTCCAGATTTCATCTGAGGATATTTCATTTTTTACCATAGCCCTCTAAGGGGTTCCAAATATCACTTTGCCAATTCCACAAGAACTGTCTTAGCGAATGGCTTCTTGAGGGGAAAGCTGTAACTCTGTGAGATGATTTCACAGAACACAAAGAAATTTCTCATAAAGCTTCTTTCTGTTTGTTATCGGAGGATATTTCCTTTGGCCCTATAGTCTTCAAAGGGATCCGAAATATCTGTTCTCAGATTCCACAGAAATAATGCTAGCAAAGAGATCCACGAAACACAGATGAAACTCTGTGAGATGAATTAACAGAACACTAAACTGTTTCTCAGAAAGCTTCTTTCCAGATTTCATCTGAGGATATTTCCTTTTTCACCATAGCCCTCTATGGGCTTCCAAATATCACTTTGTAAATTCCACAAGAACTGTCTTATCGGAAGGCTTCTAAAGGGGAAAGGTGTAACTCTGTGAGATGATTTCACAGAACACAAAGAAGTTTCTCAGAAAGCTTCTTTCCAGATTTCATCTGAGGATATTTCCTTTTTCACCATAGCCCTCTAGGGGTTCCAAATATCACTCTGCCAATTCCACAAGAACTGTCTTAGCGAAAGGCTTCTTGAGAGGAAAGCTGTAACTCTGTGAGATGATTTCACAGAACACAAAGAAGATTCTCAGAAAGCTTCTTTCTCTTTGTTATCGGAGGATATTTCCTTTGGCCCTATAGTCTTCTAAGGGATCCGAAATAAGTGTTCTCAGATTCCACAGAAATAAGGCTAGCAAAAACATCCACGAAATACAGATGTAACTCTGTGAGATGAATTAACAGAACACTAAGCAGTGTCTCAGAAAGCTTCTTTCCACATTTCATCTGAGGATATTTCCTTTTTCACCATAGCCATCTATGCGGTTCCAAATATCACTTTGCCAATTCCACAAGATCTGTCTTATCGAAAGGCTTCTTGAGGGGAAAGCTGTAACTCTGTGACATGATTTCACAGAACACAAAGAAGTTTCTCAGAAAGCTTCTTTCTCTTTTTTATCGGAGGATATTTCCTTTGGACCTATAGTCTTCAAAGGGAAACGAAATATCTGTTCTCAGATTCCACAATAATAAGACTAGGAAAGAGATCCACGAAATACAGATGTAACTCTGTGAGATGAATTAACAGAACACTAAGTAGTTTCTCAGAAATCTTCTTTCCAGATTTCATCTGAGGATATTTCCTTTTTCTCCATAGCCCTCTATGCGCTTCCAAATATCACTTTGCCAATTCCACAAGAACTGTCTTAGCGAAAGGCTTATTGAGTGGAAAGCTGTAACTCTGTGAGATGATTTCACAGACAACAAAGAAGTTTCTCAGAAAGCTTCTTTCTCTTTGTTATCGGAGGATATTTCCTTTAGCCCTATAGTCTTCTAAGGTATCCAAAATATCTGTTCTCAGATTCCACAGAAATAAGGCAAGCAAAGAGATCCACGAAATACAGATGTAACACGGTCAGATGAATTAACAAAACACTAAGCAGTTTCTCAGATAGCTTCTTTCCAGGTTTCATCTGTGGATATTTCCTTTTTCACCTTAGTCCTCTATGGGCTTCCAAATATCACTGTGTCAATTCAACATGAACCGTCTTAGCGACAGGCTTCTTGAGGGGAAAGCTGTAACTCTGTGAGATGATTTTACAGAAAACAAAGAAGTTTCTCAGAAAGCTTCTTTCTCTTTGTTATCGGAGGATATTTTCTTTGGCCCTATAGTCTTCTAAGGGATCCGAAATATCTGTTCTCAGATTCCACAGAAATAAGGCCAGCAAAGAGATCCACGAAATACAGATGTAACTCTGTGAGATGAATTAACAGAACACTAAGCAGTTTCTCAGAAAGCTTCTTTCCAGATTTCATCTGAGGATATTTCCTTTATCACCATAGCCATCTATGCGGTTCCAAATATCACTGTGCCAATTCCCCAAGATCTGTCTTAGCGAAAGGCTTCTTGAGGGGAGAGCTGTAACTCTGTGATATGATTTCACAGAACACAAAGAAGTTTCTCAGAAAGCTTCTTTCTCTTTGTTATCGGAGGATATTTCCTTTGGACCTATAGTCTTCAAAGGGAAACGAAATATCTGTTCTCAGATTCCACAATAATAAGACTAGCAAAGAGATCCACGAAATACAGATGTAACTCTGTGAGATGAATTAACAGAACACTAAGTAGTTTCTCAGAAATCTTCTTTCCAGATTTCATCTGAGGATATTTCCTTTTTCTCCATAGCCCTCTATGCGCTTAAAAATATCACTTTGCCAATTCCACAAGAACTGTCTTAGCGAAAGGCTTCTTGAGGGGAAAGCTGAAACTCTGTGAGATGATTTCACAGAACACAAAGAAGTTTCTCAGAAAGCTTCTTTCTTTTTTTTATCGGAGGATATTCCCTTTGGCCCTATAGTTTTCAGTGTGATCCGAAATATCTGTTCTCAGATTCCACAGAAGTAAGGCTAGCAAGGAGATCCACGAAATAAAGATGTAACTCAGTGAGATGAATTAACAGAACACTAAGCAGTTTCTCAGAAAGCTTCTTTCCAGATTTCATCTGAGGATATTTCCTTTTTCACAATAGCCCTCTATGCGCTTCCAAATATCACTTTGCCAATTCCACAACAACTGTCTTAGCGAAAGCCTTCTTGAGGGGAAAGCTGTAACTCTGTGAGATGATTTCACAGAACACAAAGGAGTTTCTCAGAAAGCTTCTTTCTCTTTGTTTTCGGAGGATATTTCCTTTGGCCCTATAGTCTTCAAAGGGATCCGAAATATCTGTTCTCAGATACCACAGAAATAACGCTAGCAAAGAGATCCACGAAAAACAGATGTAATTCTGTGAGATGAATTAAAAGATCACTAAGCAGTCTCTCAGAAAGCTTCTTTCCAGATTTCATCTGAGGATATTTCCATTTTCACCATAGCCCTCTATGGGCTTCCAAATAACACTTTGCCAATTCCACAAGAACTGTCTTAGCGAAAGGCTTCTTGTGGTTAAAGCTGTAACTCTGTGAGGTGATTTCACAGAACACAAAGTACTTTCTCCGAAAGCATCTTTCACTTTGTTATCGGAGGATATTTCCTTTGGCCCTATAGTCTTCAAAGGGATCCGAAATATCTGTTCTCAGATTCCACAGAAATAAGGCAAGCAAAGAGATCCACGAAATACAGATGTAACACGGTCAGATGAATTAAGAAAACACTAAGCAGTTTCTCAGAAAGCTTCTTTCCAGGTTTCATCTGTGGATATTTCCTTTTTCACCTTAGCCCTCTATGGGCTTCCAAATATCACTTTGCCAATTCAACATGAACCGTCTTAGCGACAGGCTTCTTGAGGGGAAAGCTGTAACTCTGTGAGATGATTTCACAGAACACAAAGAAGTTTCTCAGAAAGCTTCTTTCTCTTTGTGATCGGAGGATATTTCCTTTGGCCCTATAGTCTTCAAAGGGATCCGAAATATCTGTTGTCAGATTCCACTGAAATAACGCTAGCAAAGAGATCCACGAAATACACATGAAACTCTGCGAGATGAATTAACAGAACTCTTAGCAGTTTCTCAGAAAGTTTCTTTCCAGATTTCATCTGAGGATATTTCCTTTTTCACCATGGCCCTCTAGGGGTACCAAATATCACTTTGCCAATTCCACAAGAATTGTCTTAGCGAAAGGCTTCTTGAGGGGAAAGCTGTAACTCTGTGAGATGGTTTCACAGACACAAAGAAGTTTCTCATAAAGCTTCTTTCGCTTTGTTATCGGAGGATATTTCCTTTGGCCCTATAGTCTTCAAAGGGATCCGAAATATCTGTTCTCAGATTCCACAGAAATAAGGCTAGCAAAGAGATCCAGGAAATACAGATGTAACTCTGTCAGATGAATTAACAGAATACTAAGCAGTTTCTCAGAAAGCTTCTTTCCAGATTTCATCTGAGGATATTTCATTTTTTACCATAGCCCTCTAAGGGGTTCCAAATATCACTTTGCCAATTCCGCAAGAACTGTCTTAGCGAATGGCTTCTTGAGGGGAAAGCTGTAACTCTGTGAGATGATTTCACAGAACACAAAGAAATTTCTCATAAAGCTTCTTTCTGTTTGTTATCGGAGGATATTTCCTTTGGCCCTATAGTCTTCAAAGGGATCCGAATTATCTGTTCTCAGATTCCACAGAAATAAGTTAAGCAAAGAGATCCACGAAATACAGATGTAACACGGTCAGATGAATTAACAAAACACTAAGCAGTTTCTCAGAAAGCTTCTTTCCAGGTTTCATCTGTGGATATTTCCTTTTTCACCTTAGCCCTCTATGGGCTTCCAAATATCACTTTGTCAATTCAACATGAACCGTCTTAGCGACAGGCTTCTTGAGGGGAAAGCTGTAACTCTGTGAGATGATTTCACAGAAAACAAAGAAGTTTCTCAGAAATCTTCTTTCTCTTTGTTATCGGAGGATATTTCCTTTGGCCCTATAGTCTTCTAAGGGATCCGAAATATCTGTTCTCAGATTCCACAGAAATAAGGCCAGCAAAGAGATCCACGAAATACAGATGTAACTCTGTGAGATGAATTAACAGAACACTAAGCAGTTTCTCAGAAAGCTTCTTTCCAGATTTCATCTGAGGATATTTCCTTTTTCTCCATAGCCCTCTAAGGGCTTCCAAATATCCCTTTGCCAATTCCACAAAAACTGTCTTAGTGAAAGGCCTCTTGAGGGGAAAGCTGTAACTCGGTGAGATGATTTCACAGAATACAAAGAAGTTTCTCGGAATGCTTCTTTGTCTTTGTTATTGGAGGATATTTCCATTCGAACTATAGTCCTCTGAGGGATCCGAAATATCTGTTCTCAGATTTCACAGAAATAAGTCGAGCAAAGAAATCCACGAAATACAGATGTAATTCTGTGAGATGAATTAACAGAACACTAAGCAGTTTCTCAGAAAGCTTCTTTCCAGATTTCATCTGAGGATATTTCCTTTTTCACAATAGCCCTCTATGCGCTTCCAAATATCACTTTGCCAATTCCACAACAACTGTCTTAGCGAAAGCCTTCTTGAGGGGAAAGCTGTAACTCTGTGAGATGATTTCACAGAACACAAAGGAGTTTCTCAGAAAGCTTCTTTCTCTTTGTTTTCGGAGGATATTTCCTTTGGCCCTATAGTCTTCAAAGGGATCCGAAATATCTGTTCTCAGATACCACAGAAATAACGCTAGCAAAGAGATCCACGAAAAACAGATGTAATTCTGTGAGATGAATTAAAAGATCACTAAGCAGTCTCTCAGAAAGCTTCTTTCCAGATTTCATCTGAGGATATTTCCATTTTCACCATAGCCCTCTATGGGCTTCCAAATAACACTTTGCCAATTCCACAAGAACTGTCTTAGCGAAAGGCTTCTTGTGGTTAAAGCTGTAACTCTGTGAGGTGATTTCACAGAACACAAAGTACTTTCTCCGAAAGCATCTTTCACTTTGTTATCGGAGGATATTTCCTTTGGCCCTATAGTCTTCAAAGGGATCCGAAATATCTGTTCTCAGATTCCACAGAATAAAGGCTAGCAAAGAGATCCACGAAATACAGATGTAACTCTGTGAGATGAATTAACAGAACACTAAGCAGTTTCTCAGAAAGCTTCTTTCCAGATTTCATCTGAGGATATTTCCTTTTTTACCAAAGCCCTCTAAGGTCTTCCAAATATCACTTTGCAAATTCCACAAGAAACGTCTTAGCGAAAGGCTTCTTGAGGGGAAAGCTGAAACTCTGTGAGATGATTTCACGGAACACAAAGAAGTTTCTCAGAAAGCTTCTTTCACTTTGTTATCGGAGGATATTTCCTTTGGCCCTATATTCTTCTAAGGGATCCGAAATATCTTTTCTCAGAGTCCACAGAAATAAGGCTAGAAAAGAGACCCACGAAATACAGATGTAACTCTGTGAGATGAATTAACAGAACACTAAGCAGTTTCTCAGAAAGCTTCTTTCCAGATTTCATCGGAGGATATTTCCTTTTTCACCATAGCCCTCTATGGGCTTCCAAATATCACTTAGCCAATTCCACAAGAACTGTCTTAGCGAAAGACTTCTTGTGGTTAAAGCTGTAACTCTGTGAGATGATTTCACAGAACACAAAGGAGTTTCTCCGAAAGCTTCTTTCTCTTTGTTATCGGAGGATATTACCTTTGGCCCTATAGTCTTCTAAAGGGTCCGAAATATCTGTTCTCAGATTCCACAGAAATAAGGCTAGCAAAGAGATCCAAGAAATACAGATGTAACTCGGTGAGATGAATTAACAGAACTCTAAGAAGTTTCTCATAAAGCTTCTTTCCAGATTTCATCTGAGGATATTTCCTTTTTCACCATAGCGCTCTATGGGCTTCCAAATATCACTTTGCCAATTCCACAAGAACGGTCTTAGCGAAAGGCTTCTAGAGGGTAAAGCTGAAACTCTGTGAGATGATTTCACAGAACACAAAGAAGTTTCTCA
This sequence comes from Macaca nemestrina, assembly GCF_043159975.1. Lineage (NCBI taxonomy): Eukaryota > Metazoa > Chordata > Mammalia > Primates > Cercopithecidae > Macaca > Macaca nemestrina. Next base: position 35,187,074 of record NC_092143.1, read on the forward strand.
GAAAGCTTCTTTCTTTCTGTTATCGGAGGATATTTCCTTTGGCCCTATAGTTTTCAGTGTGATCCGAAATATCTGTTCTCAGATTCCACAGAAGTAAGCCTAGCAAGGAGATCCACGAAATACAGATGTAACTCAGTGAGATGAATTAACAGAACACTAAGCAGTTTCTCAGAAAGCTTCTTTCCACATTTCATCTGAGGATATTTCCTTTTTCACCATAGCCTTCTATGGGCTTCCAAATATCACTTTGCCAATTACACAAGAACTGTCTTAGCGAAAGGCTTCTTGAGGGGAAAGCTGTAACTCTGTGAGATGATTTCAAAGAACACAAAGAAGTTTCTAAGAAAGCTTCTTTCTCTTTGTTTTCGGAGGATATTTCCTTTGGCCCTATAGTCTTCAAAGGGATCCGAAATATCTGTTCTCAGATACCACAGAAATAAGGCTAGCAAAGAGATCCACGAAATACAGATGTAACTCTGTGAGATGAATTGAAAGAACACTAAGCAGTCTCTCAGAAAGCTTCTTTCCAGATTTCATCTTAGGATATTTCCTTTTTCACCAAATCCCTCTATGGGCTTCCAAATATCACTTTGCCTATTCCCCAACAACTGTCATAGCGAAAGGTTTCTTGATGGGAAAGCTGTAACTCTGTGAGATGATTTCAGAGAACACAAAGAAGTTTCTCAGAAAGCTTCTTTCGCTTTGTTATCGGAGGATATTTCCTTTGGCCCTATAGTCTTCTAAGGGATCCGAAATATCTGTTCTCAGACTTCACAGAAATAACGGTAGCAAAGAGATCCACGAAATACAGATGTAACTCTGTGAGATGAATTAACAGAACACTAAGCAGTTTCTCAGAAAGCTTCTTTCCAGATTTCATCTGAGGATATTTCGTTTTTCACCATAGCCCTCTATGGGCTTCCAAATATCACTTTGCCAATTCCACAACAACTGTCTTAGCGAAAGGCTTCTTGAGGGGAAAGCTGTAACTCTGTGAGATGATTTCAAAGAACACAAAGAAGTTTCTCAGAAAGCTTCTTTCTCTATGTTATCGAAGGATATTTCCTATGGCCCTATAGTCTTCAAAGGGATCCGAAATATCTGTTCTCACATTCCACAGAAATAAGGCTAGCAAAGAGATCCACGAAATACAGATGTAACTCTGTGAGATGAATGAACAGAACACTAAGCAGTTTCTCAGAAAGCTTCTATCCAGATTTCCTCTGAGGATATTTCCTTTTTCACCATAGCCCTCTATGGGCCTCCAAATATCACTTTGCCAATTACACAAGAACTGTCTTAGCGAAAGGCTTCTTGAGGGGAAAGCTGTAACTCTGTGAGATGATTTCACAGAACACAAAGAAGTTTCTCATAAAGCTTCTTTCTCTTTGTTATCGGAGGATATTTCCTTTGGCCCTATAGCCTTCAAAGGGATCCGAAATATCTGTTCTCAGATTCCACAGAAATAAGGCTAGCAAAGAGATCCATGAAATACAGATGTAACTCTGTGAGATGAATTAACAGAACACTAAGCAGTTTCTCAGAAAGCATCTTTCCAGATTTCATCTGAGGATATTTCCTTTTTCACCATAGCCCTCTATGGGCTTCCAAATAATACTTTGCCAATTCCACAAGAACTGTCTTAGAGAAAGGCTTCTTGAGGGGAAAGCTGTAACTCTGTGAGATGATTTCAAAGAACACAAAGAAGTTTCTCAGAAAGCTTCTTTCTCTTTGTTATAGGAGGATATTTCCTTTGGCCCTATAGTCTTCTAAGGGATCCGAAATATCTGTTCTCAGATTCCACAGAAATAAGGCTAGCAAAGAGATCCACGAAATACAGATGTAACTCTGTGAGATGAATTATCAGAACACTAAGCAGTTTCTCAGAAAGTTTCTTTCCAGATTTCATCTGAGGATATTTCGTTTTTCACCATAGCCCTCTATGGGCTTCCAAATATCACTTTGCCAATTCCACAAGAACTGTCTTAGCAAAGGGTTTCTTGAAGGGAAAGCTGTAACTCTGTGAGATGCTTTCAAAGAACACAAAGAAGTTTCTCAGAAAGCTTCTTTCTCTTTCTTATCGGAGGATATTTCCTTTGACCCTATAGTCTTCAAAGGGATGCGAAATATCTGTTCTCAGATTCCACAGAATAAAGGCTAGCAAAGAGATCCACGAAATACAGATGTAACTCTGTGAGATGAATTAACAGAACACTAAGCAGTTTCTCAGAAAGCTTCTTTCCAGATTTCATCTGAGGATATTTCCTTTTTTACGAAAGCCCTCTAAGGTCTTCCAAATATCACTTTGCAAATTCCACAAGAAACGTCTTAGCGAAAGGCTTCTTGAGGGGAAAGCTGAAACTCTGTGAGATGATTTCACAGAACACAAAGAAGTTTCTCAGAAAGCTTCTTTCTCTTTGTTATTGGAGGATATTTCCTTTGGCCCTATAGTCTTCAAAGGGATCCGAAATATCTGTTCTCAGATTCCACTGAAATAACGCAAGCGAAGAGATCCACGAAATACACATGAAACTCTGTGAGATGAATTAACAGAACACTAAGCAGTTTCTCAGAAAGTTTCTTTCCAGATTTAATCTGAGGATATTTCCTTTTTTACCATAGCCCTCTAGGGGTTCCAAATATCACTTTGTCAATTCCACAAGAACTGTCTTAGCGAAAGGCTTCTTGAGGGGAAAGCTGTAACTCTGTGACATGATTTCACAGAACACAGAGAAGTTTCTCAGAAAGCTTCTTTCTCTTTGTTATCGGAGGATATTACCTTTGGCCCTATATTCTTCAAAGGGAAACGAAATATCTGTTCTCAGATTCCACAATAATAAGACTAGAAAGGAGATCCACGAAATACAGATGTAATTCTGTGAGATGAATTAACAGAACACTAAGGAGTTTCTCAGAAAGCTTCTTTCCAGATTTCATCTGAGGATATTTCCTTTTTCTCCATAGCCCTGTATGAGCTTCCAAATATCACTTTGCCAATTCCACAAGAACTGTCTTATCGAAAGGCTTCTTGAGGGGAAAGCTGTAACTCTGTGAGATGATTTCACAGAAAACAAAGAAGTTTCTCAGAAAGCTTCTTTCTCTTTGTTATCGGAGGATATTTCCTTTAGCCCTATAGTCTTCTAAGGGATCCGAAATGTCTGTTCTCAGATTCCACAGAAATAAGGCAAGCAAAGAGATCCACGAAATACAGATGTAACTCGGTCAGATGAATTATCGAAACACTAAGCAGTTTCTCAGAAAGCTTCTTTCCACGTTTCATCTGTGGATATTTCCTTTTTCACCTTAGCCCTCTATGGGCTTCCAAATATCACTTTGCCAGTTCCACAAGAACCGTCTTAGCGAAAGGCTTCTTGAGGGGAAAGCTGTAACTCTGTGAGATGATTTCACAGAACACAAAGAAGTTTCTCAGAAAGCTTCTTTCTCTTTGTTATCGATGGATAGTTCCTTTGGCCCTATATTCTTCTAAGGGATCCGAAATATCTTTTCTCAGATTCCACACAAATAAGTCTAGAAAAGAGACCCACGAAATACAGATGTAACTCAGTGAGATGAATTAACTGATCACTAAGCAGTTTCTCAGAAAGCTTCTTTCCAGATTTCATCAGAGGATATTTCCTTTTTTACCATAGCCCTCTATGGGCTTCCAAATATCACTTTGCCAATTCCACAACAACTGTCTTAGCGAAAGGCTTCTTGAGGGGAAAGCTGTAACTCTGTGAGATGATTTCACAGAAAACAAAGAAGTTTCTCAGAAAGCTTCTTTCTCTTTGTTATCGGAGGATATTTCCTTTGGCCCTATAGTCTTCTAAGGGATCCGAAATATCTGTTCTCAGATTCCACAGAAATAAGGCTAGCAAAGACATCCACGAAATACAGATGTAACACTGTGAGATGAATTAACAGAACATTAAGAAGTTTCTGAGAAAGCTTCTTTCCAGATTTCATCTGAGGATATTTCCTTTTTCACCATAGCCCTCTATGGGCTTCCAGCTATTACTTTGCCAATTCCACAAGAACGGTCTTAGCGAAAGGCTTCTTGAGGGGAAAGCTGTAACTCTGTGAGATGATTTCACAGAACACAAAGAAGTTTCTCAGAAAGCTTCTTTCTTTTTGTTATCGGAGGATATTTCCTTTGGCCCTATAGTTTTCAAAGTGATCCGAAATATCTCTTCTCAGATTCCACAGAAGTAAGGCTAGCAATGAGATCCACGAAATACAGATGTAACTCTGTGAGATCAATTAACAGAACACTAAGGAGTTTCTAAGAAAGCTTCTTTCCAGATTTCATCTGAGGATATTTCCTTTTTCACCATAGCCCTCTAAGGGCTTCGAAATATCCCTTTGCCAATTCCACAAGAACTGTCTGAGCGAAAGGCTTCTTGCGGGGAAAGCTGTAACTCTGTGAGATGATTTCACAGAACACAAAGAAGTTTCTCGGAAAGCTTCTTTCTCTTTGTTATTGGAGGATATTTCCTTTGGAACTATAGTCCTCTGAGGGATCCGAAATATCTGTTCTCAGATTTCACAGAAATAAGACGAGCAAAGAAATCCACGAAATACAGATGTAACTCTGTGGGATGAATTAACAGAACACTAGGCAGTTTCTCAGAAAGCTTCTTTCCAGATTTCATCTGAGGATATTTCCTTTTTCAACATAGCCCTCAATGGCCTTCCAAATATCACTTTGCCAATTCCACAAGAACTGATTTAGCGAAAGGCTTCTTGAGGGGAATGCTGTAACTCTGTGAGATGATTTCACAGAACACAAATAAGTTTCTCATAAAGCTTCTTTCTCTTTGATATCGGAGTTTATTTCCTTTGGCCCTATACTCTTCAAAGGGATCCGAAATATCTGTTCTCAGATTCCACAGAAATAAGGCTAGCAAAGAGATCCACGAAATACAGATGTAACTCTGTGAGATGAATTAACAGAACACTAAGCAGTTTCTCAGAAAGCTTCTTTCCAGATTTCATCTGAGGATAATTCCTTTTTAAACATGGCCCTCTATGGGCTTCCAAATATCACTTTTCCAATTCCACAAGAACTGTCTTAGCGAAAGGCTTCTTGAGGGGAAAGCTGTAACTCTGTGAGATGATTTCACAGAACACAAAGAAGTTTCTCTGAAAGCTTCTTTCTCTTTGTTATCGGAGGATATTTCCTTTGGCCCTGTAGTCTTCAAAGGGATCCGAAATATCTGCTCTCAGATTCCACAGAAATAAGGCTAGCAAAGAGATCCACGAAATACAGATGTAACTCTGTGAGATGAATTAACAGAACACTAAGCAGTTTCTCAGAAAGCTTCTTTCCAGATTTCATCTGAGGATATTTCCTTTTTCACCATAGCCCTCTATGGGCTTCTAAATATCACTTTGCCAATTCCACAAGAACTGTCTTAGCGAAAGGCTTCTTGAGGGGAAAGATGTAACTCTGTGAGATGATTTCACAGAACACAAAGAAGTTTCTCTGAAAGCTTCTTTCTCTTTGTTATCGGAGGATATTTCCTTTGGCCCTGTAGTCTTCAAAGGGATCCGAAATATCTGCTCTCAGATTCCACAGAAATAAGGCTAGCAAAGAGATCCACGAAATACAGATGTAACTCTGTGAGATGAATTAACAGAACACTAAGCAGTTTCTCAGAAAGCTTCTTTCCAGATTTCATCTGAGGATATTTCCTTTTTCACCATAGCCCTCTATGGGCTTCTAAATATCACTTTGCCAATCCAACAGGAACTGTCTTAGCGAAAGGCTTCTTGAGGGGAAAGATGTAACTCTGTGAGATGATTTCACAGAAAACAAAGAAATTTCTCAGAAAGCTTCTTTCTCTTTGTTATCGGAGGACATTTCCTTTGGCCCCATAGTCTTCTAAGGGATCCGAAATATCTATTCTCAGATTCCACAGAAATAAGGCTAGCAAAGAATTCCACGAAATACAGATGCATCTCTGTGAGATGAATTAACAGAACACTAAGAGTTTCTCAGAAAGCTTCTTTCCAGATTACATCTGAGGATATTTGCTTTTTCACCACAGCCCTCTATGGGCTTCCAAATATCACTTTGCTAATTCCACAAGAACTGTCTTAGCGAAAGACTTCTTGTGGGTAAAGCTGTAACTCTGTGAGATGATTTCACAGAACACAAAGGAGTTTCTCAAAAAGCTTCTTTCTCTTTGTTATGAGAGGATATTTCCTTTGGCCCTATAGTCTTCAAAGGGATCCGAAATATCTGTTCTCAGATTCAACAGAAATAAGACAGGCAAACAGATCCACGAAATACATATGTAACTCTGTGAGATGAATTAACAGAACACTAAGCAGTTTCTCAGAAAGCTTCTTTCCAGATTTCATCTGCGCACATTTCCTTTTTCACCACAGCCCTCTATGGGCCTCCAAATATCACTTTGCCAATTCCACATCAACTGTCTTAGCGAAAGGCTTCTTGAGGGGAAAGCTGTAACTCTGTGAGATGATTTCACAGAACACAAATAAGTTTCTCATAAAGCTTCTTTCTCTTTGATATCGGAGTTTATTTCCTTTGGCCCTATACTCTTCAAAGGGATCCGAAATATCTGTTCTCAGATTCCACAGAAATAAGGCGAGCTAAGAGATCCACGAAATACAGTTGTAACTCTGTGAGATGAATTAACAGAACACTAAGCAGTTTCTCAGAAAGCTTCTTTCCAGATTTCATCTGAGGATAATTCCTTTTTCAACATGGCCCTCTATGGGCTTCCAAATATCACTTTTCCAATTCCACAAGAACTGTCTTAGCGAAAGGCTTCTTGAGGGGAAAGCTGTAACTCTGTGAGATGATTTCACAGAACACAAAGAAGTTTCTCTGAAAGCTTCTTTCTCTTTGTTATCGGAGGATATTTCCTTTGGCCCTGTAGTCTTCAAAGGGATCCGAAATATCTGCTCTCAGATTCCACAGAAATAAGGCTAGCAAAGAGATCCACGAAATACAGATGTAACTCTGTGAGATGAATTAACAGAACACTAAGCAGTTTCTCAGAAAGCTTCTTTCCAGATTTCATCTGAGGATATTTCCTTTTTCACCATAGCCCTCTATGGGCTTCTAAATATCACTTTGCCAATTCCACAAGAACTGTCTTAGCGAAAGGCTTCTTGAGGGGAAAGATGTAACTCTGTGACATGATTTCACAGAACACAGAGAAGTTTCTCAGAAAGCTTCTTTCTCTTTGTTATCGGAGGATATTACCTTTGGCCCTATATTCTTCAAAGGGAAACGAAATATCTGTTCTCAGATTCCACAATAATAAGACTAGAAAGGAGATCCACGAAATACAGATGTAATTCTGTGAGATGAATTAACAGAACACTAAGGAGTTTCTCAGAAAGCTTCTTTCCAGATTTCATCTGAGGATATTTCCTTTTTCTCCATAGCCCTGTATGAGCTTCCAAATATCACTTTGCCAATTCCACAAGAACTGTCTTATCGAAAGGCTTCTTGAGGGGAAAGCTGTAACTCTGTGAGATGATTTCACAGAAAACAAAGAAGTTTCTCAGAAAGCTTCTTTCTCTTTGTTATCGGAGGATATTTCCTTTAGCCCTATAGTCTTCTAAGGGATCCGAAATGTCTGTTCTCAGATTCCACAGAAATAAGGCAAGCAAAGAGATCCACGAAATACAGATGTAACTCGGTCAGATGAATTATCGAAACACTAAGCAGTTTCTCAGAAAGCTTCTTTCCACGTTTCATCTGTGGATATTTCCTTTTTCACCTTAGCCCTCTATGGGCTTCCAAATATCACTTTGCCAGTTCCACAAGAACCGTCTTAGCGAAAGGCTTCTTGAGGGGAAAGCTGTAACTCTGTGAGATGATTTCACAGAACACAAAGAAGTTTCTCAGAAAGCTTCTTTCTCTTTGTTATCGATGGATAGTTCCTTTGGCCCTATATTCTTCTAAGGGATCCGAAATATCTTTTCTCAGATTCCACACAAATAAGTCTAGAAAAGAGACCCACGAAATACAGATGTAACTCAGTGAGATGAATTAACTGATCACTAAGCAGTTTCTCAGAAAGCTTCTTTCCAGATTTCATCAGAGGATATTTCCTTTTTTACCATAGCCCTCTATGGGCTTCCAAATATCACTTTGCCAATTCCACAACAACTGTCTTAGCGAAAGGCTTCTTGAGGGGAAAGCTGTAACTCTGTGAGATGATTTCACAGAAAACAAAGAAGTTTCTCAGAAAGCTTCTTTCTCTTTGTTATCGGAGGATATTTCCTTTGGCCCTATAGTCTTCTAAGGGATCCGAAATATCTGTTCTCAGATTCCACAGAAATAAGGCTAGCAAAGACATCCACGAAATACAGATGTAACACTGTGAGATGAATTAACAGAACATTAAGAAGTTTCTGAGAAAGCTTCTTTCCAGATTTCATCTGAGGATATTTCCTTTTTCACCATAGCCCTCTATGGGCTTCCAGCTATTACTTTGCCAATTCCACAAGAACGGTCTTAGCGAAAGGCTTCTTGAGGGGAAAGCTGTAACTCTGTGAGATGATTTCACAGAACACAAAGAAGTTTCTCAGAAAGCTTCTTTCTTTTTGTTATCGGAGGATATTTCCTTTGGCCCTATAGTTTTCAAAGTGATCCGAAATATCTCTTCTCAGATTCCACAGAAGTAAGGCTAGCAATGAGATCCACGAAATACAGATGTAACTCTGTGAGATCAATTAACAGAACACTAAGGAGTTTCTAAGAAAGCTTCTTTCCAGATTTCATCTGAGGATATTTCCTTTTTCACCATAGCCCTCTAAGGGCTTCGAAATATCCCTTTGCCAATTCCACAAGAACTGTCTGAGCGAAAGGCTTCTTGCGGGGAAAGCTGTAACTCTGTGAGATGATTTCACAGAACACAAAGAAGTTTCTCGGAAAGCTTCTTTCTCTTTGTTATTGGAGGATATTTCCTTTGGAACTATAGTCCTCTGAGGGATCCGAAATATCTGTTCTCAGATTTCACAGAAATAAGACGAGCAAAGAAATCCACGAAATACAGATGTAACTCTGTGGGATGAATTAACAGAACACTAGGCAGTTTCTCAGAAAGCTTCTTTCCAGATTTCATCTGAGGATATTTCCTTTTTCAACATAGCCCTCAATGGCCTTCCAAATATCACTTTGCCAATTCCACAAGAACTGATTTAGCGAAAGGCTTCTTGAGGGGAATGCTGTAACTCTGTGAGATGATTTCACAGAACACAAATAAGTTTCTCATAAAGCTTCTTTCTCTTTGATATCGGAGTTTATTTCCTTTGGCCCTATACTCTTCAAAGGGATCCGAAATATCTGTTCTCAGATTCCACAGAAATAAGGCTAGCAAAGAGATCCACGAAATACAGATGTAACTCTGTGAGATGAATTAACAGAACACTAAGCAGTTTCTCAGAAAGCTTCTTTCCAGATTTCATCTGAGGATAATTCCTTTTTCAACATGGCCCTCTATGGGCTTCCAAATATCACTTTTCCAATTCCACAAGAACTGTCTTAGCGAAAGGCTTCTTGAGGGGAAAGCTGTAACTCTGTGAGATGATTTCACAGAACACAAAGAAGTTTCTCTGAAAGCTTCTTTCTCTTTGTTATCGGAGGATATTTCCTTTGGCCCTGTAGTCTTCAAAGGGATCCGAAATATCTGCTCTCAGATTCCACAGAAATAAGGCTAGCAAAGAGATCCACGAAATACAGATGTAACTCTGTGAGATGAATTAACAGAACACTAAGCAGTTTCTCAGAAAGCTTCTTTCCAGATTTCATCTGAGGATATTTCCTTTTTCACCATAGCCCTCTATGGGCTTCTAAATATCACTTTGCCAATTCCACAAGAACTGTCTTAGCGAAAGGCTTCTTGAGGGGAAAGATGTAACTCTGTGAGATGATTTCACAGAACACAAAGAAGTTTCTCTGAAAGCTTCTTTCTCTTTGTTATCGGAGGATATTTCCTTTGGCCCTGTAGTCTTCAAAGGGATCCGAAATATCTGCTCTCAGATTCCACAGAAATAAGGCTAGCAAAGAGATCCACGAAATACAGATGTAACTCTGTGAGATGAATTAACAGAACACTAAGCAGTTTCTCAGAAAGCTTCTTTCCAGATTTCATCTGAGGATATTTCCTTTTTCACCATAGCCCTCTATGGGCTTCTAAATATCACTTTGCCAATCCAACAGGAACTGTCTTAGCGAAAGGCTTCTTGAGGGGAAAGATGTAACTCTGTGAGATGATTTCACAGAAAACAAAGAAATTTCTCAGAAAGCTTCTTTCTCTTTGTTATCGGAGGACATTTCCTTTGGCCCCATAGTCTTCTAAGGGATCCGAAATATCTATTCTCAGATTCCACAGAAATAAGGCTAGCAAAGAATTCCACGAAATACAGATGCATCTCTGTGAGATGAATTAACAGAACACTAAGAGTTTCTCAGAAAGCTTCTTTCCAGATTACATCTGAGGATATTTGCTTTTTCACCACAGCCCTCTATGGGCTTCCAAATATCACTTTGCTAATTCCACAAGAACTGTCTTAGCGAAAGACTTCTTGTGGGTAAAGCTGTAACTCTGTGAGATGATTTCACAGAACACAAAGGAGTTTCTCAAAAAGCTTCTTTCTCTTTGTTATGAGAGGATATTTCCTTTGGCCCTATAGTCTTCAAAGGGATCCGAAATATCTGTTCTCAGATTCAACAGAAATAAGACAGGCAAACAGATCCACGAAATACATATGTAACTCTGTGAGATGAATTAACAGAACACTAAGCAGTTTCTCAGAAAGCTTCTTTCCAGATTTCATCTGCGCACATTTCCTTTTTCACCACAGCCCTCTATGGGCCTCCAAATATCACTTTGCCAATTCCACATCAACTGTCTTAGCGAAAGGCTTCTTGAGGGGAAAGCTGTAACTCTGTGAGATGATTTCACAGAACACAAATAAGTTTCTCATAAAGCTTCTTTCTCTTTGATATCGGAGTTTATTTCCTTTGGCCCTATACTCTTCAAAGGGATCCGAAATATCTGTTCTCAGATTCCACAGAAATAAGGCGAGCTAAGAGATCCACGAAATACAGTTGTAACTCTGTGAGATGAATTAACAGAACACTAAGCAGTTTCTCAGAAAGCTTCTTTCCAGATTTCATCTGAGGATAATTCCTTTTTCAACATGGCCCTCTATGGGCTTCCAAATATCACTTTTCCAATTCCACAAGAACTGTCTTAGCGAAAGGCTTCTTGAGGGGAAAGCTGTAACTCTGTGAGATGATTTCACAGAACACAAAGAAGTTTCTCTGAAAGCTTCTTTCTCTTTGTTATCGGAGGATATTTCCTTTGGCCCTGTAGTCTTCAAAGGGATCCGAAATATCTGCTCTCAGATTCCACAGAAATAAGGCTAGCAAAGAGATCCACGAAATACAGATGTAACTCTGTGAGATGAATTAACAGAACACTAAGCAGTTTCTCAGAAAGCTTCTTTCCAGATTTCATCTGAGGATATTTCCTTTTTCACCATAGCCCTCTATGGGCTTCTAAATATCACTTTGCCAATTCCACAAGAACTGTCTTAGCGAAAGGCTTCTTGAGGGGAAAGATGTAACTCTGTGAGATGATTTCACAGAAAACAAAGAAATTTCTCAGAAAGCTTCTTTCTCTTTGTTATCGGAGGACATTTCCTTTGGCCCCATAGTCTTCTAAGGGATCCGAAATATCTATTCTCAGATTCCACAGAAATAAGGCTAGCAAAGAATTCCACGAAATACAGATGCATCTCTGTGAGATGAATTAACAGAACACTAAGAGTTTCTCAGAAAGCTTCTTTCCAGATTACATCTGAGGATATTTGCTTTTTCACCACAGCCCTCTATGGGCTTCCAAATATCACTTTGCCAATTCCACAAGAACTGTCTTAGCGAAAGACTTCTTGTGGGTAAAGCTGTAACTCTGTGAGATGATTTCACAGAACACAAAGGAGTTTCTCAAAAAGCTTCTTTCTCTTTGTTATGAGAGGATATTTCCTTTGGCCCTATAGTCTTCAAAGGGATCCGAAATATCTGTTCTCAGATTCAACAGAAATAAGACAGGCAAACAGATCCACGAAATACATATGTAACTCTGTGAGATGAATTAACAGAACACTAAGCAGTTTCTCAGAAAGCTTCTTTCCAGATTTCATCTGAGGATATTTCCTTTTTCACCATAGCCCTCTATGGGCTTCCAAATATCACTTTGCCAATTCCACAAAAACTGTCTTAGGGAAAGGCTTCTTGAGAGGAAAGCTGTAACTCTGTGAGATGATTTCACAGAACAGAAAGAAGTTTCTCATAAAGCTTCTTTCTCTTTGTTATCGGAGGATATTTCTTTTGGCCCTATAGTCTTCAAAGGGATCCGAAATATCTGTTCTCAGATTCCACAGAAATAAGGCTAGCAAAGAAATCCACGAAATACAGATGTAACTCTGTGAGATGAATTCACAGAACACTAAGATTCTCTCAGAAAGCTTCTTTCCAGATTTCATCTGAAGATATTTCCTTTTTCACCATAGCCCTCTAAGGGCTTCCAAATATCTCTTTGCCAATTCCAGAAAAACTGTCTTAGCGAAAGGCCTCTTGAGGGGAAAGCTGTAACTCTGTGAGATGATCTCACAGAGCACAAAGAAGTTTCTCAGAAAGCTTCTTTCTCTTTGTTATCGGAGGATATTTCCTTTGACCCTATAGTCTTCAAAGGGATCCGAAATATCTGTTCTCAGATTCCACAGAAATAAGGCTAGCAAACAGATCCACGATATACAGATGTAACTCGGTGAGATGAATTAACAGAACACTAAGCAGTTTCTCAGAAAGCTTCTTTCCAGATTTCATCGGAGGATATTTCCTTTTTCACCTTAGCCCTCTATGCGCTTCCAAATATCACTTTGCCAATTCCACAAGAACTGTCTTAGCGAAAGGCTTCTTGAAGGGAAAGTTGTAACTCTGTAAGATGATTTCACAGAACACAAAGAAGTTTCTCAGAAAGCTTCTTTCTCTTTGTTATCGGAGGATATTTCTTTTGGCCCTATAGTCTTCAAAGGGATCCGAAATATCTGTTCTCAGATTCCACAGAAATAAGGCTAGCAAAGAGATCCACGAAATACAGATGTAACTCTGTGAGATGAATTAACAGAACACTAAGCAGTTTCTCAGAAAGCTTCTTTCCAGATTTCATCTGAGGATATTTCCTTTTTTACCATAGCCCTCTATGGGCTTCCAAATATCACTCTGCCAATTCCACAAGAACTGTCTTAGCGAAAGGCTTCTTGAGGGGTAAGCTGAAACTCTGTGAGATGATTTCACAGAACACAAAGAAGTTTCTCATAAAGCTTCTTTCTCTTTGTTATCGGAGGATATTTCCTTTGGCTCTATAGTCTTCAAAGGGATCGGAAATATCTGTTCTCAGATTCCACAGAAATAAGGCTAGCAAACAGATCCACGATATACAGATGTAACTCGGTGAGATGAATTAACAGAACACTAAGCAGTTTCTCAGAAAGCTTCTTTCCAGATTTCATCTGAGGATATTTCCTTTTTCACCATACCCCTCTATGCGCTTCCAAATATCACTTTGCCAATTCCACAAGAACTGTCTTAGCGAAAGGCTTCTTGAGGAGAATGTTGTAACTCTGTAAGATGATTTCACAGAACAAAACGAATTTTCTCAGAAAGCTTCTTACTCTGTGTTATCGGAGGATATTTCTTTTGGCCCTATAGTCTTCAAAGGGATCCGAAATATCTGTTCTCAGATTCCACAGAAATAAGGCTAGCAAAGAGATCCACGAAATACAAATGTAACTCTGTGAGATGAATTAACAGAACACTAAGCAGTTTCTCAGAAAGATTCTTTCCAGATTTCATCTGAGGATATTTCCTTTTTCACCATAGACCTCTATGGGCTTCCAAATATCACTTTGCCAATTCCACAAAAACTGTCTTAGCGAAAGGCTTCCTGAGGGGAAAGCTGTAACTCTGTGAGATTATTTCACAGAACACAAAGAAGTTTCTCAGAAAGCTTCTTTTTCTTTGTTATCGGAGGATAGTTCCTTTAGCCCTATATTCTTCTAAGGGATCCGAAATATCTGTTCTCAGATTCCACAGAAATAAGGCTAGCAAAGAGATCCAAGAAATACAGATGTAACTCTGTGGGATGAATTAACAGAACACAAAGCATTTTCTGAGAAAGCTTCTTTCCAGATTTCATCAGAGGATATTTCATTTTTCACCATAGCCCTCTATGGGCTACCAAATATCACTTTCCCAATTCCACAAGAACTGTCTTAGCGAAAGGCTTCTTGAGGGGAAAGCTGTAACTCTGTGAGACGATTTCACAGAACACGAAGAAGTTTCTCAGAAAGCTTCTTTCCCTTTGTTATCGGAGGATATTTCCTTTGGCCCTATAGTCTTCAAAGGGATCCGAAATATCTGTTCTCAGATTCCACAGAAATAAGGCTAGCAAAGAGATCCACGAAACACAGAAGTAACTCGGTGAGATGAATTAACAGAACACTAAGCAGTTTCTCAGAAAGCTTCTTTCCAGATTTCATCTGCGCACATTTCCTTTTTCACCACAGCCCTCTATGGGCCTCCAAATATCACTTTGCCAATTCCACAACAACTGTCTTAGCGAAAGGCTTCTTGAGGGGAAAGCTGTAACTCTGTGAGATGATTTCACAGAACACAAATAAGTTTCTCATAAAGCTTCTTTCTCTTTGATATCGGAGTTTATTTCCTTTGGCCCTATACTCTTCAAAGGGATCCGAAATATCTGTTCTCAGATTCCACAGAAATAAGGCTAGCAAAGAGATCCACGAAATACAGATGTAACTCTGTGAGATGAATTAACAGAACACTAAGCAGTTTCTCAGAAAGCTTCTTTCCAGATTTCATCTGAGGATAATTCCTTTTTCAACATGGCCCTCTATGGGCTTCCAAATATCACTTTGCCAATTCCACAAGAACTGTTTTAGCGAAAGGCTTCTTGAGGGGAAAGCTGTAACTCTGTGAGATGATTTCACAGAACACAAAGAAGTTTCTCTGAAAGCTTCTTTCTCTTTGTTATCGGAGGATATTTCCTTTGGCCCTGTAGTCTTCAAAGGGATCCGAAATATCTGCTCTCAGATTCCACAGAAATAAGGCTAGCAAAGAGATCCACGAAATACAGATGTAACTCTGTGAGATGAATTAACAGAACACTAAGCAGTTTCTCAGAAAGCTTCTTTCCAGATTTCATCTGAGGATATTTCCTTTTTCACCATAGCCCTCTATGGGCTTCTAAATATCACTTTGCCAATTCCACAAGAACTGTCTTAGCGAAAGGCTTCTTGAGGGGAAAGATGTAACTCTGTGAGATGATTTCACAGAAAACAAAGAAATTTCTCAGAAAGCTTCTTTCTCTTTGTTATCGGAGGACATTTCCTTTGGCCCCATAGTCTTCTAAGGGATCCGAAATATCTATTCTCAGATTCCACAGAAATAAGGCTAGCAAAGAATTCCACGAAATACAGATGCATCTCTGTGAGATGAATTAACAGAACACTAAGAGTTTCTCAGAAAGCTTCTTTCCAGATTACATCTGAGGATATTTGCTTTTTCACCACAGCCCTCTATGGGCTTCCAAATATCACTTTGCCAATTCCACAAGAACTGTCTTAGCGAAAGGCTTCTTGTGGGTAAAGCTGTAACTCTGTGAGATGATTTCACAGAACACAAAGGAGTTTCTCAAAAAGCTTCTTTCTCTTTGTTATGAGAGGATATTTCCTTTGGCCCTATAGTCTTCAAAGGGATCCGAAATATCTGTTCTCAGATTCAACAGAAATAAGACAGGCAAACAGATCCACGAAATACATATGTAACTCTGTGAGATGAATTAACAGAACACTAAGCAGTTTCTCAGAAAGCTTCTTTCCAGATTTCATCTGAGGATATTTCCTTTTTCACCATAGCCCTCTATGGGCTTCCAAATATCACTTTGCCAATTCCACAAAAACTGTCTTAGGGAAAGGCTTCTTGAGAGGAAAGCTGTAACTCTGTGAGATGATTTCACAGAACAGAAAGAAGTTTCTCATAAAGCTTCTTTCTCTTTGTTATCGGAGGATATTTCTTTTGGCCCTATAGTCTTCAAAGGGATCCGAAATATCTGTTCTCAGATTCCACAGAAATAAGGCTAGCAAAGAAATCCACGAAATACAGATGTAACTCTGTGAGATGAATTAACAGAACACTAAGATTCTCTCAGAAAGCTTCTTTCCAGATTTCATCTAAAGATATTTCCTTTTTCACCATAGCCCTCTAAGGGCTTCCAAATATCACTTTGCCAATTCCAGAAAAACTGTCTTAGCGAAAGGCTTCTTGAGGGGAAAGCTGTAACTCCGCGAGATGATCTCATAGAGCACAAAGAAGTTTCTCAGAAAGCTTCTTTCTCTTTGTTATCGGAGGATATTTCCTTTGACCCTATAGTCTTCAAAGGGATCCGAAATATCTGTTCTCAGATTCCACAGAAATAAGGCTAGCAAACAGATCCACGATATACAGATGTAACTCGGTGAGATGAATTAACAGAACACTAAGCAGTTTCTCAGAAAGCTTCTTTCCAGATTTCATCGGAGGATATTTCCTTTTTCACCATAGCCCTCTATGCGCTTCCAAGTATCACTTTGCCAATTCCACAAGAACTGTCTTAGCGAAAGGCTTCTTGAAGGGAAAGTTGTAACTCTGTAAGATGATTTCACATAACACAAAGAAGTTTCTCAGAAAGCTTCTTTCTCTTTGTTATCGGAGGATATTTCTTTTGGCCCTATAGTCTTCAAAGGGATCCGAAATATCTGTTCTCAGATTCCACAGAAATAAGGCTAGCAAAGAGATCCACGAAATACAGATGTAACTCTGTGAGATGAATTAACAGAACACTAAGCAGTTTCTCAAAAGCTTCTTTCCAGATTTCATCTGAGGATATTTCCTTTTTCACCATAGCCCTCTATGGGCTTCCAAATATCACTCTGCCAATTCCACAAGAACTGTCTTAGCGAAAGGCTTCTTGAGGGGTAAGCTGAAACTCTGTGAGATGATTTCACAGAACACAAAGAAGTTTCTCATAAAGCTTCTTTCTCTTTGTTATCGGAGGATATTTCCTTTGGCTCTATAGTCTTCAAAGGGATCCGAAATATCTGTTCTCAGATTCCACAGAAATAAGGCTAGCAAACAGATCCACGATATACAGATGTAACTCGGTGAGATGAATTAACAGAACACTAAGCAGTTTCTCAGAAAGCTTCTTTCCAGATTTCATCGGAGGATATTTCCTTTTTCACCATACCCCTCTATGCGCTTCCAAATATCACTTTGCCAATTCCACAAGAACTGTCTTAGCGAAAGGCTTCTTGAGGAGAAAGTTGTAACTCTGTAAGATGATTTCACAGAACAAAACGAAGTTTCTCAGAAAGCTTCTTTCTCTGTGTTATCGGAGGATATTTCTTTTGGCCCTATAGTCTTCAAAGGGATCCGAAATATCTGTTCTCAGATTCCACAGAAATAAGGCTAGCAAAGAGAACCAAGAAATACAGATGTAACTCTGTGGGATGAATTAACAGAACACTAAGCATTTTCTGAGAAAGCTTCTTTCCAGATTTCATCAGAGGATATTTCCTTTTTCACCATAGCCCTCTATGGGCTACCAAATATCACTTTCCCAATTCCACAAGAACTGTCTTAGCGAAAGGCTTCTTGAGGGGAAAGCTGTAACTCTGTGAGACGATTTCACAGAACACGAAGAAGTTTCTCAGAAAGCTTCTTTCCCTTTGTTATCGGAAGATGTTTCCTTTGGCCCTATAGTCTTCAAAGGGATCCGAAATATCTGTTCTCAGATTCCACAGAAATAAGGCGAGCAAAGAGATCCACAAAATACAGAAGTAACTCTGTGAGATGAATTAACAGAACACTAAGCAGTTTCTCAGAAAGCTTCTTTCCAGATTTCATCTGCGCACATTTCCTTTTTCACCACAGCCCTCTATGGGCCTCCAAATATCACTTTGCCAATTCCACAACAACTGTCTTAGCGAAAGGCTTCTTGAGGGGAAAGCTGTAACTCTGTGAGATGATTTCACAGAACACAAAGAAGTTTCTCTGAAAGCTTCTTTCTCTTTGTTATCGGAGGATATTTCCTTTGGCCCTGTAGTCTTCAAAGGGATCCGAAATATCTGCTCTCAGATTCCACAGAAATAAGGCTAGGAAAGAGATCCACGAAATACAGATGTAACTCTGTGAGATGAATTAACAGAACACTAAGCAGTTTCTCAGAAAGGTTCTTTCCAGATTTCATCTGAGGATATTTCCTTTTTCACCATAGCCCTCTATGGGCTTCTAAATATCACTTTGCCAATTCCACAAGAACTGTCTTAGCGAAAGGCTTCTTGAGGGGAAAGATGTAACTCTGTGAGATGATTTCACAGAAAACAAAGAAATTTCTCAGAAAGCTTCTTTCTCTTTGTTATCGGAGGACATTTCCTTTGGCCCCATAGTCTTCTAAGGGATCCGAAATATCTATTCTCAGATTCCACAGAAATAAGGCTAGCAAAGAATTCCACGAAATACAGATGCATCTCTGTGAGATGAATTAACAGAACACTAAGAGTTTCTCAGAAAGCTTCTTTCCAGATTACATCTTAGGATATTTGCTTTTTCACCGCAGCCCTCTATGGGCTTCCAAATATCACTTTGCCAATTCCACAAGAACTGTCTTAGCGAAAGGCTTCTTGTGGGTAAAGCTGTAACTCTGTGAGATGATTTCACAGAACACAAAGGAGTTTCTCAAAAAGCTTCTTTCTCTTTGTTATGAGAGGATATTTCCTTTGGCCCTATAGTCTTCAAAGGGATCCGAAATATCTGTTCTCAGATTCAACAGAAATAAGACAGGCAAACAGACCCACGAAATACATATGTAACTCTGTGAGATGAATTAACAGAACACTAAGCAGTTTCTCAGAAAGCTTCTTTCCAGATTTCATCTGAGGATATTTCCTTTTTCACCATAGCCCTCTATGGGCTTCCAAATATCACTTTGCCAATTCCACAAAAACTGTCTTAGGGAAAGGCTTCTTGAGAGGAAAGCTGTAACTCTGTGAGATGATTTCACAGAACAGAAAGAAGTTTCTCATAAAGCTTCTTTCTCTTTGTTATCGGAGGATATTTCTTTTGGCCCTATAGTCTTCAAAGGGATCCGAAATATCTGTTCTCAGATTCCACAGAAATAAGGCTAGCAAAGAAATCCACGAAATACAGATGTAACTCTGTGAGATGAATTCACAGAACACTAAGATTCTCTCAGAAAGCTTCTTTCCAGATTTCATCTGAAGATATTTCCTTTTTCACCATAGCCCTCTAAGGGCTTCCAAATATCACTTTGCCAATTCCAGAAAAACTGTCATAGCGAAAGGCCTCTTGAGGGGAAAGCTGTAACTCTGTGAGATGATCTCACAGAGCACAAAGAGTTTCTCAGAAAGCTTCTTTCTCTTTGTTATCGGAGGATATTTCCTTTGACCCTATAGTCTTCAAAGGGATCCGAAATATCTGTTCTCAGATTCCACAGAAATAAGGCTAGCAAACAGATCCACGATATACAGATGTAACTCGGTGAGATGAATTAACAGAACACTAAGCAGTTTCTCAGAAAGCTTCTTTCCAGATTTCATCGGAGGATATTTCCTTTTTCACCTTAGCCCTCTATGCGCTTCCAAATATCACTTTGCCAATTCCACAAGAACTGTCTTAGCGAAAGGCTTCTTGAAGGGAAAGTTGTAACTCTGTAAGATGATTTCACAGAACACAAAGAAGTTTCTCAGAAAGCTTCTTTCTCTTTGTTATCGGAGGATATTTCTTTTGGCCCTATAGTCTTCAAAGGGATCCGAAATATCTGTTCTCAGATTCCACAGAAATAAGGCTAGCAAAGAGATCCACGAAATACAGATGTAACTCTGTGAGATGAATTAACAGAACACTAAGCAGTTTCTCAGAAAGCTTCTTTCCAGATTTCATCTGAGGATATTTCCTTTTTCACCATAGACCTCTATGGGCTACCAAATATCACTTTGCCAATTCCACAAGAACTGTCTTAGCGAAAGGCTTCTTGAGGGGAAAGCTGTAACTCTGTGAGACGATTTCACAGAACACGAAGAAGTTTCTCAGAAAGCTTCTTTCCCTTTGTTATCGGAAGATATTTCCTTTAGCCCTATAGTCTTCAAAGGGATCCGAAATATCTGTTCTCAGATTCCACAGAAATATGGCTAGCAAAGAGATCCACGAAATACAGAAGTAACTCTGTGAGATGAATTAACAGAACACTAAGCAGTTTCTCAGAAAGCTTCTTTCCAGATTTAATCTGCGCACATTTCCTTTTTCACCACAGCCCTCTATGGGCCTCCAAATATCACTTTGCCAATTCCACAACAACTGGCTTAGCGAAAGGCTTCTTGAGGGGAAAGCTGTAACTCTGTGAGATGATTTCACAGAACACAAATAAGTTTCTCATAAAGCTTCTTTCTCTTTGATATCGGAGTTTATTTCCTTTGGCCCTATACTCTTCAAAGGGATCCGAAATATCTGTTCTCAGATTCCACAGAAATAAGGCTAGCAAAGAGATCCACGAAATACAGATGTAACTCTGTGAGATGAATTAACAGAACACTAAGCAGTTTCTCAGAAAGCTTCTTTCCAGATTTCATCTGAGGATAATTCCTTTTTCAACATGGCCCTCTATGGGCTTCCAAATATCACTTTGCCAATTCCACAAGAACTGTCTTAGCGAAAGGCTTCTTGAGGGGAAAGCTGTAACTCTGTGAGATGATTTCACAGAACACAAAGAAGTTTCTCTGAAAGCTTCTTTCTCTTTGTTGTCGGAGGATATTTCCTTTGGCCCTGTAGTCTTCAAAGGGATCCGAAATATCTGCTCTCAGATTCCACAGAAATAAGGCTAGCAAAGAGATCCACGAAATACAGATGTAACTCTGTGAGATGAGTTAACAGAACACTAAGCAGTTTCTCAGAAAGCTTCTTTCCAGATTTCATCTGAGGATATTTCCTTTTTCACCATAGCCCTCTATGGGCTTCTAAATATCACTTTGCCAATTCCACAAGAACTGTCTTAGCGAAAGGCTTCTTGAGGGGAAAGATGTAACTCTGTTTGATGATTTCACAGAAAACAAAGAAATTTCTCAGAAAGCTTCTTTCTCTTTGTTATCGGAGGACATTTCCTTTGGCCCCATAGTCTTCTAAGGGATCCGAAATATCTATTCTCAGATTCCACAGAAATAAGGCTAGCAAAGAATTCCACGAAATACAGATGCATCTCTGTGAGATGAATTAACAGAACACTAAGAGTTTCTCAGAAAGCTTCTTTCCAGATTACATCTGAGGATATTTGCTTTTTCACCACAGCCCTCTATGGGCTTCCAAATATCACTTTGCCAATTCCACAAGAACTGTCTTAGCGAAAGGCTTCTTGTGGGTAAAGCTGTAACTCTGTGAGATGATTTCACAGAACACAAAGGAGTTTCTCAAAAAGCTTCTTTCTCTTTGTTATGAGAGGATATTTCCTTTGGCCCTATAGTCTTCAAAGGGATCCGAAATATCTGTTCTCAGATTCAACAGAAATAAGACAGGCAAACAGATCCACGAAATACATATGTAACTCTGTGAGATGAATTAACAGAACACTAAGCAGTTTCTCAGAAAGCTTCTTTCCAGATTTCATCTGAGGATATTTCCTTTTTCACCATAGCCCTCTATGGGCTTCCAAATATCACTTTGCCAATTCCACAAAAACTGTCTTAGGGAAAGGCTTCTTGAGAGGAAAGCTGTAACTCTGTGAGATGATTTCACAGAACCGAAAGAAGTTTCTCATAAAGCTTCTTTCTCTTTGTTATCGGAGGATATTTCTTTTGGCCCTATAGTCTTCAAAGGGATCCGAAATATCTGTTCTCAGATTCCACAGAAATAAGGCTAGCAAAGAAATCCACGAAATACAGATGTAACTCTGTGAGATGAATTAACAGAACACTAAGATTCTCTCAGAAAGCTTCTTTCCAGATTTCATCTGAAGATATTTCCTTTTTCACCATAGCCCTCTAAGGGCTTCCAAATATCACTTTGCCAATTCCAGAAAAACTGTCTTAGCGAAAGGCCTCTTGAGGGGAAAGCTGTAACTCTGTGAGATGATCTCACAGAGCACAAAGAAGTTTCTCAGAAAGCTTCTTTCTCTTTGTTATCGGAGGATATTTCCTTTGACCCTATAGTCTTCAAAGGGATCCGAAATATCTGTTCTCAGATTCCACAGAAATAAGGCTAGCAAACAGATCCACGATATACAGATGTAACTCGGAGAGATGAATTAACAGAACACTAAGCAGTTTCTCAGAAAGCTTCTTTCCAGATTTCATCGGAGGATATTTCCTTTTTCACCTTAGCCCTCTATGCACTTCCAAATATCACTTTGCCAATTCCACAAGAACTGTCTTAGCGAAAGGCTTCTTGAAGGGAAAGTTGTAACTCTGTAAGATGATTTCACAGAACACAAAGAAGTTTCTCAGAAAGCTTCTTTCTCTTTGTTATCGGAGGATATTTCTTTTGGCCCTATAGTCTTCAAAGGGATCCGAAATATCTGTTCTCAGATTCCACAGAAATAAGGCTAGCAAAGAGATCCACGAAATACAGATGTAACTCTGTGAGATGAATTAACAGAACACTAAGCAGTTTCTCAGAAAGATTCTTTCCAGATTTCATCTGAGGATATTTCCTTTTTCACCATAGCCCTCTATGGGCTTCCAAATATCACTCTGCCATTTCCACAAGAACTGTCTTAGCGAAAGGCTTCTTGAGGGGTAAGCTGAAACTCTGTGAGATGATTTCACAGAACACAAAGAAGTTTCTCATAAAGCTTCTTTCTCTTTGTTATCGGAGGATATTTCCTTTGGCTCTATAGTCTTCAAAGGGATCCGAAATATCTGTTCTCAGATTCCACAGAAATAAGGCTAGCAAACAGATCCACGATATACAGATGTAACTCGGTGAGATGAATTAACAGAACACTAAGCAGTTTCTCAGAAAGCTTCTTTCCAGATTTCATCTGAGGATATTTCCTTTTTCACCATACCCCTCTATGGGCTTCCAAATATCACTTTGCCAATTCCACAAGAACTGTCTTAGCGAAAGGCTTCTTGAGGAGAAAGTTGTAACTCTGTAAGATGATTTCACAGAACAAAACGAAGTTTCTCAGAAAGCTTCTTTCTCTGTGTTATCGGAGGATATTTCTTTTGGCCCTATAGTCTTCAAAGGGATCCGAAATATCTGTTCTCAGATTCCACAGAAATAAGGCTAGCAAAGAGATCCACGAAATACAAATGTAACTCTGTGAGATGAATTAACAGAACACTAAGCAGTTTCTCAGAAAGCTTCTTTCCAGATCTCATCAGAGGATATTTCCTTTTTCACCATAGACCTCTATGGGCTTCCAAATATCACTTTGCCAATTCCACAAAAACTGTCTTAGCGAAAGGCTTCCTGAGGGGAAAGCTGTAACTCTGTGAGATTATTTCACAGAACACAAAGAAGTTTCTCAGAAAGCTTCTTTTTCTTTGTTATCGGAGGATATTTCCTTTGGCCCTATATTCTTCTAAGGGATCCGAAATATCTGTTCTCAGATTCCACAGAAATAAGGCTAGCAAAGAGATCCAAGAAATACAGATGTAACTCTGTGGGATGAATTAACAGAACACAAAGCATTTTCTGAGAAAGCTTCTTTCCAGATTTCATCAGAGGATATTTCCTTTTTCACCATAGCCCTCTATGGGCTACCAAATATCACTTTCCCAATTCCACAAGAACTGTCTTAGCGAAAGGCTTCTTGAGGGGAAAGCTGTAACTCTGTGAGACGATTTCACAGAACACGAAGAAGTTTCTCAGAAAGCTTCTTTCCCTTTGTTATCGGAGGATATTTCCTTTGGCCCTATAGTCTTCAAAGGGATCCGAAATATCTGTTCTCAGATTCCACAGAAATAAGGCTAGCAAACAGATCCACGATATACAGATGTAACTCGGAGAGATGAATTAACAGAACACTAAGCAGTTTCTCAGAAAGCTTCTTTCCAGATTTCATCGGAGGATATTTCCTTTTTCACCTTAGCCCTCTATGCACTTCCAAATATCACTTTGCCAATTCCACAAGAACTGTCTTAGCGAAAGGCTTCTTGAAGGGAAAGTTGTAACTCTGTAAGATGATTTCACAGAACACAAAGAAGTTTCTCAGAAAGCTTCTTTCTCTTTGTTATCGGAGGATATTTCTTTTGGCCCTATAGTCTTCAAAGGGATCCGAAATATCTGTTCTCAGATTCCACAGAAATAAGGCTAGCAAAGAGATCCACGAAATACAGATGTAACTCTGTGAGATGAATTAACAGAACACTAAGCAGTTTCTCAGAAAGATTCTTTCCAGATTTCATCTGAGGATATTTCCTTTTTCACCATAGCCCTCTATGGGCTTCCAAATATCACTCTGCCATTTCCACAAGAACTGTCTTAGCGAAAGGCTTCTTGAGGGGTAAGCTGAAACTCTGTGAGATGATTTCACAGAACACAAAGAAGTTTCTCATAAAGCTTCTTTCTCTTTGTTATCGGAGGATATTTCCTTTGGCTCTATAGTCTTCAAAGGGATCCGAAATATCTGTTCTCAGATTCCACAGAAATAAGGCTAGCAAACAGATCCACGATATACAGATGTAACTCGGTGAGATGAATTAACAGAACACTAAGCAGTTTCTCAGAAAGCTTCTTTCCAGATTTCATCTGAGGATATTTCCTTTTTCACCATACCCCTCTATGGGCTTCCAAATATCACTTTGCCAATTCCACAAGAACTGTCTTAGCGAAAGGCTTCTTGAGGAGAAAGTTGTAACTCTGTAAGATGATTTCACAGAACAAAACGAAGTTTCTCAGAAAGCTTCTTTCTCTGTGTTATCGGAGGATATTTCTTTTGGCCCTATAGTCTTCAAAGGGATCCGAAATATCTGTTCTCAGATTCCACAGAAATAAGGCTAGCAAAGAGATCCACGAAATACAAATGTAACTCTGTGAGATGAATTAACAGAACACTAAGCAGTTTCTCAGAAAGCTTCTTTCCAGATCTCATCAGAGGATATTTCCTTTTTCACCATAGACCTCTATGGGCTTCCAAATATCACTTTGCCAATTCCACAAAAACTGTCTTAGCGAAAGGCTTCCTGAGGGGAAAGCTGTAACTCTGTGAGATTATTTCACAGAACACAAAGAAGTTTCTCAGAAAGCTTCTTTTTCTTTGTTATCGGAGGATATTTCCTTTGGCCCTATATTCTTCTAAGGGATCCGAAATATCTGTTCTCAGATTCCACAGAAATAAGGCTAGCAAAGAGATCCAAGAAATACAGATGTAACTCTGTGGGATGAATTAACAGAACACAAAGCATTTTCTGAGAAAGCTTCTTTCCAGATTTCATCAGAGGATATTTCCTTTTTCACCATAGCCCTCTATGGGCTACCAAATATCACTTTCCCAATTCCACAAGAACTGTCTTAGCGAAAGGCTTCTTGAGGGGAAAGCTGTAACTCGGTGAGACGATTTCACAGAACACGAAGAAGTTTCTCAGAAAGCTTCTTTCCCTTTGTTATCGGAGGATATTTCCTTTGGCCCTATAGTCTTCAAAGGGATCCGAAATATCTGTTCTCAGATTCCACAGAAATAAGGCTAGCAAAGAGATCCACGAAACAGAGAAGTAACTCGGTGAGATGAATTAACAGAACACTAAGCAGTTTCTCAGAAAGCTTCTTTCCAGATTTCATCTGCGCACATTTCCTTTTTCACCACAGCCCTCTAAGGGCCTCCAAATATCACTTTGCCAATTCCACAACAACTGTCTTAGCGAAAGGCTTCTTGAGGGGAAAGCTGTAACTCTGTGAGATGATTTCACAGAACACAAATAAGTTTCTCATAAAGCTTCTTTCTCTTTGATATCGGAGTTTATTTCCTTTGGCCCTATACTCTTCAAAGGGATCCGAAATATCTGTTCTCAGATTCCACAGAAATAAGGCTAGCAAAGAGATCCACGAAATACAGATATAACTCTGTGAGTTGAATTAACAGAACACTAAGCAGTTTTGCAGAAAGCTTCTTTCCAGATTTCATCTGAGGATAATTCCTTTTTCAACATGGCCCTCTATGGGCTTCCAAATATCACTTTCCCAATTCCATAAGAACTGTCTTAGCGAAAGGCTTCTTGAGGGGAAAGCTGTAACTCTGTGAGATGATTTCACAGAACACAAAGAAGTTTCTCTGAAAGCTTCTTTCTCTTTGTTATCGGAGGATATTTCCTTTGGCCCTGTAGTCTTCAAAGGGATCCGAAATATCTGCTCTCAGATTCCACAGAAATAAGGCTAGCAAAGAGATCCACGAAATACAGATGTAACTCTGTGAGATGAATTAACAGAACACTAAGCAGTTTCTCAGAAAGCTTCTTTCCAGATTTCATCTGAGGATATTTCCTTTTTCACCATAGCCCTCTATGGGCTTCTAAATATCACTTTGCCAATTCCACAAGAACTGTCTTAGCGAAAGGCTTCTTGAGGGGAAAGCTGTAACTCTGTGAGACGATTTCACAGAACACGAAGAAGTTTCTCAGAAAGCTTCTTTTTCTTTGTTATCGGAGGATATTTCCTTTAGCCCTATATTCTTCTAAGGGATCCGAAATATCTGTTCTCAGATTCCACAGAAATAAGGCTAGCAAAGAGATCCAAGAAATACAGATGTAACTCTGTGGGATGAATTAACAGAACACAAAGCATTTTCTGAGAAAGCTTCTTTCCAGATTTCATCAGAGGATATTTCATTTTTCACCATAGCCCTCTATGGGCTACCAAATATCACTTTCCCAATTCCACAAGAACTGTCTTAGCGAAAGGCTTCTTGAGGGGAAAGCTGTAACTCTGTGAGACGATTTCACAGAACACGAAGAAGTTTCTCAGAAAGCTTCTTTCCCTTTGTTATCGGAGGATATTTCCTTTGGCCCTATAGTCTTCAAAGGGATCCGAAATATCTGTTCTCAGATTCCACAGAAATAAGGCTAGCAAAGAGATCCACGAAACACAGAAGTAACTCGGTGAGATGAATTAACAGAACACTAAGCAGTTTCTCAGAAAGCTTCTTTCCAGATTTCATCTGCGCACATTTCCTTTTTCACCACAGCCCTCTATGGGCCTCCAAATATCACTTTGCCAATTCCACAACAACTGTCTTAGCGAAAGGCTTCTTGAGGGGAAAGCTGTAACTCTGTGAGATGATTTCACAGAACACAAATAAGTTTCTCATAAAGCTTCTTTCTCTTTGATATCGGAGTTTATTTCCTTTGGCCCTATACTCTTCAAAGGGATCCGAAATATCTGTTCTCAGATTCCACAGAAATAAGGCTAGCAAAGAGATCCACGAAATACAGATGTAACTCTGTGAGTTGAATTAACAGAACACTAAGCAGTTTCTCAGAAAGCTTCTTTCCAGATTTCATCTGAGGATAATTCCTTTTTCAACATGGCCCTCTATGGGCTTCCAAATATCACTTTGCCAATTCCACAAGAACTGTCTTAGCGAAAGGCTTCTTGAGGGGAAAGCTGTAACTCTGTGAGATGATTTCACAGAACACAAAGAAGTTTCTCTGAAAGCTTCTTTCTCTTTGTTATCGGAGGATATTTCCTTTGGCCCTGTAGTCTTCAAAGGGATCCGAAATATCTGCTCTCAGATTCCACAGAAATAAGGCTAGCAAAGAGATCCACGAAATACAGATGTAACTCTGTGAGATGAATTAACAGAACACTAAGCAGTTTCTCAGAAAGCTTCTTTCCAGATTTCATCTGAGGATATTTCCTTTTTCACCATAGCCCTCTATGGGCTTCTAAATATCACTTTGCCAATTCCACAAGAACTGTCTTAGCGAAAGGCTTCTTGAGGGGAAAGATGTAACTCTGTGAGATGATTTCACAGAAAACAAAGAAATTTCTCAGAAAGCTTCTTTCTCTTTGTTATCGGAGGACATTTCCTTTGGCCCCATAGTCTTCTAAGGGATCCGAAATATCTATTCTCAGATTCCACAGAAATAAGGCTAGCAAAGAATTCCACGAAATACAGATGCATCTCTGTGAGATGAATTAACAGAACACTAAGAGTTTCTCAGAAAGCTTCTTTCCAGATTACATCTGAGGATATTTGCTTTTTCACCACAGCCCTCTATGGGCTTCCAAATATCACTTTGCCAATTCCACAAGAACTGTCTTAGCGAAAGGCTTCTTGTGGGTAAAGCTGTAACTCTGTGAGATGATTTCACAGAACACAAAGGAGTTTCTCAAAAAGCTTCTTTCTCTTTGTTATGAGAGGATATTTCCTTTGGCCCTATAGTCTTCAAAGGGATCCGAAATATCTGTTCTCAGATTCAACAGAAATAAGACAGGCAAACAGACCCACGAAATACATATGTAACTCTGTGAGATGAATTAACAGAACACTAAGCAGTTTCTCAGAAAGCTTCTTTCCAGATTTCATCTGAGAATATTTCCTTTTTCACCATAGCCCTCTATGGGCTTCCAAATATCACTTTGCCAATTCCACAAAAACTGTCTTAGGGAAAGGCTTCTTGAGAGGAAAGCTGTAACTCTGTGAGATGATTTCACAGAACAGAAAGAAGTTTCTCATAAAGCTTCTTTCTCTTTGTTATCGGAGGATATTTCTTTTGGCCCTATAGTCTTCAAAGGGATCCGAAATATCTGTTCTCAGATTCCACAGAAATAAGGCTAGCAAAGAAATCCACGAAATACAGATGTAACTCTGTGAGATGAATTAACAGAACACTAAGATTCTCTCAGAAAGCTTTTTTCCAGATTTCATCTGAAGATATTTCCTTTTTCACCATAGCCCTCTAAGGGCTTCCAAATATCACTTTGCCAATTCCAGAAAAACTGTCTTAGCGAAAGGCCTCTTGAGGGGAAAGCTGTAACTCTGTGAGATGATCTCACAGAGCACAAAGAAGTTTCTCAGAAAGCTTCTTTCTCTTTGTTATCGGAGGATATTTCCTTTGACCCTATAGTCTTCAAAGGGATCCGAAATATCTGTTCTCAGATTCCACAGAAATAAGGCTAGCAAACAGATCCACGATATACAGATGTAACTCGGTGAGATGAATTAACAGAACACTAAGCAGTTTCTCAGAAAGCTTCTTTCCAGATTTCATCGGAGGATATTTCCTTTTTCACCTTAGCCCTCTATGCGCTTCCAAATATCACTTTGCCAATTCCACAAGAACTGTCTTAGCGAAAGGCTTCTTGAAGGGAAAGTTGTAACTCTGTAAGATGATTTCACAGAACACAAAGAAGTTTCTCAGAAAGCTTCTTTCTCTTTGTTATCGGAGGATATTTCTTTTGGCCCTATAGTCTTCAAAGGGATCCGAAATATCTGTTCTCAGATTCCACAGAAATAAGGCTAGCAAAGAGATCCACGAAATACAGATGTAACTCTGTGAGATGAATTAACAGAACACTAAGCAGTTTCTCAGAAAGCTTCTTTCCAGATTTCATCTGAGGATATTTCCTTTTTCACCATAGACCTCTATGGGCTACCAAATATCACTTTGCCAATTCCACAAGAACTGTCTTAGCGAAAGGCTTCTTGAGGGGAAAGCTGTAACTCTGTGAGACGATTTCACAGAACACGAAGAAGTTTCTCAGAAAGCTTCTTTCCCTTTGTTATCGGAAGATATTTCCTTTAGCCCTATAGTCTTCAAAGGGATCCGAAATATCTGTTCTCAGATTCCACAGAAATAAGGCTAGCAAAGAGATCCACGAAATACAGAAGTAACTCTGTGAGATGAATTAACAGAACACTAAGCAGTTTCTCAGAAAGCTTCTTTCCAGATTTAATCTGCGCACATTTCCTTTTTCACCACAGCCCTCTATGGGCCTCCAAATATCACTTTGCCAATTCCACAACAACTGTCTTAGCGAAAGGCTTCTTGAGGGGAAAGCTGTAACTCTGTGAGATGATTTCACAGAACACAAATAAGTTTCTCATAAAGCTTCTTTCTCTTTGATATCGGAGTTTATTTCCTTTGGCCCTATACTCTTCAAAGGGATCCGAAATATCTGTTCTCAGATTCCACAGAAATAAGGCTAGCAAAGAGATCCACGAAATACAGATGTAACTCTGTGAGATGAATTAACAGAACACTAAGCAGTTTCTCAGAAAGCTTCTTTCCAGATTTCATCTGAGGATAATTCCTTTTTCAACATGGCCCTCTATGGGCTTCCAAATATCACTTTGCCAATTCCACAAGAACTGTCTTAGCGAAAGGCTTCTTGAGGGGAAAGCTGTAACTCTGTGAGATGATTTCACAGAACACAAAGAAGTTTCTCTGAAAGCTTCTTTCTCTTTGTTATCGGAGGATATTTCCTTTGGCCCTGTAGTCTTCAAAGGGATCCGAAATATCTGCTCTCAGATTCCACAGAAATAAGGCTAGCAAAGAGATCCACGAAATACAGATGTAACTCTGTGAGATGAATTAACAGAACACTAAGCAGTTTCTCAGAAAGCTTCTTTCCAGATTTCATCTGAGGATATTTCCTTTTTCACCATAGCCCTCTATGGGCTTCTAAATATCACTTTGCCAATTCCACAAGAACTGTCTTAGCGAAAGGCTTCTTGAGGGGAAAGATGTAACTCTGTGAGATGATTTCACAGAAAACAAAGAAATTTCTCAGAAAGCTTCTTTCTCTTTGTTATCGGAGGACATTTCCTTTGGCCCCATAGTCTTCTAAGGGATCCGAAATATCTATTCTCAGATTCCACAGAAATAAGGCTAGCAAAAAATTCCACGAAATACAGATGCATCTCTGTGAGATGAATTAACAGAACACTAAGAGTTTCTCAGAAAGCTTCTTTCCAGATTACATCTGAGGATATTTGCTTTTTCACCACAGCCCTCTATGGGCTTCCAAATATCACTTTGCCAATTCCACAAGAACTGTCTTAGCGAAAGGCTTCTTGTGGGTAAAGCTGTAACTCTGTGAGATGATTTCACAGAACACAAAGGAGTTTCTCAAAAAGCTTCTTTCTCTTTGTTATGAGAGGATATTTCCTTTGGCCCTATAGTCTTCAAAGGGATCCGAAATATCTGTTCTCAGATTCAACAGAAATAAGACAGGCAAACAGATCCACGAAATACATATGTAACTCTGTGAGATGAATTAACAGAACACTAATCAGTTTCTCAGAAAGCTTCTTTCCAGATTTCATCTGAGGATATTTCCTTTTTCACCATAGCCCTCTATGGGCTTCCAAATATCACTTTGCCAATTCCACAAAAACTGTCTTAGGGAAAGGCTTCTTGAGAGGAAAGCTGTAACTCTGTGAGATGATTTCACAGAACACAAAGAAGTTTCTCATAAAGCTTCTTTCTCTTTGTTATCGGAGGATATTTCTTTTGGCCCTATAGTCTTCAAAGGGATCCGAAATATCTGTTCTCAGATTCCACAGAAATAAGGCTAGCAAAGAAATCCACGAAATACAGATGTAACTCTGTGAGATGAATTAACAGAACACTAAGATTCTCTCAGAAAGCTTCTTTCCAGATTTCATCTGAAGATATTTCCTTTTTCACCATAGCCCTCTAAGGGCTTCCAAATATCACTTTGCCAATTCCAGAAAAACTGTCTTAGCGAAAGGCTTCTTGAGGGGAAAGCTGTAACTCTGTGAGATGATCTCACAGAGCACAAAGAAGTTTCTCAGAAAGCTTCTTTCTCTTTGTTATCGGAGGATATTTCCTTTGACCCTATAGTCTTCAAAGGGATCCGAAATATCTGTTCTCAGATTCCACAGAAATAAGGCTAGCAAAGAGATCCACGAAATACAGATGTAACTCTGTGAGATGAATTAACAGAACACTAAGCAGTTTCTCAGAAAGCTTCTTTCCAGATTTCATCTGAGGATATTTCCTTTTTCACGATAGCCCTCTATGGGCTTCCAAATATCACTCTGCCAATTCCACAAGAACTGTCTTAGCGAAAGGCTTCTTGAGGGGTAAGCTGAAACTCTGTGAGATGATTTCACAGAACACAAAGAAGTTTCTCATAAAGCTTCTTTCTCTTTGTTATCGGAGGATATTTCCTTTGGCTCTATAGTCTTCAAAGGGATCCGAAATATCTGTTCTCAGATTCCACAGAAATAAGGCTAGCAAACAGATCCACGATATACAGATGTAACTCGGTGAGATGAATTAACAGAACACTAAGCAGTTTCTCAGAAAGCTTCTTTCCAGATTTCATCTGAGGATATTTCCTTTTTCACCATACCCCTCTATGCGCTTCCAAATATCACTTTGCCAATTCCACAAGAACTGTCTTAGCGAAAGGCTTCTTGAGGAGAAAGTTGTAACTCTGTAAGATGATTTCACAGAACAAAACGAAGTTTCTCAGAAAGCTTCTTTCTCTCTGTTATCGGAGGATATTTCTTTTGGCCCTATAGTCTTCAAAGGGATCCGAAATATCTGTTCTCAGATTCCACAGAAATAAGGCTAGCCAAGAGATCCACGAAATACAAATGTAACTCTGTGAGATGAATTAACAGAACACTAAGCAGTTTCTCAGAAAGATTCTTTCCAGATTTCATCTGAGGATATTTCCTTTTTCACCATAGCCCTCTATGGGCTTCCAAATATCACTTTGCCAATTCCACAAAAACTGTCTTAGTGAAAGGCTTCTTGAGAGGAAAGCTGTAACTCTGTGAGATGATTTCACAGAACAGAAAGAAGTTTCTCATAAAGCTTCTTTCTCTTTGTTATCGGAGGATATTTCTTTTGGCCCTATAGTCTTCAAAGGGATCCGAAATATCTGTTCTCAGATTCCACAGAAATAAGGCTAGCAAAGAAATCCACGAAATACAGATGTAACTCTGTGAGATGAATTAACAGAACACTAAGATTCTCTCAGAAAGCTTCTTTCCAGATTTCATCTGAAGATATTTCCTTTTTCACCATAGCCCTCTAAGGGCTTCCAAATATCACTTTGCCAATTCCAGAAAAACTGTCTTAGCGAAAGGCTTCTTGAGGGGAAAGCTGGAACTCTGTGAGATGATCTCACAGAGCACAAAGAAGTTTCTCAGAAAGCTTCTTTCTCTTTGTTATCGGAGGATATTTCCTTTGACCCTATAGTCTTCAAAGGGATCCGAAATATCTGTTCTCAGATTCCACAGAAATAAGGCTAGCAAACAGATCCACGATATACAGATGTAACTCGGTGAGATGAATTAACAGAACACTAAGCAGTTTCTCAGAAAGCTTCTTTCCAGATTTCATCGGAGGATATTTCCTTTTTCACCTTAGCCCTCTATGCGCTTCCAAATATCACTTTGCCAATTCCACAAGAACTGTCTTAGCGAAAGGCTTCTTGAAGGGAAAGTTGTAACTCTGTAAGATGATTTCACAGAACACAAAGAAGTTTCTCAGAAAGCTTCTTTCTCTTTGTTATCGGAGGATATTTCTTTTGGCCCTATAGTCTTCAAAGGGATCCGAAATATCTGTTCTCAGATTCCACAGAAATAAGGCTAGCAAAGAGATCCACGAAATACAGATGTAACTCTGTGAGATGAATTAACAGAACACTAAGCAGTTTCTCAGAAAGCTTCTTTCCAGATTTCATCTGAGGATATTTCCTTTTTCACCATAGCCCTCTATGGGCTTCCAAATATCACTCTGCCAATTCCACAAGAACTGTCTTAGCGAAAGGCTTCTTGAGGGGTAAGCTGAAACTCTGTGAGATGATTTCACAGAACACAAAGAAGTTTCTCATAAAGCTTCTTTCTCTTTGTTATCGGAGGATATTTCCTTTGGCTCTATAGTCTTCAAAGGGATCCGAAATATCTGTTCTCAGATTCCACAGAAATAAGGCTAGCAAACAGATCCACGATATACAGATGTAACTCGGTGAGATGAATTAACAGAACACTAAGCAGTTTCTCAGAAAGCTTCTTTACAGATTTCATCTGAGGATATTTCCTTTTTCACCATACCCCTCTATGGGCTTCCAAATATCACTTTGCCAATTCCACAAGAACTGTCTTAGCGAAAGGCTTCTTGAGGAGAAAGTTGTAACTCTGTAAGATGATTTCACAGAACAAAACAAAGTTTCTCAGAAAGCTTCTTTCTCTGTGTTATCGGAGGATATTTCTTTTGGCCCTATAGTCTTCAAAGGGATCCGAAATATCTGTTCTCAGATTCCACAGAAATAAGGCTAGCAAAGAGATCCACGAAATACAAATGTAACTCTGTGAGATGAATTAACAGAACACTAAGCAGTTTCTCAGAAAGATTCTTTCCAGATTTCATCTGAGGATATTTCCTTTTTCACCATAGCCCTCTATGGGCTTCCAAATATCACTTTGCCAATTCCAAAAAAAATGTCTTAGCGAAAGGCTTCCTGAGGGGAAAGCTGTAACTCTGTGAGATTATTTCACAGAACACAAAGAAGTTTCTCAGAAAGCTTCTTTTTCTTTGTTATCGGAGGATATTTCCTTTGGCCCTATATTCTTCTAAGGGATCAGAAATATCTGTTCTCAGATTCCACAGAAATAAGGCTAGCCAAGAGATCCAAGAAATACAGATGTAACTCTGTGGGATGAATTAAAAGAACACAAAGCATTTTCTGAGAAAGCTTCTTTCCAGATCTCATCAGAGGATATTTCCTTTTTCACCATAGCCCTCTATGGGCTACCAAATATCACTTTCCCAATTCCACAAGAACTGTCTTAGCGAAAGGCTTCTTGAGGGGAAAGCTGTAACTCTGTGAGACGATTTCACAGAACACGAAAAAGTTTCTCAGAAAGCTTCTTTCCCTTTGTTATCGGAGGATATTTCCTTTGGCCCTATAGTCTTCAAAGGGATCCGAAATATCTGTTCTCAGATTCCACAGAAATAAGGCTAGCAAAGAGATCCAAGAAATACAGAAGTAACTCTGTGAGATGAATTAACAGAACACTAAGCAGTTTCTCAGAAAACTTCTTTCCAGATTTCATCTGCGCACATTTCCTTTTTCACCACAGCACTCTATGGGCCTCCAAATATCACTTTGCCAATTCCACAACAACTGTCTTAGCGAAAGGCTTCTTGAGGGGAAAGCTGTAACTCTGTGAGATGATTTCACAGAACACAAATAAGTTTCTCATAAAGCTTCTTTCTCTTTGATATCGGAGTTTATTTCCTTTGGCCCTATACTCTACAAAGGGATCCGAAATATCTGTTCTCAGATTCCACAGAAATAAGGCTAGCAAAGAGATCCACGAAATACAGATGTAACTCTGTGAGATGAATTAACAGAACACTAAGCAGTTTCTCAGAAAGCTTCTTTCCAGATTTCATCTGAGGATAATTCCTTTTTCAACATGGCCCTCTATGGGCTTCCAAATATCACTTTGCCAATTCCACAAGAACTGTCTTAGCGAAAGGCTTCTTGAGGGGAAAGCTGTAACTCTGTGAGATGATTTCACAGAACACAAAGAAGTTTCTCTGAAAGCTTCTTTCTCTTTGTTATCGGAGGATATTTCCTTTGGCCCTGTAGTCTTCAAAGGGATCCGAAATATCTGCTCTCAGATTCCACAGAAATAAGGCTAGCAAAGAGATCCACGAAATACAGATGTAACTCTGTGAGATGAATTAACAGAACACTAAGCAGTTTCTCAGAAAGCTTCTTTCCAGATTTCATCTGAGGATATTTCCTTTTTCACCATAGCCCTCTATGGGCTTCTAAATATCACTTTGCCAATTCCACAAGAACTGTCTTAGCGAAAGGCTTCTTGAGGGGAAAGATGTAACTCTGTGAGATGATTTCACAGAAAACAAAGAAATTTCTCAGAAAGCTTCTTTCTCTTTGTTATCGGAGGACATTTCCTTTGGCCCCATAGTCTTCTAAGGGATCCGAAATATCTATTCTCAGATTCCACAGAAATAAGGCTAGCAAAGAATTCCACGAAATACAGATGCATCTCTGTGAGATGAATTAACAGAACACTAAGAGTTTCTCAGAAAGCTTCTTTCCAGATTACATCTGAGGATATTTGCTTTTTCACCACAGCCCTCTATGGGCTTCCAAATATCACTTTGCCAATTCCACAAGAACTGTCTTAGCGAAAGGCTTCTTGTGGGTAAAGCTGTAACTCTGTGAGATGATTTCACAGAACACAAAGGAGTTTCTCAAAAAGCTTCTTTCTCTTTGTTATGAGAGGATATTTCCTTTGGCCCTATAGTCTTCAAAGGGATCCGAAATATCTGTTCTCAGATTCAACAGAAATAAGACAGGCAAACAGATCCACGAAATACATATGTAACTCTGTGAGATGAATTAACAGAACACTAAGATTCTCTCAGAAAGCTTCTTTCCAGATTTCATCTGAAGATATTTCCTTTTTCACCATAGCCCTCTAAGGGCTTCCAAATATCACTTTGCCAATTCTAGAAAAACTGTCTTAGCGAAAGGCTTCTTGAGGGGAAAGCTGTAACTCTGTGAGATGATCTCACAGAGCACAAAGAAGTTTCTCAGAAAGCTTCTTTCTCTTTGTTATCGGAGGATATTTCCTTTGACCCTATAGTCTTCAAAGGGATCCGAAATATCTGTTCTCAGATTCCACAGAAATAAGGCTAGCAAACAGATCCACGATATACAGATGTAACTCGGTGAGATGAATTAACAGAACACTAAGCAGTTTCTCAGAAAGCTTCTTTCCAGATTTCATCGGAGGATATTTCCTTTTTCACGATAGCCCTCTATGGGCTTCCAAATATCACTCTGCCAATTCCACAAGAACTGTCTTAGCGAAAGGCTTCTTGAGGGGTAAGCTGAAACTCTGTGAGATGATTTCACAGAACACAAAGAAGTTTCTCATAAAGCTTCTTTCTCTTTGTTATCGGAGGATATTTCCTTTGGCTCTATAGTCTTCAAAGGGATCCGAAATATCTGTTCTCAGATTCCACAGAAATAAGGCTAGCAAACAGATCCACGATATACAGATGTAACTCGGTGAGATGAATTAACAGAACACTAAGCAGTTTCTCAGAAAGCTTCTTTCCAGATTTCATCTGAGGATATTTCCTTTTTCACCATACCCCTCTATGCGCTTCCAAATATCACTTTGCCAATTCCACAAGAACTGTCTTAGCGAAAGGCTTCTTGAGGAGAAAGTTGTAACTCTGTAAGATGATTTCACAGAACAAAACGAAGTTTCTCAGAAAGCTTCTTTCTCTCTGTTATCGGAGGATATTTCTTTTGGCCCTATAGTCTTCAAAGGGATCCGAAATATCTGTTCTCAGATTCCACAGAAATAAGGCTAGCCAAGAGATCCACGAAATACAAATGTAACTCTGTGAGATGAATTAACAGAACACTAAGCAGTTTCTCAGAAAGATTCTTTCCAGATTTCATCTGAGGATATTTCCTTTTTCACCATAGCCCTCTATGGGCTTCCAAATATCACTTTGCCAATTCCACAAAAACTGTCTTAGGGAAAGGCTTCTTGAGAGGAAAGCTGTAACTCTGTGAGATGATTTCACAGAACAGAAAGAAGTTTCTCATAAAGCTTCTTTCTCTTTGTTATCGGAGGATATTTCTTTTGGCCCTATAGTCTTCAAAGGGATCCGAAATATCTGTTCTCAGATTCCACAGAAATAAGGCTAGCAAAGAAATCCACGAAATACAGATGTAACTCTGTGAGATGAATTAACAGAACACTAAGATTCTCTCAGAAAGCTTCTTTCCAGATTTCATCTGAAGATATTTCCTTTTTCACCATAGCCCTCTAAGGGCTTCCAAATATCACTTTGCCAATTCCAGAAAAACTGTCTTAGCGAAAGGCTTCTTGAGGGGAAAGCTGGAACTCTGTGAGATGATCTCACAGAGCACAAAGAAGTTTCTCAGAAAGCTTCTTTCTCTTTGTTATCGGAGGATATTTCCTTTGACCCTATAGTCTTCAAAGGGATCCGAAATATCTGTTCTCAGATTCCACAGAAATAAGGCTAGCAAACAGATCCACGATATACAGATGTAACTCGGTGAGATGAATTAACAGAACACTAAGCAGTTTCTCAGAAAGCTTCTTTCCAGATTTCATCGGAGGATATTTCCTTTTTCACCTTAGCCCTCTATGCGCTTCCAAATATCACTTTGCCAATTCCACAAGAACTGTCTTAGCGAAAGGCTTCTTGAAGGGAAAGTTGTAACTCTGTAAGATGATTTCACAGAACACAAAGAAGTTTCTCAGAAAGCTTCTTTCTCTTTGTTATCGGAGGATATTTCTTTTGGCCCTATAGTCTTCAAAGGGATCCGAAATATCTGTTCTCAGATTCCACAGAAATAAGGCTAGCAAAGAGATCCACGAAATACAGATGTAACTCTGTGAGATGAATTAACAGAACACTAAGCAGTTTCTCAGAAAGCTTCTTTCCAGATTTCATCTGAGGATATTTCCTTTTTCACCATAGCCCTCTATGGGCTTCCAAATATCACTCTGCCAATTCCACAAGAACTGTCTTAGCGAAAGGCTTCTTGAGGGGTAAGCTGAAACTCTGTGAGATGATTTCACAGAACACAAAGAAGTTTCTCATAAAGCTTCTTTCTCTTTGTTATCGGAGGATATTTCCTTTGGCTCTATAGTCTTCAAAGGGATCCGAAATATCTGTTCTCAGATTCCACAGAAATAAGGCTAGCAAACAGATCCACGATATACAGATGTAACTCGGTGAGATGAATTAACAGAACACTAAGCAGTTTCTCAGAAAGCTTCTTTACAGATTTCATCTGAGGATATTTCCTTTTTCACCATACCCCTCTATGGGCTTCCAAATATCACTTTGCCAATTCCACAAGAACTGTCTTAGCGAAAGGCTTCTTGAGGAGAAAGTTGTAACTCTGTAAGATGATTTCACAGAACAAAACGAAGTTTCTCAGAAAGCTTCTTTCTCTGTGTTATCGGAGGATATTTCTTTTGGCCCTATAGTCTTCAAAGGGATCCGAAATATCTGTTCTCAGATTCCACAGAAATAAGGCTAGCAAAGAGATCCACGAAATACACATGTAACTCTGTGAGATGAATTAACAGAACACTAAGCAGTTTCTCAGAAAGATTCTTTCCAGATTTCATCTGAGGATATTTCCTTTTTCACCATAGCCCTCTATGGGCTTCCAAATATCACTTTGCCAATTCCAAAAAAAATGTCTTAGCGAAAGGCTTCCTGAGGGGAAAGCTGTAACTCTGTGAGATTATTTCACAGAACACAAAGAAGTTTCTCAGAAAGCTTCTTTTTCTTTGTTATCGGAGGATATTTCCTTTGGCCCTATATTCTTCTAAGGGATCAGAAATATCTGTTCTCAGATTCCACAGAAATAAGGCTAGCCAAGAGATCCAAGAAATACAGATGTAACTCTGTGGGATGAATTAAAAGAACACAAAGCATTTTCTGAGAAAGCTTCTTTCCAGATCTCATCAGAGGATATTTCCTTTTTCACCATAGCCCTCTATGGGCTACCAAATATCACTTTCCCAATTCCACAAGAACTGTCTTAACGAAAGGCTTCTTGAGGGGAAAGCTGTAACTCTGTGAGACGATTTCACAGAACACGAAGAAGTTTCTCAGAAAGCTTCTTTCCCTTTGTTATCGGAGGATATTTCCTTTGGCCCTATAGTCTTCAAAGGGATCCGAAATATCTGTTCTCAGATTCCACAGAAATAAGGCTAGCAAAGAGATCCAAGAAATACCGAAGTAACTCTGTGAGATGAATTAACAGAACACTAAGCAGTTTCTCAGAAAGCTTCTTTCCAGATTTCATCTGCGCACATTTCCTTTTTCACCACAGCACTCTATGGGCCTCCAAATATCACTTTGCCAATTCCACAACAACTGTCTTAGCGAAAGGCTTCTTGAGGGGAAAGCTGTAACTCTGTGAGATGATTTCACAGAACACAAATAAGTTTCTCATAAAGCTTCTTTCTCTTTGATATCGGAGTTTATTTCCTTTGGCCCTATACTCTACAAAGGGATCCGAAATATCTGTTCTCAGATTCCACAGAAATAAGGCTAGCAAAGAGATCCACGAAATACAGATGTAACTCTGTGAGATGAATTAACAGAACACTAAGCAGTTTCTCAGAAAGCTTCTTTCCAGATTTCATCTGAGGATAATTCCTTTTTCAACATGGCCCTCTATGGGCTTCCAAATATCACTTTGCCAATTCCACAAGAACTGTCTTAGCGAAAGGCTTCTTGAGGGGAAAGCTGTAACTCTGTGAGATGATTTCACAGAACACAAAGAAGTTTCTCTGAAAGCTTCTTTCTCTTTGTTATCGGAGGATATTTCCTTTGGCCCTGTAGTCTTCAAAGGGATCCGAAATATCTGCTCTCAGATTCCACAGAAATAAGGCTAGCAAAGAGATCCACGAAATACAGATGTAACTCTGTGAGATGAATTAACAGAACACTAAGCAGTTTCTCAGAAAGCTTCTTTCCAGATTTCATCTGAGGATATTTCCTTTTTCACCATAGCCCTCTATGGGCTTCTAAATATCACTTTGCCAATTCCACAAGAACGGTCTTAGCGAAAGGCTTCTTGAGGGGAAAGATGTAACTCTGTGAGATGATTTCACAGAAAACAAAGAAATTTCTCAGAAAGCTTCTTTCTCTTTGTTATCGGAGGACATTTCCTTTGGCCCCATAGTCTTCTAAGGGATCCGAAATATCTATTCTCAGATTCCACAGAAATAAGGCTAGCAAAGAATTCCACGAAATACAGATGCATCTCTGTGAGATGAATTAACAGAACACTAAGAGTTTCTCAGAAAGCTTCTTTCCAGATTACATCTGAGGATATTTGCTTTTTCACCACAGCCCTCTATGGGCTTCCAAATATCACTTTGCCAATTCCACAAGAACTGTCTTAGCGAAAGGCTTCTTGTGGGTAAAGCTGTAACTCTGTGAGATGATTTCACAGAACCCAAAGGAGTTTCTCAAAAAGCTTCTTTCTCTTTGTTATGAGAGGATATTTCCTTTGGCCCTATAGTCTTCAAAGGGATCCGAAATATCTGTTCTCAGATTCAACAGAAATAAGACAGGCAAACAGATCCACGAAATACATATGTAACTCTGTGAGATGAATTAACAGAACACTAAGCAGTTTCTCAGAAAGCTTCTTTCCAGATTTCATCTGAGGATATTTCCTTTTTCACCATAGCCCTCTATGGGCTTCCAAATATCACTTTGCCAATTCCACAAAAACTGTCTTAGGGAAAGGCTTCTTGAGAGGAAAGCTGTAACTCTGTGAGATGATTTCACAGAACACAAAGAAGTTTCTCATAAAGCTTCTTTCTCTTTGTTATCGGAGGATATTTCTTTTGGCCCTATAGTCTTTAAAGGGATCCGAAATATCTGTTCTCAGATTCCACAGAAATAAGGCTAGCAAAGAAATCCACGAAATACAGATGTAACTCTGTGAGATGAATTAACAGAACACTAAGATTCTCTCAGAAAGCTTCTTTCCAGATTTCATCTGAAGATATTTCCTTTTTCACCATAGCCCTCTAAGGGCTTCCAAATATCACTTTGCCAATTCCAGAAAAACTGTCGTAGCGAAAGGCTTCTTGAGGGGAAAGCTGTAACTCTGTGAGATGATCTCACAGAGCACAAAGAAGTTTCT
Organism: Macaca nemestrina; assembly: GCF_043159975.1. NCBI lineage: Eukaryota > Metazoa > Chordata > Mammalia > Primates > Cercopithecidae > Macaca > Macaca nemestrina. Next base: position 35,228,895 of record NC_092143.1, read on the forward strand.
CAGAAAGCTTCTTTCTCTTTGTTATCGGAGGATATTTCCTTTGACCCTATAGTCTTCAAAGGGATCGGAAATATCTGTTCTCAGATTCCACAGAAATAAGGCTAGCAAAGAGATCCACGAAATACAGAAGTAACTCTGTGAGATGAATTAACAGAACACTAACCAGTTTCTCAGAAAGCTTCTTTCCAGATTTCATCTGCGGACATTTCCTTTTTCACCACAGCCCTCTATGGGCCTCCAAATATCACTTTGCCAATTCCACAACAACTGTCTTAGCGAAAGGCTTCTTGAGGGGAAAGCTGTAACTCTGTGAGATGATTTCACAGAACACAAATATGTTTCTCACAAAGCATCTTTCTCTTTGTTATCGGAGGATATTTCCTTTGGCCCTGTAGTCTTCAAAGGGATCCGAAATATCTGCTCTCAGATTCCACCGAAATAAGGCTAGCAAAGAGATCCACGAAATACAGATGTAACTCTGTGAGATGAATCAACAGAACACTAAGCAGTTTCTCAGAAAGCTTCTTTCTCTTTGTTATTGGAGGATATTTCCTTTGGCCCTATAGTCTTCTAAGGGATCCGAAATATCTATTCTCAGATTCCATAGAAATAAGGCTAGCAAAGAATTCCACGAAATATAGATGTATCTCTGTGAGATGAATTAACAGAACACTAAGAGTTTCTCAGAAAGCTTCTTTCCAGATTACATCTCAGGATATTTCCTTTTTCACCACAGCCCTCTAGGGGCTTCCAAATATCACTTTGCCAATTCCACAAGAACTGTCTTAGCGAAAGGCTTCTTGTGGGTAAAGCTGTAACACTGTGAGATGATTTCACAGAACACAAAGGAGTTTCTCAAGAAGCTTCTTTCTCTTTGTTATGAGAGGATATTTCCTTTGGCCCTATAGCCTTCAAAGGGATCCGAAATATCTGTTCTCAGATTCCACAGAAATAAGGCTAGCAAAGAGATCCTCGATATACAGATGTAACTCTGTGAGATGAAGTAACAGAACACTAAGCAGTTTCTCAGAAAGCTTCTTTCCAGATTTCCTCTACGGACATTTCCTTTTTCACCACAGCCCTCTATGGGCTTCCAAATATCACTTGCCAATTCCACAACAACTGTCTTAGCGAAAGGCTTCTTGAGGGGAAAGCTGTAACTCTGTGAGATGATTTCACAGAACACAAAGAAGTTTCTCAGAAAGCATCTTTCTCTTTTTTATCGGAGGACATTTCCTTTGGTCCTGTAGTCTTCAAAGGGATCCGAAATATCTGTTCTCTGATTCCACAGAAATAAGGCTAGCAAAGAGATCCACGAAATACAGATGTAACTGTGTGAGATGAATTAACAGAACACTAAGCATTTTCTGAGAAAGATTCTTTCCAGATTTCATCTGAGGATATTTCCTTTTTCAACATAGCCCTCTATGCGCTTCCAAATATCACTTTTCCAATTCCACAAGAACTGTCTTAGCGAAAGGCTTGTTGAGGGGAAAGCTGAAACTCTGTGAGATGATTTCACAGAACACAAAGAAGTTTCTCATAAAGCTTCTTTCTCTTTGTTATCGGAGGATATTTCCTTTGGCTCTATAGTCTTCAAAGGGATCCGAAATATCTGTTCTCAGATTCCACAGAAATAAGACTAGCAAACAGATCCACGAAATACATATTTAACTCTGTGAGATGAATTAACAGAACACTAAGCAGTTTCTCAGAAAGCTTCTTTCCAGATTTCGTCTGAGGATATTTCCTTTTTCACCATAGCCCTCTTTGCGCTTCCAAATATCACTTTGCCAATTCCACAAGAACTGTCTTAGCGAAAGGCTTCTTGAGGGGAAAGCTGTAACTCTCTGAGTTGATTTCACAGAACACAACGGAGTTTCTCAAAAAGCTTCTTTCTCTTTGTTATCGGACGATATTTCCTTTGGCCCTATAGTCTTCAAAGGGATCCAAAATATCTGTTCTCAGATTCCACAGAAATAAGGCTAGCAAACAGATCCACGATATACAGATGTAACTCGGTGAGATGAATTCACAGAGCACTAAGCAGTTTCTCAGAAAGTTTCTTTCCAGATTTCATCTGAGGATACTTCCTTTTTCACCATAGCCCTCTATGGGCTACCAAATATCACTTTGCCAATTCCACAAGAACTGTCTTAGCGAAAGGCTTCTTGAGGGGAAAGCTGTAACTCTGTGAGATGATTTCACAGAACACAATGAAGTTTCTCAGAAAGCTTCTTTCTCTTTGTTATCGGAGGATATTTCCTTTGGCCCTATAGTCTTCTAAATGATCCGAAATATCTGTTCTCAGATTCCACAGAAATAAGGCTAGCAAAGAATTCCACGAAATACAGATGTAACTCTGTGAGATGAATTAACAGAACACTAAGCAGTTTCTCAGAAAGCTTCTTTCCAGATTTCATCTGAGGATATTTCCTTTTTCACCACAGCCCTCTATGGGATTCCAAATATCACTTTGCCAATTCGACAAGACCTGTCTTAGCGAAAGGCTTCTTGAAGGGAAAGCTGTAACTCTGTGAGATGATTTCACAGAACACAAAGAAGTTTGTCATAAAGCTTCTTTCTCTTTGATATTGGAGTTTATTTCCTTTGGCCCTATAGTCTTCAAAGGGATCCGAAATATCTGTTTTCAGATACCACAGAAATAAGGCTAGCAATGAGATCCACGAAATACAGATGTAACTCTGTGAGATGAATTAACAGAACACTAAGCAGTTTATCAGAAAGCTTCTTTCCAGAGTTCATCTGAGGATAATTCCTTTTTCAACATGGCCCTCTATGGGCTTCGAAATATCACTTTGCCAATTCCACAAGAACTGTCTTAGCGAAAGGCTCCTTCAGGGGAAAGCTGTAACTCTGTGAGATGATTTCACAGAACACAAAGAAGTTTCTCTGAAAGCTTCTTTCTCTTTGTTATCGGAGGATATTTCCTTTGGCCCTATAGTCTTCAAAGGGATCCGAAATATCTGTTCTCAGATTCCACAGAAATAAGGCTAGCAAAGAGATCCACGAAATACAGATGTAACACTGTGAGATGAATTAACAGAACACTAAGAAGTTTCTCAGAAAGCTTCTTTCCAGATTTCATCTGAGGATATTTCCTTTTTCACCATAGCCATCCATGGGCTTCCAAATATCACTTTGCCAATTCCACAAGAACTGTCTTAGCGAAAGGCTTCTTGAGGGGAAAGCTGTAACTCTGTGAGATGAATTCACAGAACACAAAGAAGTTTCTCAGAAAGCTTCTTTCTCTTTGTTATCGGAGTATATTTCCTTTGGCCCTGTAGTCTTCAAAGGGAACCGAAATATCTGCTCTCAGATTCCACAGAAATAAGGCTAGCAAAGAGATCCACGAAATACAGATGTAACTCTGTGAGATGAATTAACAGAACACTAAGCAGTTTCTCAGAAAGCTTCTTTCCAGATTTCATCTGAGGATATTTCCTTTTTCACCATAGCCCTCTATGGGCTACCAAATATCACTTTGCCAATTCCACAAGAACTGTCTTAGCGAAAGGCTTCTTGAGGGGAAAGCTGTAACTCTGTGAGATGATTTCACAGAAAACAAAGAAGTTTCTCAGAAAGCTTCTTTCGCTTTGTTATTGGAGGATATTTCCTTTGGCCCTATAGTCTTCTAAGGGATCCGAAATATCTATTCTCAGATTCCACAGAAATAAGGCTAGCAAAGAATTCCACGAAATACAGATATATCTCTGTGAGATGAATTAACAGAACACTAAGAGTTTCTCAGAAAGCTTCTTTCCAGATTACATCTGAGGATATTTCCTTTTTCACCACAGCCCTCTATGGGCTTCCAAATATCACTTTGCCAATTCCACAAGAACTGTCTTAGCGAAAGGCTTCTTGAGGGGAAAGCTGTAACTCTGTGAGATGATTTCAAGAACACAAATAAGTTTCTCAGAAAGCATCTTTCTCTTTTAAATCGGAGGATATTTCCTTTGGCCCTGTAGTCTTGAAAGGGATCTGAAACATCTGTTCTCAGATTCCACAGAAGTAAGGCTAGCAAAGAGATCCACGAAATACAGATGTAACTGTGTGAGATGAATAACAGAACACTAAGCATTTTCTTAGAAAGCTTCTTTCCAGATTTCATCTGAGGATATTTCCTTTTTCACCACAGCCCTCTATGCGCTTCCAAATATCACTTTGCCATTTCCACAAGAACTGTCTTAGCGAAAGGCTTCTTGAAGGGAAAGCTGAAACTCTGTGAGATAATTTCACAGAACACAAAGAAGTTTCTCATAAAGCTTCTTTCTCTTTGTTATCGGAGGATATTTCCTTTGGCCCTATAGTCTTCAAAGGGATCCGAAATATCTGTTCTCAGATTCCACAGAAATAAGACTAGCAAACAGATCCACGAAATACATATGTAACTCTGTGAGATGAATTAACAGAACACTAAGCAGTTTCTCAGAAAGCTTCTTTCCAGATTTCATCTGAGGATATTTCCTTTTTCACCATAGCCCTCTAGGGGCTTCCAAATATCACTTTGCGAATTCCACAAAAACTGTCTTAGTGAAAGGCTTCTTGGATGGAAAGCTGTAACTCTGTGAGATTATTTCACAGAACACAAAGGAGCTTCTCAAAAAGCTTCTTTCTCTTTGTTATCGGAGGATATTTCCTTTGGCCCTATAGTCTTCTAAGAGATCCGAAATATCTGTTCTCAGATTCCACAGAAATAAGGCTAGCAAAGAGATCCACGAAATACAGATGTAACTCTGTGAGATGAATTAACAGAACACTAAGCAGTTTCTCAGAAAGCTTCTTTCCAGATTTCATCTGAGGATATTTCCTTTTTCACCATAGCCCTCTATGCGCTTCGAAATATCACTTTGCCAATTCCACCAGAACCGTCTTAGCGAAAGGCTTCTTGAGGGGAAAGCTGTAACTCTGTGAGATGATTTCACAGAACGCAACGGAGTTTCTCAAAAAGCTTCTTTCTCTTTGTTATCGGACGATATTTCCTTTGGCCCTATAGTCTTCAAAGGGATCCGAAATATCTGTTCTCAGATTCCACAGAAATAAGGCTAGCAAAGAAATCCACGAAACACAGATGTAACCTGTGAGATGAATTAACAGAACACTTAGCAGTTTCGCAGAAAGCTTCTTTCCAGATTTCATCGGAGGATATTTCCTTTATCACCATAGCCCCCTATGCGCTTCCAAATATCACTTTGCCAATTCCACAAGAACTGTCTTAGCGAAAGGCTTCTTGAAGGGAAAGTTGTAACTCTGTAAGATGATTTCACAGAACACAAAGAAGTTTCTCAGAAAGCTTCTTTCTCTTTGTTATCGGAGGATATTTCTTTTGGCCCTATAGTCTTCAAAGGGATCCGAAATATCTGTTCTCAGATTCCACAGAATTAAGGCTAGCAAAGAGATCCACGAAATACAGATGTAACTCTGTGAGATGAATTAACAGAACACTAAGCAGTTTCTCAGAAAGCTTCTTTCCAGATTTCATCTGAGGATATTTCCTTTTTCACCATAGCCCTCTATGGGCTTCCAAATATCACTCTGCCAATTCCACAAGAACTGTCTTAGCGAAAGGCTTCTTTAGGGGAAAGCTGAAACTCTGTGAGATGATTTCACAGAACACAAAGAAGTTTCTCATAAAGCTTCTTTCTCTTTGTTATCGGAGGATATTTCCTTTGGCTCTATAGTCTTCAAAGGGATCCGAAATATCTGTTCTCAGATTCCACAGAAATAAGGCTAGCAAAGAGATCCACGATATACAGATGTAACTCGGTGAGATGAATTAACAGAACACTAAGCAGTTTCTCAGAAAGCTTCTTTCCAGATTTCATCTGAGGATATTTCCTTTTTCACCATACCCCTCTATGCGCTTCCAAATATCACTTTGCCAATTCCACAAGAACTGTCTTAGCGAAAGGCTTCTTGAGGGGAAAGTTGTAACTCTGTGAGATGATTTCACAGAACACAAAGAAGTTTCTCAGAAAGCTTCTTTCTCTTTGTTATCGGAGGATATTTCCTTTGGCCCTATAGTCTTCAAAGGGATCCGAAATATCTGTTCTCAGATTCCACAGAAATAAGGCTAGCAAAGAGATCCACGAAATACAGATGTAACTCTGTGAGATGAATTAACAGAACACTAAGAAGTTTCTCAGAAAGCTTCTTTCCAGATTTCATCTGAGGATATTTCCTTTTTCACCGTAGCCCTCCATGGGCTTCCAAATATCACTTTGCCAATTCCACAAGAACTGTCTTATCGAAAGGCTTCTTGAGGGAAAGCTGTAACTCTGTGAGATGATTTCACAGAACACAAAGAAGTTTCTCAGAAAGCTTCTTTCTCTTTGTTATCGGAGGATATTTCCTTTGTCCCTATAGTCTTCAAAAGGATCCGCAATATCTGTTCTCAGATTCCGCAGAAATAAGACTAGCAAAGAGATCCACGAAATTCATATGTAACTCTGTGAGATGAATTAACAGAACACTAAGCAGTTTCTCAGAAAGCTTCTTTCCAGATTTCATCTGAGGATATTTCCTTTTTCACCATAGCCCTCTATGCGCTTCCAAATATCACTTTGCGAATTCCACAAGAACTGTCTTAGCGAAAGGCTTCTTGACGGGAAAGCTGTAACTCTGTGAGATGATTTCACAGAACACAAAGAACTTTCTCAGAAAGCTTCTTTCTCTTTGTTATCGGAGGATATTTCCTTTGGCCCTATAGTCTTCAAAGGGATCCGAAATATCTGTTCTCAGATTCCACAGAAATAAGGCTAGCAAAGAGATCCACGAAATACAGATGTAACTCTGTGAGATGAAGTTACAGAACACTAAGCAGTTTCTCAGAAAGCTTCTTTCCAGATTTCATCTGCGGACATTTCCTTTTTCACCACTGCCCTCTATGGGCCTCCAAATATCACTTTGCCAATTCCACAACAACTGCCTTAGCGAAAGGCGTCTTGAAGGGAAAGCTGTAACTCTGTGAGATGATTTCACAGAACACAAATAAGTTTCTCAGAAACCATCTTTCTCTTTGTTATCGGAGGATATTTCCTTTGGCCCTGTAGTCTTCAAAGGGATCCGAAATATCTGCTCTCAGATTCCACAGAAATAAGGCTAGCAAAGAGATCCACGAAATACAGAAGTAACTCTGTGAGATGAAGTTACAGAACACTAAGCAGTTTCTCAGAAAGCTTCTTTCCAGATTTCATCTGCGGACATTTCCTTTTTCACCACTGCCCTCTATGGGCCTCCAAATATCACTTTGCCAATTCCACAACAACTGCCTTAGCGAAAGGCTTCTTGAGGGGAAAGCTGTAACTCTGTGAGATGATTTCACAGAACACAAAGGAGTTTCTCAAGAAGCTTCTTTCTCTTTGTTATCGGAGGATATTTCTTTTGGCCCTATAGTCTTCAAAGGGATCCGGATTATCTGTTCTCAGATTCCACAGAAATAAGGCTAGCAAAGAGATCCACGAAATACAGATGTAACACTGTGAGATGAATTAACAGAACACTAAGAGTTTCTCAGAATGCTTCTTTCCAGATTTCATCTGCGGACATTTCCTTTTTCACAACAGCCCTCTTTGGGCCTCCAAATATCACTTTGCCAATTCCACAAAAACTGTCCTAGCGAAAGGCTTCTTGAGGGGAAAGCTGTAACTCTGTGAGCTGATTTCACAAAACACAAATAAGTTTCTCACAAAGCATCTTTCTCTTTGTTATCGGAGGATATTTCCTTTGGCCCTGTAGTCTTCAAAGGGATCCGAAATATCTTCTCTCAGATTACACAGAAATAAGGCTAGCAAAGAGATCCACGAAATACAGATGTAACTCTGTGAGTTGAATTAACAGAACACTTAGCAGTTTCTCAGAAAGCTTCTTTCCAGATTTCATCTGAGGATATTTCCTTTTTCACCATAGCCCTCTATGGGCTTCCAAATATCACTTTGCCAATTCCACAAGAACTGTCTTAGCGAAAGGCTTCTTGAGGGGAAAGCTGTAACTCTGTGAGATGATTTCACAGAAAACAAAGAAGTTTCTCAGAAAGCTTCTTTCTCTTTGTTATTGGAGGATATTTCCTTTGGCCCTATAGTCTTCTAAGGGATCCGAAATATCTATTCTCAGATTCCACAGAAATAAGGCTAGCAAAGAATTCCACGAAATACAGATGTATCTCTGTGAGATGAATTAAGAGAACACTAAGAGTTTCTCAGAAAGCTTCTTTCCAGATTACATCTGAGGATATTTCCTTTTTCACCGCAGCCCTCTATGGGCTTCCAAATATCACTTTGCCCATTCCACAAGAACTGTCTTAGCGAAAGGCTTCTTGTGCGTAAAGCTGTAACTCTGTGAGATGATTTCACAGAACACAAAGGAGTTTCTCAAGAAGCTTCTTTTTCTTTGTTATGAGAGGATATTTCCTTTGGCCCTATAGCCTTCAAAGTGATCCGAAATATCTGTTCTCAGATTCCACAGAAATAAGGCTAGCAAAGAGATCCTCGATATACAGATGTAACTCTGTGAGATGAATTAACAGAACACTAAGTAGTTTCTCAGAAAGCTTCTTTCCAGATTTCCTCTGCGGACATTTCCTTTTTCACCACAGCCCTCTATGGGCTTCCAAATATCCCTTTGCCAGTTCCACAACAACTGTCTTAGCTAAAGGCTTCTTGAGGGGAAAGCTGTAACTCTGTGGGATAATTTCACAGAACACAAATAAGTTTCTCAGAAAGCATCTTTCTCTTTTATATCGGAGGATATTTCCTTTGGCCCTGTAGTCTTCAAAGGGATCCGAAATATCTGTTCTCAGATTCCACAGAAATAAGGCTAGCAAAGAGATCCACGAAATACAGATGTAACTGTGTGAGATGAATTAACAGAACACTAAGCATTTTCTGAGAAAGCTTCTTTCCAGATTTCATCTGAGGATATTTCCTTTTTCACCATAGCCCTCTATGCGCTTCCAAATATCACTTTGCCAATTCCACAAGAACTGTCTTAGCGAAAGGCTTCTTGAGGGGAAAGCTGTAACTCTGTGAGACGATTTCACAGAACACAAAGAAGTTTCTCAGAAAGCTTCTTTTTCTTTGTTATCGGAAGATATTCCCTTTGGCCCTATATTCTTCTAAGGGATCCGAAATATCTGTTCTCAGATTCCACAGAAATGAGGCTAGCAAAGAGATCCACGAAATACACATATAACTCGGTGAGATGAATTAACAGAACACTAAGCAGTTTCTCAGAAAGCTTCTTTCCAGATTTTATCTGAGGATATTTCCTTTTTCACCATAGCCCTCTATGCGCTTCCAAATATCACTTTGCCAATTCCAAAAGAACTGTCTTAGCGAAAGGCTTCTTGAAGGGAAAGTTGTAATTCCGTAAGATGATTTCACAGAACACAAAGAAGTTTCTCAGAAAGCTTCTTTCTCTTTGTTATCGGAGGATATTTCTTTTGGCCCTATAGTCTTCAAAGGGATCCGAAATATCTGTTCTCAGATTCCACAGAAATAAGGCTAGCAAAGAGATCCACGAAATACAGATGTAACTCTGTGAGATGAATTAACAGAACACTAAGCAGTTTCTCAGAAAGCTTCTTTCCAGATTTCATCTGAGGATATTTCCTTTTTCACCATATCCCTCTATGGGCTTCCAAATATCACTTTGCCAATTCCACAAAAACTGTCTTAGGGAAAGGCTTCTTGAGAGGAAAGCTGTAACTCTGTGAGATGATTTCACAGAACACAAAGCAGTTTCTCATAAAGCTTCTTTCTCTTTGTTATCGGAGGATATTTCTTTTGGCCCTATAGTCTTCAAATTGATCCGAAATATCTGTTCTCAGATTCCAGAGAAATGATGCTAGCAAAGAGATACAAGAAATACAGATGTAACTCTGTGAGATGAATTAACAGAACACTAAGAGTTTCTCAGAAAGCTTCTTTCCAGATTTCATCTGAAGATATTTCCTTTTTCACCATAGCCCTCTAAGGGCTTCCAAATATCACTTTGCCAATTCCACAAAAACTGTCTTAGCGAAAGGCTTCTTGAGGGGAAAGCTGTAACTCTGTGAGACGATTTCACAGAACACAAAGAAGTTTCTCAGAAAGCTTGTTTTTCTTTGTTATCGGAAGATATTTCCTTTGGCCCTATATTCTTCTAAGGGATCCGAAATATCTGTTCTCAGATTCCACAGAAATGAGGCTAGCAAAGAGATACACGAAACACACATGTAACTCAGTGAGATGAATTAACAGAACACTAAGCAGTTCCTCAGAAAGCTTCTTTCCAGATTTCATCTGAGGATAATTCCTTTTTCAACATGGCCCTCTATGCCCTTCCAAATATCACTTTGCCAATTCCACCAGAACTGTCTTAGAGAAAGGCTTCTTGAGAGGAAAGCTGTAACTCTGTGAGATGATTTCACAGAACACAAAGGAGCTTCTCAGAAAGCTTCTTTCTCTTTGTTATCGGAGGATATTTCCTTTGTCCCTATAGTCTTCAAAGGGATCCGAAATATCTGTTCTCAGATTCCAAAGAAATAAGGCTAGCAAAGAGATCCACGAAATACAGATGTAACTCTGTGAGATGAATTAACAGAACACTAAGCAGTTTCTCAGAAAGCTTCTTTCCAGATTTCATCTGAGGATATTTCCTTTTTCACCGTAGCCCTCTATGCGCTTCCAAATATCACTCTGCCAATTCCACAAGAACTGTCTTAGCGAAAGGCTTCTTGAGGGGAAAGCTGTAACTCTGTGAGATGATTTCACAGAACACAACGGAGTTTCTCAAAAAGCTTCTTTCGCTTTGTTATCGGACGATATTTCCTTTGGCCCTATAGTCTTCAAAGGGATCCGAAATATCTGTTCTCAGATTCCACAGAAATAAGGCTAGCAAACAGATCCAGGATATACAGATGTAACTCGGTGAGATGCATTAACAGAACACTAAGCAGTTTCTCAGAAAGCTTCTTTCCAGATTTCATCTGAGGATATTTCCTTTTTCACTATAGCCCTCTATGCGCTTCCAAATATCACTTTGCCAATTCCACAAGAACTGTCTTAGCGAAAGGCTTCTTGAGGGGAAAGTTGTAACTCTGTAAGATGATTTCACAGAACACAAAGAAGTTTCTCAGAAAGCTTCTTTCTCTTTGTTATCGGAGGATATTTCTTTTGGCCCTATAGTCTTCAAAGGGATCCGAAATATCTGTTCTCAGATTCCACAGAAATAAGGCTAGCAAAGAGATCCTCGAAATACAGATGTAACTCTGTGAGATGAATTAACAGAACACTAAGCATTTTCTGAGAAAGCTTCTTTCCAGGTTTCATCTGAGGATATTTCCTTTTTCACCATAGCCCTCTACGGGCTTCCAAATATCACTTTGCCAATTCCACAACAACTGTCTTAGCGAAAGGCTTCTTGAGGGGAAAGCTGTAACTCTGTGAGATGATTTCACAGAACACAAAGAAGTTTCTCAGAAAGCTTCTTTATCTTTGTTATCGGAGGATATTTCCTTTGGCCCTATAGTCTTCTAAGGGATCCGAAATATCTATTCTCAGATTCCCCAGAAATAAGGCTAGCAAAGAATCCCATGAAATACAGATGTAACTCTGTGAGATGAATTAACAGAAAACTAAGAGTTTCTCAGAAAGCTTCTTTCCAGATTTCATCTGAGAATATTTCCTTTTTCACCGCAGCCGTCAATGGGCTTCCAAATATCACTTTGCCAATTCCACAAGAACTGTCTTAGCGAAAGGCTTCTTGAGGGGAAAGCTGTAATTCTGTGAGATGATTTCGCAGAACACAAAGGAGTTTCTCAGAAAGCTACTTTCTCTTTGTTATCGGAGGATATTTCCTTTGGCCCTATAGTCTTCAGAGGGATCCGAAATATCTGTTCTCAGATTCCACAGAAATAAGGCTAGCAAAGACATCCACGATATAGAGATGTAACCCGGTGAGACGAATTAAAAGAACACTAAGCAGTTTCTCAGAAAGCTTCTTTCCAGATTTCATCTCAGGATATTTTCTTTTTCACCATAACACTCTATGGGATTCCAAATATCACTTTGCCACTTCAACAAGACCTGTCTTAGCGAAAGGCTTCTTGAAGGAAAAGCTGTAACTCTCTGAGATAATTTCACAGAACACAACTAAGTTTCTCAGAAAGCATCTTTCGCTTTTATATCGGAGGATATTTCCTTTGGCCCTATATTCTTCTACGGGATCCGAAATAAATGTTCTCAGATTCCACAATAATAAGGCTAGCAAAGAGATCCACGAAATACAGATGTAACACTGTGAGATGAATTAACAGAACACTAAGCATTTTCTGAGAAAGCTTCTTTCCAGGTTTCATCTGAGGATATTTCCTTTTTCACCATAGCCCTCTATGGGCTTCCAAATATCACTTTGCCAATTTCACAAGAACTGTCTTAGCGAAAGGCGTCTTGAGGGGAAAGGTGTAACTCTGTGAGATGATTTCACAGAACACAAAGAAGTTTCTCAGTAAGCTTCTTTATCTTTGTTATCAGAGGATATTTCCTTTGGCCCTATAGTCTTCTAAGGGATCCGAAATATCTATTCTCAGATTCCACAGAAATAAGGCTAGCAAAGAATTCCACGAAATACAGATGTAACTCTGTGAGATGAATTAACAGAACACTAAGAGTTTCTCGGAAAGCTTCTTTCCAGATTTCATCTGAGGATATTTCCTTTTTCACCACAGCCCTCTATGGGCTTCCAAATATCACTTTGCCAATTCCACAAGAACTGTCTTAGCGAAAGGCTTCTTGAGGGGAGAGCTGTAATTCTGTGAGATGATTTCGCAGAACACAAAGGAGTTTCTCAGAAAGCATCTTTCTCTTTTATATCGGAGGATATTTCCTTTGGCCCTGTAGTCTTCAAAGGGATCCGAAATATCTGTTCTCAGATTCCACAGAAATAAGGCTAGCAAAGAGATCCACGAAATACAGATGTAACTGTGTGAGATGAATTAACAGAACACTAAGCATTTTCTGAGAAAGCTTCTTTCCAGATTTCATCTGAGGATATTTCCTTTTTCACCATAGCCCTCTATGCGCTTCCAAATATCACTTTGCCAATTCCACAAGAACTGTCTTAGCGAAAGGCTTCTTGAGGGGAAAGCTGTAACTCTGTGAGACGATTTCACAGAACACAAAGAAGTTCCTCAGAAAGCTTCTTTTTCTTTGTTATCGGAAGATACTCCCTTTGGCCCTATATTCTTCTAAGGGATCCCAAATATCTGTTCTCAGATTCCACAGAAATGAGGCTAGCAAAGAGATCCACGAAATACACATATAACTCTGTGAGATGAATTAACAGAACACTAAGCAGTTTCTCAGAAAGCTTCTTTCCAGATTTCATCTGAGGATATTTCCTTTTTCACCATAGCCCTCTATGCGCTTCCAAATATCACTTTGCCAATTCCAAAAGAACTGTCTTAGCGAAAGGCTTCTTGAAGGGAAAGTTGTAATTCTGTAAGATGATTTCACAGAACACAAAGAAGTTTCTCAGAAAGCTTCTTTCTCTTTGTTATCGGAGGATATTTCTTTTGGCCCTATAGTCTTCAAAGGGATCCGAAATATCTGTTCTCAGATTCCACAGAAATAAGGCTAGCAAAGAGATGCACGAAATACAGATGTAACTCTGTGAGATGAATTAACAGAACACTAAGCAGTTTCTCAGAAAGCTTCTTTCCAGATTTCATCTGAGGATATTTCCTTTTTCACCATAGCCCTCTATGGGCTTCCAAATATCACTTTGCCAATTCCACAAAAACTGTCTTAGGGAAAGGCTTCTTGAGAGGAAAGCTGTAACTCTGTGAGATGATTTCACAGAACACAAAGAAGTTTCTCTTAAAGCTTCTTTCTCTTTGTTATCGGAGGATATTTCTTTTGGCCCTATAGTCTTCAAATTGATCCGAAATATCTGTTCTCAGATTCCAGAGAAATGATGCTAGCAAAGAGATACAAGAAATACAGAGGTAACTCTGTGAGATGAATTAACAGAACACTAAGAGTTTCTCAGAAAGCTTCTTTCCAGATTTCATCTGAAGATATTTCCTTTTTCACCATAGCCCTCTAAGGGCTTCCAAATATCACTTTGCCAATTCCACAAAAACTGTCTTAGCGAAAGGCTTCTTGAGGGGAAAGCTGTAACTCTGTGAGACGATTTCACAGAACACAAAGAAGTTTCTCAGAAAGCTTGTTTTTCTTTGTTATCGGAAGATATTTCCTTTGGCCCTATATTCTTCTAAGGGATCCGAAATATCTGTTCTCAGATTCCACAGAAATGAGGCTAGCAAAGAGATACACGAAACACACATGTAACTCAGTGAGATGAATTAACAGAACACTAAGCAGTTTCTCAGAAAGCTTCTTTCCAGATTTCATCTGAGGATAATTCCTTTTTCAACATGGCCCTCTATGCCCTTCCAAATATCACTTTGCCAATTCCACCAGAACTGTCTTAGAGAAAGGCTTCTTGAGAGGAAAGCTGTAACTCTGTGAGATGATTTCACAGAACACAAAGGAGCTTCTCAGAAAGCTTCTTTCTCTTTGTTATCGGAGGATATTTCCTTTGTCCCTATAGTCTTCAAAGGGATCCGAAATATCTGTTCTCAGATTCCAAAGAAATAAGGCTAGCAAAGAGATCCACGAAATACAGATGTAACTCTGTGAATTGAATTAACAGAACACTAAGCAGTTTCTCAGAAAGCTTCTTTCCAGATTTCATCTGAGGATATTTCCTTTTTCACCGTAGCCCTCTATGCGCTTCCAAATATCACTCTGCCAATTCCACAAGAACTGTCTTAGCGAAAGGCTTCTTGAGGGGAAAGCTGTAACTCTGTGAGATGATTTCACAGAACACAACGGAGTTTCTCAAAAAGCTTCTTTCTCTTTGTTATCGGACGATATTTCCTTTGGCCCTATAGTCTTTAAAGGGATCCGAAATATCTGTTCTCAGATTCCACAGAAATAAGGCTAGCAAACAGATCCAGGATATACAGATGTAACTCGGTGAGATGCATTAACAGAACACTAAGCAGTTTCTCAGAAAGCTTCTTTCCAGAATTCTTCTGAGGATATTTCCTTTTTCACTATAGCCCTCTATGCGCTTCCAAATATCACTTTGCCAATTCCACAAGAACTGTCTTAGCGAAAGGCTTCTTGAGGGGAAAGTTGTAACTCTGTTAGATGATTTCACAGAACACAAAGAAGTTTCTCAGAAAGCTTCTTTCTCTTTGTTATCGGAGGATATTTCTTTTGGCCCTATAGTCTTCTAAGGGATCCGAAATATCTGTTCTCAGATTCCACAGAAATAAGGCTAGCAAAGAGATCCACGAAATACAGATGTAACTCTGTGAGATGAATTAACAGAACACTAAGCAGTTTCTCAGAAAGCTTCTTTCCAGATTTCATCGGAGGATATTTCCTTTTTCACCATTGCCCTCTATGGGCTTCCAAATATCACTTTGCCAATTCCACAACAACTGTCTTAGCGAAAGGCTTCTTGAGGGGAAAGCTGTAACTCTGTGAGATGATTTCACAGAACACAAAGAAGTTTCTCAGAAAGCTTCTTTCTCTTTGTTATCGAAGGATATTTCCTATGGCCCTAAAGTCTTCAAAGGGATCCGAAATATCTGTTCTCAGATTCCACAGAAATAACGCTAGCAAAGAGATCCACGAAATACATATGTAACTCTGTGAGATGAATGAACAGAACACTAAACAGTTTCTCAAAAGCTTCTTTCCAGATTTCATCTGAGGATACTTCCTTTTTCAACATAGCCCCCTATGGGCTTCCAAATATCACTTTGCCAATTACACAAGCACTGTCTTAGCGAAAGGCTTCTTGAGGGGAAAGCTGTAACTCTGTGAGATGATTTCACAGAACACAAAGAAGTTTCTCATAAAGCTTCTTTCTCTTTGTTATCGGAGGATATTTCCTTTGGCCCTATATTCTTCTAAGGGATCCGAAATATCTGTTCTCAGATTCCACAGAAATAAGGCTAGCAAAGAGATCCCCGAAATACAGATGTAACTCTGGGAGATGAATTAACAGAACACTAAGCAGTTTCTCAGAAAGGTTCTTTCCAGATTTCATCGGAGGATATTTCCTTTATCACCATAGCTCTCTATGGGCTTGCAAATATCACTTTGCCTATTCCACAAGAACTGTCTTAGCGAAAGGCTTCTTGAGGGGAAAGCTGTAACTCTGTGCGATGATTTCACAGAACACAAAGAAGTTTCTCCGAAAGCATCTTTCTCTTTGTTATCGGAGGATATTTCCTTTGGCCCTATAGTCTTCAAAGGGATCCGAAATATCTGTTGTCAGATTCCACTGAAATAACGCTAGCAAAGAGATCCACGAAATACACATGAAACTCTATGAGATGAATTAACAGAACACTAAGCAGTTTCTCAGAAAGTTTCTTTCCAGATTTCATCTGAGGATATTTCCTTTTTCACCATGGCCCTCTAGGGGTTCCAAATATCACTTTGCCAATTCCACAAGAACTGTCTTAGCGAAAGGCTTCTTGAGGGGAAAGCTGTAACTCTGTGAGATGATTTCACAGAACACAAAGAAGTTTCTCATAAAGCTTCTTTCGCTTTGTTAGCGGAGGATATTTCCTTTGGCCCTATAGTCTTCTAAGGGATCCGAAATATCTGTTCTCAGATTCCACAGAAATAAGGCTAGCAAAGAGATCCAGGAAATACAGATGTAACTCTGTCAGATGAATTATCAGAATACTAAGCAGTTTCTCAGAAAGCTTCTTTCCAGATTTCATCTGAGGATATTTCATTTTTTACCATAGCCCTCTAAGGGCTTCCAAATATCACTTTGCCAATTCCACAACAACTGTCTTAGCGAAAGGCTTCTTGAGAGCAAAGCTGTAACTCTGTGAGATGATTTCAAAGAACACAAAAAATTTGTCATAAAGCTTCCTTCTGTTTGTTATCGGAGGATATTTCCTTTGGCCCTATAGTCTTCGAAGGGATCCGAAATATCTGTTCTCAGATTCCACAGAAATAATGCTAGCAAAGAGATCCACGAAATACAGATGTAACTCAGTGATATGAATTAACAGAACACTAATCAGTTTCTCCGAAATCTTCTTTCCAGAATTCATCTGAGGATATTTCCTTTTTCACCATAGCCCTCTATGGGCTTCCAAATATCACTTTGTAAATTCCACAAGAACTGTCTTAGCGGAAGGCTTCTTGAGAGGAAAGCTGTAACTCTGTGAGATGATTTCACAGAACACAAAGAATATTCTCAGAAAGCTTCTTTCTCCTTGTTATCTGAGGATATTTCCTTATAGTCTTCTAAGGGATCTGAAATATCTGTTCTCAGATCCCACAGAAATAAGGCTAGCGAAGAGATCCACGAAATACAGATGTAACTCTGTGAGATGAATTAACAGAACACAAAGAAGTTTTTCGGAAAGCTTCTTTCCAGATTTCATCTGAGGATATTTCCTTTTTCACCATAGTCCTCTAGGGGTTCCAAATATCACTCTGCCAATTCCACAACAACTGTCTTAGCGAAAGGCTTCTTGAGAGGAAAGCTGTAACTCTGTGAGATGATTTCACAGAACACAAAGAATATTCTCAGAAAGCTTCTTTCTCCTTGTTATCTGAGGATATTTCCTTATAGTCTTCTAAGGGATCTGAAATATCTGTTCTCAGATTCCACAGAAATAAGGCTAGCAAAAACATCCACGAAATACAGATGTAACTCTCTGAGATGAATTAACAGAACACTAAGCAGTTTCTCAGAAAGCTTCTTTCCACATTTCATCTGAGGATATTTCCTTTTTCACCGTAGCCATCTATGCGGTTCCAAATATCACTTTGCCAATTCCACAAGATCTGTCTTAGCGAAAGGCTTCTTGAGGGGAAAACTGTAACTCTGTGACATGATTTCACAGAACACAAAGAAGTTTCTCAGAAAGCTTCTTTCTCTTTCTTATCGGAGGATATTTTCTTTGGCCCTATATTCTTCTAAGGGATCCGAAATATCTGTTCTCAGATTCCACAGAAATAAGGCTAGCAAAGAGTTCCACGAAATACAGATGTAACTCTGTGAGATGAATTAACAGAACACTAAGCGGTTTCTCAGAAAGCTTCTTTCCAGATTTCATCGGAGGATATTTCCTTTTTCACCATAGCCCTCTATGGGCTTCCAAATAACACTTTGCCAATTCCACAAGAACTGTCTTAGTGAAAGGCTTCTTGAGGGAAAAGCTGTAACTCTGTGAGATGATTTCAGAGAACACAAAGAAGTTTTTCAGAAAGCATCTTTCTCTTTGTTATCGCAGAATATTTCCTTTGGCCCTATAGTCTTCAAAGGAATCTGAAATATCTGTTCTCAGATTCCACAGAAATAAGGCTAGCAAAGAAATCCACGAAATACAGATGTAACTATGTGAGATGAATTAACAGAACACTAAGCAGTTTCTCAGAAAGCTTCTTTCCAGATTTCATCTTAGGATATTTCCTTTTTCACCATAGCCCTCTATGGGCTTCCAAATATCACTTTGCCAATTCCACAAGAACTGTCTTAGCGAAAGGCTTCTTTTGGTTAAAGCTGTAACTCTGTGAGATGATTTCACAGAACACAAAGGAGTTTCTCAGAAAGCTTATTTCTCTTTGTTATCGGAGGATATTTCCTTTGGCCCTATATTCTTCTAAGGGATCCGAAATATCTTTTCTCAGAGTCCACAGAAATAAGGCTAGAAAAGAGACCCACGAAATAGAGATGTAACTCGGTGAGATGAATTAACTGAACACTAAGCAGTTTCTCAGAAAGCTTCTTTCCAGATTTCATCTGAGGATATTTCCTTTTTCACCATAGCCCTCAATGGGCTTCCAAATATCACTTTGCCAATTCCACAAGAACTGTCTTAGCGAAAGGCTTCTTGTGGTTTAAGCTGTAACTCTGTGAGATGATTTCACAGAACACAAAGGAGTTTCTCAGAAAGCTTCTTTCTCTTTGTTATCGGAGGATATTTCCTTTGGCCCTATATTCTTCTAAGGGATCCGAAATATCTGTTCTCAGATTCCACAGAAATAAGGCTAGCAAAGACATCCACGAAATACAGATGTAACTCTGTGAGATGAATTCACAGAACACTAAGAAGTTTCTCATAAAGCTTCTTTCCAGATTTCATCTGAGGATATTTCCTTTTTCACCATAGCCCTCTATGGGCTTCCAAATATCACTTTGCCAATTCCACAAGAACGGTCTTAGCGAAAGGCTTCTTGAGGGGAAAGCTGAAACTCTGTGAGATGATTTCACAGAACACAAAGAAGTTTCTCAGAAAGCTTCTTTCTTTTTGTTATCGGAGGATATTTCCTTTGGCCCTATAGTTTTCAGTGTGATCCGAAATATCAGTTTTCAGATTCCACAGAGGTAAGGCTAGCAAGGAGATCCACGAAATACAGATGTAACTCAGTGAGATAAAATAACAGAACACTAAGCAGTTTCTCAGAAAGCTTCTTTCCAGATTTCATCTGAGGATATTTCCTTTTTCACCATAGCCCTCAATGCGCTTCCAAATATCCCTTTGCCAATTCCACAACAACTGTCTTAGCGAAAGGCTTCTTGAGGGGAAAGCTGTAACTCTGTGAGATGATTTCAAAGAACACAAAGAAGTTTCTAAGAAAGCTTCTTTCTCTTTGTTTTCGGAGGATATTTCCTTTGGCCCTATAGTCTTCAAAGGGATCCGAAATATCTGTTCTCAGATACCACAGAAATAACGCTAGCACAGAGATCCACGAAATACAGATGTAACTCTGTGAGATGAATTAAAAGAACACTAAGCAGTCTCTCAGAAAGCTTCTTTCCAGATTTCATCTGAGGATATTTCCATTTTCACCATAGCCCTCTATGGGCTTCCAAATATCACTTTGCCAATTCCACAAGAACTGTCTTAGCGAAAGGGTTCTTGAGGGGAAAGCTGTAACTCTGTGAGATGATTTCAGAGAACACAAAGAAGTTTCTCAGAAAGCTTCTTTCTCTTTGTTATCGGAGAATATTTCCTTTGGCCCTATAGTCTTCAAAGGGATCTGAAATATCTGTTCTCAGATTCCACAGAAATAAGGCTAGCAAAGAAATCCACGAAATACAGATGTAACTATGTGAGATGAATTAACAGAACACTAAGCAGTTTCTCAGAAAGTTTCTTTCCAGATTTAATTTGAGGATATTTCCTTTATCACCATAGCCCTCTATGCGCTTCCAAATATCACTTTGCCAATTCCACAACAACTGTCTTAGCGAAAGTCTTCTAGAGGGGAAAGCTGTAACTCTTTGAGATGATTTCACAGAACACAAAGAAGTTTCTCAGAAAGCTTCTTTCTCTTTGTTATCGGAGGATATTTCCTTTGGCCCTATAGTCTTCTAAGGGATCCGAAATATCTATTCTCAGATTCAACAGAAATAAGGCTAGCAAAGAATTCCACGAAATACAGACGTAACTCTGTGAGATGAATTAACAGAAGACTAAGCAGTTTCTCAGAAAGCTTCTTTCCAGATTTCATCTGAGGATACTTCCTTTTTCACCACAGCCCTCTATGGGCTTTCAAATATCACTTTACCAATTCCACAAGAACTGTCTTAGCGAAAGGCTTCTTGTGGGTAAAGCTGTAACTCTGTGAGATGATTTCACAGAACACAAAGGAGTTTCTCAAAAAGCTTCTTTCTCTTTGTTATCGGAGGATATTTCCTTTGGCCCTATAGTCTTCTATGGTATCCGAAATATCTGTTCTCAGATTCCACAGAAATAAGGCTAGCAAAGAGATCCACGAAATACTGATGTAACTCTGTGAGATGAATTAACAGAACACTAAGCAGTTTCTCAGAAAGCTTCTTTCCAGATTTCATCTGAGGATATTTCCTTTTTCACCATAGCCCTCTATGGGCTTCCAATTATCACTTTGCCAATTCCACAACAACTGTCTTAGCGAAAGGCTTCTTGAGAGGAAAGCTGTAACTCTGTGAGATGATTTCACAGATCACAAAGAAGTTTCTCGGAAAGCTTCTTTCTCTTTGTTATCGGAGGATATTTCCTTTGGCCCTATAGTCTTCAAAGGGATCCGAAATATCTGTTCTCAGATTCCACAGAAATAAGGCTAGCAAAGAGATCCACGAAATACAGATGTAACTCTGTGAGATGAATTAACAGAACACTAAGCAGTTTCTCAGAAAGCTTCTTTCCAGAGATCATCGGAGGATATTTCCTTTATCACCATAGCTCTCTATGGGCTTCCAAATATCACTTGGCCAATTCCACAACAACTGTCTTAGCGAAAGGCTTCTTGAGGGGAAAGCTGTAACTCTGTGAGATGATTTCAAAGAACACAAAGAAGTTTCTCAGAAAGCTTCTTTCGCTTTGTTATCGAAGGATATTTCCTATGGCCCTATAGTCTTCAAAGGGATCCGAAATATCTGTTCTCAGATTCCACAGAAATAACGCTAGCAAAGAGATCCACGAAATACAGATGTAACTCTGTGAGATGAATTAACAGAACACCAAGCAGTTTCTCAAAAGCTTCTTTCCAGATTTCATCTGAGGATATTTCCTTTTTCACCATAGCCCTCTATGGGCTTCCAAATATCACTTTGCCAATTCCAGAAGAACTGTCTTAGCGAAAGGCTTCTTCAGGGGAAAGCTGTAACTCTGTGAGATGATTTCACAGAACACAAAGAAGTTTCTCATAAAGCTTCTTTCTCTTTGTTATCGGAGGATATTTCCTTTGGCCCTATAGCCTTCAAAGGGATCCGAATATCTGTTCTCAGATTCCACAGAAATAAGGCTAGCAAAGAGATCCACGAAATAAAGATGTAACTCTGTGAGATGAATTAACAGAACACTAGGCAGTTTCTCAGAAAGCATCTTTCCAGTTTTCATCTGAGGATATTTCCTTTTTCACCCTAGCCTCTATGGGCTTCCAAATATTACTTTGCCAATTCCACAAGAACTGTCTTAGTGAAAGGCTTCTTGAGGGGAAAGCTGTAACTCTGTGAGATGATTTCAAAGAACAAAAAGAAGTTTCTCAGAAAGCTTCTTTATCTTTGTTATCGGAGGATATTTCCTTTGGCCCTAGAGTCTTCTAAGGGATCCGAAATATCTGTTCTCAGATTCCAAAGAAATAAGGCAAGCAAAGAGATCCACGAAACACAGATGTAACTCGGTCAGATGAATTAACATAACACTAAGCAGTTTCTCAGAAAGCTTCTTTCCATGTTTCATCTGTGGATATTTCCTTTTTCACCTTAGCCCTCTATGGGCTTCCAAATATCACTTTGCCAATTCCACAAGAACTGTCTTAGCGAAAGGCTTCTTGAAGGGAAAGCTGTAACTCTGTGAGATGATTTCAAAGAACACAAAGAAGTTTCTCAGAAAGCTTCTTTCTCTTTGTTATCGGAGGATATTTCCTTTGGCCCTATAGTCTTCAAAGGGATCCGAAATATCTGTTCTCAGATTCCACAGAAATAATGCTAGCAAAGAGATCCACGAAATACAGATGTATCTCTGTGAGATGAATTAACAGAACACTAAGCAGTTTCTCAAAAAGCTTCTTTCCAGATTTCATCTGATGATATTTCATTTTTCACCATAGCACTCTAAGGGATTCCAAATATCATTTTGCCAATTCCACAAGAAGTGTCTTAGCGAAAAGCTTCTTGAGGGGAAAGCTGTAACTCTGTGAGATGATTTCACAGAACACAAAGAAGTTTCTCAGAAAGCTTCTTTCTCTTTGTTATCGGAGGATATTTCCTTTGGCCCTATATTCTTCTAAAGGATCTGAAATATCTGTTCTCAGATTCCAAGAAATAAGGCTAGCAAAGAGATCCACGAAATACAGATGTAACTCGGTGAGATGAATTAACAGAACACTAAGCAGTTTCTCAGAAAGCTTCTTTCCAGAATTCTTCTGAGGATATTTCCTTTTTCACCATAGCCCTCTATGGGCTTCCAAATATCACTTTGCCAATTCCACAACAACTGTCTTAGCGATAGGCTTATTGAGGGGAAAGTTGTAATTCTGTGAGATGATTTCACAGAACACAAAGAAGTTTCTCAGAAAGCATCTTTCCCTTTGTTATCGGAGGATATTTCCTTTGGCCCTATAGTCTTCTAAGGGATCCGAAA
This sequence comes from Macaca nemestrina, assembly GCF_043159975.1. Taxonomy (NCBI): domain Eukaryota; kingdom Metazoa; phylum Chordata; class Mammalia; order Primates; family Cercopithecidae; genus Macaca; species Macaca nemestrina. The sequence continues at coordinate 35,252,083 of NC_092143.1, forward strand.
TATCTGTTCTCAGATTCCACAGAAATAAGGCTGGCAAGAGATCCACGAAATACAGATGTAACTCTGTGAGATGAATTAACAGAACACTAAGCAGTTTCTCAGAAAGCTTCTTTCCAGATTTCATCGGAGGATATTTCCTATATCACCATAGCTCTCTATGGGCTTCCAAATATCACTTTGCCAATTCCAAAACAACTGTCTTAGCGAAAGGCTTCTTGAGGGGAAAGCTTTAACTCTGTGAGATGATTTCAAAGAACACTAAGAAGTTTCTCAGAAAGCTTCTTTCTCTTTGTTATCGAAGGATATTTCCTATGGCCCTAAAGTCTTCAAAGGGATCCGAAATATCTGTTCTCAGATTCCACAGAAATAACGCTAGCAAAGAGATCCACGAAATACATATGTAACTCTGTGAGATGAATGAACAGAACACTAAACAGTTTCTCAAAAGCTTCTTTCCAGATTTCATCTGAGGATACTTCCTTTTTCAACATAGCCCCCTATGGGCTTCCAAATATCACTTTGCCAATTACACAAGCACTGTCTTAGCGAAAGGCTTCTTGAGGGGAAAGCTGTAACTCTGTGAGATGATTTCACAGAACACAAAGAAGTTTCTCATAAAGCTTCTTTCTCTTTGTTATCGGAGGATATTTCCTTTGGCCCTATATTCTTCTAAGGGATCCGAAATATCTGTTCTCAGATTCCACAGAAATAAGGCTAGCAAAGAGATCCCCGAAATACAGATGTAACTCTGGGAGATGAATTAACAGAACACTAAGCAGTTTCTCAGAAAGGTTCTTTCCAGATTTCATCGGAGGATATTTCCTTTATCACCATAGCTCTCTATGGGCTTGCAAATATCACTTTGCCTATTCCACAAGAACTGTCTTAGCGAAAGGCTTCTTGAGGGGAAAGCTGTAACTCTGTGCGATGATTTCACAGAACACAAAGAAGTTTCTCCGAAAGCATCTTTCTCTTTGTTATCGGAGGATATTTCCTTTGGCCCTATAGTCTTCAAAGGGATCCGAAATATCTGTTGTCAGATTCCACTGAAATAACGCTAGCAAAGAGATCCACGAAATACACATGAAACTCTATGAGATGAATTAACAGAACACTAAGCAGTTTCTCAGAAAGTTTCTTTCCAGATTTCATCTGAGGATATTTCCTTTTTCACCATGGCCCTCTAGGGGTTCCAAATATCACTTTGCCAATTCCACAAGAACTGTCTTAGCGAAAGGCTTCTTGAGGGGAAAGCTGTAACTCTGTGAGATGATTTCACAGAACACAAAGAAGTTTCTCATAAAGCTTCTTTCGCTTTGTTAGCGGAGGATATTTCCTTTGGCCCTATAGTCTTCTAAGGGATCCGAAATATCTGTTCTCAGATTCCACAGAAATAAGGCTAGCAAAGAGATCCAGGAAATACAGATGTAACTCTGTCAGATGAATTATCAGAATATTAAGCAGTTTCTCAGAAAGCTTCTTTCCAGATTTCATCTGAGGATATTTCATTTTTTACCATAGCCCTCTAAGGGCTTCCAAATATCACTTTGCCAATTCCACAACAACTGTCTTAGCGAAAGGCTTCTTGAGAGGAAAGCTGTAACTCTGTGAGATGATTTCAAAGAACACAAAAAATTTGTCATAAAGCTTCCTTCTGTTTGTTATCGGAGGATATTTCCTTTGGCCCTATAGTCTTCGAAGGGATCCGAAATATCTGTTCTCAGATTCCACAGAAATAATGCTAGCAAAGAGATCCACGAAATACAGATGTAACTCTGTGATATGAATTAACAGAACACTAATCAGTTTCTCAGAAATCTTCTTTCCAGAATTCATCTGAGGATATTTCCTTTTTCACCATAGCCCTCTATGGGCTTCCAAATATCACTTTGTAAATTCCACAAGAACTGTCTTAGCGGAAGGCTTCTTGAGAGGAAAGCTGTAACTCTGTGAGATGATTTCACAGAACACAAAGAATATTCTGAGAAAGCTTCTTTCTCCTTGTTATCTGAGGATATTTCCTTATAGTCTTCTAAGGGATCTGAAATATCTGTTCTCAGATCCCACAGAAATAAGGCTAGCGAAGAGATCCACGAAATACAGATGTAACTCTGTGAGATGAATTAACAGAACACAAAGAAGTTTTTCGGAAAGCTTCTTTCCAGATTTCATCTGAGGATATTTCCTTTTTCACCATAGTCCTCTAGGGGTTCCAAATATCACTCTGCCAATTCCACAACAACTGTCTTAGCGAAAGGCTTCTTGAGAGGAAAGCTGTAACTCTGTGAGATGATTTCACAGAACACAAAGAATATTCTCAGAAAGCTTCTTTCTCCTTGTTATCTGAGGATATTTCCTTATAGTCTTCTAAGGGATCTGAAATATCTGTTCTCAGATTCCACAGAAATAAGGCTAGCAAAAACATCCACGAAATACAGATGTAACTCTCTGAGATGAATTAACAGAACACTAAGCAGTTTCTCAGAAAGCTTCTTTCCACATTTCATCTGAGGATATTTCCTTTTTCACCGTAGCCATCTATGCGGTTCCAAATATCACTTTGCCAATTCCACAAGATCTGTCTTAGCGAAAGGCTTCTTGAGGGGAAAACTGTAACTCTGTGACATGATTTCACAGAACACAAAGAAGTTTCTCAGAAAGCTTCTTTCTCTTTCTTATCGGAGGATATTTTCTTTGGCCCTATATTCTTCTAAGGGATCCGAAATATCTGTTCTCAGATTCCACAGAAATAAGGCTAGCAAAGAGTTCCACGAAATACAGATGTAACTCTGTGAGATGAATTAACAGAACACTAAGCGGTTTCTCAGAAAGCTTCTTTCCAGATTTCATCGGAGGATATTTCCTTTTTCACCATAGCCCTCTATGGGCTTCCAAATAACACTTTGCCAATTCCACAAGAACTGTCTTAGTGAAAGGCTTCTTGAGGGAAAAGCTGTAACTCTGTGAGATGATTTCAGAGAACACAAAGAAGTTTTTCAGAAAGCATCTTTCTCTTTGTTATCGCAGAATATTTCCTTTGGCCCTATAGTCTTCAAAGGAATCTGAAATATCTGTTCTCAGATTCCACAGAAATAAGGCTAGCAAAGAAATCCACGAAATACAGATGTAACTATGTGAGATGAATTAACAGAACACTAAGCAGTTTCTCATAAAGCTTCTTTCCAGATTTCATCTTAGGATATTTCCTTTTTCACCATAGCCCTCTATGGGCTTCCAAATATCACTTTGCCAATTCCACAAGAACTGTCTTAGCGAAAGGCTTCTTTTGGTTAAAGCTGTAACTCTGTGAGATGATTTCACAGAACACAAAGGAGTTTCTCAGAAAGCTTATTTCTCTTTGTTATCGGAGGATATTTCCTTTGGCCCTATATTCTTCTAAGGGATCCGAAATATCTTTTCTCAGAGTCCACAGAAATAAGGCTAGAAAAGAGACCCACGAAATACAGATGTAACTCGGTGAGATGAATTAACTGAACACTAAGCAGTTTCTCAGAAAGCTTCTTTCCAGATTTCATCTGAGGATATTTCCTTTTTCACCATAGCCCTCAATGGGCTTCCAAATATCACTTTGCCAATTCCACAAGAACTGTCTTAGCGAAAGGCTTCTTGTGGTTTAAGCTGTAACTCTGTGAGATGATTTCACAGAACACAAAGGAGTTTCTCAGAAAGCTTCTTTCTCTTTGTTATCGGAGGATATTTCCTTTGGCCCTATATTCTTCTAAGGGATCCGAAATATCTGTTCTCAGATTCCACAGAAATAAGGCTAGCAAAGACATCCACGAAATACAGATGTAACTCTGTGAGATGAATTCACAGAACACTAAGAAGTTTCTCATAAAGCTTCTTTCCAGATTTCATCTGAGGATATTTCCTTTTTCACCATAGCCCTCTATGGGCTTCCAAATATCACTTTGCCAATTCCACAAGAACGGTCTTAGCGAAAGGCTTCTTGAGGGGAAAGCTGAAACTCTGTGAGATGATTTCACAGAACACAAAGAAGTTTCTCAGAAAGCTTCTTTCTTTTTGTTATCGGAGGATATTTCCTTTGGCCCTATAGTTTTCAGTGTGATCCGAAATATCAGTTTTCAGATTCCACAGAGGTAAGGCTAGCAAGGAGATCCACGAAATACAGATGTAACTCAGTGAGATAAAATAACAGAACACTAAGCAGTTTCTCAGAAAGCTTCTTTCCAGATTTCATCTGAGGATATTTCCTTTTTCACCATAGCCCTCAATGCGCTTCCAAATATCCCTTTGCCAATTCCACAACAACTGTCTTAGCGAAAGGCTTCTTGAGGGGAAAGCTGTAACTCTGTGAGATGATTTCAAAGAACACAAAGAAGTTTCTAAGAAAGCTTCTTTCTCTTTGTTTTCGGAGGATATTTCCTTTGGCCCTATAGTCTTCAAAGGGATCCGAAATATCTGTTCTCAGATACCACAGAAATAACGCTAGCACAGAGATCCACGAAATACAGATGTAACTCTGTGAGATGAATTAAAAGAACACTAAGCAGTCTCTCAGAAAGCTTCTTTCCAGATTTCATCTGAGGATATTTCCATTTTCACCATAGCCCTCTATGGGCTTCCAAATATCACTTTGCCAATTCCACAAGAACTGTCTTAGCGAAAGGTTTCTTGAGGGGAAAGCTGTAACTCTGTGAGATGATTTCAGAGAACACAAAGAAGTTTCTCAGAAAGTTTCTTTCTCTTTGTTATCGGAGAATATTTCCTTTGGCCCTATAGTCTTCTAAGGGATCCGAAATATCTGTTCTCAGACTTCACAGAAATAACGTTAGCAAAGAGATCCACGAAATACAGATGTAACTCTGTGAGGTGAATTAACAGAACACTAAGCAGTTTCTCAGAAAGCTTCTTTCCAGATTTCATCTGAGGATATTTCCTTTTTCACCATAGCTCTCTAAGGGCTTCCAAATATCACTTTGCCAATTCCACAAGAACTGTCTTAGCGAAAGGCTTCTTGAGGGGAAAGCTGTAACTCTGTGAGATGATTTCACAGAACACAAAGAAGTTTCTCCGAAAGCATCTTTCTCTTTGTTATTGGAGGATATTTCCTTTGGCCCTATAGTCTTCAAAGGGATCCGAAATATCTGTTCTCAAATTCCACAGAATTAAGACTAGCAAAGAGTTCCACGAAATACAGATGTAACTCTGTGAGATGAATTAAGAGAACACTAGGCAGGTTCTCAGAAAGCATCTTTCCAGATTTCATCTGAGGATATTTCCTTTTTCACCATAGCCCTCTCTGGGCTTCCAAATATCACTTTGCCAATTCCACAAGAACTGTCTTAGCGAAAGGTTTCTTGAGGGGAAAGCTGTAACTCTGTGAGATGATTTCACAGAACACAAAGAAGTTTTTCAGAAAGCATCTTTCTCTTTGTTATCGCAGAATATTTCCTTTGGCCCTATAGTCTTCAAAGGGATCTGAAATATCTGTTCTCAGATTCCACAGAAATAAGGCTAGCAAAGAAATCCACGAAATACAGATGTAACTATGTGAGATGAATTAACAGAACACTAAGCAGTTTCTAAGAAAGTTTCTTTCCAGATTTAATTTGAGGATATTTCCTTTATCACCATAGCCCTCTATGCGCTTCCAAATATCACTTTGCCAATTCCACAACAACTGTCTTAGCGAAAGTCTTCTAGAGGGGAAAGCTGTAACTCTTTGAGATGATTTCACAGAACACAAAGAAGTTTCTCAGAAAGCTTCTTTCTCTTTGTTATCGGAGGATATTTCCTTTGGCCCTATAGTCTTCTAAGGGATCAGAAATATCTATTCTCAGATTCAACAGAAATAAGGCTAGCAAAGAATTCCACGAAATACAGACGTAACTCTGTGAGATGAATTAACAGAAGACTAAGCAGTTTCTCAGAAAGCTTCTTTCCAGATTTCATCTGAGGATACTTCCTTTTTCACCACAGCCCTCTATGGGCTTTCAAATATCACTTTACCAATTCCACAAGAACTGTCTTAGCGAAAGGCTTCTTGTGGGTAAAGCTGTAACTCTGTGAGATGATTTCACAGAACACAAAGGAGTTTCTCAAAAAGCTTCTTTCTCTTTGTTATCGGAGGATATTTCCTTTGGCCCTATAGTCTTCTATGGTATCCGAAATATCTGTTCTCAGATTCCACAGAAATAAGGCTAGCAAAGAGATCCACGAAATACAGATGTAACTCTGTGAGATGAATTAACAGAACACTAAGCAGTTTCTCAGAAAGCTTCTTTCCAGATTTCATCTGAGGATATTTCCTTTTTCACCATAGCCCTCTATGGGCTTCCAATTATCACTTTGCCAATTCCACAACAACTGTCTTAGCGAAAGGCTTCTTGAGAGGAAAGCTGTAACTCTGTGAGATGATTTCACAGATCACAAAGAAGTTTCTCGGAAAGCTTCTTTCTCTTTGTTATCGGAGGATATTTCCTTTGGCCCTATAGTCTTCAAAGGGATCCGAAATATCTGTTCTCAGATTCCAGAGAAATAAGGCTAGCAAAGAGATCCACGAAATACAGATGTAACTCTGTGAGATGAATTAACAGAACACTAAGCAGTTTCTCAGAAAGCTTCTTTCCAGAGATCATCGGAGGATATTTCCTTTATCACCATAGCTCTCCATGGGCTTCCAAATATCACTTGGCCAATTCCACAACAACTGTCTTAGCGAAAGGCTTCTTGAGGGGAAAGCTGTAACTCTGTGAGATGATTTCAAAGAACACAAAGAAGTTTCTCAGAAAGCTTCTTTCTCTTTGTTATCGAAGGATACTTCCTATGGCCCTATAGTCTTCAAAGGGATCCGAAATATCTGTTCTCAGATTCCACAGAAATAACGCTAGCAAAGAGATCCACGAAATACAGATGTAACTCTGTGAGATGAATTAACAGAACACCAAGCAGTTTCTCAAAAGCTTCTTTCCAGATTTCATCTGAGGATATTTCCTTTTTCACCATAGCCCTCTATGGGCTTCCAAATATCACTTTGCCAATTCCAGAAGAACTGTCTTAGCGAAAGGCTTCTTCAGGGGAAAGCTGTAACTCTGGGAGATGATTTCACAGAACACAAAGAAGTTTCTCATAAAGCTTCTTTCTCTTTGTTATCGGAGGATATTTCCTTTGGCCCTATAGCCTTCAAAGGGATCCGAATATCTGTTCTCAGATTCCACAGAAATAAGGCTAGCAAAGAGATCCACGAAATAAAGATGTAACTCTGTGAGATGAATTAACAGAACACTAGGCAGTTTCTCAGAAAGCATCTTTCCAGTTTTCATCTGAGGATATTTCCTTTTTCACCCTAGCCCTCTATGGGCTTCCAAATATTACTTTGCCAATTCCACAAGAACTGTCTTAGTGAAAGGCTTCTTGAGGGGAAAGCTGTAACTCTGTGAGATGATTTCAAAGAACAAAAAGAAGTTTCTCAGAAAGCTTCTTTCTCTTTGTTATCGGAGGATATTTCCTTTGGCCCTAGAGTCTTCTAAGGGATCCGAAATATCTGTTCTCAGATTCCAAAGAAATAAGGCAAGCAAAGAGATCCACGAAACACAGATGTAACTCGGTCAGATGAATTAACATAACACTAAGCAGTTTCTCAGAAAGCTTCTTTCCATGTTTCATCTGTGGATATTTCCTTTTTCACCTTAGCCCTCTGTGGGCTTCCAAATATCACTTTGCCAATTCCACAAGAACTGTCTTAGCGAGAGGCTTCTTGAGGGGAAAGCTGTAACTCTGTGAGATGATTTCAAACAACACAAAGAAGTTTCTAAGAAAGCTTCTTTCTCTTTGTTTTCGGAGGATATTTCCTTTGGCCCTATAGTCTTCAAAGGGATCCGAAATATCTGTTCTCAGATTCCACAGAAATAACGCTAGCAAAGTGATCCACGAAATACAGATGTAACTCTGTGAGATTAATTAAAACAACACTAAGCAGTTTCTGAGAAATCTTCTTTCAAGATTTCATCTGAGGATATTTCCTTTTTCACCATAGCCCTCTATGGGCTTCCAAATATCACTTTGCCAATTCCACAACAACTGTCTTAGCGAAAGGTTTCTTGAGGGGAAAGCTGTAACTCTGTGAGATGATTTCAGAGAACACAAAGAAGTTTCTCAGAAAGCTTCTTTCTCTTTGTTATCGGAGGATATTTCCTTTGGCCCTATAGTCTTCTAAGGGATCCGAAATATCTGTTCTCAGACTTCACAGAAATAACGCTAGCAAAGAGATCCAAGAAATACAGATGTAACTCTGTGAGATGAATTAACAGAACACTAAGCAGTTTCTCAGAAAGCTTCTTTCCAGATTTCATCGGAGGATATTTCCTTTTTCACCATAGCCGCTATGGGCTTCCAAATATCAGTTTGCCAATATCACAACAACTGTCTTAGCGAAAGGCTTCTTCAGGAGAAAGCTGTAACTCTGTGAGATGATTTCACAGAACACAAACAATTTCTCAGAAAGCATCTTTCTGTTTGTTATCGGAGGATATTTCCCTTGGCCCTATAGTCTTGTAAGATATCCGAAATATCTGTTCTCAGATTCCAGAGAAATAAGGCTAGCAAAAAGATCCACGAAATACAGATGTAACTCTGTGAGATGAATTAACAGAACACTAAGCAGTTTCTCAGAAAGCTTCTTTCCAGATTTCATCGGAGGATATTTCCTTTATCACCAAAGCCCTCTATGGGCTTCCAAATATCACTTTGCCAATTCCACAAGAACTGTCATAGCGAAAGACTTCTTGAGGGGAAAGCTGTAACTCTGTGAGATGATTTCACAGAACACAAAGAAGTTTCTCAGAAAGCTTCCTTCTCCTTGTTGTCGGAGGATATTTCCTTTGGCCCTATAGCCACCAAAGGGATCCGAAATATCTGTTCTCAGATTCCACAGAAATAAGGCTAGCAAAGAGATCCACGAAATACAGATGTAACTCTGTGAGATGAATTAACAGAACTCTAGGCAGTTTCTCAGAAAGCATCTTTCAAGATTTCATCTGAGGATATTTCCTTTTTCACCATAGCCCTCTATGGGCTTCCAAATAACACTTTGCCAATTCCACAAGAACTGTCTTAGCGAAATTCTTCTTGAGGCGAAAGCTGTAACTCTGTGAGATGATTTCACAGAACACAAAGAAGTTTCTCAGAAAGCTTCTTTCTCTTTGTTATTGGAGGATATTTCCCTTGGCCCTATAGTCTTGTAAGATATCCGAAATATCTGTTCTCAGATTCCACAGAAATAAGTCTAGCAAAGAGATCCACGAAATACAGATGTAACTCTCTGAGACGAATTAATAGGACACTTAGCAGTTTCTCAGAAAGCTTCTTTCCAGATTTCATCTGAGGATATTTCCTTTTTCACCATAGCCCTCTATTGGCTTCCAAATATCACTTTGCCAATTCCACAACAACTGTCTTAGCGAAAGGCTTCTTGAGGGGAAAGCTGTAACTCTGTGAGATGATTTCACAGAACACAAAGAGTTTCTCAGAAAGCATCTTTCTCTTTGTTATAGGAGGATACTTCCTTTGGCCCAATAGTCTTCAAAGGGATCCGAATTATCTCTTCTCAAATTCCACAGAAATAAGGCTAGCAAAGAAATCCACGAAATACAGATGTAACTCTGTGAGATGAATTAACAGAACACTAAGCAGTTTCTCAGAAAGCTTCTCTCCATATTTCATCTTAGTATATTTCCTTTTTCACAACAGCCCTCTATGGGCTTCCAAATATCAATTTGCCAATTACACCAGAACTGTCTTAACGACAGGCTTCTTGTGGGTAAAGCTGTAACTCTGTGAGATGATTTCACAGAAAACAAAGGAGTTTCTCAGAAAACTTCTTTCTCTTTGTTATCGGAGGATATTTCCTTTGGCCCTATAGTCTTCAAAGGGATCCGAAATATCTGTTGTCAGATTCCACTGAAATAACGCTAGCAAAGAGATCCACGAAATATACATGAAACTCTGTAAGATGAATTAACAGAACACTAAGCAGTTTCTCAGAAAGTTTCTTTCCAGATTTCATCTGAGGATATTCCCTTTTTCACCATGGCCCTCTAGGGGTTCCAAATATCACATTGCCAATTCCACAAGAACTGTCTTAGCGAAAGGCTTCTTGAGGGGAAAGCTGTAACTCTGTGACATGATTTCACCGAACACAAAGAAGTTTCTCAGAAAGCTTCTTTCTCTTTGTTATCGGAGGATATTACCTTTGGCCCTATATTCTTCAAAGGGAAACGAAATATCTGTTCTCAGATTCCACAATAATAAGACTAGCAAAGAGATCCACGAAATACAGATGTAACTCTGTGAGATGAATTAACAGAACACAAAGAAGTTTCTCATAAAGCTTCTTTCCAGATTTCATCTGAGGATATTTCCTTTTTCTCCATAGCCCTCTATGGGCTTCCAAATATCACTTTGCCAATTCCACAAGAACTGTCTTAGCGAAAGGCTTCTTGAGGGGAAAGCTGTAACTCTGTGAGATGATTTCACAGAAAACAGAGAAGTTTCTCAGAAAGCTTCTTTCTCATTGTTATCGGAGGATATTTCCTTTAGCCCTATAGTCTTCTAAGGGATCCGAAATATCTGTTCTCAGATTCCACAGAAATAAGGTAAGCAAAGAGATCCACGAAATACAGATGTAACTCGGTCAGATGAATTAACAAAACACTAAGCAGTTTCTCAGAAAGCTTCTTTCCAGGTTTCATCTGTGGATATTTCCTTTTTCACCTTAGCCCTCTATGGGCTTCCAAATATCACTTTGCCAATTCCACAAGAACCGTCTTAGCGAAAGGCTTCTTGAGGGATAAGCTGTAACTCTGTGAGATGATTTCACAGAACACAAAGAAGTTTCTCAGAAAGCTTCTTTCTCTTTGTAATCGGAGGATATTTCCTTTGGCCCTATATTCTTCTAAGGGATCAGAAATATCTTTTCTCAGATTCCACAGAAATAAGGGTAGAAAAGAGACCCACGAAATACAGATGTAACTCGGTGAGATGAATTAACTGAACACTAAGCAGTTTCTAAGAAAGCTTCTTTCCAGATTTCATCTGAGGATGTTTCCTTTTTTACCACAGCCCTCTATGGGCTTCCAAATATCACTTTGCCAATTCCACAACAACTGTCTTAGCGAAAGGCTTCTTGAGGGGAAAGCTGTAGTTCTGTCAGATGATTTCAAAGAATACAAAGAAGTTTCTCAGAAAGCTTCTTTCTCTTTGTTTTCGGAAGATATTTCCTTTGGCCCTATAGTCTTCAAAGGGATCCGATATATCTGTTCTCAGATTCCACAGAAATAACGCTAGCAAAGAGATCCACGAAATACAGATGTAACTCTGTGAGATGAATTAAAAGAACACTAAGCAGTCTTTCAGAAAGCTTCCTTCCAGATTTCATCTGAGGATATTTCCATTTTCACCATAGCCCTCTATGGGCTTCCAAATATCACTTTGCCAATTCCACAAGAACTGTCTTAGCGAAAGGTTTCTTGAGAGGAAAGCAGTAACTCTGTGAGATGATTTCACAGAACACAAAGAAGTTTCTCGGACAGCTTCTTTCTCTTTGTTATTGGTGGATATCTCCTTTGGAACTATAGTCCTCTGAGGGATCCGAAATATCTGTTCTCAGATTCCACAGAAATAAGGATATCAAAGAGATCCACGAAATACAGAAGTAACTCTGTGAGATGAATTAACAGAACACTAAGCAGTTTCTCAGAAAGCTTCTTTCCAGATTTCATCGGAGGATATTTCCTTTTTCACCATAGCCGCTATGGGCTTCCAAATATCACTTTGCCAATATCACAACAACTGTCTTAGAGAAAGGCTTCTTCAGGGGAAAGCTGTAACTCTGTGAGATGATTTCACAGAACACAAAGAATTTCTCAGAAAGCATCTTTCTCTTTGTTATCGGAGGATATTTCCTTTGGCCCTATAGTCTTCTAAGGGATCCGAAATATCTGTTCTCAGATTCCAGAGAAATAAGGCTAGCAAAAAGATCCACGAAATACAGATGTAACTCTGTGAGATGAATTAACAGAACACTAAGCAGTTTCTCAGAAAGCTTCTTTCCAGATTTCATCTGAGGATATTTCCTTTATCACCAAAGCCCTCTATGGGCTTCCAAATATCACTTTGCCAATTCCACAAGAACTGTCATAGCGAAAGGCTTCTTGAGGGGAAAGCTGTAACTCTGTGACATGATTTCACAGAACACAAAGAAGTTTCTCAGAAAGCTTCTTTCTCCTTGTTATCGGAGGATATTTCCTTTGGCCCTATAGCCATCAAAAGGATCCGAAATATCTGTTCTCAGATTCCACAGAAATAAGGCTAGCAAAGAGATCCACGAAATACAGATGTAACTCTGTGAGATGAATTAGCAGAACACTAGGCAGTTTCTCAGAAAGCATCTTTCAAGATTTCATCTGAGGATATTTCCTTTTTCACCATAGCCCTCTATGGGCTTCCAAATAACACTTTGCCAATTCCACAAGAACTGTCCTAGAGAAAGGCTTCTTGAGGGGAAAGCTGTAACTCTGTGAGATGATTTCACAGAACACAAAGAAGTTTCTCAGAAAGCTTCTTTCTCTTTGTTATTGGAGGATATTTCCCTTGGCCCTATAATCTTGTAAGATATCCGAAATATCTGTTCTCAGATTCCACAGAAATAAGTCTAGCAAAGAGATCCACGAAATACAGATGTAACTCTCTGAGACGAATTAATAGGACACTTAGCAGTTTCTCAGAAAGCTTCTTTCCAGATTTCATCTGAGGATATTTCCTTTTTCACCATAGCCCTCTATGGGCTTCCAAATATCACTTTGCCAATTCCACAACAACTGTCTTAGCGAAAGGCTTATTGAGGGGAAAGCTGTAACTCTGTGAGATGATTTCACAGAACACAAAGAGTTTCTCAGAAAGCATCTTTCTCTTTGTTATAGGAGGATATTTCCTTTGGCCCAATAGTCTTCAAAGGGATCCGAAGTATCTCTTCTCAAATTCCACAGAAATAAGGCTAGCAAAGAAATCCACGAAATACAGATGTAACTCTGTGAGATGAATTAACAGAACACTAAGCAGTTTCTCAGAAAGCTTCTTTCCATATTTCATCTTAGGATATTTCCTTTTTCACAACAGCCCTCTATGGGCTTCAAAATATCAATTTGCCAATTACACCAGAACTATCTTAACGACAGGCTTCTTGCGGGTAAAGCTGTAACTCTGTGAGATGATTTCACAGAAAACAAAGGAGTTTCTCACAAAACTTCTTTCTCTTTGTTATCGGAGGATATTTCCTTTGGCCCTATAGTCTTCAAAGGGATCCGAAATATCTGTTGTCAGATTCCACTGAAATAACGCTAGCAAAGAGATCCACGAAATATACAAGAAACTCTGTAAGATGAATTAACAGAACACTAAGCAGTTTCTCAGAAAGATTCTTTCCAGATTTCATCTGAGGATATTCCCTTTTTCACCATGGCCCTCTAGGGGTTCCAAATATCACTTTGTCAATTCCACAAGAACTGTCTTAGCGAAAGGCTTCTTGAGGGCAAAGCTGTAACTCTGTGAGATGATTTCACAGAAAACAGAGAAGTTTCTCAGAAAGCTTCTTTCTCTTTGTTATCGGAGGATATTTCCTTTAGCCCTATAGTCTTCTAAGGGATCCGAAATATCTGTTCTCAGATTCCACAGAAATAAGGTAAGCAAAGAGATCCACGAAATACAGATGTAACTCGGTCAGATGAATTAACAAAACACTAAGCAGTTTCTCAGAAAGCTTCTTTCCAGGTTTCATCTGTGGATATTTCCTTTTTCACCTTAGCCCTCTATGGGCTTCCAAATATCACTTTGCCAATTCCACAAGAACTGTCTTAGCGAAAGGCTACTTGAGGGGAAAGCTGTAACTCTGTGAGATGATTTCACAGAACACAAAGAAGTTTCTCAGAAAGCTTCTTTCTCTTTGTAATCGGAGGATATTTCCTTTGGCCCTATATTCTTCTAAGGGATCCGAAATATCTTTTCTCAGATTCCACAGAAATAAGGGTAGAAAAGAGACCCACGAAATACAGATGTAACTCGGTGAGATGAATTAACTGAACACTAAGCAGTTTCTAAGAAAGCTTCTTTCCAGATTTCATCTGAGGATGTTTCCTTTTTTACCACAGCCCTCTATGGGCTTCCAAATATCACTTTGCCAATTCCACAAGAACTGTCTTAGCGAAAGGCTTCTTGAGGGGAAAGCTGTAGCTCTGTCACATGATTTCAAAGAACACAAAGAAGTTTCTCAGAAAGCTTCTTTCTCTTAGTTTTCGGAGGATATTTCCTTTGGCCCTATAGTCTTCAAAGGGATCCGATATATCTGTTCTCAGATTCCACAGAAATAACGCTAGCAACGAGATCCACGAAATACAAATGTAACTCTGTGAGATGAATTAAAAGAACACTAAGCAGTCTCTCAGAAAGCTTCCTTCCAGATTTCATCTGAGGATATTTCCATTTTCACCATAGCCCTCTATGGGCTTCCAAATATCACTTTGCAAATTCCACAAGAACTGTCTTAGCGAAAGGTTTCTTGAGAGGAAAGCAGTAACTCTGTGAGATGATTTCACAGAACACAAAGAAGTTTCTCGGAAAGCTTCTTTCTCTTTGTTATTGGTGGATATCTCCTTTGGAACTATAGTCTTCTAAGGGATCCGAAATATCTGTTCTCAGATTCCACAGAAATAAGGCTAGCAAAGAGATCCACGAAATACAGATGTAACTCTGTGAGATGAATTAACAGAACACTAAGCAGTTTCTCAGAAAGCTTCTTTCCAGATTTCATCGGAGGATATTTCCTATATCACCATAGCTCTCTATGGGCTTCCAAATATCACTTTGCCAATTCCAAAACAACTGTCTTAGCGAAAGGCTTCTTGAGGGGAAAGCTGCAAATCTGTGAGATGATTTCAAAGAACACAAAGAAGTTTCTCAGAAAGCTTCTTTCTCTTTGTTATCGAAGGATATTTCCTATGGCCCTAAAGTCTTCAAAGGGATCCGAAATATCTGTTCTCAAATTCCACAGAAATAACGCTAGCAAAGAGATCCACGAAATACATATGTAACTCTGTGAGATGAATGAACAGAACACTAAGCAGTTTCTCAAAAGCTTCTTTCCAGATTTCATCTGAGGATATTTCCTTTTTCAACATAGCCCCCTATGGGCTTCCAAATATCACTTTGCCAATTACACAAGCACTGTCTTAGCGAAAGGCTTCTTGAGGGGAAAGCTGTAACTCTGTGAGATGATTTCACAGAACACAAAGAAGTTTCTCATAAAGCTTCTTTCTCTTTGTTATCGGAGGATATTTCCTTTGGCCCTATAGCCTTCAAAGGGATCCGAAATATCTATTCTCAGATTCCACAGAAATAAGGCTAGCAAAGAGATCCACGAAATACAGATGTAACTCTGTGAGTTGAATTAACAGAACACTAGGCAGTTTCTCAGAAAGATTCTTTCCAGATTTCATCTGAGGATATTTCCTTTTTCACCATAGCCCTCTTTGTGCTTCCAAATATTAGTTTGCCAATTCCACAAGAACTGTCTTAGAGAAAGGCTTCTTGAGGGGAAAGCTGTAACTCTGTGAGATGATTTCAAAGAACACAAAGAAGTTTCTCAGAAAGATTCTTTCTCTTTGTTATAGGAGGATATTTCCTTTGGCCCTATAGTCTTCAAAGGGATCCGAAATATCTGTTCTCAGATTCCACAGAAATAAGGCTAGCAAAGAGATCCACGAAATACAGATGTAACTCTGTGAGATGAATTATCAGAACACTAAGCAGTTTCTCAGAAAGTTTCTTTCCAGATTTCATCTGAGGATATTTCCTTTTTCAACATAGCCCTCTATGGGCTTCCAAATATCACTTTGCCAATTCCACAAGAACTGTCTTAGCGAAAGGATTCTTGAAGGGAAAGCTGTAACTCTGTGAGATGATTTCAAAGAACACAAAGAAGTTTCTCAGAAAGCTTCTTTCTCTTTGTTATCGGAGCATATTTCCTTTGGCCCTATAGTCTTCAAAGGGATCCGAAATATCTGTTCTCAGATTCCACAGAAATAAGGCAGGAAAGAGATCCACGAAATACAGATGTAACTCGGTGAGATGAATTAACAGAACACTAAGCAGTTTCTCAGAAAGCTTCTTTCCAGATTTCATCTGAGGATATTTCCTTTCTCACCATAGCCCTATATGGGCTTCCAAATATCACTTTTCCAAAACCACAAGAACTGTCTTAGCGAAAGTCTTCTTGAGGGGCAAGCTGTAACTCTGTGAGATGATTTCACAGAACACAAAGAAGTTTCTCAGAAAGCTTCTTTCTCTTTGTTATTTGAGGATATTTCCCATGGCCCTATAGTCATGTAAGATATCCGAAATATCTGTTCTCAGATTCCACAGAAATAAGTCTAGCAAAGAGATCCACGAAATACAGATGTAACTCTCTGAGACGAATTAATAGGACACTTAGCAGTTTCTCAGAAAGCTTCTTTCCAGATTTCATCTGAGGATATTTCCTTTTTCACCATAGCCCTCTATGGGCTTCCAAATATCACTTTGCCAATTCCACAACAACTGTCTTAGCGAAAGGCTTCTTGAGGGGAAAGCTGTAACTCTGTGAGATGATTTCACAGAACACAAAGAGTTTCTCAGAAAGCATCTTTCTCTTTGTTATAGGAGGATACTTCCTTTGGCCCAATAGTCTTCAAAGGGATCCGAAGTATCTCTTCTCAAATTCCACAGAAATAAGGCTAGCAAAGAAATCCACGAAATACAGATGTAACTCTGTGAGATGAATTAACAGGACACTAAGCAGTTTCTCAGAAAGCTTCTCTCCATATTTCATCTTAGGATATTTCCTTTTTCACAACAGCCCTCTATGGGCTTCAAAATATCAATTTGCCAATTACACCAGAACTGTCTTAACGACAGGCTTCTTGTGGGTAAAGCTGTAACTCTGTGAGATGATTTCACAGAAAACAAAGGAGTTTCTCAGAAAACTTCTTTCTCTTTGTTATCGGAGGATATTTCCTTTGGCCCTATAGTCTTCAAAGGGATCCGAAATATCTGTTGTCAGATTCCACTGAAATAACGCTAGCAAAGAGATCCACGAAATATACATGAAACTCTGTAAGATGAATTAACAGAACACTAAGCAGTTTCTCAGAAAGCTTCTTTCCAGATTTCATCTGAGGATATTCCCTTTTTCACCATGGCCCTCTAGGGGTTCCAAATATCACTTTGTCAATTCCACAAGAACTGTCTTAGCGAAAGGCTTCTTGAGGGGAAAGCTGTAACTCTGTGACATGATTTCACCGAACACAAAGAAGTTTCTCAGAAAGCTTCTTTCTCTTTGTTATCGGAGGATATTACCTTTGGCCCTATATTCTTCAAAGGGAAACGAAATATCTGTTCTCAGATTCCACAATAATAAGACTAGCAAAGAGATCCACGAAATACAGATGTAACTCTGTGAGATGAATTAACAGAACACAAAGAAGTTTCTCATAAAGCTTCTTTCCAGATTTCATCTGAGGATATTTCCTTTTTCTCCATAGCCCTCTATGGGCTTCCAAATATCACTTTGCCAATTCCACAAGAACTGTCTTAGCGAAAGGCTTCTTGAGGGGAAAGCTGTAACTCTGTGAGATGATTTCACAGAAAACAGAGAAGTTTCTCAGAAAGCTTCTTTCTCTTTGTTATCGGAGGATATTTCCTTTAGCCCTATAGTCTTCTAAGGGATCCGAAATATCTGTTCTCAGATTCCACAGAAATAAGGTAAGCAAAGAGATCCACGAAATACAGATGTAACTCGGTCAGATGAATTAACAAAACACTAAGCAGTTTCTCAGAAAGCTTCTTTCCAGGTTTCATCTGTGGATATTTCCTTTTTCACCTTAGCCCTCTATGGGCTTCCAAATATCACTTTGCCAATTCCACAAGAACCGTCTTAGCGAAAGGCTTCTTGAGGGATAAGCTGTAACTCTGTGAGATGATTTCACAGAACACAAAGAAGTTTCTCAGAAAGCTTCTTTCTCTTTGTAATCGGAGGATATTTACTTTGGCCCTATATTCTTCTAAGGGATCAGAAATAACTTTTCTCAGATTCCACAGAAATAAGGGTAGAAAAGAGACCCACGAAATACAGATGTAACTCGGTGAGATGAATTAACTGAACACTAAGCAGTTTCTAAGAAAGCTTCTTTCCAGATTTCATCTGAGGATGTTTCCTTTTTTACCACAGCCCTCTATGGGCTTCCAAATATCACTTTGCCAATTCCACAACAACTGTCTTAGCGAAAGGCTTCTTGAGGGGAAAGCTGTAGTTCTGTCAGATGATTTCAAAGAATACAAAGAAGTTTCTCAGAAAGCTTCTTTCTCTTTGTTTTCGGAGGATATTTCCTTTGGCCCTATAGTCTTCAAAGGGATCCGATATATCTGTTCTCAGATTCCACAGAAATAACGCTAGCAAAGAGATCCACGAAATACAGATGTAACTCTGTGAGATGAATTAAAAGAACACTAAGCAGTCTTTCAGAAAGCTTCCTTCCAGATTTCATCTGAGGATATTTCCATTTTCACCATATCCCTCTATGGGCTTCCAAATATCACTTTGCCAATTCCACAAGAACTGTCTTAGCGAAAGGTTTCTTGAGAGGAAAGCAGTAACTCTGTGAGATGATTTCACAGAACACAAAGAAGTTTCTCGGAAAGCTTCTTTCTCTTTGTTATTGGTGGATATCTCCTTTGGAACTATAGTCCTCTGAGGGATCCGAAATATCTGTTCTCAGATTCCACAGAAATAAGGATATCAAAGAGATCCACGAAATACAGAAGTAACTCTGTGAGATGAATTAACAGAACACTAAGCAGTTTCTCAGAAAGCTTCTTTCCAGATTTCATCTGAGGATATTTCCTTTTTCACCATAGCCCTCAAACGGCTTCCAAATATCACTTTGCCAATATCACAACAACTGTCTTAGCGAAAGGCTTCTTCAGGGGAAAGCTGTAACTCTGTGAGATGATTTCACAGAACACAAAGAATTTCTCAGAAAGCATCTTTCTCTTTGTTATCGGAGGATATTTCCTTTGGCCCTATAGTCTTCTAAGGGATCCGAAATATCTGTTCTCAGATTCCAGAGAAATAAGGCTAGCAAAAAGATCCACGAAATACAGATGTAACTCTGTGAGATGAATTAACAGAACACTAAGCAGTTTCTCAGAAAGCTTCTTTCCAGATTTCATCGGAGGATATTTCCTTTATCACCAAAGCCCTCTATGGGCTTCCAAATATCACTTTGCCAATTCCACAAGAACTGTCATAGCGAAAGGCTTCTTGAGGGGAAAGCTGTAACTCTGTGACATGATTTCACAGAACACAAAGAAGTTTCTCAGAAAGCTTCTTTCTCCTTGTTATCGGAGGATATTTCCTTTGGCCCTATAGCCATCAAAGGGATCCGAAATATCTGTTCTCAGATTCCACAGAAATAAGGCTAGCAAAGAGATCCACGAAATACAGATGTAACTCTGTGAGATGAATTAACAGAACACTAGGCAGTTTCTCAGAAAGCATCTTTCAAGATTTCATCTGAGGATATTTCCTTTTTCACCATAGCCCTCTATGGGCTTCCAAATAACACTTTGCCAATTCCACAAGAACTGTCTTAGCGAAATTCTTCTTGAGGCGAAAGCTGTAACTCTGTGAGATGATTTCACAGAACACAAAGAAGTTTCTCAGAAAGCTTCTTTCTCTTTGTTATTGGAGGATATTTCCCTTGGCCCTATAGTCTTGTAAGATATCCGAAATATCTGTTCTCAGATTCCACAGAAATAAGTCTAGCAAAGAGATCCACGAAATACAGATGTAACTCTCTGAGACGAATTAATAGGACACTTAGCAGTTTCTCAGAAAGCTTCTTTCCAGATTTCATCTGAGGATATTTCCTTTTTCACCATAGCCCTCTATGGGCTTCCAAATATCACTTTGCCAATTCCACAACAACTGTCTTAGCGAAAGGCTTCTTGAGGGGAAAGCTGTAACTCTGTGAGATGATTTCACAGAACACAAAGAGTTTCTCAGAAAGCATCTTTCTCTTTGTTATAGGAGGATATTTCCTTTGGCCCAATAGTCTTCAAAGGGATCCGAAGTATCTCTTCTCAAATTCCACAGAAATAAGGCTAGCAAAGAAATCCACGTAATACAGATGTAACTCTGTGAGATGAATTAACAGAACACTAAGCAGTTTCTCAGAAAGCTTCTTTCCATATTTCATCTTAGGATATTTCCTTTTTCACAACAGCCCTCTATGGGCTTCAAAATATCAATTTGCCAATTACACCAGAACTGTCTTAACGACAGGCTTCTTGTGGGTAAAGCTGTAACTCTGTGAGATGATTTCACAGAAAACAAAGGAGTTTCTCAGAAAACTTCTTTCTCTTTGTTATCGGAGGATATTTCCTTTGGCCCTATAGTCTTCAAAGGGATCCGAAATATCTGTTGTCAGATTCCACTGAAATAACGCTAGCAAAGAGATCCAAGAAATATACATGAAACTCTGTAAGATGAATTAACAGAACACTAAGCAGTTTCTCAGAAAGATTCTTTCCAGATTTCATCTGAGGATATTCCCCTTTTCACCATGGCCCTCTAGGGGTTCCAAATATCACTTTGTCAATTCCACAAGAACTGTCTTAGCGAAAGGCTTCTTGAGGGCAAAGCTGTAACTCTGTGAGATGATTTCACAGAAAACAGAGAAGTTTCTCAGAAAGCTTCTTTCTCTTTGTTATCGGAGGATATTTCCTTTAGCCCTATAGTCTTCTAAGGGATCCGAAATATCTGTTCTCAGATTCCACAGAAATAAGGTAATCAAAGAGATCCACGAAATACAGATGTAACTCGGTCAGATGAATTAACAAAACACTAAGCAGTTTCTCAGAAAGCTTCTTTCCAGGTTTCATCTGTGGATATTTCCTTTTTCACCTTAGCCCTCTATGGGCTTCCAAATATCACTTTGCCAATTCCACAAGAACTGTCTTAGCGAAAGGCTACTTGAGGGGAAAGCTGTAACTCTGTGAGATGATTTCACAGAACACAAAGAAGTTTCTCAGAAAGCTTCTTTCTCTTTGTAATCGGAGGATATTTCCTTTGGCCCTATAGTCTTTTAAGGGATCCGAAATATCTTTTCTCAGATTCCACAGAAATAAGGGTAGAAAAGAGACCCACGAAATACAAATGTAACTCGGTGAGATGAATTAACTGAACACTAAGCAGTTTCTAAGAAAGCTTCTTTCCAGATTTCATCTGAGGATGTTTCCTTTTTTACCACAGCCCTCTATGGGCTTCCAAATATCACTTTGCCAATTCCACAAGAACTGTCTTAGCGAAAGGCTTCTTGAGGGGAAAGCTGTAGCTCTGTCAGATGATTTCAAAGAACACAAAGAAATTTCTCAGAAAGCTTCTTTCTCTTAGTTTTCGGAGGATATTTCCTTTGGCCCTATAGTCTTCAAAGGGATCCGATATATCTGTTCTCAGATTCCACAGAAATAACGCTAGCAACGAGATCCACGAAATACAGATGTAACTCTGTGAGATGAATTAAAAGAACACTAAGCAGTCTCTCAGAAAGCTTCCTTTCAGATTTCATCTGAGGATATTTCCATTTTCACCACAGCCCTCTATGGGCTTCCAAATATCACTTTGCCAATTCCACAAGAACTGTCTTAGCGAAAGATTTCTTGAGAGGAAAGCAGTAACTCTGTGAGATGATTTCACAGAACACAAAGAAGTTTCTCGGAAAGCTTCTTTCTCTTTGTTATTGGTGGATATCTCCTTTGGAACTATAGTCTTCTAAGGGATCCGAAATATTTGTTCTCAGATTCCACAGAAATAAGGCTAGCAAGAGATCCACGAAATACAGATGTAACTCTGTGAGATGAATTATCAGAACACTAAGCAGTTTCTCAGAAAGTTTCTTTCCAGATTTCATCTGAGGATATTTCCTTTTTCAACATAGCCCTCTATGGGCTTCCAAATATCACTTTGCCAATTCCACAAGAACTGTCTTAGCGAAAGGCATCTTGAAGGGAAAGCTGTAACTCTGTGAGATGATTTCAAAGAACACAAAGAAGTTTCTCAGAAAGCTTCTTTCTCTTTGTTATCGGAGCATATTTCCTTTGGCCCTATAGTCTTCAAAGGGATCCGAAATATCTGTTCTCAGATTCCACAGAAATAAGGCTAGCAAAGAGATCCACGAAATACAGATGTAACTCGGTGAGATGAATTAACAGAACACTAAGCAGTTTCTCAGAAAGCTTCTTTCCAGATTTCATCTGAGGATATTTCCTTTCTCACCATAGCCCTCTATGGGCTTCCAAATATCACTTTTCCAAAACCACAAGAACTGTCTTAGCGAAAGTCTTCTTGAGGGGAAAGCTGTAACTCTGTGAGATGATTTCACAGAACACAAAGAAGTTTCTCAGAAAGCTTCTTTCTCTTTGTTATCGAAGGATATTTCCTTTGGCCCTATATTCTTCTAAGGGATCCGAAATATCTGTTCTCAGATTCCACAAAAATAAGGCTAGCAAAGAGATCCCCGAAATACAGATGTAACTCTGGGAGATGAATTAACAGAACACTAAGCAGTTTCTCAGAAAGCTTCTTTCCAGATTTCATCTTAGGATATTTCCTTTTTCACAATAGACCTCTATGGGCTTCCAAATATCACTTTGCCAATTCCACAAGAACTGTCTTAGCGAAAGGCTTCTTGAGGGGAAAGCTGTAACTCTGTGCGATGATTTCACAGAACACAAAGAAGTTTCTCCGAAAGCATCTTTCTCTTTGTTATCGGAGGATATTTCCTTTGGCCCTATAGTCTTCAAAGGGATCCGAAATATCTGTTGTCAGATTCCACTGAAATAACGCTAGCAAAGAGATCCACGAAATACACATGAAACTCTGTGAGATGAATTAACAGAACACTAAGCAGTTTCTCAGAAAGTTTCTTTCCAGATTTCATCTGAGGATATTTCCTTTTTCACCATGGCCCTCTAGGGGTTCCAAATATCACTTTGCCAGTTCCACAAGAACTGTCTTAGCGAAAGGCTTCTTGAGGGGAAAGCTGTAACCCTGTGAGATGATTTCACAGAACACAAAGAAGTTTCTCATAAAGCTTCTTTCGCTTTGTTATCGGAGGATATTTCCTTTGGCCCTATAGTCTTCTAAGGGATCCGAAATATCTGTTCTCAGATTCCACAGAAATAAGGCTAGCAAAGAGATCCAGGAAATACAGACGTAACTCTGTGAGATGAATTAACAGAAGACTAAGCAGTTTCTCAGAAAGCTTCTTTCCAGATTTCATCTGAGGATACTTCCTTTTTCACCACAGCCCTCTATGGGCTTTCAAAAATCACTTTACCAATTCGACAAGAACTGTCTTAGCGAAAGGCTTCTTGTGGGTAAAGCTGTAACTCTGTGAGATGATTTCACAGAACACAAAGGAGTTTCTCAAAAAGCTTCTTTCTCTTTGTTATCGGAGGATATTTCCTTTGGCCCTATAGTCTTCTAAGGTATCCGAAATATCTGTTCTCAGATTCCACAGAAATAAGGCTAGCAAAGAGATCCACGAAATACAGATGTAACTCTGTGAGATGAATGAACAGAACACTAAGCAGTTTCTCAGAAAGCTTCTTTCCAGATTTCATCTGAGGATATTTCCTTTTTCACCATAGCCCTCTATGGGCTTCCAAATATCACTTTGCCAATTCCACAAGAACTGTCTTAGCGAAAGGCTTCTCGAGGGGAAAGCTATAACTCTGTGAGATGATTTCACAGAACACAAAGAAGTTTCTCAGAAAGCTTCTTTCTCTTTGTTATCGGAGGATATTTCCTTTGGCCCTATATTCTTCTAAGGGATCCGAAATATCTGTTCTCAGATCCCACAGAAATAAGGCTAGCAAAGAGATCCACGAAATACAGATGTAACTCTGTGAGATGAATTAACAGAACACTAAGCAGTTTCTCAGAAAGCTTCTTTCCAATTTTCATCGGAGGATATTTCCTTTATCACCATAGCTCTCTATGGGCTTCCAAATATCACTTTGCCAATTCCACAACAACTGTCTTAGCGAAAGGCTTCTTGAGGGGAAAGCTGTAACTCTGTGAGATGATTTCACAGAACACAAAGAAGTTTCTCAGAAAGCTTCTTTCTCTTTGTTATCGGAGGATATTTCCTTTGGCCCTATAGTCTTCAAAGGGATCCGAAATATCTGTTCTCAGATTCCAGAGAAATAAGGCTAGCAAAGAGATCCACGAAATACAGATGTAACTCTGTGAGATGAATTAACAGAACACTAAGCAGTTTCTCAGAAAGCTTCTTTCCAGATTTCTTCTGAGGATATTTCATTTTTAACCATAGCCCTCTATGGGCTTCCAAATATCACTTTGCCAATTCCACAACAACTGTCTTAGCGAAAGGCTTCTTGAGGGGAAAGCTGTAACTCTGTGAGATGATTTCACAGATCACAAAGAAGTTTCTCCGAAAGCATCTTTCTCTTTGTTATCGGAGGATATTTCCTTTGGCCCTATAGTTTTCAGTGTGATCCGAAATATCTGTTTTCAGATTCCACAGAAGTAAGGCTAGCAAGGAGATCCACGAAATACAGATGTAACTCAGTGAGATGAATTAACAGAACACTAAGCAGTTTCTCAGAAAGCTTCTTTCCAGATTTCATCAGAGGATATTTCCTTTTTCACCAGAGCCCTCCATGCGGTTCCAAATATCACTTTGCCAATTCCACAACAACTATCTTAGCGAAAGGCTTCTTGAGGGGAAAGCTGTAACTCTGTGAGATGATTTCAAAGAACACAAAGAAGTTTCTAAGAAAGCTTCTTTCTCTTTGTTTTCGGAGGATATTTCCTTTGGCCCTATAGTCTTCAAAGGGATCCGAAATATCTGTTCTCAGATACCACAGAAATAACGCTAGCAAAGAGATCCACGAAATACAGATGTAAATCTGTGAGATGAATTAAAAGAACACTAAGCAGTCTCTCAGAAAGCTTCTTTCCAGATTTCATCTGAGAATATTTCCATTTTCACCATAGCCCTCTATGGGCTTCCAAATATCACTTTGCCAATTCCACAAGAACTGTCTTAGCGAAAGTTTTCTTCAGGGAAAAGCTGTAACACTGTGAGATGATTTCAGAGAACACAAAGAAGTTTCTCAGAAAGCTTCTTTCTCTTTGTTATCGGAGAATATTTCCTTTGGCCCTATAGTCTTCTAAGGGATCCGAAATATCTGTTCTCAGACTTCACAGAAATAACGTTAGCAAAGAGAACCACGAAATACAGATGTAACTCTGTGAGGTGAATTAACAGAACACTAAGCAGTTTCTCAGAAAGCTTCTTTCCAGATTTCATCTGAGGATATTTCCTTTTTCACCATAGCTCTTAAGGGCTTCCAAATATCCCTTTGCCAATTCCACAAAAACTGTCTTAGCGAAAGGCTTCTTGAGGGGAAAGCTGTAACTCTGTGAGATGACTTCACAGAACACAAAGAAGTTTCTCCGAAAGCATCTTTCTCTTTGTTATCGGAGGATATTTCCTTTGGCCCTATAGTCTTCAAAGGGATCCGAAATATCTGTTCTCAAATTCCACAGAATTAAGGCTAGCAAAGAGTTCCACGAAATACAGATATAACTCTGTGAGATAAATTAAGAGAACACTAGGCAGTTTCTCAGAAAGCATCTTTCCAGATTTCATCTGAGGATATTTCCTTTTTCACCATAGCCCTCTATGGGCTTCCAAATATCACTTTGTAAATTCCACAAGAACTGTCTTAGCGGAAGGCTTCTAGAGGGGAAAGGAGTAACTCTGTGAGATGATTTCACAGAACACAAAGAAGTTTCTCATAAAGCTTCTTTCTCTTTGTTATCGGAGGATATTTCCTTTGGCCCTATAGACTTCTAAGGGATCCGATATATCTGTTCTCAGATTCCAAAGAAATAAGGCTAGCGAAGAGATCCACGAAATACAGATGTAACTCTGTGAGATGAATTAACAGAACACAAAGACGTTTTTCTGAAAGCTTCTTTCCAGATTTCATCTGAGGATATTTCCTTTTTCACCATAGCCCTCTAGGTGTTCCAAATATCACTCTGCCAATTCCACAACAACTGTCTTAGCGAAAGGCTTATTGAGAGGAAAGCTGTAACTCTGTGAGATGATTTCACAGAACACAAAGAATATTCTCAGAAAGCTTCTTTCTCTTTGTTATCTGAGGATATTTCCTTTGGACCTATAGTCTTCTAAGGGATCCGAAATATCTGTTCTCAGATTCCACAGAAATAAGGCTAGCAAAAAAATCCACGAAATACAGATGCAACTCTCTGAGATGAATTAACAGAACACTAAGCAGTTTCTCAGAAAGCTTCTTTCCACATTTCATCTGAGGATATTTCCTTTTTCTCCATAGCCCTCTATGCGCTTCCAAAAATCACTTTGCCAATTCCACAAGAACCTTCTTAGCGAAAGGCTTCTTGAGGGGAAAGCTGTAACTCTGTGAGATGATTTCACAGAAAACAAAGAAGTTTCTCAGAAAGCTTCTTTCTCTTTGTTATCGGAGGATATTTCCTTTAGCCCTATAGTCTTCTAAGGGATCCAAAATATCTGTTCTCAGATTCCACAGAAATAAGGCAAGCAAAGAGATCCACGACATACAGATGTAACACGGTCAGATGAATTAACAAAACACTAAGCAGTTTCTCAGAAAGCTTCCTCCAGGTTTCATCTGTGGATATTTCCTTTTTCACCTTAGCCCTCTATGGGCTTCCAAATATCACTTTGCCAATTCCACATGAACCGTCTTAGCGACAGGCTTCTTGAGGGGAAAGCTGTAACTCTGTGAGATGATTTCACAGAACACAAAGAAGTTTCTCAGAAAGCTTCTTTATCTTTGTTATCGGAGGATATTTCCTTTGGCCCTATTGTCTTCTAAGGGATCCGAAATATCTGTTCTCAGATTCCACAGAAATAAGGTTAGAAAAGACATCGACGAAATACAGATGTAACTCTGTGAGATGAATTAAGAGAACACTAAGGAGTTTCTCAGAAAGCTTCTTTCCAGATTTCATCTGAGGATATTTCCTTTTTCACCATAGCCCTCTATGGGCTTCCAAATATCACTTTGCCAATTCCACAAGAACGGTCTTAGCGAAAGGCTTCTTGAGGGGAAAGCTGTAATTCTGTGAGATGATTTCACAGAACACAAAGAAGTTTCCCAGAAAGCTTCTTTCTTTTTGTTATTGGAGGATATTTCCTTTGGAACTATAGTCCTCTGAGGGATCCG
The DNA here is from genome assembly GCF_043159975.1 of Macaca nemestrina. NCBI lineage: Eukaryota > Metazoa > Chordata > Mammalia > Primates > Cercopithecidae > Macaca > Macaca nemestrina. The sequence goes on from NC_092143.1 coordinate 35,279,479, forward strand.
AAATATCTGTTCTCAGATTTCACAGAAATAAGTCGAGCAAAGAAATCCACGAAATACAGATGTAACTCTGTGAGATGAATTAACAGAACACTTAGCAGTTTCTCAGAAAGCTTCTTTCCAGATTTCATCTGAGAATATTTCCTTTTTCAACATAGCCCTCTATGGGCCTCCAAATATCACTTTGCCAATTCCACAAGAACTGTCTTAGCGAAAGGCTTCTTGAGGGGAAAGCTGTAACTCTGTGAGATGTTTTCAAAGAACACAAGGAAGTTTCTCAGAAAGCTTCTTTCTCTTTCTTATCGTAGGATATTTCCTTTGGTCCTATATTCTTCTAAGGGATCCGAAATATCTGTTCTCAGATTCCACAGAAATAAGGCTAGCAAAGAGATCCACGAAATACAGATGTAACTCTCTGAGATGAATTAACAGAACACTAAGCAGTTTCTCAGAAAACTTCTTTCCAGATTTCATCTGAGGATATTTCCTTTTTCACCATAGCCCTCTATGGGCTTCCAAATAACACTTTGCCAATTCCACAAGAACTGTCTTAGCGAAAGGCTTCTTGAGGGAAAAGCTGTAACTCTGTGAGATGATTTCAGAGAACACAAAGAAGTTTTTCAGAAAGCATCTTTCTCTTTGTTATCGCAGAATATTTCCTTTGGCCCTATAGTCTTCAAAGGAATCTGAAATATCTGTTCTCTGATTCCACAGGAATAAGGCTAGCAAAGAAATCCACGAAATACAGATGTAACTATGTGAGATGAATTAACAGAACACTAAGCAGTTTCTCAGAAAGCTTCTTTCCAGATTTCATCTTAGGATATTTCCTTTTTCACCATAGCCCTCTATGGGCTTCCAAATATCACTTTGCCAATTCCACAAGAACTGTCTTAGCGAAAGGCTTCTTTTGGTTAAAGCTGTAACTCTGTGAGATGATTTCACAGAACACAAAGGAGTTTCTCAGAAAGCTTCTTTCTCTTTGTTATCGGAGGATATTTCCTTTGGCCCTATATTCTTCTAAGGGATCCGAAATATCTTTTCTCAGAATCCACAGAAATAAGGCTAGAAAAGAGATTCACGAAATACAGATGTAACTCGGTGAGATGAATTAACTGAACACTAAGCAGGTTCTCAGAAAGCTTCTTTCCAGATTTCATCTGAGGATATTTCCTTTTTCACCATAGCCCTCAATGGGCTTCCAAATATCACTTTGCCAATTCCACAAGAACTGTCTTAGCGAAAGGCTTCTTGTGGTTTAAGCTGTAACTCTGTGAGATGATTTCACAGAACACCAAGGAGTTTCTCAGAAAGCTTCTTTCTCTTTGTTATCGGAGGATATTTCCTTTGGCCCTATATTCTTCTAAGGGATCCGAAATATCTGTTCTCAGATTCCACAGAAATAAGGCTAGCAAAGACATCCACGAAATACAGATGTAACTCTGTGAGATGAATTAACAGAACACTAAGCAGTTTCTCAGAAAGCTTCTTTCCAGATTTCATCTGAGGATATTTCCTTTTTCACCATAGCCCTCTATGGGTTTCCAAATATCACTTTGCCAATTCCACAAGAACGGTCTTAGCGAAAGGCTTCTTGAGGGGAAAGCTGAAACTCTGTGAGATGATTTCACAGAACACAAAGAAGTTTCTCAGAAAGCTTCTTTCTTTTTGTTATCGGAGGATATTTCCTTTGGCCCTATAGTTTTCAGTGTGATCCGAAATATCTGTTTTCAGATTCCACAGAAGTAAGGCTAGCAAGGAGATCCACGAAATACAGATGTAACTCAGTGAGATGAATTAACAGAACACTAAGCAGTTTCTCAGAAAGCTTCTTTCCAGATTTCATCTGAGGATATTTCCTTTTTCACCAGAGCCCTCCATGAGCTTCCAAATATCACTTTGCCAATTCCACAACAACTGTCTTAGAGAAAGGCTTCTTGAGGGGAAAGCTGTAACTCTGTGAGATGATTTCAAAGAACACAAAGAAGTTTCTAAGAAAGCTTCTTTCTCTTTGTTTTCGGAGGATATTTCCTTTGGCCCTATTGTCTTCAAAGGGATCCGAAATATCTGTTCTCAGATACCACAGAAATAACGCTAGCAAAGAGATCCACAAAATACAGATGTAACTCTGTGAGATGAATTAAAAGAACACTAAGCAGTCTCTCAGAAAGCTTCTTTCCAGATTTCATCTGAGGATATTTCCATTTTCACCATAGCCCTCTATGGGCTTCCAAATATCACTTTGCCAATTCCACAAGAACTGTCTTAGCGAAAGTTTTCTTGAGGGGAAAGCTGTAACTCTGTGAGATGATTTCAGAGAACACAAAGAAGTTTCTCAGAAAGCTTCTTTCTCTTTGTTATCGGAGAATATTTCCTTTGGCCCTATAGTCTTCTAAGGGATCCGAAATATCTGTTCTCAGACTTCACAGAAATAACGTTAGCAAAGAGTTCCACGAAATACAGATGTAACTCTGTGAGATGAATTAAGAGAACACTAGGCAGTTTCTCAGAAAGCATCTTTCCAGATTTCATCTGAGGATATTTCCTTTTTCACCATAGCCCTCTATGGGCTTCCAAATATTACTTTGCCAATTCCACAAAAACTGTCTTAGAGAAAGGCTTCTTGAGGGGAAAGCTGTAACTCTGTGAGATGATTTCAAAGAACACAAAGAAGTTTCTCAGAAAGCTTCTTTCTCTTTGTTATCGGAGGATATTTCCTTTAGCCCTATAGTCTTCTAAGGGATCCAAAATATCTGTTCTCAGATTCCACAGAAATAAGGCAAGCAAAGAGATCCACGACATACAGATGTAACACGGTCAGATGAATTAACAAAACACTAAGCAGTTTCTCAGAAAGCTTCCTCCAGGTTTCATCTGTGGATATTTCCTTTTTCACCTTAGCCCTCTATGGGCTTCCAAATATCACTTTGCCAATTCCACATGAACCGTCTTAGCGACAGGCTTCTTGAGGGGAAAGCTGTAACTCTGTGAGATGATTTCACAGAACACAAAGAAGTTTCTCAGAAAGCTTCTTTATCTTTGTTATCGGAGGATATTTCCTTTGGCCCTATTGTCTTCTAAGGGATCCGAAATATCTGTTCTCAGATTCCACAGAAATAAGGTTAGAAAAGACATCGACGAAATACAGATGTAACTCTGTGAGATGAATTAAGAGAACACTAAGGAGTTTCTCAGAAAGCTTCTTTCCAGATTTCATCTGAGGATATTTCCTTTTTCACCATAGCCCTCTATGGGCTTCCAAATATCACTTTGCCAATTCCACAAGAACGGTCTTAGCGAAAGGCTTCTTGAGGGGAAAGCTGTAATTCTGTGAGATGATTTCACAGAACACAAAGAAGTTTCCCAGAAAGCTTCTTTCTTTTTGTTATTGGAGGATATTTCCTTTGGAACTATAGTCCTCTGAGGGATCCGAAATATCTGTTCTCAGATTTCACAAAAATAAGTCGAGCAAAGAAATCCACGAAATACAGATGTAACTCTGTGAGATGAATGAACAGAACACTAAGCAGTTTCTCAGAAAGCTTCTTTCCAGATTTCATCTGAGGATATTTCCTTTTTCACCATAGCCCTCTATGGGCTTCCAAATATCACTTTGCCAATTCCACAAGAACTGTCTTAGCGAAAGGCTTCTTGAGGGGAAAGCTATAACTCTGTGAGATGATTTCACAGAACACAAAGAAGTTTCTCAGAAAGCTTCTTTCTCTTTGTTATCGGAGGATATTTCCTTTGGCCCTATATTCTTCTAAGGGATCCGAAATATCTGTTCTCAGATCCCACAGAAATAAGGATAGCAAAGAGATCCACGAAATACAGATGTAACTCTGTGAGATGAATTAACAGAACACTAAGCAGTTTCTCAGAAAGCTTCTTTCCAATTTTCATCGGAGGATATTTCCTTTATCACCATAGCTCTCTATGGGCTTCCAAATATCACTTTGCCAATTCCACAACAACTGTCTTAGCGAAAGGCTTCTTGAGGGGAAAACTGTAACTCTGTGAGATGATTTCACAGAACACAAAGAAGTTTCTCAGAAAGCTTCTTTCTCTTTGTTATCGGAGGATATTTCCTTTGGCCCTATAGTCTTCAAAGGGATCCGAAATATCTGTTCTCAGATTCCAGAGAAATAAGGCTAGCAAAGAGATCCACGAAATACAGATGTAACACTGTGAGATGAATTAACAGAACACTAAGCAGTTTCTCAGAAAGCTTCTTTCCAGATTTCTTCTGAGGATATTTCATTTTTAACCATAGCCCTCTATGGGCTTCCAAATATCACTTTGCCAATTCCACAACAACTGTCTTAGCGAAAGGCTTCTTGAGGGGAAAGCTGTAACTCTGTGAGATGATTTCACAGATCACAAAGAAGTTTCTCCGAAAGCATCTTTCTCTTTGTTATCGGAGGATATTTCCTTTGGCCCTATAGTTTTCAATGTGATCCGAAATATCTGTTTTCAGATTCCACAGAAGTAAGGCTAGCAAGGAGATCCACGAAATACAGATGTAACTCAGTGAGATGAATTAACAGAACACTAAGCAGTTTCTCAGAAAGCTTCTTTCCAGATTTCATCTGAGGATATTTCCTTTTTCACCAGAGCCCTCCATGCGCTTCCAAATATCACTTTGCCAATTCCACAACAACTGTCTTAGCGAAAGGCTTCTTGAGGGGAAAGCTGTAACTCTGTGAGATGATTTCAAAGAACACAAAGAAGTTTCTAAGAAAGCTTCTTTCTCTTTGTTTTCGGAGGATATTTCCTTTGGCCCTATAGTCTTCAAAGGGATCCGAAATATCTGTTCTCAGATACCACAGAAATAACGCTAGCAAAGAGATCCACGAAATACAGATGTAAATCTGTGAGATGAATTAAAAGAACACTAAGCAGTCTCTCAGAAAGCTTCTTTCCAGATTTCATCTGAGAATATTTCCATTTTCACCATAGCCCTCTATGGGCTTCCAAATATCACTTTGCCAATTCCACAAGAACTGTCTTAGCGAAAGTTTTCTTCAGGGAAAAGCTGTATCACTGTGAGATGATTTCAGAGAACACAAAGAAGTTTCTCAGAAAGCTTCTTTCTCTTTGTTATCGGAGAATATTTCCTTTGGTCCTATAGTCTTCTAAGGGATCCGAAATATCTGTTCTCAGACTTCACAGAAATAACGTTAGCAAAGAGAACCACGAAATACAGATGTAACTCTGTGAGGTGAATTAACAGAACACTAAGCAGTTTCTCAGAAAGCTTCTTTCCAGATTTCATCTGAGGATATTTCCTTTTTCACCATAGCTCTCTAAGGGCTTCCAAATATCCCTTTGCCAATTCCACAAAAACTGTCTTAGCGAAAGGCTTCTTGAGGGGAAAGCTGTAACTCTGTGAGATGATTTCACAGAACACAAAGAAGTTTCTCCGAAAGCATCTTTCTCTTTGTTATCGGAGGATATTTCCTTTGGCCCTATAGTCTTCAAAGGGATCCGAAATATCTGTTCTCAAATTCCACAGAATTAAGGCTAGCAAAGAGTTCCACGAAATACAGATATAACTCTGTGAGATAAATTAAGAGAACACTAGGCAGTTTCTCAGAAAGCATCTTTCCAGATTTCATCTGAGGATATTTCCTTTTTCACCATAGCCCTCTATGGGCTTCCAAATATCACTTTGTAAATTCCAAAAGAACTGTCTTAGCGGAAGGCTTCTAGAGGGGAAAGGAGTAACTCTGTGAGATGATTTCACAGAACACAAAGAAGTTTCTCATAAAGCTTCTTTCTCTTTGTTATCGGAGGATATTTCCTTTGGCCCTATAGACTTCTAAGGGATCCGATATATCTGTTCTCAGATTCCAAAGAAATAAGGCTAGCGAAGAGATCCACGAAATACAGATGTAACTCTGTGAGATGAATTAACAGAACACAAAGACGTTTTTCTGAAAGCTTCTTTCCAGATTTCATCTGAGGATATTTCCTTTTTCACCATAGCCCTCTAGGTGTTCCAAATATCACTCTGCCAATTCCACAACAACTGTCTTAGCGAAAGGCTTATTGAGAGGAAAGCTGTAACTCTGTGAGATGATTTCACAGAACACAAAGAATATTCTCAGAAAGCTTCTTTCTCTTTGTTATCTGAGGATATTTCCTTTGGACCTATAGTCTTCTAAGGGATCCGAAATATCTGTTCTCAGATTCCACAGAAATAAGGCTAGCAAAAAAATCCACGAAATACAGATGCAACTCTCTGAGATGAATTAACAGAACACTAAGCAGTTTCTCAGAAAGCTTCTTTCCACATTTCATCTGAGGATATTTCCTTTTTCTCCATAGCCCTCTATGCGCTTCCAAAAATCACTTTGCCAATTCCACAAGAACCTTCTTAGCGAAAGGCTTCTTGAGGGGAAAGCTGTAACTCTGTGAGATGATTTCACAGAAAACAAAGAAGTTTCTCAGAAAGCTTCTTTCTCTTTGTTATCGGAGGATATTTCCTTTAGCCCTATAGTCTTCTAAGGGATCCAAAATATCTGTTCTCAGATTCCACAGAAATAAGGCAAGCAAAGAGATCCACGACATACAGATGTAACACGGTCAGATGAATTAACAAAACACTAAGCAGTTTCTCAGAAAGCTTCCTCCAGGTTTCATCTGTGGATATTTCCTTTTTCACCTTAGCCCTCTATGGGCTTCCAAATATCACTTTGCCAATTCCACATGAACCGTCTTAGCGACAGGCTTCTTGAGGGGAAAGCTGTAACTCTGTGAGATGATTTCACAGAACACAAAGAAGTTTCTCAGAAAGCTTCTTTATCTTTGTTATCGGAGGATATTTCCTTTGGCCCTATTGTCTTCTAAGGGATCCGAAATATCTGTTCTCAGATTCCACAGAAATAAGGTTAGAAAAGACATCGACGAAATACAGATGTAACTCTGTGAGATGAATTAAGAGAACACTAAGGAGTTTCTCAGAAAGCTTCTTTCCAGATTTCATCTGAGGATATTTCCTTTTTCACCATAGCCCTCTATGGGCTTCCAAATATCACTTTGCCAATTCCACAAGAACGGTCTTAGCGAAAGGCTTCTTGAGGGGAAAGCTGTAATTGTGTGAGATGATTTCACAGAACACAAAGAAGTTTCCCAGAAAGCTTCTTTCTTTTTGTTATTGGAGGATATTTCCTTTGGAACTATAGTCCTCTGAGGGATCCGAAATATCTGTTCTCAGATTTCACAGAAATAAGTCGAGCAAAGAAATCCACGAAATACAGATGTAACTCTGTGAGATGAATTAACAGAACACTTAGCAGTTTCTCAGAAAGCTTCTTTCCAGATTTCATCTGAGAATATTTCCTTTTTCAACATAGCCCTCTATGGGCCTCCAAATATCACTTTGCCAATTCCACAACAACTGTCTTAGCGAAAGGCTTCTTGAGGGGAAAGCTGAAACTCTGTGAGATGATTTCACAGAACACAAAGAAGTTTCTCAGAAAGCTTCTTTCTTTTTGTTATCGGAGGATATTTCCTTTGGCCCTATAGTTTTCAGTGTGATCCGAAATATCTGTTTTCAGATTCCACAGAAGTAAGGCTAGCAAGGAGATCCACGAAATACAGATGTAACTCAGTGAGATGAATTAACAGAACACTAAGCAGTTTCTCAGAAAGCTTCTTTCCAGATTTCATCTGAGGATATTTCCTTTTTCACCAGAGCCCTCCATGAGCTTCCAAATATCACTTTGCCAATTCCACAACAACTGTCTTAGCGAAAGGCTTCTTGAGGGGAAAGCTGTAACTCTGTGAGATGATTTCAAAGAACACAAAGAAGTTTCTAAGAAAGCTTCTTTCTCTTTGTTTTCGGAGGATATTTCCTTTGGCCCTATTGTCTTCAAAGGGATCCGAAATATCTGTTCTCAGATACCACAGAAATAACGCTAGCAAAGAGATCCACAAAATACAGATGTAACTCTGTGAGATGAATTAAAAGAACACTAAGCAGTCTCTCAGAAAGCTTCTTTCCAGATTTCATCTGAGGATATTTCCATTTTCACCATAGCCCTCTATGGGCTTCCAAATATCACTTTGCCAATTCCACAAGAACTGTCTTAGCGAAAGTTTTCTTGAGGGGAAAGCTGTAACTCTGTGAGATGATTTCAGAGAACACAAAGAAGTTTCTCAGAAAGCTTCTTTCTCTTTGTTATCGGAGAATATTTCCTTTGGCCCTATAGTCTTCTAAGGGATCCGAAATATCTGTTCTCAGACTTCACAGAAATAACGTTAGCAAAGAGTTCCACGAAATACAGATGTAACTCTGTGAGATGAATTAAGAGAACACTAGGCAGTTTCTCAGAAAGCATCTTTCCAGATTTCATCTGAGGATATTTCCTTTTTCACCATAGCCCTCTATGGGCTTCCAAATATTACTTTGCCAATTCCACAAAAACTGTCTTAGAGAAAGGCTTCTTGAGGGGAAAGCTGTAACTCTGTGAGATGATTTCAAAGAACACAAAGAAGTTTTTCAGAAAGCTTCTTTCTCTTTGTTATAGGAGGATATTTCCTTTGGCCCTATAGTCTTCTAAGGGATCCGAAATATCTGTTCTCAGATTCCACAGAAATAAGGCTAGCAAAGAGATCCACGAAATACAGATATAACTCTGAGAGATGAATTAACAGAACACTAAGCAGTTTCTCAGAAAGTTTCTTTCCAGATTTCATCTGAGGATATTTCCTTTTTCACCATAGCCCTCTATGGGCTTCCAAATACCACTTTGCCAATTCCACAAGAACTGTCTTAGCGAAAGGCTTCTTTTGGTTAAAGCTGTAACTCTGTGAGATGATTTCACAGAACACAAAGGAGTTTCTCAGAAAGCTTCTTTCTCTTTGTTATCGGAGGATATTTCCTTTGGCCCTATATTCTTCTAAGGGATCCGAAATATCTTTTCTCAGAGTCCACAGAAATAAGGCTAGAAAAGAGATTCACGAAATACAGATGTAACTCGGTGAGATGAATTAACTGAACACTAAGCAGGTTCTCAGAAAGCTTCTTTCCAGATTTCATCTGAGGATATTTCCTTTTTCACCATAGCCCTCAATGGGCTTCCAAATATCACTTTGCCAATTCCACAAGAACTGTCTTAGCGAAAGGCTTCTTGTGGTTTAAGCTGTAACTCTGTGAGATGATTTCACAGAACACCAAGGAGTTTCTCAGAAAGCTTCTTTCTCTTTGTTATCGGAGGATATTTCCTTTGGCCCTATATTCTTCTAAGGGATCCGAAATATCTGTTCTCAGATTCCACAGAAATAAGGCTAGCAAAGACATCCACGAAATACAGATGTAACTCTGTGAGATGAATTAACAGAACACTAAGCAGTTTCTCAGAAAGCTTCTTTCCAGATTTCATCTGAGGATATTTCCTTTTTCACCATAGCCCTCTATGGGTTTCCAAATATCACTTTGCCAATTCCACAAGAACGGTCTTAGCGAAAGGCTTCTTGAGGGGAAAGCTGAAACTCTGTGAGATGATTTCACAGAACACAAAGAAGTTTCTCAGAAAGCTTCTTTCTTTTTGTTATCGGAGGATATTTCCTTTGGCCCTATAGTTTTCAGTGTGATCCGAAATATCTGTTTTCAGATTCCACAGAAGTAAGGCTAGCAAGGAGATCCACGAAATACAGATGTAACTCAGTGAGATGAATTAACAGAACACTAAGCAGTTTCTCAGAAAGCTTCTTTCCAGATTTCATCTGAGGATATTTCCTTTTTCACCAGAGCCCTCCATGAGCTTCCAAATATCACTTTGCCAATTCCACAACAACTGTCTTAGAGAAAGGCTTCTTGAGGGGAAAGCTGTAACTCTGTGAGATGATTTCAAAGAACACAAAGAAGTTTCTAAGAAAGCTTCTTTCTCTTTGTTTTCGGAGGATATTTCCTTTGGCCCTATTGTCTTCAAAGGGATCCGAAATATCTGTTCTCAGATACCACAGAAATAACGCTAGCAAAGAGATCCACAAAATACAGATGTAACTCTGTGAGATGAATTAAAAGAACACTAAGCAGTCTCTCAGAAAGCTTCTTTCCAGATTTCATCTGAGGATATTTCCATTTTCACCATAGCCCTCTATGGGCTTCCAAATATCACTTTGCCAATTCCACAAGAACTGTCTTAGCGAAAGTTTTCTTGAGGGGAAAGCTGTAACTCTGTGAGATGATTTCAGAGAACACAAAGAAGTTTCTCAGAAAGCTTCTTTCTCTTTGTTATCGGAGAATATTTCCTTTGGCCCTATAGTCTTCTAAGGGATCCGAAATATCTGTTCTCAGACTTCACAGAAATAACGTTAGCAAAGAGTTCCACGAAATACAGATGTAACTCTGTGAGATGAATTAAGAGAACACTAGGCAGTTTCTCAGAAAGCATCTTTCCAGATTTCATCTGAGGATATTTCCTTTTTCACCATAGCCCTCTATGGGCTTCCAAATATTACTTTGCCAATTCCACAAAAACTGTCTTAGAGAAAGGCTTCTTGAGGGGAAAGCTGTAACTCTGTGAGATGATTTCAAAGAACACAAAGAAGTTTCTCAGAAAGCTTCTTTCTCTTTGTTATCGGAGGATATTTCCTTTAGCCCTATAGTCTTCTAAGGGATCCAAAATATCTGTTCTCAGATTCCACAGAAATAAGGCAAGCAAAGAGATCCACGACATACAGATGTAACACGGTCAGATGAATTAACAAAACACTAAGCAGTTTCTCAGAAAGCTTCCTCCAGGTTTCATCTGTGGATATTTCCTTTTTCACCTTAGCCCTCTATGGGCTTCCAAATATCACTTTGCCAATTCCACATGAACCGTCTTAGCGACAGGCTTCTTGAGGGGAAAGCTGTAACTCTGTGAGATGATTTCACAGAACACAAAGAAGTTTCTCAGAAAGCTTCTTTATCTTTGTTATCGGAGGATATTTCCTTTGGCCCTATTGTCTTCTAAGGGATCCGAAATATCTGTTCTCAGATTCCACAGAAATAAGGTTAGAAAAGACATCGACGAAATACAGATGTAACTCTGTGAGATGAATTAAGAGAACACTAAGGAGTTTCTCAGAAAGCTTCTTTCCAGATTTCATCTGAGGATATTTCCTTTTTCACCATAGCCCTCTATGGGCTTCCAAATATCACTTTGCCAATTCCACAAGAACGGTCTTAGCGAAAGGCTTCTTGAGGGGAAAGCTGTAATTCTGTGAGATGATTTCACAGAACACAAAGAAGTTTCCCAGAAAGCTTCTTTCTTTTTGTTATTGGAGGATATTTCCTTTGGAACTATAGTCCTCTGAGGGATCCGAAATATCTGTTCTCAGATTTCACAAAAATAAGTCGAGCAAAGAAATCCACGAAATACAGATGTAACTCTGTGAGATGAATGAACAGAACACTAAGCAGTTTCTCAGAAAGCTTCTTTCCAGATTTCATCTGAGGATATTTCCTTTTTCACCATAGCCCTCTATGGGCTTCCAAATATCACTTTGCCAATTCCACAAGAACTGTCTTAGCGAAAGGCTTCTTGAGGGGAAAGCTATAACTCTGTGAGATGATTTCACAGAACACAAAGAAGTTTCTCAGAAAGCTTCTTTCTCTTTGTTATCGGAGGATATTTCCTTTGGCCCTATATTCTTCTAAGGGATCCGAAATATCTGTTCTCAGATCCCACAGAAATAAGGATAGCAAAGAGATCCACGAAATACAGATGTAACTCTGTGAGATGAATTAACAGAACACTAAGCAGTTTCTCAGAAAGCTTCTTTCCAATTTTCATCGGAGGATATTTCCTTTATCACCATAGCTCTCTATGGGCTTCCAAATATCACTTTGCCAATTCCACAACAACTGTCTTAGCGAAAGGCTTCTTGAGGGGAAAACTGTAACTCTGTGAGATGATTTCACAGAACACAAAGAAGTTTCTCAGAAAGCTTCTTTCTCTTTGTTATCGGAGGATATTTCCTTTGGCCATATAGTCTTCAAAGGGATCCGAAATATCTGTTCTCAGATTCCAGAGAAATAAGGCTAGCAAAGAGATCCACGAAATACAGATGTAACTCTGTGAGATGAATTAACAGAACACTAAGCAGTTTCTCAGAAAGCTTCTTTCCAGATTTCTTCTGAGGATATTTCATTTTTAACCATAGCCCTCTATGGGCTTCCAAATATCACTTTGCCAATTCCACAACAACTGTCTTAGCGAAAGGCTTCTTGAGGGGAAAGCTGTAACTCTGTGAGATGATTTCACAGATCACAAAGAAGTTTCTCCGAAAGCATCTTTCTCTTTGTTATCGGAGGATATTTCCTTTGGCCCTATAGTTTTCAATGTGATCCGAAATATCTGTTTTCAGATTCCACAGAAGTAAGGCTAGCAAGGAGATCCACGAAATACAGATGTAACTCAGTGAGATGAATTAACAGAACACTAAGCAGTTTCTCAGAAAGCTTCTTTCCAGATTTCATCTGAGGATATTTCCTTTTTCACCAGAGCCCTCCATGCGCTTCCAAATATCACTTTGCCAATTCCACAACAACTGTCTTAGCGAAAGGCTTCTTGAGGGGAAAGCTGTAACTCTGTGAGATGATTTCAAAGAACACAAAGAAGTTTCTAAGAAAGCTTCTTTCTCTTTGTTTTCGGAGGATATTTCCTTTGGCCCTATAGTCTTCAAAGGGATCCGAAATATCTGTTCTCAGATACCACAGAAATAACGCTAGCAAAGAGATCCACGAAATACAGATGTAAATCTGTGAGATGAATTAAAAGAACACTAAGCAGTCTCTCAGAAAGCTTCTTTCCAGATTTCATCTGAGAATATTTCCATTTTCACCATAGCCCTCTATGGGCTTCCAAATATCACTTTGCCAATTCCACAAGAACTGTCTTAGCGAAAGTTTTCTTCAGGGAAAAGCTGTATCACTGTGAGATGATTTCAGAGAACACAAAGAAGTTTCTCAGAAAGCTTCTTTCTCTTTGTTATCGGAGAATATTTCCTTTGGTCCTATAGTCTTCTAAGGGATCCGAAATATCTGTTCTCAGACTTCACAGAAATAACGTTAGCAAAGAGAACCACGAAATACAGATGTAACTCTGTGAGGTGAATTAACAGAACACTAAGCAGTTTCTCAGAAAGCTTCTTTCCAGATTTCATCTGAGGATATTTCCTTTTTCACCATAGCTCTCTAAGGGCTTCCAAATATCCCTTTGCCAATTCCACAAAAACTGTCTTAGCGAAAGGCTTCTTGAGGGGAAAGCTGTAACTCTGTGAGATGATTTCACAGAACACAAAGAAGTTTCTCCGAAAGCATCTTTCTCTTTGTTATCGGAGGATATTTCCTTTGGCCCTATAGTCTTCAAAGGGATCCGAAATATCTGTTCTCAAATTCCACAGAATTAAGGCTAGCAAAGAGTTCCACGAAATACAGATATAACTCTGTGAGATAAATTAAGAGAACACTAGGCAGTTTCTCAGAAAGCATCTTTCCAGATTTCATCTGAGGATATTTCCTTTTTCACCATAGCCCTCTATGGGCTTCCAAATATCACTTTGTAAATTCCAAAAGAACTGTCTTAGCGGAAGGCTTCTAGAGGGGAAAGGAGTAACTCTGTGAGATGATTTCACAGAACACAAAGAAGTTTCTCATAAAGCTTCTTTCTCTTTGTTATCGGAGGATATTTCCTTTGGCCCTATAGACTTCTAAGGGATCCGATATATCTGTTCTCAGATTCCAAAGAAATAAGGCTAGCGAAGAGATCCTCGAAATACAGATGTAACTCTGTGAGATGAATTAACAGAACACAAAGACGTTTTTCTGAAAGCTTCTTTCCAGATTTCATCTGAGGATATTTCCTTTTTCACCATAGCCCTCTAGGTGTTCCAAATATCACTCTGCCAATTCCACAACAACTGTCTTAGCGAAAGGCTTATTGAGAGGAAAGCTGTAACTCTGTGAGATGATTTCACAGAACACAAAGAATATTCTCAGAAAGCTTCTTTCTCTTTGTTATCTGAGGATATTTCCTTTGGACCTATAGTCTTCTAAGGGATCCGAAATATCTGTTCTCAGATTCCACAGAAATAAGGCTAGCAAAAAAATCCACGAAATACAGATGCAACTCTCTGAGATGAATTAACAGAACACTAAGCAGTTTCTCAGAAAGCTTCTTTCCACATTTCATCTGAGGATATTTCCTTTTTCTCCATAGCCCTCTATGCGCTTCCAAAAATCACTTTGCCAATTCCACAAGAACCTTCTTAGCGAAAGGCTTCTTGAGGGGAAAGCTGTAACTCTGTGAGATGATTTCACAGAAAACAAAGAAGTTTCTCAGAAAGCTTCTTTCTCTTTGTTATCGGAGGATATTTCCTTTAGCCCTATAGTCTTCTAAGGGATCCAAAATATCTGTTCTCAGATTCCACAGAAATAATGCAAGCAAAGAGATCCACGACATACAGATGTCACACGGTCAGATGAATTAACAAAACACTAAGCAGTTTCTCAGAAAGCTTCCTCCAGGTTTCATCTGTGGATATTTCCTTTTTCACCTTAGCCCTCTATGGGCTTCCAAATATCACTTTGCCAATTCCACATGAACCGTCTTAGCGACAGGCTTCTTGAGGGGAAAGCTGTAACTCTGTGAGATGATTTCACAGAACACAAAGAAGTTTCTCAGAAAGCTTCTTTATCTTTGTTATCGGAGGATATTTCCTTTGGCCCTATTGTCTTCTAAGGGATCCGAAATATCTGTTCTCAGATTCCACAGAAATAAGGTTAGAAAAGACATCGACGAAATACAGATGTAACTCTGTGAGATGAATTAAGAGAACACTAAGGAGTTTCTCAGAAAGCTTCTTTCCAGATTTCATCTGAGGATATTTCCTTTTTCACCATAGCCCTCTATGGGCTTCCAAATATCACTTTGCCAATTCCACAAGAACGGTCTTAGCGAAAGGCTTCTTGAGGGGAAAGCTGTAATTGTGTGAGATGATTTCACAGAACACAAAGAAGTTTCCCAGAAAGCTTCTTTCTTTTTGTTATTGGAGGATATTTCCTTTGGAACTATAGTCCTCTGAGGGATCCGAAATATCTGTTCTCAGATTTCACAGAAATAAGTCGAGCAAAGAAATCCACGAAATACAGATGTAACTCTGTGAGATGAATTAACAGAACACTTAGCAGTTTCTCAGAAAGCTTCTTTCCAGATTTCATCTGAGAATATTTCCTTTTTCAACATAGCCCTCTATGGGCCTCCAAATATCACTTTGCCAATTCCACAACAACTGTCTTAGCGAAAGGCTTCTTGAGGGGAAAGCTGAAACTCTGTGAGATGATTTCACAGAACACAAAGAAGTTTCTCAGAAAGCTTCTTTCTTTTTGTTATCGGAGGATATTTCCTTTGGCCCTATAGTTTTCAGTGTGATCCGAAATATCTGTTTTCAGATTCCACAGAAGTAAGGCTAGCAAGGAGATCCACGAAATACAGATGTAACTCAGTGAGATGAATTAACAGAACACTAAGCAGTTTCTCAGAAAGCTTCTTTCCAGATTTCATCTGAGGATATTTCCTTTTTCACCAGAGCCCTCCATGAGCTTCCAAATATCACTTTGCCAATTCCACAACAACTGTCTTAGCGAAAGGCTTCTTGAGGGGAAAGCTGTAACTCTGTGAGATGATTTCAAAGAACACAAAGAAGTTTCTAAGAAAGCTTCTTTCTCTTTGTTTTCGGAGGATATTTCCTTTGGCCCTATTGTCTTCAAAGGGATCCGAAATATCTGTTCTCAGATACCACAGAAATAACGCTAGCAAAGAGATCCACAAAATACAGATGTAACTCTGTGAGATGAATTAAAAGAACACTAAGCAGTCTCTCAGAAAGCTTCTTTCCAGATTTCATCTGAGGATATTTCCATTTTCACCATAGCCCTCTATGGGCTTCCAAATATCACTTTGCCAATTCCACAAGAACTGTCTTAGCGAAAGTTTTCTTGAGGGGAAAGCTGTAACTCTGTGAGATGATTTCAGAGAACACAAAGAAGTTTCTCAGAAAGCTTCTTTCTCTTTGTTATCGGAGAATATTTCCTTTGGCCCTATAGTCTTCTAAGGGATCCGAAATATCTGTTCTCAGACTTCACAGAAATAACGTTAGCAAAGAGTTCCACGAAATACAGATGTAACTCTGTGAGATGAATTAAGAGAACACTAGGCAGTTTCTCAGAAAGCATCTTTCCAGATTTCATCTGAGGATATTTCCTTTTTCACCATAGCCCTCTATGGGCTTCCAAATATTACTTTGCCAATTCCACAAAAACTGTCTTAGAGAAAGGCTTCTTGAGGGGAAAGCTGTAACTCTGTGAGATGATTTCAAAGAACACAAAGAAGTTTTTCAGAAAGCTTCTTTCTCTTTGTTATAGGAGGATATTTCCTTTGGCCCTATAGTCTTCTAAGGGATCCGAAATATCTGTTCTCAGATTCCACAGAAATAAGGCTAGCAAAGAGATCCACGAAATACAGATATAACTCTGAGAGATGAATTAACAGAACACTAAGCAGTTTCTCAGAAAGTTTCTTTCCAGATTTCATCTGAGGATATTTCCTTTTTCACCATAGCCCTCTATGGGCTTCCAAATACCACTTTGCCAATTCCACAAGAACTGTCTTAGCAAAAGGTTTCCTGAAGGGAAAGCTGTAACTCTGTGAGATGATTTCACAGAACACAAAGAAGTTTCTCAGAAAGCTTCTTTCTCTTTGTTATCGGAGAATATTTCCTTTGGCCCTATATTCTTCTAAGGGATCCGAAATATCTGTTCTCAGATTCCAAGAAATAAGGCTAGCAAAGAGATCCACGAAATACAGATGTAACTCGGTGAGATGAATTAACAGAACACTAAGCAGTTTCTGAGAAAGCTTCTTTTCAGATTTCATCTGAGGATATTTCCTTTTTCACCATAGCCCTCTATGGGCTTCCAAATATCGCTTTGCCATTTCCACAACAACTGTCTTAGCGAAAGGCTTCTTGAGGGGAAAGCTGTAACTCTGTGAGATGATTTCACAGAACACAAAGTAGTTTCTCCGAACGCATCTTTCTCTTTGTTATCGGAGGATATTTCCTTTGGCCCTATAGTCTTCAAAGGGATCCGAAATATCTGTTCTCAGATTCCACAGAATAAAGGCTAGCAAAGAGATCCAGGAAATACAGATGTAACTCTGTGAGATAAATTGACAGAACACTAAGCAGTTTCTCAGAAAGCTTCTTTCCAGATTTCATTTGAGGATATTTCCTTTTTTAACAAAGCCCTCTAAGGGCTTCCAAATATCACTATGCCAATTCCACAAGAACTGTCTTAGCGAAAGGCTTCTTGAGGGGAAAGCTGAAACTCTGTGAGATGATTTCACAGATCACAAAGAAGTTTCATAGAAAGCTTCTTTCTCTTTGTTATCGGAGGATATTTCCTTTGGCCCTATAGTCTTCAAAGGGATCCGAAATATCTGTTCTCAGATTCCAGAGAAATAAGGTTAGCAAAGAGATCCACGATATACAGATGTAACTCTGTGAGATGGATTAACAGAACACTAAGCAGTTTCTCAGAAAGCTTCTTTCCAGATTTCATCTGAGGATATTTCCTTTTTCACCATAGCCCTCTATGGGCTTCCAAATATCACTATGCCAATTCCACAAGAACTGTCTTAGCGAAAGGCTTCTTGAGGGGAAAGCCGTAACTCTGTGAGATGATTTCACAGAACACAAAGAAGTTTCTCAAAAAGCTTCTTTCTCTTTGTTATCGGAGGATATTTCCTTTGGCCCTATATTCTTCTATGGGATCCGAAATATCTGTTCTCAGATACCACAGAAATAAGGCTAGCAAAGAGATCCACGAAATACAGATGTAACTCTGTGAGATGAATTAACAGAACACTAAGCAGTTTCTCAGAAACCTTCTTTCCAGATTTCATCGGAGGATATTTCTTTTTTCACCATAGCCCTCTATGGGCTTCCAAATATCACTCTGCCAATTCCACAAGAACTGTCTTAGCGAAAGGCTTCTTGAGGGAAAAGCTGTAACTCTGTGAGATGATTTCACAGAACACAAAGTAGTTTTTCAGAAAGCATCTTTCTCTTTGTTATCGCAGAACATTTCCTTTGGCCCTATAGTCTTCAAAGGGATCTGAAATATCTGTTCTCAGATTCCACAGAAATAAGGCTAGCAAAGAAATCCACGAAATACAGATGTAACTATGTGAGATGAATTAACAGAACACTAAGCAGTTTCTCAGAAAGCTTCTTTCCAGATTTCATTTGAGGATATTTCCTTTATCACCATAGCCCTCTATGCGCTTCCAAATATCACTTTGCCAATTCCACAACAACTGTCTTAGCGAAAGCCTTCTAGAGGGAAAAGCTGGAACTCTTTGAGATGATTTCACAGAACACAAAGAAGTTTCTCAGAAAGCTTCTTTCTCTTTGTTATCGGAGGATATTTCCTTTGGCCCTATAGTCTTCTAAGGGATCCGAAATATCTATTCTCAGATTCAACAGAAATAAGGCTAGCAAAGAATTCCACGAAATACAGACGTAACTCTGTGAGATGAATTAACAGAAGACTAAGCAGTTTCTCAGAAAGCTTCTTTCCAGATTTCATCTGAGGATACTTCCTTTTTCACCACAGCCCTCTATGGGCTTTCAAATATCACTTTACCAATTCCACAAGAACTGTCTTAGCGAAAGGCTTCTTGTGGGTAAAGCTGTAACTCTGTGAGATGATTTCACAGAACACAAAGGAGTTTCTCAAAAAGCTTCTTTCTCTTTGTTATCGGAGGATATTTCCTTTGGCCCTATAGTCTTCTAAGGTATCCGAAATATCTGTTCTCAGATTCCAAAGAAATAAGGCTAGCAAAGAGATCCACGAAATACAGATGTAACTCTGTGAGATGAATGAACAGAACACTAAGCAGTTTCTCAGAAAGCTTGTTTCCAGATTTCATCAGAGGATATTTCCTTTTTCACCATAGCCCTCTATGGGCTTCCAAATATCACTTTGCCAATTCCACAAGAACTGTCTTAGCGAAAGGCTTCTTGAGGGGAAAGCTATAACTCTGTGAGATGATTTCACAGAACACAAAGAAGTTTCTCAGAAAGCTTCTTTCTCTTTGTTATCGGAGGATATTTCCTTTGGCCCTATATTCTTCTAAGGGATCCGAAATATCTGTTCTCAGATCCCACAGAAATAAGGCTAGCAAAATAGATCCACGAAATACAGATGTAACTCTGTGAGATGAATTAACAGAACACTAAGCAGTTTCTCAGAAAGCTTCTTTCCAATTTTCATCGGAGGATATTTCCTTTATCACCATAGCTCTCTATGGGCTTCCAAATATCACTTTGCCAATTCCACAACAACTGTCTTAGCGAAAGGCTTCTTGAGGGGAAAGCTGTAACTCTGTGAGATGATTTCACAGAACACAAAGAAGTTTCTCAGAAAGCTTCTTTCTCTTTGTTATCGGAGGATATTTTCTTTGGCCCTACAGTCTTCAAAGGGATCCGAAATATCTGTTCTCAGATTCCAGAGAAATAAGGCTAGCAAAGAGATCCACGAAATACAGATGTAACTCTGTGAGATGAATTAACAGAACACTAAGCAGTTTCTGAGAAAGCTTCTTTCCAGATTTCTTCTGAGGATAATTTCATTTTTAACCATAGCCCTATATGGGCTTCCAAATATCACTTTGCCAATTCCACAACAACTGTCTTAGCGAAAGGCTTCTTGAGGGGAAAGCTGTAACTCTGTGAGATGATTTCACAGATCACAAAGAAGTTTCTCCGAAAGCATCTTTCTCTTTGTTATCGGAGGATATTTCCTTTGGCCCTATAGTCTTCAAAGGGATCCGAAATATCTGTTCTCAGATTCCACAGAAATAAGGCTAGCAAAGAGATCCACGAAATACAGATGTAACTCTGTGAGATGAATTTACCGAACACTAAGCAGTTTCTCAGAAAGCTTCTTTCCAGATTTCATCGGAGGATATTTCCTTTATCACCATAGCTCTCTATGGGCTTCCAAATATCACTTTGCCAATTCCACAACAACTGTCTTAGCGAAAGGCTTCTTGAGGGGAAAGCTGTAACTCTGTGAGATGATTTCAAAGAACACAAAGAAGTTTCTCAGAAAGCTTCTTTCGCTTTGTTATCGAAGGATATTTCCTATGGCCCTATAGTTTTCAAAGGGATCCGAAATATCTGTTCTCAGATTCCACAGAAATAACGCTAGCATAGAGATCCACGAAATACAGATGTAACACTGTGAGATGAATTAACAGAACACCAAGCAGGTTCTCAAAAGCTTCTTTCCAGATTTCATCTGAGGATATTTCCTTTTTCACCATAGCCCTCTATGGGCTTCCAAATATCACTCTGCCAATTCCACAAGAACTGTCTTAGCGAAAGGCTTCTTGAGGGAAAAGCTGTAACTCTGTGAGATGATTTCACAGAACACAAAGAAGTTTTTCAGAAAGCATCTTTCTGTTTGTTATCGCAGAATATTTCCTTTGGCCCTATAGTCTTCAAAGGAATCTGAAATATCTGTTCTCAGATTCCACAGAAATAAGGCTAGCAAAGAAATCCACGAAATACAGATGTAACTATGTGAGATGAATTAACAGAACACTAAGCCGTTTCTCAGAAAGCTTCTTTCCAGATTTCATTTGAGGATATTTCCTTTATCACCATAGCCCTCTATGCGCTTCCAAATATCACTTTGCCAATTCCACAACAACTGTCTTAGCGAAAGTCTTCTAGAGGGGAAAGCTGTAACTCTTTCAGATGATTTCACAGAACACAAAGAAGTTTCTCAGAAAGCTTCTTTCTCTTTGTTATCGGAGGATATTTCCTTTGGCCCTATAGTCTTCTAAGGGATCCGAAATATCTATTCTCAGATTCAACAGAAATAAGGCTAGCAAAGAATTCCACGAAATACAGACGTAACTCTGTGAGATGAATTAACAGAAGACTAAGCAGTTTCTCAGAAAGCTTCTTTCCAGATTTCATCTGAGGATACTTCCTTTTTCACCACAGCCCTCTATGGGCTTTCAAATATCACTTTACCAATTCCACAACAACTGTCTTAGCGAAAGGCTTCTTGTGGGTAAAGCTGTAACTCTGTGAGATGATTTCACAGAACACAAAGGAGTTTCTCAAAAAGCTTCTTTCTCTTTGTTATCGGAGGATATTTCCTTTGGCCCTATATTCTTCTAAGGGATCCGAAATATCTGTTCTCAGATCCCACAGAAATAAGGCTAGCAAATAGATCCACGAAATACAGATGTAACTCTGTGAGATGAATTAACAGAACACTAAGCAGTTTCTCAGAAAGCTTCTTTCCAATTTTCATCGGAGGATATTTCCTTTATCACCATAGCTCTCTATGGGCTTCCAAATATCACTTTGCCAATTCCACAACAACTGTCTTAGCGAAAGGCTTCTTGAGGGGAAAGCTGTAACTCTGTGAGATGATTTCACAGAACACAAAGAAGTTTCTCAGAAAGCTTCTTTCTCTTTGTTATCGGAGGATATTTTCTTTGGCCCTACAGTCTTCAAAGGGATCCGAAATATCTGTTCTCAGATTCCAGAGAAATAAGGCTAGCAAAGAGATCCACGAAATACAGATGTAACTCTGTGAGATG
Source organism: Macaca nemestrina (assembly GCF_043159975.1). NCBI lineage: Eukaryota > Metazoa > Chordata > Mammalia > Primates > Cercopithecidae > Macaca > Macaca nemestrina. The sequence goes on from NC_092143.1 coordinate 35,301,159, forward strand.
AATTAACAGAACACTAAGCAGTTTCTCAGAAAGCTTCTTTCCAGATTTCTTCTGAGGATATTTCATTTTTAACCATAGCCCTCTATGGGCTTCCAAATATCACTTTGCCAATTCCACAACAACTGTCTTAGCGAAAGTCTTATTGAGGGGAAAGCTGTAACTCTGTGAGATGATTTCACAGATCACAAAGAAGTTTCTCCGAAAGCATCTTTCCCTTTGTTATCGGAGGATATTTCCTTTGGCCCTGTAGTTTTCAGTGTGATCCGAAATATCTGTTTTCAGATTCCACAGAAGTAAGGCTAGCAAGGAGATCCACGAAATACAGATGTAACTCAGTGAGATGAATTAACAGAACACTAAGCAGTTTCTCAGAAAGCTTCTTTCCAGATTTCATCTGAGGATATTTCCTTTTTCACCATAGCCCTCCATGCGCTTCCAAATATCACTTTGCCAATTCCACAACAACTGTCTTAGCGAAAGGCTTCTTGAGGGGAAAGCTGTAACTCTGTGAGATGATTTCAAAGAACACAAAGATGTTTCTAAGAAAGCTTCTTTCTCTTTGTTTTCGGAGGATATTTCCTTTGGCCCTATAGTCTTCAAAGGGATCCGAAATATCTGTTCTCAGATACCACAGAAATAACGCTAGCAAAGAGATACACGAAATACAGATGTAAATCTGTGAGATGAATTAAAAGAACACTAAGCAGTCTCTCAGAAAGCTTCTTTCCAGATTTCATCTGAGAATATTTCCATTTTCACCATAGCCCTCTATGGGCTTCCAAATATCACTTTGCCAATTCCACAAGAACTGTCTTAGCGAAACTTTTCTTCAGGGAAAAGCTGTAACTCTGTGAGATGATTTCACAGAACACAAAGAAGTTTCTCAGAAAGCTTCTTTCTCTTTGTTATCGGAGAATATTTCCTTTGGCCCTATAGTCTTCTAAGGGATCCGAAATATCTGTTCTCAGACTTCACAGAAATAACGTTAGCAAAGAGAACCACGAAATACAGATGTAACTCTGTGAGGTGAATTAACAGAACACTAAGCAGTTTCTCAGAAAGCTTCTTTCCAGATTTCATCTGAGGATATTTCCTTTTTCACCATAGCTCTCTAAGGGCTTCCAAATATCCCTTTGCCAATTCCACAAAAACTGTCTTAGCGAAAGGCTTCTTGAGGGGAAAGCTGTAACTCTGTGAGATGATTTCACAGAACACAAAGAAGTTTCTCCGAAAGCATCTTTCTCTTTGTTATCGGAGGATATTTCCTTTGGCCCTATAGTCTTCAAAGGGATCCGAAATATCTGTTCTCAAATTCCACAGAATTAAGGCTAGCAAAGAGTTCCACGAAATACAGATGTAACTCTGTGAGATAAATTAAGAGAACACTAGGCAGTTTCTCAGAAAGCATCTTTCCAGATTTCATCTGAGGATATTTCCTTTTTCACCATAGCCCTCTATGGGCTTCCAAATATCACTTTGTAAATTCCAAAAGAACTGTCTTAGCGGAAGGCTTCTAGAGGGGAAAGGAGTAACTCTGTGAGATGATTTCACAGAACACAAAGAAGTTTCTCATAAAGCTTCTTTCTCTTTGTTATCGGAGGATATTTCCTTTGGCCCTATAGACTTCTAAGGGATCCGATATATCTGTTCTCAGATTCCAAAGAAATAAGGCTAGCGAAGAGATCCACGAAATACAGATGTAACTCTGTGAGATGAATTAACAGAACACAAAGAACTTTTTCTGAAAGCTTCTTTCCAGATTTCATCTGAGGATATTTCCTTTTTCACCATAGCCCTCTAGGTGTTCCAAATATCACTCTGCCAATTCCACAACAACTGTCTTAGCGAAAGGCTTATTGAGAGGAAAGCTTTAACTCTGTGAGATGATTTCACAGAACACAAAGAATATTCTCAGAAAGCTTCTTTCTCTTTGTTATCTGAGGATATTTCCTTTGGACCTATAGTCTTCTAAGGGATCCGAAATATCTGTTCTCAGATTCCACAGAAATAAGGCTAGCAAAAAAATCCACGAAATACAGATGTAACTCTCTGAGATGAATTAAAAGAACACTAAGCAGTTTCTCAGAAAGCTTCTTTCCACATTTCATCTGAGGATATTTCCTTTTTCTCCATAGCCCTCTATGCGCTTCCAAATATCACTTTGCCAATTCCACAAGAACCTTCTTAGCGAAAGGCTTCTTGAGGGGAAAGCTGTAACTCTGTGAGATGATTTCACAGAAAACAAAGAAGTTTCTCAGAAAGCTTCTTTCTCTTTGTTATCGGAGGATATTTCCTTTAGCCCTATAGTCTTCTAAGGGATCCAAAATATCTGTTCTCAGATTCCACAGAAATAAGGCAAGCAAAGAGATCCACGACATACAGATGTCACACGGTCAGATGAATTAACAAAACACTAAGCAGTTTCTCAGAAAGCTTCCTCCAGGTTTCATCTGTGGATATTTCCTTTTTCACCTTAGCCCTCTATGGGCTTCCAAATATCACTTTGCCAATTCCACATGAACCGTCTTAGCGACAGGCTTCTTGAGGGGAAAGCTGTAACTCTGTGAGATGATTTCACAGAACACAAAGAAGTTTCTCAGAAAGCTTCTTTATCTTTGTTATCGGAGGATATTTCCTTTGGCCCTATTGTCTTCTAAGGGATCCGAAATATCTGTTCTCAGATTCCACAGAAATAAGGTTAGAAAAGACATCGACGAAATACAGATGTAACTCTGTGAGATGAATTAAGAGAACACTAAGGAGTTTCTCAGAAAGCTTCTTTCCAGATTTCATCTGAGGATATTTCCTTTTTCACCATAGCCCTCTATGGGCTTCCAAATATCACTTTGCCAATTCCACAAGAACGGTCTTAGCGAAAGGCTTCTTGAGGGGAAAGCTGTAATTCTGTGAGATGATTTCACAGAACACAAAGAAGTTTCCCAGAAAGCTTCTTTCTTTTTGTTATTGGAGGATATTTCCTTTGGAACTATAGTCCTCTGAGGGATCCGAAATATCTGTTCTCAGATTTCACAGAAATAAGTCGAGCAAAGAAATCCACGAAATACAGATGTAACTCTGTGAGATGAATTAACAGAACACTTAGCAGTTTCTCAGAAAGCTTCTTTCCAGATTTCATCTGATAATATTTCCTTTTTCAACATAGCCCTCTATGGGCCTCCAAATATCACTTTGCCAATTCCACAAGAACTGTCTTAGCGAAAGGCTTCTTGAGGGGAAAGCTGTAACTCTGTGAGATGTTTTCAAAGAACACAAGGAAGTTTCTCAGAAAGCTTCTTTCTCTTTCTTATCGTAGGATATTTCCTTTGGTCCTATATTCTTCTAAGGGATCCGAAATATCTGTTCTCAGATTCCACAGAAATAAGGCTAGCAAAGAGATCCACGAAATACAGATGTAACTCTCTGAGATGAATTAACAGAACACTAAGCAGTTTCTCAGAAAACTTCTTTCCAGATTTCATCTGAGGATATTTCCTTTTTCACCATAGCCCTCTATGGGCTTCCAAATAACACTTTGCCAATTCCACAAGAACTGTCTTAGCGAAAGGCTTCTTGAGGGAAAAGCTGTAACTCTGTGAGATGATTTCAGAGAACACAAAGAAGTTTTTCAGAAAGCATCTTTCTCTTTGTTATCGCAGAATATTTCCTTTGGCCCTATAGTCTTCAAAGGAATCTGAAATATCTGTTCTCTGATTCCACAGAAATAAGGCTAGCAAAGAAATCCACGAAATACAGATGTAACTATGTGAGATGAATTAACAGAACACTAAGCAGTTTCTCAGAAAGCTTCTTTCCAGATTTCATCTGAGGATATTTCCTTTTTCACCATAGCCCTCTATGGGCTTCCAAATATCACTTTGCCAATTCCACAAGAACTGTCTTAGCGAAAGGCTTCTTTTGGTTAAAGCTGTAACTCTGTGAGATGATTTCACAGAACACAAAGGAGTTTCTCAGAAAGCTTCTTTCTCTTTGTTATCGGAGGATATTTCCTTTGGCCCTATATTCTTCTAAGGGATCCGAAATATCTTTTCTCAGAGTCCACAGAAATAAGGCTAGAAAAGAGATCCACGAAATACAGATGTAACTCGGTGAGATGAATTAACTGAACACTAAGCAGGTTCTCAGAAAGCTTCTTTCCAGATTTCATCTGAGGATATTTCCTTTTTCACCATAGCCCTCAATGGGCTTCCAAATATCCCTTTGCCAATTCCACAAGAACTGTCTTAGCGAAAGGCTTCTTGTGGTTTAAGCTGTAACTCTGTGAGATGATTTCACAGAACACAAAGGAGTTTCTCAGAAAGCTTCTTTCTCTTTGTTATCGGAGGATATTTCCTTTGGCCCTATATTCTTCTAAGGGATCCGAAATATCTGTTCTCAGATTCCACAGAAATAAGGCTAGCAAAGACATCCACGAAATACAGATGTAACTCTGTGAGATGAATTAACAGAACACTAAGCAGTTTCTCAGAAAGCTTCTTTCCAGATTTCATCTGAGGATATTTCCTTTTTCACCATAGCCCTCTATGGGCTTCCAAATATCACTTTGCCAATTCCACAAGAACGGTCTTAGTGAAAGGCTTCTTGAGGGGAAAGCTGAAACTCTGTGAGATGATTTCACAGAACACAAAGAAGTTTCTAAGAAAGCTTCTTTCTTTTTGTTATCGGAGGATATTTCCTTTGGCCCTATAGTTTTCAATGTGATCCGAAATATCTGTTTTCAGATTCCACAGAAGTAAGGCTAGCAAGGAGATCCACGAAATACAGATGTAACTCAGTGAGATGAATTAACAGAACACTAAGCAGTTTCTCAGAAAGCTTCTTTCCAGATTTCATCTGAGGATATTTCCTTTTTCACCAGAGCCCTCCATGAGCTTCCAAATATCACTTTGCCAATTCCACAACAACTGTCTTAGCGAAAGGCTTCTTGAGGGGAAAGCTGTAACTCTGTGAGATGATTTCAAAGAACACAAAGAAGTTTCTAAGAAAGCTTCTTTCTCTTTGTTATCGGAGGATATTTCCTTTGGCCCTATAGTCTTCAAAGGGATCCGAAATATCTGTTCTCAGATACCACAGAAATAACGCTAGCAAAGAGATCCACAAAATACAGATGTAACTCTGTGAGATGAATTAAAAGAACACTAAGCAGTCTCTCAGAAAGCTTCTTTCCAGATTTCATCTGAGGATATTTCCATTTTCACCATAGCCCTCTATGGGCTTCCAAATATCACTTTGCCAATTCCACAAGAACTGTCTTAGCGAAAGTTTTCTTGAGGGGAAAGCTGTAACTCTGTGAGATGATTTCAGAGAACACAAAGAAATTTCTCAGAAAGCTTCTTTCTCTTTCTTATCGGAGGATATTTCCTTTGGCCCTATAGTCTTCTAAGGGATCCGAAATATCTGTTCTCAGATTCCAAGAAATAAGGCTAGCAAAGAGATCCACGAAATACAGATGTAACTCGGTGAGATGAATTAACAGAACACTAAGCAGTTTCTGAGAAAGCTTCTTTCCAGATTTCATCTGAGGATATTTCCTTTTTCACCATAGCCCTCTATGGGCTTCCAAATATTGCTTTGCCATTTCCACAACAACTGTCTTAGCGAAAGGCTTCTTGAGGGGAAAGCTGTAACTCTGTGAGATGATTTCACAGAACACAAAGTAGTTTCTCCGAACGCATCTTTCTCTTTGTTATCGGAGGATATTTCCTTTGGCCCTATAGTCTTCAAAGGGATCCGAAATATCTGTTCTCAGATTCCACAGAATAAAGGCTAGCAAAGAGATCCAGGAAATACAGATGTAACTCTGTGAGATGAATTGACAGAACACTAAGCAGTTTCTCAGAAAGCTTCTTTCCAGATTTCATCTGAGGATATTTCCTTTTTTAACAAAGCCCTCTAAGGGCTTCCAAATATCACTATGCCAATTCCACAAGAACTGTCTTAGCGAAAGGCTTCTTGAGGGGAAAGCTGAAACTCTGTGAGATGATTTCACAGATCACAAAGAAGTTTCTTAGAAAGCTTCTTTCTCTTTGTTATCGGAGGATATTTCCTTTGGCCCTATAGTCTTCAAAGGGATCCGAAATATCTGTTCTCAGATTCCAGAGAAATAAGGTTAGCAAAGAGATCCACGAAATACAGATGTAACTCTGTGAGATGAATTAACAGAACACTAAGCAGTTTCTCAGAAACCTTCTTTCCAGATTTCATCGGAGGATATTTCTTTTTTCACCATAGCCCTCTATGGGCTTCCAAATATCACTCTGCCAATTCCACAAGAACTGTCTTAGCGAAAGGCTTCTTGAGGGAAAAGCTGTAACTCTGTGAGATGATTTCACAGAACACAAAGAAGTTTTTCAGAAAGCATCTTTCTCTTTGTTATCGCAGAATATTTCCTTTGGCCCTATAGTCTTCAAAGGGATCTGAAATATCTGTTCTCAGATTCCACAGAAATAAGGCTAGCAAAGAAATTCACGAAATACAGATGTAACTATGTGAGATGAATTAACAGAACACTAAGCCGTTTCTCAGAAAGCTTCTTTCCAGATTTCATTTGAGGATATTTCCTTTATCACCATGGCCCTCTATGCGCTTCCAAATATCACTTTGCCAATTCCACAACAACTGTCTTAGCGAAAGCCTTCTAGAGGGGAAAGCTGTAACTCTTTGAGATGATTACACAGAACACAAAGAAGTTTCTCAGAAAGCTTCTTTCTCTTTGTTATCGGAGGATATTTCCTTTGGCCCTATAGTCTTCTAAGGGATCCGAAATATCTATTCTCAGATTCAACAGAAATAAGGCTAGCAAAGAATTCCACGAAATACAGACGTAACTCTGTGAGATGAATTAACAGAAGACTAAGCAGTTTCTCAGAAAGCTTCTTTCCAGATTTCATCTGAGGATACTTCCTTTTTCACCACAGCCCTCTCTGGGCTTTCAAATATCACTTTACCAATTCCACAAGAACTGTCTTAGCGAAAGGCTTCTTGTGGGTAAAGCTGTAACTCTGTGAGATGATTTCACAGAACACAAAGGAGTTTCTCAAAAAGCTTCTTTCTCTTTGTTATCGGAGGATATTTCCTTTGGCCCTATAGTCTTCTAAGGTATCCGAAATATCTGTTCTCAGATTCCAAAGAAATAAGGCTAGCAAAGAGATCCACGAAATACAGATGTAACTCTGTGAGATGAATGAACAGAACACTAAGCAGTTTCTCAGAAAGCATCTTTCCAGATTTCATCTGAGGATATTTCCTTTTTCACCATAGCCCTCTATGGGCTTCCAAATATCACTTTGCCAATTCCACAAGAACTGTCTTAGCGAAAGGCTTCTTGAGGGGAAAGCTATAACTCTGTGAGATGATTTCACAGAACACAAAGAAGTTTCTCAGAAAGCTTCTTTCTCTTTGTTATCGGAGGATATTTCCTTTGGCCCTATATTCTTCTAAGGGATCCGAAATATCTGTTCTCAGATCCCACAGAAATAAGGCTAGCAAATAGATCCACGAAATACAGATGTAACTCTGTGAGATGAATTAACAGAACACTAAGCAGTTTCTCAGAAAGCTTCTTTCCAATTTTCATCGGAGGATATTTCCTTTATCACCATAGCTCTCTATGGGCTTCCAAATATCACTTTGCCAATTCCACAACAACTGTCTTAGCGAAAGGCTTCTTGAGGGGAAAGCTGTAACTCTGTGAGATGATTTCACAGAACACAAAGAAGTTTCTCAGAAAGCTTCTTTCTCTTTGTTATCGGAGGATATTTTCTTTGGCCCTACAGTCTTCAAAGGGATCCGAAATATCTGTTCTCAGATTCCAGAGAAATAAGGCTAGCAAAGAGATCCACGAAATACAGATGTAACTCTGTGAGATGCATTAACAGAACACTAAGCAGTTTCTGAGAAAGCTTCTTTCCAGATTTCTTCTGAGGATAATTTCATTTTTAACCATAGCCCTATATGGGCTTCCAAATATCACTTTGCCAATTCCACAACAACTGTCTTAGCGAAAGGCTTCTTGAGGGGAAAGCTGTAACTCTGTGAGATGATTTCACAGATCACAAAGAAGTTTCTCCGAAAGCATCTTTCTCTTTGTTATCGGAGGATATTTCCTTTGGCCCTATAGTCTTCAAAGGGATCCGAAATATCTGTTCTCAGATTCCACAGAAATAAGGCTAGCAAAGAGATCCTCGAAATACAGATGTAACTCTGTGAGATGAATTAACAGAACACTAAGCAGTTTCTCAGAAAGCTTCTTTCCAGATTTCATCGGAGGATATTTCCTTTATCACCATAGCTCTCTATGGGGTTCCAAATATCACTTTGTCAATTCCACAACAACTGTCTTAGCGAAAGGCTTCTTGAGGGAAAAGCTGTAACTCTGTGAGATGATTTCACAGAACACAAAGAAGTTTTTCAGAAAGCATCTTTCTCTTTGTTATCGCAGAATATTTCCTTTGGCCCTATAGTCTTCAAAGGAATCTGAAATATCTGTTCTCAGATTCCACAGAAATAAGGCTAGCAAAGAAATCCACGAAATACAGATGTAACTATGTGAGATGAATTAACAGAACACTAAGCCGTTTCTCAGAAAGCTTCTTTCCAGATTTCATTTGAGGATATTTCCTTTATCACCATAGCCCTCTATGGGCTTCCAAATAACACTTTGCCAATTCCACAAGAACTGTCTTAGCGAAAGGCTTCTTGAGGGAAAAGCTGTAACTCTGTGAGATGATTTCAGAGAACACAAAGAAGTTTTTCAGAAAGCATCTTTCTCTTTGTTATCGCAGAATATTTCCTTTGGCCCTATAGTCTTCAAAGGAATCTGAAATATCTGTTCTCTGATTCCACAGAAATAAGGCTAGCAAAGAAATCCACGAAATACAGATGTAACTATGTGAGATGAATTAACAGAACACTAAGCAGTTTCTCAGAAAGCTTCTTTCCAGATTTCATCTGAGGATATTTCCTTTTTCACCATAGCCCTCTATGGGCTTCCAAATATCACTTTGCCAATTCCACAAGAACTGTCTTAGCGAAAGGCTTCTTTTGGTTAAAGCTGTAACTCTGTGAGATGATTTCACAGAACACAAAGGAGTTTCTCAGAAAGCTTCTTTCTCTTTGTTATCGGAGGATATTTCCTTTGGCCCTATATTCTTCTAAGGGATCCGAAATATCTTTTCTCAGAGTCCACAGAAATAAGGCTAGAAAAGAGATCCACGAAATACAGATGTAACTCGGTGAGATGAATTAACTGAACACTAAGCAGGTTCTCAGAAAGCTTCTTTCCAGATTTCATCTGAGGATATTTCCTTTTTCACCATAGCCCTCAATGGGCTTCCAAATATCACTTTGCCAATTCCACAAGAACTGTCTTAGCGAAAGGCTTCTTGTGGTTTAAGCTGTAACTCTGTGAGATGATTTCACAGAACACAAAGGAGTTTCTCAGAAAGCTTCTTTCTCTTTGTTATCGGAGGATATTTCCTTTGGCCCTATATTCTTCTAAGGGATCCGAAATATCTGTTCTCAGATTCCACAGAAATAAGGCTAGCAAAGACATCCACGAAATACAGATGTAACTCTGTGAGATGAATTAACAGAACACTAAGCAGTTTCTCAGAAAGCTTCTTTCCAGATTTCATCTGAGGATATTTCCTTTTTCACCATAGCCCTCTATGGGCTTCCAAATATCACTTTGCCAATTCCACAAGAACGGTCTTAGCGAAAGGCTTCTTGAGGGGAAAGCTGAAACTCTGTGAGATGATTTCACAGAACACAAAGAAGTTTCTAAGAAAGCTTCTTTCTTTTTGTTATCGGAGGATATTTCCTTTGGCCCTATAGTTTTCAATGTGATCCGAAATATCTGTTTTCAGATTCCACAGAAGTAAGGCTAGCAAGGAGATCCACGAAATACAGATGTAACTCAGTGAGATGAATTAACAGAACACTAAGCAGTTTCTCAGAAAGCTTCTTTCCAGATTTCATCTGAGGATATTTCCTTTTTCACCAGAGCCCTCCATGAGCTTCCAAATATCACTTTGCCAATTCCACAACAACTGTCTTAGCGAAAGGCTTCTTGAGGGGAAAGCTGTAACTCTGTGAGATGATTTCAAAGAACACAAAGAAGTTTCTAAGAAAGCTTCTTTCTCTTTGTTATCGGAGGATATTTCCTTTGGCCCTATAGTCTTCAAAGGGATCCGAAATATCTGTTCTCAGATACCACAGAAATAACGCTAGCAAAGAGATCCACAAAATACAGATGTAACTCTGTGAGATGAATTAAAAGAACACTAAGCAGTCTCTCAGAAAGCTTCTTTCCAGATTTCATCTGAGGATATTTCCATTTTCACCATAGCCCTCTAAGGGCTTCCAAATATCACTTTGCCAATTCCACAAGAACTGTCTTAGCGAAAGTTTTCTTGAGGGGAAAGCTGTAACTCTGTGAGATGATTTCAGAGAACACAAAGAAATTTCTCAGAAAGCTTCTTTCTCTTTCTTATCGGAGGATATTTCCTTTGGCCCTATAGTCTTCTAAGGGATCCGAAATATCTGTTCTCAGATTCCAAGAAATAAGGCTAGCAAAGAGATCCACGAAATACAGATGTAACTCGGTGAGATGAATTAACAGAACACTAAGCAGTTTCTGAGAAAGCTTCTTTCCAGATTTCATCTGAGGATATTTCCTTTTTCACCATAGCCCTCTATGGGCTTCCAAATATTGCTTTGCCATTTCCACAACAACTGTCTTAGCGAAAGGCTTCTTGAGGGGAAAGCTGTAACTCTGTGAGATGATTTCACAGAACACAAAGTAGTTTCTCCGAACGCATCTTTCTCTTTGTTATCGGAGGATATTTCCTTTGGCCCTATAGTCTTCAAAGGGATCCGAAATATCTGTTCTCAGATTCCACAGAATAAAGGCTAGCAAAGAGATCCAGGAAATACAGATGTAACTCTGTGAGATGAATTGACAGAACACTAAGCAGTTTCTCAGAAAGCTTCTTTCCAGATTTCATCTGAGGATATTTCCTTTTTTAACAAAGCCCTCTAAGGGCTTCCAAATATCACTATGCCAATTCCACAAGAACTGTCTTAGCGAAAGGCTTCTTGAGGGGAAAGCTGAAACTCTGTGAGATGATTTCACAGATCACAAAGAAGTTTCTTAGAAAGCTTCTTTCTCTTTGTTATCGGAGGATATTTCCTTTGGCCCTATAGTCTTCAAAGGGATCCGAAATATCTGTTCTCAGATTCCAGAGAAATAAGGTTAGCAAAGAGATCCACGAAATACAGATGTAACTCTGTGAGATGAATTAACAGAACACTAAGCAGTTTCTCAGAAAGCTTCTTTCCAGATTTCATCTGAGGATATTTCCTTTTTCACCATAGCCCTCTATGGGCTTCCAAATATCACTCTGCCAATTCCACAAGAACTGTCTTAGCGAAAGGCTTCTTGAGGGGAAAGCCGTAACTCTGTGAGATGATTTCACAGAACACAAAGAAGTTTCTCAGAAAGCTTTTTTCTCTTTGTTATCGGAGGATATTTCCTTTGGCCCTATATTCTTCTAAGGGATCCGAAATATCTGTTCTCAGATACCACAGAAATAAGGCTAGCAAAGAGATCCACGAAATACAGATGTAACTCTGAGAGATGAATTAACAGAACACTAAGCAGTTTCTCAGAAACCTTCTTTCCAGATTTCATCGGAGGATATTTCTTTTTTCACCATAGCCCTCTATGGGCTTCCAAATATCACTCTGCCAATTCCACAAGAACTGTCTTAGCGAAAGGCTTCTTGAGGGAAAAGCTGTAACTCTGTGAGATGATTTCACAGAACACAAAGAAGTTTCTCAGAAAGCTTCTTTCTCTTTGTTATCGGAGGATATTTCCTTTGGCCCTATATTCTTCTGAGGGATCCGAAATATCTTTTTCAGATTCCACAGAAATAAGGCTAGAAAAGAGACCCACGAAATGCAGATGTAACTCGGTGAGATGAATTAACTGAACACTAAGCAGTTTCTCAGAAAGCTTCTTTCCAGATTTCATCTGAGGATATTTCCTTTTTCACCATAGCCCTCTTTGGGCTTCCAAATATCACTTTGCCAATTCCACAAGAACGGCCTTAGCGAAAGGCTTCTGGAGGGGAAATTGTAACTCTGTGAGATGATTTCAAACAACACAAAGAAGTTTCTAAGAAAGCTTCTTTCTCTTTGTTATTGGAGGATATTTCCTTTGGAACTATAGTCCTCTGAGGGATCCGAAATATCTGTTCTCAGATTCCACAGAAATAAGGTGAGCAAAGAAATCCACGAAATACAGATGTAACTCTGTGAGATGAATTAACAGAACACTTAGCAGTTTCTCAGAAAGCTTCTTTCCAGATTTCATCTGAGGATATTTCCTTTTTCAACATAGCCCTCCATGGGCTTCCAAATATCACTTTGCCAATTCCACAAGAACTGTCTTATTGAAAGGCTTCTTGAGGGGAAATCTGTAACTCTGTGAGATGATTTCAAAGAACACAAAGAAGTTTCTCAGAAAGATTCTTTCTCTTTCTTATCGGAGGATATTTCCTTTGGCCCTATATTCTTCTAAGGGATCCGAAATATCTGTTCTCAGATTCCACAGAAATAAGGCTAGCAAAGAGATCCACGATATTCAGATGTAACTCAGTGAGATGAATTAACAGAACACTAAGCAGTTTCTCAGAAAGCTTCTTTCCAGATTTCATCTGAGGATATTTCATTTTTCACCATAGCCCTCTATGCGCTTCCAAATATCACTTTGCCAATTCCACAAGAACTGTCGTAGAGAAAGGCTTCTTGAGGGGAAAGCTGTAACTCTGTGAGATGATTTCACAGAACACAAAGAAGTTTCTCAGAAAGCCTCTTTCTCTTTGTTATCGGAGGATATTTCCTTTGGCCCTATAGTCTTCAACGGGATCCGAAATAGCTGTTCTCAGATTCCACAGAAATTAGGCTAGCAAAGAGAACAACTAAATGCAGATGTAACTCTGTGAGATGAATTAACAGAACACTAAGCAGTTTCTCAGAAAGCTTCTTTCCAGATTTCATCTGAGGATATTTCCTTTTTCATCATAGCCCTCTATGGGCTTCCAAATATCACCTTGCCAATTCCACAAGAACTGTCTTAGCGAAAGGCTTCTTGACGGGAAAGATGTAACTCTGTGAGATGATTTCACTGAACACAAAGAAGTTTCTCAGAAAGCTTCTTTCTCTTTGATATCGGAGTTTATTTCCTTTTGCCCTACAGTCTTCAAAGGGTTCCGAAATATCTGGTCTCATTCCACAGAAATAAGACTAGCAAAGAGATCCACGAAATACAGATGTAACTCTGTGAGATGAATTAACAGAACACTAAGCAGTTTCTCAGAAAGCTTCTTTCCAGATTTCATCTGAGGATATTTCCTTTTTCATCATATCCCTCTATGCGCTTCCAAATATCACCTTGCTAATTCCACAAGAACTGTCTTAGCGAAAGGCTTCTTGAGGGAAAGCTGTAACTCTGAGTGATGATTTCACAGAACACAAAGAAGTTTCTCAGAAAGCTTCTTTCTCTTTGTTATCGGAGGATATTTCCTTTGACCCTATAGTCTTCTAAGGCATCCGAAATATCTGTTCCCAGATTCCACAGAAATAAGGCTAGCAAAGAAATCCACGAAATACAGATGTAACTCTGTGAGATGAATTAACAGAACACTAAGAAGTTTCTCAGAAAGCTTCTTTCCAGATTTCATCTGAGGATATTTCCTTTTTCACCGTAGCCCTCTATGGGCTTCCAAATATCACTTTGCCAATTCCACAAGAACTGTCTTAGCGAAAGGCTTCTTGAGTGGAAAGCTGTAACTCTGTGAGAAGATTTCACAGAACACAAAGAAGTTTCTCAGAAAGCTTCTTTCTCTTTGTTATCGGAATATATTTCCTTTGACCCTATAGTCTTCAAAGGGATCCGAAATATCTGTTCTCTGATTCCACAGAAATAAGGCTAGCAAAGAGATCCACGAAATACAGATGTAACTCTGTGAGATGAGTTAACAGAACACTAAGCAGTTTCTCAGAAAGCTTCTTTCCAGATTTCATCTGAGGATATTTCCTTTTTCACCATAGCCCTCCATGGGATTTCAAATATCACTTTGCCCATTCCACAAGAACTGTCTAAGCGAAAGGCTTCTTGAAGAGAAAGCTGTAACTCTGTGAGATGATTTCACAGAACAAAAAGAAATTTCTCAGAAAGCTTCTTTATCTTTGTTATCGGAGGATATTTCCTTTGGCCCTATAGTCTTCAACGGGATCCGAAATAGCTGTTCTCAGATTCCACAGAAATAAGGCTAGCAAAGAGATCAACTAAATACAGATGTAACTCTGTGAGATGAATTAACAGAACACTAAGCAGTTTCTCAGAAAGCTTCTTTCCAGATTTCATCTGAGGATATTTCCTTTTTCACCATAGCCCTCTATGGCCTTCCAAATATCACCTTGCCATTTCCACAAGAACTGTCTTAGCGAAAGGCTTCTTGAGGGGAAAGGTGTATCTCTGGGAGATGATTTCACAGAACACAAAGAAGTTTCTCAGAAAACTTCTTTCTCTTTGATATCTGAGTTTATTTCCTTTGGCCCTACAGTCTTCAAAGGGATCCGAAATATCTGTTTTCAGATTCCACAGAAATAAGGCTAGCAAACAGATCCACGAAATACAGATGTAACTCTGTGAGATGAATTAACAAAACACTAAGCAGTTTCTCAGAAAGCTTCTTTCCAGATTTCATCTGAGAACATATCCTTTTTCACCGTAGCCCTCTATGGGCTTCCAAATATCACTTTGCCAATTCCACAAGAAATGTCTTAGCGAAAGGCTTCTTGAGGGGAAAGCTGTAATTCTGTGAGATGATTTCACAGAACACAAAGAAGTTTCTCAGAAAGCTTCTTTCTCTTTGTTATCGGAGGATATTTCTTTTGGCCCTATAGTCTACTAAGGGATTCGAAATATCTGTTCTCAGATTCCGCAGAAATAAGGCTAGCAAAGAATTCCAAGAAACACAGATGTAACTCTGTGAGATGAATTAACAGAAGACTAAGCAGTTTCTCAGAAAGCTTCTTTCCAGATATCATCTGAGGATATTTCCTTTTTAACCCCAGTCCTCTATGGGCTTCCAAATATCACTTTGCCAATTCCACAAGAACTGTCTTAGCGAAAGGCTTCTTGTGGGTAAAGCTGTAACTCTGTGAGATGATTTCACAAAACACAAAGGAGTTTCTCAAGAAGCTTCTTTCTCTTTGTTATCGGAGGATATTTCCTTAGGCCCTATAGTCTTCAAAGAGATCCGAAATATCTCTTCTCATATTCCACAGAAATAACGCTAGCAAAGAGATCCACGAAATACGGATGTAACTCTGTGAGATGAATTAACAGAACACTAAGCAGTTTCTCAGAAAGCTTCTTTCCAGATTTCATCTGAGAACATTTCCTTTTTCAGCATAGCCCTCTATGGGCTTCCAAATATCACTTTGCCAATTCCACAACAACTGTCTTCGCGAAAGGCTTCTTGAGGTGTAAGCTGTAACTCTGTGAGATGATTTCACAGAACACAAAGAAGTTTCTTAGAAAGCTTCTTTCTCTTTGTTATCGGAGGATATTTCCTTTGGCCCTATAGTCTTCTAAGGGATCCGAAATATCTGTTCTCAGATTCCACAGAAATAACGCTAGCAAAGAGATGCACGAAATACAGATATAACTCTGTGAGATGAATTAACAGAACACTAAGCAGTTTCTCAGAAAGCTTCTTTCCAGATTTCAGCTGAGGATATTTCCTTTTTCACCAAAGCCCTCTATGCACTTCCAAATATCACTTTGCCAATTCCACAAGAACTGTCTTAGCGAAAGGCTTCTTGAGGGGAAAGCTGTAACTCTGTGAGATGATTTCACAGAACACAAAGAAGTTTCTTAGAAAGCTTCTTTCTCTTTGTTATCGGAGGATATTTCCTTTGGCCCTATAGTCTTCTAAGGGATCCGAAATATCTGTTCTCAGATTCCACAGAAATAAGGCTAGCAAAGAGATCCACGAAATGCAGATGTTACTCTGTGAGATGAATTAACAGAACACTAAGCAGTTTCTCAGAAAGCTTCTTTCCAGATTTCATCTGAGGATAATTCCTTTTTCACCGTAGCCCTCTATGCCCTTCCAAATATCACTTTGCCAATTCCACAAGAACTGTCTTAGCGAAAGGCGTCTTGAGGGGAAAGCTGTAACTCTGTGAGATGATTTCACAGAACACAAAGTAGTTTCTCAAGAAGCTTCTTTCTCTTTATTATCGGAGGATATTTCCTTTGGCCCTATAGTCTTCAAAGGGATCCGAAATATCTGTTCTCAGATTCCACAGAAATAACGCTAGCAAAGAGATCCACGAAATACAAATGTAACTCTTTGAGATGAATTAACAGAACACTAAGCAGTTTCTCAGAAAGCTTCTTTCCAGATTTCACCTGAGAACATTTCCTTTTTCAGCATAGCCCTCTATGGGCTTCCAAATATCACTTTGCCAATTCCACAACAACTGTGTTAGCGAAAGGCTTCTTGAGGGGAAAGCTGTAACTCTGTGAGATGATTTCACAGAACACAAAGAAGTTTCTTAGAAAGCCTCTTTCTCTTTGTATCGGAGGATATTTCCTTTGGCCCTATAGTCATCTAAGGGATCCGAAATATCTGTTCTCAGATTCTACAGAAATAACGCTAGCAAAGAGATCCACGAAATACAGATATAACTCTGTGAGATGAATTAACAGAACACTAAGCAGTTTCTCAGAAAGCTTCTTTCCAGATTTCATCTGAGGATATTTCCGTTTTCACCGTAGCCCTCTATGGGCTTCCAAATATCACTTTGCCAATTCCACAAGAACTGTCTTAGCGAAAGGTTTCTTGAGAGGAAAGCAGTAACTCTGTGAGATGATTTCACAGAACACAAAGAAGTTTCTCGGAAAGCTTCTTTCTCTTTGTTATCGGAGGATATTTCCTTTGGCCCTATAGTCTTCAACGGGATCCGAAATAGCTGTTCTCAGATTCCACAGAAATAAGGCTAGCAAAGAGATCAACTAAATACAGATGTAACTCTGTGAGATGAATTAACAGAACACTAAGCAGTTTCTCAGAAAGCTTCTTTCCAGATTTCATCTGAGGATATTTCCTTTTTCACCATAGCCCTCTATGGAATTCCAAATATCACCTTGCCAATTCCACAAGAACTGTCTTAGCGAAAGGCTTCTTGAGGGGAAAGCTGTATCTCTGTGAGATGATTTCACAGAACACAAAGAAGTTTCTCAGAAAGCTTCTTTCTCTTTGATATCTGTGTTTATTTCCTTTGGCCCTACAGTCTCAAAGGGATCCGAAATACCTGTTTTCAGATTCCACAGAAATAAGGCTAGCAAACAGATCCACGAAATACAGATGTAACTCTGTGAGATGAATTAACAGAACACTAAGCAGTTTCTCAGAAAGCTTCTTTCCAGATTTCATCTGAGAACATTTCCTTTTTCACCGTAGCCCTCTATGGGCTTACAAATATCACTTTGCCAATTCGAAAAGAACTGTCTTAGCGAAAGGCTCCTTGAGGGGAATGCTGTCACTCTGTGAGATGATTTCACAGAACACAACGAAGTTTCTCAGAAAGCTTCTTTCTCTTTGTTATCGGAGGATATTTCCTTTGGCCCTATAGTCTTCTAAGGGATCCGAAATATCTGTTCCCAGATTCCACAGAAACAAGGCTACCAAAGAGATCCACGAAATTCATATGTAACTCTGTGAGTTGAATTAAGAGAACACTAAGCAGTTTCTCAGAAAGCTTCTTTCCAGATTTCATCTGAGGATATTTCCTTTTTCACCATAGCCCTCTATGGGATTCCAAATATCACTTTGCCAATACCACAAGAACTGTCTTAGCGAAAGGCTTCTTGAGGGGAAAGCTGTAACTCTGTGAGATGATTTCACAGATCACAAAGGAGTTTCTCAGAAAGCTTCTTTCTTTTTGTTATCGGAGGATATTTCCTTTGACCCTATAGTCTTCTAAGGGATCCGAAATATCTATTCTCAGATTCCACGGAAATAAGGCTAGCAAAGAATTCCAAGAAATACAGATGTAACTCTGTGAGATGAATTAACAGAACACTAAGCAGTTTCTCAGAAAGCTTCTTTCCAGATTTCACCTGAGAACATTTCCTTTTTCAGCATAGCCCTCTATGGGCTTCCAAATATCACTTTGCCAATTCCACAACAACTGTGTTAGCGAAAGGCTTCTTGAGGGGAAAGCTGTAACTCTGTGAGATGATTTCACAGAACACAAAGAAGTTTCTTAGAAAGCTGCTTTCTCTTTGTATCGGAGGATATTTCCTTTGGCCCTATAGTCATCTAAGGGATCCGAAATATCTGTTCTCAGATTCTACAGAAATAACGCTAGCAAAGAGATCCACGAAATACAGATATAACTCTGTGAGATGAATTAACAGAACACTAAGCAGTTTCTCAGAAAGCTTCTTTCCAGATTTCATCTGAGGATATTTCCGTTTTCACCGTAGCCCTCTATGGGCTTCCAAATATCACTTTGCCAATTCCACAAGAACTGTCTTAGCGAAAGGTTTCTTGAGAGGAAAGCAGTAACTCTGTGAGATGATTTCACAGAACACAAAGAAGTTTCTCGGAAAGCTTCTTTCTCTTTGTTATCGGAGGATATTTCCTTTGGCCCTATAGTCTTCAACGGGATCCGAAATAGCTGTTCTCAGATTCCACAGAAATAAGGCTAGCAAAGAGATCAACTAAATACAGATGTAACTCTGTGAGATGAATTAACAGAACACTAAGCAGTTTCTCAGAAAGCTTCTTTCCAGATTTCATCTGAGGATATTTCCTTTTTCACCATAGCCCTCTATGGAATTCCAAATATCACCTTGCCAATTCCACAAGAACTGTCTTAGCGAAAGGCTTCTTGAGGGGAAAGCTGTATCTCTGTGAGATGATTTCACAGAACACAAAGAAGTTTCTCAGAAAGCTTCTTTCTCTTTGATATCTGTGTTTATTTCCTTTGGCCCTACAGTCTCAAAGGGATCCGAAATACCTGTTTTCAGATTCCACAGAAATAAGGCTAGCAAACAGATCCACGAAATACAGATGTAACTCTGTGAGATGAATTAACAGAACACTAAGCAGTTTCTCAGAAAGCTTCTTTCCAGATTTCATCTGAGAACATTTCCTTTTTCACCGTAGCCCTCTATGGGCTTACAAATATCACTTTGCCAATTCGAAAAGAACTGTCTTAGCGAAAGGCTCCTTGAGGGGAATGCTGTCACTCTGTGAGATGATTTCACAGAACACAACGAAGTTTCTCAGAAAGCTTCTTTCTCTTTGTTATCGGAGGATATTTCCTTTGGCCCTATAGTCTTCTAAGGGATCCGAAATATCTGTTCCCAGATTCCACAGAAACAAGGCTACCAAAGAGATCCACGAAATTCATATGTAACTCTGTGAGTTGAATTAAGAGAACACTAAGCAGTTTCTCAGAAAGCTTCTTTCCAGATTTCATCTGAGGATATTTCCTTTTTCACCATAGCCCTCTATGGGATTCCAAATATCACTTTGCCAATACCACAAGAACTGTCTTAGCGAAAGGCTTCTTGAGGGGAAAGCTGTAACTCTGTGAGATGATTTCACAGATCACAAAGGAGTTTCTCAGAAAGCTTCTTTCTTTTTGTTATCGGAGGATATTTCCTTTGACCCTATAGTCTTCTAAGGGATCCGAAATATCTATTCTCAGATTCCACGGAAATAAGGCTAGCAAAGAATTCCAAGAAATACAGATGTAACTCTGTGAGATGAATTAACAGAACACTAAGCAGTTTCTCAGAAAGCTTCTTTCCAGATATCATCTGAGGATATTTCCTTTTTAACCCCAGTCCTCCATGGGCTTCCAAATATAACTTTGCCAATTCCACAAGAACTGTCTTAGCGAAAGGATTCTTGTGGGTAAAGCTGTAACTCTGTGAGATGATTTCACAAAACACAAAGGAGTTTCTCAAGAACCTTCTTTCTCTTTGTTATCGGAGGATATTTCCTTTGGCCCTATAGTCTTCAAAGAGATCCGAAATATCTGTTCTCATATTCCACAGAAATAACGCTAGCAAAGAGATCCACGAAATACAGATGTAACTCTGTGAGATGAATTAACAGAACACTAAGCAGTTTCTCAGAAAGCTTCTTTCCAGATTTCATCTGAGAACATTTCCTTTTTCACCATAGCCCTCTATGCACTTCCACATATCACTTTGCCAATTCCACAAGAACTGTCTTAGCGAAAGGCTTCTTGAGGGGAAAGTTGTAACTCTGTGAGATGATTTCACAGAACACAAAGAAGTTTCTTAGAAAGCTTCTTTCTCTTTGTTATCGGAGGATATTTCCTTTGGCCCTATAGTCTTCTAAGGGATCCGAAATATCTGTTCTCAGATTCCACAGAAATAACGCTAGCAAAGAGATCCACGAAATACAGATGTAACACTGTGAGGTGAATTAACAGAACACTAAGCAGTTTCTCAGAAAGCTTCTTTCCAGATTTCATCTGAGAACATTTCCTTTTTCAGCATAGCCCTCTATGGGCTTCCAAATATCACTTTGTCAATTCCACAACAACTGTCGCAGCGAAAGGCTTCTTGAGGGGATAGCTATAACTCTGTGAGATGATTTTACAGAACACAAAGAAGTTTCTAAAAGCTTCTTTCTCTTTGTTATCGGAGTATATTTCCTTTGGCCCTAGCGTCTTCAAAGGGATCCAAAATATCTGTTCTCAGATTCCACAGAAATAACGCTAGCAAAGAGATCCACGAAATACAGATGTAATTCTGTGAGATGAATTAACGGAACACTAAGCAGTTTCTCAGAAAGCTTCTTCCAGATTTCATCTGAGGATATTTCCTTTTTCAACACAGCCCTCTATGCACTTCCAAACATCACTTTGCCAATTCCACCAGAACTGTCTTAGCGAAAGGCTTCTTGAGGGGAAAGCTGTAACTCTGTGAGATGATTTCACAGAACACAAAGAATTTTCTCAGAAAGCTTCTTTCTCTTTGTTATCGGAGTATATTTCCTTTGGCAATAGAGTCTTCAAAGGGATCCAAAATATCTGTTCTCAGATTCCACAGAAATAAGGCTAGCAAAGAGATCCACAAAATACAGATGTAACACTGTGAGATGAATTAAAAGAACACTAAGCAGTTTCTCAGAAAGCTTCTTTCCAGATTTCATCTGAGGATAATTCCTTTTTCACCATAGCCCTCTATGCCCTTCCAAATATCACTTTGCCAATTCCACAAGAACTGTCTTAGCGAAAGGCTTCTTGAGAGGAAAGCTGAAACTCTGTGAGATGATTACACAGAACACAAAGAAGTTTCTCAGAAAGCTTCTTTCTCTTTGTTATCGGAGGATATTTCCTTTGGCCCTATAGTCTTCTAAGGGATCCGAAATATCTATTCTCAGATTCAACAGAAATAAGGCTAGCAAAGAATTCCACGAAATACAGACGTAACTCTGTGAGATGAATTAACAGAAGACTAAGCAGTTTCTCAGAAAGCTTCTTTCCAGATTTCATCTGAGGATACTTCCTTTTTCACCACAGCCCTCTATGGGCTTTCAAATATCACTTTACCAATTCCACAAGAACTGTCTTAGCGAAAGGCTTCTTGTGGGTAAAGCTGTAACTCTGTGAGATGATTTCACAGAACACAAAGGAGTTTCTCAAAAAGCTTCTTTCTCTTTGTTATCGGAGGATATTTCCTTTGGCCCTATAGTCTTCTAAGGTATCCGAAATATCTGTTCTCAGATTCCAAAGAAATAAGGCTAGCAAAGAGATCCACGAAATACAGATGTAACTCTGTGAGATGAATGAACAGAACACTAAGCAGTTTCTCAGAAAGCATCTTTCCAGATTTCATCTGAGGATATTTCCTTTTTCACCATAGCCCTCTATGGGCTTCCAAATATCACTTTGCCAATTCCACAAGAACTGTCTTAGCGAAAGGCTTCTTGAGGGGAAAGCTATAACTCTGTGAGATGATTTCACAGAACACAAAGAAGTTTCTCAGAAAGCTTCTTTCTCTTTGTTATCGGAGGATATTTCCTTTGGCCCTATATTCTTCTAAGGGATCCGAAATATCTGTTCTCAGATCCCACAGAAATAAGGCTAGCAAATAGATCCACGAAATACAGATGTAACTCTGTGAGATGAATTAACAGAACACTAAGCAGTTTCTCAGAAAGCTTCTTTCCAATTTTCATCGGAGGATATTTCCTTTATCACCATAGCTCTCTATGGGCTTCCAAATATCACTTTGCCAATTCCACAACAACTGTCTTAGCGAAAGGCTTCTTGAGGGGAAAGCTGTAACTCTGTGAGATGATTTCACAGAACACAAAGAAGTTTCTCAGAAAGCTTCTTTCTCTTTGTTATCGGAGGATATTTTCTTTGGCCCTACAGTCTTCAAAGGGATCCGAAATATCTGTTCTCAGATTCCAGAGAAATAAGGCTAGCAAAGAGATCCACGAAATACAGATGTAACTCTGTGAGATGCATTAACAGAACACTAAGCAGTTTCTGAGAAAGCTTCTTTCCAGATTTCTTCTGAGGATAATTTCATTTTTAACCATAGCCCTATATGGGCTTCCAAATATCACTTTGCCAATTCCACAACAACTGTCTTAGCGAAAGGCTTCTTGAGGGGAAAGCTGTAACTCTGTGAGATGATTTCACAGATCACAAAGAAGTTTCTCCGAAAGCATCTTTCTCTTTGTTATCGGAGGATATTTCCTTTGGCCCTATAGTCTTCAAAGGGATCCGAAATATCTGTTCTCAGATTCCACAGAAATAAGGCTAGCAAAGAGATCCTCGAAATACAGATGTAACTCTGTGAGATGAATTAACAGAACACTAAGCAGTTTCTCAGAAAGCTTCTTTCCAGATTTCATCGGAGGATATTTCCTTTATCACCATAGCTCTCTATGGGGTTCCAAATATCACTTTTTCAATTCCACAACAACTGTCTTAGCGAAAGGCTTCTTGAGGGAAAAGCTGTAACTCTGTGAGATGATTTCACAGAACACAAAGAAGTTTTTCAGAAAGCATCTTTCTCTTTGTTATCGCAGAATATTTCCTTTGGCCCTATAGTCTTCAAAGGAATCTGAAATATCTGTTCTCAGATTCCACAGAAATAAGGCTAGCAAAGAAATCCACGAAATACAGATGTAACTATGTGAGATGAATTAACAGAACACTAAGCCGTTTCTCAGAAAGCTTCTTTCCAGATTTCATTTGAGGATATTTCCTTTATCACCATAGCCCTCTATGGGCTTCCAAATAACACTTTGCCAATTCCACAAGAACTGTCTTAGCGAAAGGCTTCTTGAGGGAAAAGCTGTAACTCTGTGAGATGATTTCAGAGAACACAAAGAAGTTTTTCAGAAAGCATCTTTCTCTTTGTTATCGCAGAATATTTCCTTTGGCCCTATAGTCTTCAAAGGAATCTGAAATATCTGTTCTCTGATTCCACAGAAATAAGGCTAGCAAAGAAATCCACGAAATACAGATGTAACTATGTGAGATGAATTAACAGAACACTAAGCAGTTTCTCAGAAAGCTTCTTTCCAGATTTCATCTGAGGATATTTCCTTTTTCACCATAGCCCTCTATGGGCTTCCAAATATCACTTTGCCAATTCCACAAGAACTGTCTTAGCGAAAGGCTTCTTTTGGTTAAAGCTGTAACTCTGTGAGATGATTTCACAGAACACAAAGGAGTTTCTCAGAAAGCTTCTTTCTCTTTGTTATCGGAGGATATTTCCTTTGGCCCTATATTCTTCTAAGGGATCCGAAATATCTTTTCTCAGAGTCCACAGAAATAAGGCTAGAAAAGAGATCCACGAAATACAGATGTAACTCGGTGAGATGAATTAACTGAACACTAAGCAGGTTCTCAGAAAGCTTCTTTCCAGATTTCATCTGAGGATATTTCCTTTTTCACCATAGCCCTCAATGGGCTTCCAAATATCACTTTGCCAATTCCACAAGAACTGTCTTAGCGAAAGGCTTCTTGTGGTTTAAGCTGTAACTCTGTGAGATGATTTCACAGAACACAAAGGAGTTTCTCAGAAAGCTTCTTTCTCTTTGTTATCGGAGGATATTTCCTTTGGCCCTATATTCTTCTAAGGGATCCGAAATATCTGTTCTCAGATTCCACAGAAATAAGGCTAGCAAAGACATCCACGAAATACAGATGTAACTCTGTGAGATGAATTAACAGAACACTAAGCAGTTTCTCAGAAAGCTTCTTTCCAGATTTCATCTGAGGATATTTCCTTTTTCACCATAGCCCTCTATGGGCTTCCAAATATCACTTTGCCAATTCCACAAGAACGGTCTTAGCGAAAGGCTTCTTGAGGGGAAAGCTGAAACTCTGTGAGATGATTTCACAGAACCCAAAGAAGTTTCTAAGAAAGCTTCTTTCTTTTTGTTATCGGAGGATATTTCCTTTGGCCCTATAGTTTTCAATGTGATCCGAAATATCTGTTTTCAGATTCCACAGAAGTAAGGCTAGCAAGGAGATCCACGAAATACAGATGTAACTCAGTGAGATGAATTAACAGAACACTAAGCAGTTTCTCAGAAAGCTTCTTTCCAGATTTCATCTGAGGATATTTCCTTTTTCACCAGAGCCCTCCATGAGCTTCCAAATATCACTTTGCCAATTCCACAACAACTGTCTTAGCGAAAGGCTTCTTGAGGGGAAAGCTGTAACTCTGTGAGATGATTTCAAAGAACACAAAGAAGTTTCTAAGAAAGCTTCTTTCTCTTTGTTATCGGAGGATATTTCCTTTGGCCCTATAGTCTTCAAAGGGATCCGAAATATCTGTTCTCAGATACCACAGAAATAACGCTAGCAAAGAGATCCACAAAATACAGATGTAACTCTGTGAGATGAATTAAAAGAACACTAAGCAGTCTCTCAGAAAGCTTCTTTCCAGATTTCATCTGAGGATATTTCCTTTTTCACCATAGCCCTCTAAGGGCTTCCAAATATCACTTTGCCAATTCCACAAGAACTGTCTTAGCGAAAGTTTTCTTGAGGGGAAAGCTGTAACTCTGTGAGATGATTTCAGAGAACACAAAGAAATTTCTCAGAAAGCTTCTTTCTCTTTCTTATCGGAGGATATTTCCTTTGGCCCTATAGTCTTCTAAGGGATCCGAAATATCTGTTCTCAGATTCCAAGAAATAAGGCTAGCAAAGAGATCCACGAAATACAGATGTAACTCGGTGAGATGAATTAACAGAACACTAAGCAGTTTCTGAGAAAGCTTCTTTCCAGATTTCATCTGAGGATATTTCCTTTTTCACCATAGCCCTCTATGGGCTTCCAAATATTGCTTTGCCATTTCCACAACAACTGTCTTAGCGAAAGGCTTCTTGAGGGGAAAGCTGTAACTCTGTGAGATGATTTCACAGAACACAAAGTAGTTTCTCCGAACGCATCTTTCTCTTTGTTATCGGAGGATATTTCCTTTGGCCCTATAGTCTTCAAAGGGATCCGAAATATCTGTTCTCAGATTCCACAGAATAAAGGCTAGCAAAGAGATCCAGGAAATACAGATGTAACTCTGTGAGATGAATTGACAGAACACTAAGCAGTTTCTCAGAAAGCTTCTTTCCAGATTTCATCTGAGGATATTTCCTTTTTTAACAAAGCCCTCTAAGGGCTTCCAAATATCACTATGCCAATTCCACAAGAACTGTCTTAGCGAAAGGCTTCTTGAGGGGAAAGCTGAAACTCTGTGAGATGATTTCACAGATCACAAAGAAGTTTCTTAGAAAGCTTCTTTCTCTTTGTTATCGGAGGATATTTCCTTTGGCCCTATAGTCTTCAAAGGGATCCGAAATATCTGTTCTCAGATTCCAGAGAAATAAGGTTAGCAAAGAGATCCACGAAATACAGATGTAACTCTGTGAGATGAATTAACAGAACACTAAGCAGTTTCTCAGAAAGCTTCTTTCCAGATTTCATCTGAGGATATTTCCTTTTTCACCATAGCCCTCTATGGGCTTCCAAATATCACTCTGCCAATTCCACAAGAACTGTCTTAGCGAAAGGCTTCTTGAGGGGAAAGCCGTAACTCTGTGAGATGATTTCACAGAACACAAAGAAGTTTCTCAGAAAGCTTTTTTCTCTTTGTTATCGGAGGATATTTCCTTTGGCCCTATATTCTTCTAAGGGATCCGAAATATCTGTTCTCAGATACCACAGAAATAAGGCTAGCAAAGAGATCCACGAAATACAGATGTAACTCTGAGAGATGAATTAACAGAACACTAAGCAGTTTCTCAGAAACCTTCTTTCCAGATTTCATCGGAGGATATTTCTTTTTTCACCATAGCCCTCTATGGGCTTCCAAATATCACTCTGCCAATTCCACAAGAACTGTCTTAGCGAAAGGCTTCTTGAGGGAAAAGCTGTAACTCTGTGAGATGATTTCACAGAACACAAAGAAGTTTCTCAGAAAGCTTCTTTCTCTTTGTTATCGGAGGATATTTCCTTTGGCCCTATATTCTTCTGAGGGATCCGAAATATCTTTTTCAGATTCCACAGAAATAAGGCTAGAAAAGAGACCCACGAAATGCAGATGTAACTCGGTGAGATGAATTAACTGAACACTAAGCAGTTTCTCAGAAAGCTTCTTTCCAGATTTCATCTGAGGATATTTCCTTTTTCACCATAGCCCTCTTTGGGCTTCCAAATATCACTTTGCCAATTCCACAAGAACGGCCTTAGCGAAAGGCTTCTGGAGGGGAAATTGTAACTCTGTGAGATGATTTCAAACAACACAAAGAAGTTTCTAAGAAAGCTTCTTTCTCTTTGTTATTGGAGGATATTTCCTTTGGAACTATAGTCCTCTGAGGGATCCGAAATATCTGTTCTCAGATTCCACAGAAATAAGGTGAGCAAAGAAATCCACGAAATACAGATGTAACTCTGTGAGATGAATTAACAGAACACTTAGCAGTTTCTCAGAAAGCTTCTTTCCAGATTTCATCTGAGGATATTTCCTTTTTCAACATAGCCCTCCATGGGCTTCCAAATATCACTTTGCCAATTCCACAAGAACTGTCTTATTGAAAGGCTTCTTGAGGGGAAATCTGTAACTCTGTGAGATGATTTCAAAGAACACAAAGAAGTTTCTCAGAAAGATTCTTTCTCTTTCTTATCGGAGGATATTTCCTTTGGCCCTATATTCTTCTAAGGGATCCGAAATATCTGTTCTCAGATTCCACAGAAATAAGGCTAGCAAAGAGATCCACGATATTCAGATGTAACTCAGTGAGATGAATTAACAGAACACTAAGCAGTTTCTCAGAAAGCTTCTTTCCAGATTTCATCTGAGGATATTTCATTTTTCACCATAGCCCTCTATGCGCTTCCAAATATCACTTTGCCAATTCCACAAGAACTGTCGTAGAGAAAGGCTTCTTGAGGGGAAAGCTGTAACTCTGTGAGATGATTTCACAGAACACAAAGAAGTTTCTCAGAAAGCCTCTTTCTCTTTGTTATCGGAGGATATTTCCTTTGGCCCTATAGTCTTCAACGGGATCCGAAATAGCTGTTCTCAGATTCCACAGAAATTAGGCTAGCAAAGAGAACAACTAAATGCAGATGTAACTCTGTGAGATGAATTAACAGAACACTAAGCAGTTTCTCAGAAAGCTTCTTTCCAGATTTCATCTGAGGATATTTCCTTTTTCATCATAGCCCTCTATGGGCTTCCAAATATCACCTTGCCAATTCCACAAGAACTGTCTTAGCGAAAGGCTTCTTGACGGGAAAGATGTAACTCTGTGAGATGATTTCACTGAACACAAAGAAGTTTCTCAGAAAGCTTCTTTCTCTTTGATATCGGAGTTTATTTCCTTTTGCCCTACAGTCTTCAAAGGGTTCCGAAATATCTGGTCTCATTCCACAGAAATAAGACTAGCAAAGAGATCCACGAAATACAGATGTAACTCTGTGAGATGAATTAACAGAACACTAAGCAGTTTCTCAGAAAGCTTCTTTCCAGATTTCATCTGAGGATATTTCCTTTTTCATCATATCCCTCTATGCGCTTCCAAATATCACCTTGCTAATTCCACAAGAACTGTCTTAGCGAAAGGCTTCTTGAGGGAAAGCTGTAACTCTGAGTGATGATTTCACAGAACACAAAGAAGTTTCTCAGAAAGCTTCTTTCTCTTTGTTATCGGAGGATATTTCCTTTGACCCTATAGTCTTCTAAGGCATCCGAAATATCTGTTCCCAGATTCCACAGAAATAAGGCTAGCAAAGAAATCCACGAAATACAGATGTAACTCTGTGAGATGAATTAACAGAACACTAAGAAGTTTCTCAGAAAGCTTCTTTCCAGATTTCATCTGAGGATATTTCCTTTTTCACCGTAGCCCTCTATGGGCTTCCAAATATCACTTTGCCAATTCCACAAGAACTGTCTTAGCGAAAGGCTTCTTGAGTGGAAAGCTGTAACTCTGTGAGAAGATTTCACAGAACACAAAGAAGTTTCTCAGAAAGCTTCTTTCTCTTTGTTATCGGAATATATTTCCTTTGACCCTATAGTCTTCAAAGGGATCCGAAATATCTGTTCTCAGATTCCACAGAAATAAGGCTAGCAAAGAGATCCACGAAATACAGATGTAACTCTGTGAGATGAGTTAACAGAACACTAAGCAGTTTCTCAGAAAGCTTCTTTCCAGATTTCATCTGAGGATATTTCCTTTTTCACCATAGCCCTCCATGGGATTTCAAATATCACTTTGCCCATTCCACAAGAACTGTCTAAGCGAAAGGCTTCTTGAAGAGAAAGCTGTAACTCTGTGAGATGATTTCAAAGAACACAAAGAAATTTCTCAGAAAGCTTCTTTATCTTTGTTATCGGAGGATATTTCCTTTGGCCCTATAGTCTTCAACGGGATCCGAAATAGCTGTTCTCAGATTCCACAGAAATAAGGCTAGCAAAGAGATCAACTAAATACAGATGTAACTCCGTGAGATGAATTAACAGAACACTAAGCAGTTTCTCAGAAAGCTTCTTTCCAGATTTCATCTGAGGATATTTCCTTTTTCACCATAGCCCTCTATGGCCTTCCAAATATCACCTTGCCATTTCCACAAGAACTGTCTTAGCGAAAGGCTTCTTGAGGGGAAAGGTGTATCTCTGGGAGATGATTTCACAGAACACAAAGAAGTTTCTCAGAAAACTTCTTTCTCTTTGATATCTGAGTTTATTTCCTTTGGCCCTACAGTCTTCAAAGGGATCCGAAATATCTGTTTTCAGATTCCACAGAAATAAGGCTAGCAAACAGATCCACGAAATACAGATGTAACTCTGTGAGATGAATTAACAAAACACTAAGCAGTTTCTCAGAAAGCTTCTTTCCAGATTTCATCTGAGAACATTTCCTTTTTCACCGTAGCCCTCTATGGGCTTCCAAATATCACTTTGCCAATTCCACAAGAAATGTCTTAGCGAAAGGCTTCTTGAGGGGAAAGCTGTAATTCTGTGAGATGATTTCACAGAACACAAAGAAGTTTCTCAGAAAGCTTCTTTCTCTTTGTTATCGGAGGATATTTCTTTTGGCCCTATAGTCTACTAAGGGATTCGAAATATCTGTTCTCAGATTCCGCAGAAATAAGGCTAGCAAAGAATTCCAAGAAACACAGATGTAACTCTGTGAGATGAATTAACAGAAGACTAAGCAGTTTCTCAGAAAGCTTCTTTCCAGATATCATCTGAGGATATTTCCTTTTTAACCCCAGTCCTCTATGGGCTTCCAAATATCACTTTGCCAATTCCACAAGAACTGTCTTAGCGAAAGGCTTCTTGTGGGTAAAGCTGTAACTCTGTGAGATGATTTCACAAAACACAAAGGAGTTTCTCAAGAAGCTTCTTTCTCTTTGTTATCGGAGGATATTTCCTTAGGCCCTATAGTCTTCAAAGAGATCCGAAATATCTCTTCTCATATTCCACAGAAATAACGCTAGCAAAGAGATCCACGAAATACGGATGTAACTCTGTGAGATGAATTAACAGAACACTAAGCAGTTTCTCAGAAAGCTTCTTTCCAGATTTCATCTGAGAACATTTCCTTTTTCAGCATAGCCCTCTATGGGCTTCCAAATATCACTTTGCCAATTCCACAACAACTGTCTTCGCGAAAGGCTTCTTGAGGTGTAAGCTGTAACTCTGTGAGATGATTTCACAGAACACAAAGAAGTTTCTTAGAAAGCTTCTTTCTCTTTGTTATCGGAGGATATTTCCTTTGGCCCTATAGTCTTCTAAGGGATCCGAAATATCTGTTCTCAGATTCCACAGAAATAACGCTAGCAAAGAGATGCACGAAATACAGATATAACTCTGTGAGATGAATTAACAGAACACTAAGCAGTTTCTCAGAAAGCTTCTTTCCAGATTTCAGCTGAGGATATTTCCTTTTTCACCAAAGCCCTCTATGCACTTCCAAATATCACTTTGCCAATTCCACAAGAACTGTCTTAGCGAAAGGCTTCTTGAGGGGAAAGCTGTAACTCTGTGAGATGATTTCACAGAACACAAAGAAGTTTCTTAGAAAGCTTCTTTCTCTTTGTTATCGGAGGATATTTCCTTTGGCCCTATAGTCTTCTAAGGGATCCGAAATATCTGTTCTCAGATTCCACAGAAATAAGGCTAGCAAAGAGATCCACGAAATGCAGATGTTACTCTGTGAGATGAATTAACAGAACACTAAGCAGTTTCTCAGAAAGCTTCTTTCCAGATTTCATCTGAGGATAATTCCTTTTTCACCGTAGCCCTCTATGCCCTTCCAAATATCACTTTGCCAATTCCACAAGAACTGTCTTAGCGAAAGGCGTCTTGAGGGGAAAGCTGTAACTCTGTGAGATGATTTCACAGAACACAAAGTAGTTTCTCAAGAAGCTTCTTTCTCTTTATTATCGGAGGATATTTCCTTTGGCCCTATAGTCTTCAAAGGGATCCGAAATATCTGTTCTCAGATTCCACAGAAATAACGCTAGCAAAGAGATCCACGAAATACAAATGTAACTCTTTGAGATGAATTAACAGAACACTAAGCAGTTTCTCAGAAAGCTTCTTTCCAGATTTCACCTGAGAACATTTCCTTTTTCAGCATAGCCCTCTATGGGCTTCCAAATATCACTTTGCCAATTCCACAACAACTGTGTTAGCGAAAGGCTTCTTGAGGGGAAAGCTGTAACTCTGTGAGATGATTTCACAGAACACAAAGAAGTTTCTTAGAAAGCTGCTTTCTCTTTGTATCGGAGGATATTTCCTTTGGCCCTATAGTCATCTAAGGGATCCGAAATATCTGTTCTCAGATTCTACAGAAATAACGCTAGCAAAGAGATCCACGAAATACAGATATAACTCTGTGAGATGAATTAACAGAACACTAAGCAGTTTCTCAGAAAGCTTCTTTCCAGATTTCATCTGAGGATATTTCCGTTTTCACCGTAGCCCTCTATGGGCTTCCAAATATCACTTTGCCAATTCCACAAGAACTGTCTTAGCGAAAGGTTTCTTGAGAGGAAAGCAGTAACTCTGTGAGATGATTTCACGGAACACAAAGAAGTTTCTCGGAAAGCTTCTTTCTCTTTGTTATCGGAGGATATTTCCTTTGGCCCTATAGTCTTCAACGGGATCCGAAATAGCTGTTCTCAGATTCCACAGAAATAAGGCTAGCAAAGAGATCAACTAAATACAGATGTAACTCTGTGAGATGAATTAACAGAACACTAAGCAGTTTCTCAGAAAGCTTCTTTCCAGATTTCATCTGAGGATATTTCCTTTTTCACCATAGCCCTCTATGGAATTCCAAATATCACCTTGCCAATTCCACAAGAACTGTCTTAGCGAAAGGCTTCTTGAGGGGAAAGCTGTATCTCTGTGAGATGATTTCACAGAACACAAAGAAGTTTCTCAGAAAGCTTCTTTCTCTTTGATATCTGTGTTTATTTCCTTTGGCCCTACAGTCTCAAAGGGATCCGAAATACCTGTTTTCAGATTCCACAGAAATAAGGCTAGCAAACAGATCCACGAAATACAGATGTAACTCTGTGAGATGAATTAACAGAACACTAAGCAGTTTCTCAGAAAGCTTCTTTCCAGATTTCATCTGAGAACATTTCCTTTTTCACCGTAGCCCTCTATGGGCTTACAAATATCACTTTGCCAATTCGAAAAGAACTGTCTTAGCGAAAGGCTCCTTGAGGGGAATGCTGTCACTCTGTGAGATGATTTCACAGAACACAACGAAGTTTCTCAGAAAGCTTCTTTCTCTTTGTTATCGGAGGATATTTCCTTTGGCCCTATAGTCTTCTAAGGGATCCGAAATATCTGTTCCCAGATTCCACAGAAACAAGGCTACCAAAGAGATCCACGAAATTCATATGTAACTCTGTGAGTTGAATTAAGAGAACACTAAGCAGTTTCTCAGAAAGCTTCTTTCCAGATTTCATCTGAGGATATTTCCTTTTTCACCATAGCCCTCTATGGGATTCCAAATATCACTTTGCCAATACCACAAGAACTGTCTTAGCGAAAGGCTTCTTGAGGGGAAAGCTGTAACTCTGTGAGATGATTTCACAGATCACAAAGGAGTTTCTCAGAAAGCTTCTTTCTTTTTGTTATCGGAGGATATTTCCTTTGACCCTATAGTCTTCTAAGGGATCCGAAATATCTATTCTCAGATTCCACGGAAATAAGGCTAGCAAAGAATTCCAAGAAATACAGATGTAACTCTGTGAGATGAATTAACAGAACACTAAGCAGTTTCTCAGAAAGCTTCTTTCCAGATATCATCTGAGGATATTTCCTTTTTAACCCCAGTCCTCCATGGGCTTCCAAATATAACTTTGCCAATTCCACAAGAACTGTCTTAGCGAAAGGATTCTTGTGGGTAAAGCTGTAACTCTGTGAGATGATTTCACAAAACACAAAGGAGTTTCTCAAGAACCTTCTTTCTCTTTGTTATCGGAGGATATTTCCTTTGGCCCTATAGTCTTCAAAGAGATCCGAAATATCTGTTCTCATATTCCACAGAAATAACGCTAGCAAAGAGATCCACGAAATACAGATGTAACTCTGTGAGATGAATTAACAGAACACTAAGCAGTTTCTCAGAAAGCTTCTTTCCAGATTTCATCTGAGAACATTTCCTTTTTCACCATAGCCCTCTATGCACTTCCACATATCACTTTGCCAATTCCACAAGAACTGTCTTAGCGAAAGGCTTCTTGAGGGGAAAGTTGTAACTCTGTGAGATGATTTCACAGAACACAAAGAAGTTTCTTAGAAAGCTTCTTTCTCTTTGTTATCGGAGGATATTTCCTTTGGCCCTATAGTCTTCTAAGGGATCCGAAATATCTGTTCTCAGATTCCACAGAAATAACGCTAGCAAAGAGATCCACGAAATACAGATGTAACACTGTGAGGTGAATTAACAGAACACTAAGCAGTTTCTCAGAAAGCTTCTTTCCAGATTTCATCTGAGAACATTTCCTTTTTCAGCATAGCCCTCTATGGGCTTCCAAATATCACTTTGTCAATTCCACAACAACTGTCGCAGCGAAAGGCTTCTTGAGGGGATAGCTATAACTCTGTGAGATGATTTCACAGAACACAAAGAAGTTTCTAAAAGCTTCTTTCTCTTTGTTATCGGAGTATATTTCCTTTGGCCCTAGCGTCTTCAAAGGGATCCAAAATATCTGTTCTCAGATTCCACAGAAATAACGCTAGCAAAGAGATCCACGAAATACAGATGTAATTCTGTGAGATGAATTAACGGAACACTAAGCAGTTTCTCAGAAAGCTTCTTCCAGATTTCATCTGAGGATATTTCCTTTTTCAACACAGCCCTCTATGCACTTCCAAACATCACTTTGCCAATTCCACCAGAACTGTCTTAGCGAAAGGCTTCTTGAGGGGAAAGCTGTAACTCTGTGAGATGATTTCACAGAACACAAAGAATTTTCTCAGAAAGCTTCTTTCTCTTTGTTATCGGAGTATATTTCCTTTGGCAATAGAGTCTTCAAAGGGATCCAAAATATCTGTTCTCAGATTCCACAGAAATAAGGCTAGCAAAGAGATCCACAAAATACAGATGTAACACTGTGAGATGAATTAAAAGAACACTAAGCAGTTTCTCAGAAAGCTTCTTTCCAGATTTCATCTGAGGATAATTCCTTTTTCACCATAGCCCTCTATGCCCTTCCAAATATCACTTTGCCAATTCCACAAGAACTGTCTTAGCGAAAGGCTTCTTGAGAGGAAAGCTGAAACTCTGTGAGATGATTTCACAGAACACAAAGAAGTTTCTCAGAAAGCTTCTTTCTCTTTGTTATCGGAGTTTATTTTCTTTGGCCCCATATTCTTCTAAGGGATCCGAAATATCTGTTCTCAGATTCCACAGAAATAAGGCTAGCAAAGAGATCCACGAAATACAGATGTAAAACTGTGAGATGAATTAACAGAACACTAAGCAGTTTCTCAGAAAGCTTCTTTCCAGATTTCATCTGAGAACATTTCCTTTTTCACCATAGCCCTCTATGGGCTTCCAAATATCACTTTGCCAATTCCACAACAACTGTCTTAGCGAAAGACTTCTTGAGGGGAAAGCTGTAACTCTGTGAGATGATTTCACAGAACACAAAGAAGTTTCTCAGAACGCTTCTTTCTCTTTGTTATCGGAGGATATTTCCTTTGGCCCTAGAGTCTTCAAAGGGATCCGAATATCTGTTCTCAGATTCCACAGAAATAAGGCTAGCAAAGAGATCCACGAAATACAGTTGTAACTCTGTGAGATGAATTAACAGAACACTAAGCAGTTTCTCAGAAAGCTTCTTTCCAGATTTCATCTGAGGATATTTCCTTTTTCAACATAGCCCTCTATGCGCTTCCAAATATCACTTTGCCAATTCCACAAGAACTCACTTAGGGAAAGGGTTCTTGAGGGGAAAGCTGTAACTCTGTGAGATGATTTCACAGAACACAAAGAAGTTTCTCAGAAAGCTTCTTTCTCTTTGTCATCGGAAGATATTTCCTTTGGCCCTAGAGTCTTCAAAGGATCCAAAATATCTGTTCTCAGATTCCACAGAAATAACGGTAGCAAAGACATGCACAAAATACAGATGTAACTCTGAGAGATGAATTAACAGAACACTAAGCAGTTTCTCAGAAAGCTTCTTTCCAGATTTCATCTGAGGATATTTCCTTTTTCACCATGCCCTCTATGGGCTTCCAAATATCACTTTGCCAATTCCACAAGAACTGTCTTAGCGAAAGGCTTCTTGAGGGGAAAGCTGTAACTCTGTGAGATGATTTCACAGAACACAAAGAAGTTTCTCAGAAAGTTTCTTTCTCTTTGATATCGGAGTTTATTTTCTTTGGCCCTATAGTCTTCAAAGGGATCCGAAATATCTGTTCTCAGATTCCACAGAAATAAGGCTAGCAAAGAGATCCACGAAATACAGATGTAACTCTGTGAGATGAATTAACAGAACACTAAGCAGTTTCTCAGAAAGCTTCTTTCCAGATTTCATCTGAGAACATTTCCTTTTTCACCATAGCCCTCTAAG
Source organism: Macaca nemestrina (assembly GCF_043159975.1). Lineage (NCBI taxonomy): Eukaryota > Metazoa > Chordata > Mammalia > Primates > Cercopithecidae > Macaca > Macaca nemestrina. The sequence goes on from NC_092143.1 coordinate 35,336,890, forward strand.
GGCTTCCAAATATCACTTTGCCAATTCCACAATAACTGTCTTAGCGAAAGAATTCTTGAGGGGAAAGCTGTAACTCTGTGAGATGATTTCACAGAACACAAAGAAGTTTCTCAGAAAGCTTCTTTCTCTTTGTTATCGGAGGATATTTCCTTTGGCCATAGAGTCTTCAAAGGGATCCAAAATATCTGTTCCCAGATTCCACAGAAATAAGGCTAGCAAAGAGATCCACAAAATACAGATGTAACTCTGTGAGATGAATTAACAGAACACTAAGCAGTTTCTCAGGAAGCTTCTTTCCAGATTTCATCTTAGGATATTTCCTTTTTCACCACAGCCCTCTATGGGCTTCCAAATATCACTTTGCCAATTCCACAACAACTTTCTTAGCCACAGGCTTCTTGAGGGGAAAGCTGTAACTCTGTGAGATGATTTCACAGAACATAAAGGAGTTTCTCAGAAAGCTTCTTTCTCTTTGTTATCGGAGGATATTTCCTTTGGCCCTATAGTCTTCAAAGGGATCCGAAATATCTGTTCTCAGATTCCACAGAAATAAGGCTAGCAAAGAGATCCACGAAATTCATATGTAACTCTGTGAGATGAATTAAGAGAACACTAAGCAGTTTCTCAGAAAGCTTCTTTCCAGATTTCATCTGAGGATATTTCCTTTTTCACCATAGCCCTCTATGCGCTTCCAAATATCACTTTGCCAATCCCAAAAGAACTGTCTTAGCGAAAGGCTTCTTGAGGGGAAAGGTGTAACTCTGTGAGATGATTTCACAGAACACAAAGAAGTTTCACAGAAAGTTTCTTTCTCTTTGTCATCGGAGGATATTTCCTTTGGCCCTATAGTCTTCTAAGGGATCCGAAATATCAGTTCTCAGATTACACAGAAATAAGGCTAATCAGGAAATCCAAGAAATACAGATGTAACACTGTGAGATAAATTAACAGAACACTAAGCAGTTTCTCAGAAAGCTTCTTTCCAGATTTCATCTGAGGATATTTCCTTTTTCACCATAGCCCTCTATGGGCTTCCAAATATCACTTTGCCAATTCCACAAGAACTGTCTTAGCGAAAGGCTTCTTGAGAGGAAAGCTATAACTCTGTGAGATGATTTCACAGAACACAAAGAAGTTTCTCAGAAAGCTTCTTACTCTTTGTTATCGGAGGATATATCCTTTGGCCTCATATTCTTCTAAGGGATCCGAAATATCTGTTCTCAGATTCCACAGAAATAAGGCTAGCAAAGAGATCCACGAAATACAGATGTAACTCTGTGAGATGAATTAACAGAACACTAAGCAGTTTCTAAGAAAGCTTCTTTACAGATTTCATCTGATGATATTTCCTTTTTCACCACAGCCCTCTATGGGCTTCCAAATATCACTTTGCCAATTCCACAAGAACTCTCTTAGCGAAAGGCTTCTTGAGGGGAAAGCTGCAAGTCTGTGAGATGATTTCACAGAACACAAAGGAGTTTCTCAGAAAGCTTCTTTCTCTTTGTTATCGGAGGATATTTCCTTTGGCCCTATAGTCTTCAAAGGGATCCGAAATATCTGTTCTCAGATTCCACAGAAATAAGGCTAATCAGGAAATCCACGAAATACAGATGTAACACTGTGAGATAACTTTACAGAACACTAAGCAGTTTCTCAGAAAGCTTCTTTCTAGATTTCATCGTAGGATATTTCCTTTTTCACCACAGCCCTCTATGGGCTTCCAAATATCACTTTGCCAATTCCACAACAACTGTCTTAGCGAAAGGCTTCTTGAGGGGAAAGCTGTAACTCTGTGAGATGATTTCACAGAACACAAAGAAGTTTCTCAGAAAGCTTCTTTCTCTTTGTTATCGGAGGATATTTCCTTTGGCCCTAGAGTCTTCAGAGGGATCCAAAATATCTGTTCTCAGATTCCACAGAAATAACGCTAGCAAAGAGATCCACAAAATACAGATGTAATTCTGTGAGATGAATTAACAGAACACTAAGCAGTTTCTCAGAAAGCTTCTTTCCAGATTTCATCTGAGGATATTTCCTTTTTCACCATAGCCCTCTATGGGCTTCCAAATATCACTTTGCCAATTCCACAAGAACTGTCTTAGCGAAAGGCTTCTTGAGAGGAAAGCTGTAACTCTGTGAGATGATTTCACAGAACACAAAGAAGTTTCTCAGAAAGCTTCTTTCTCTTTGTTATCGGAGGTATTTCCTTTGGCCCTATAGTCTTCAAAGGGATCCGAAATATCTGTTCTCAGATTCCACAGAAATAAGGCTAGCAAAGAGATCCACGAAATACAGATGTAACTCTGTGAGATGAATTAACAGAACACTAAGAAGTTTCTCAGAAAGCTTCTTTCCAGATTTCATCTGAGGATATTTCCTTTTTCACCTTAGCACTCTATGGGCTTCCAAATACCACTTTGCCAATTCCACAAGAACTGTCTTAGCGAAAGGCTTCTTGAGAGGAAAGCTGAAACTCTGTGAGATGATTTCACAGAACACAAAGAAGTTTCTCAGAAAGCTTCTTTCTCTTTGTTATCGGAGTTTATTTTCTTTGGCCCCTATTCTTCTAAGGGATCCGAAATATCTGTTCTCAGATTCCACAGAAATAAGGCTAGCAAACAGATCCACGAAATACAGATGTAACTCTGTGAGATGAATTAACAAAACACTAAGCAGTTTCTCAGAAAGCTTCTTTCCAGATTTCATCTGAGAACATTTCCTTTTTCACCGTAGCCCTCTATGGGCTTCCAAATATCACTTTGCCAATTCCACAAGAAATGTCTTAGCGAAAGGCTTCTTGAGGGGAAAGCTGTAATTCTGTGAGATGATTTCACAGAACACAAAGAAGTTTCTCAGAAAGCTTCTTTCTCTTTGTTATCGGAGGATATTTCTTTTGGCCCTATAGTCTACTAAGGGATTCGAAATATCTGTTCTCAGATTCCGCAGAAATAAGGCTAGCAAAGAATTCCAAGAAACACAGATGTAACTCTGTGAGATGAATTAACAGAAGACTAAGCAGTTTCTCAGAAAGCTTCTTTCCAGATATCATCTGAGGATATTTCCTTTTTAACCCCAGTCCTCTATGGGCTTCCAAATATCACTTTGCCAATTCCACAAGAACTGTCTTAGCGAAAGGCTTCTTGTGGGTAAAGCTGTAACTCTGTGAGATGATTTCACAAAACACAAAGGAGTTTCTCAAGAAGCTTCTTTCTCTTTGTTATCGGAGGATATTTCCTTAGGCCCTATAGTCTTCAAAGAGATCCGAAATATCTCTTCTCATATTCCACAGAAATAACGCTAGCAAAGAGATCCACGAAATACGGATGTAACTCTGTGAGATGAATTAACAGAACACTAAGCAGTTTCTCAGAAAGCTTCTTTCCAGATTTCATCTGAGAACATTTCCTTTTTCAGCATAGCCCTCTATGGGCTTCCAAATATCACTTTGCCAATTCCACAACAACTGTCTTCGCGAAAGGCTTCTTGAGGTGTAAGCTGTAACTCTGTGAGATGATTTCACAGAACACAAAGAAGTTTCTTAGAAAGCTTCTTTCTCTTTGTTATCGGAGGATATTTCCTTTGGCCCTATAGTCTTCTAAGGGATCCGAAATATCTGTTCTCAGATTCCACAGAAATAACGCTAGCAAAGAGATGCACGAAATACAGATATAACTCTGTGAGATGAATTAACAGAACACTAAGCAGTTTCTCAGAAAGCTTCTTTCCAGATTTCAGCTGAGGATATTTCCTTTTTCACCAAAGCCCTCTATGCACTTCCAAATATCACTTTGCCAATTCCACAAGAACTGTCTTAGCGAAAGGCTTCTTGAGGGGAAAGCTGTAACTCTGTGAGATGATTTCACAGAACACAAAGAAGTTTCTTAGAAAGCTTCTTTCTCTTTGTTATCGGAGGATATTTCCTTTGGCCCTATAGTCTTCTAAGGGATCCGAAATATCTGTTCTCAGATTCCACAGAAATAAGGCTAGCAAAGAGATCCACGAAATGCAGATGTTACTCTGTGAGATGAATTAACAGAACACTAAGCAGTTTCTCAGAAAGCTTCTTTCCAGATTTCATCTGAGGATAATTCCTTTTTCACCGTAGCCCTCTATGCCCTTCCAAATATCACTTTGCCAATTCCACAAGAACTGTCTTAGCGAAAGGCGTCTTGAGGGGAAAGCTGTAACTCTATGAGATGATTTCACAGAACACAAAGTAGTTTCTCAAGAAGCTTCTTTCTCTTTATTATCGGAGGATATTTCCTTTGGCCCTATAGTCTTCAAAGGGATCCGAAATATCTGTTCTCAGATTCCACAGAAATAACGCTAGCAAAGAGATCCACGAAATACAAATGTAACTCTTTGAGATGAATTAACAGAACACTAAGCAGTTTCTCAGAAAGCTTCTTTCCAGATTTCACCTGAGAACATTTCCTTTTTCAGCATAGCCCTCTATGGGCTTCCAAATATCACTTTGCCAATTCCACAACAACTGTGTTAGCGAAAGGCTTCTTGAGGGGAAAGCTGTAACTCTGTGAGATGATTTCACAGAACACAAAGAAGTTTCTTAGAAAGCTGCTTTCTCTTTGTATCGGAGGATATTTCCTTTGGCCCTATAGTCATCTAAGGGATCCGAAATATCTGTTCTCAGATTCTACAGAAATAACGCTAGCAAAGAGATCCACGAAATACAGATATAACTCTGTGAGATGAATTAACAGAACACTAAGCAGTTTCTCAGAAAGCTTCTTTCCAGATTTCATCTGAGGATATTTCCGTTTTCACCGTAGCCCTCTATGGGCTTCCAAATATCACTTTGCCAATTCCACAAGAACTGTCTTAGCGAAAGGTTTCTTGAGAGGAAAGCAGTAACTCTGTGAGATGATTTCACGGAACACAAAGAAGTTTCTCGGAAAGCTTCTTTCTCTTTGTTATCGGAGGATATTTCCTTTGGCCCTATAGTCTTCAACGGGATCCGAAATAGCTGTTCTCAGATTCCACAGAAATAAGGCTAGCAAAGAGATCAACTAAATACAGATGTAACTCTGTGAGATGAATTAACAGAACACTAAGCAGTTTCTCAGAAAGCTTCTTTCCAGATTTCATCTGAGGATATTTCCTTTTTCACCATAGCCCTCTATGGAATTCCAAATATCACCTTGCCAATTCCACAAGAACTGTCTTAGCGAAAGGCTTCTTGAGGGGAAAGCTGTATCTCTGTGAGATGATTTCACAGAACACAAAGAAGTTTCTCAGAAAGCTTCTTTCTCTTTGATATCTGTGTTTATTTCCTTTGGCCCTACAGTCTCAAAGGGATCCGAAATACCTGTTTTCAGATTCCACAGAAATAAGGCTAGCAAACAGATCCACGAAATACAGATGTAACTCTGTGAGATGAATTAACAGAACACTAAGCAGTTTCTCAGAAAGCTTCTTTCCAGATTTCATCTGAGAACATTTCCTTTTTCACCGTAGCCCTCTATGGGCTTACAAATATCACTTTGCCAATTCGAAAAGAACTGTCTTAGCGAAAGGCTCCTTGAGGGGAATGCTGTCACTCTGTGAGATGACTTCACAGAACACAACGAAGTTTCTCAGAAAGCTTCTTTCTCTTTGTTATCGGAGGATATTTCCTTTGGCCCTATAGTCTTCTAAGGGATCCGAAATATCTGTTCCCAGATTCCACAGAAACAAGGCTACCAAAGAGATCCACGAAATTCATATGTAACTCTGTGAGTTGAATTAAGAGAACACTAAGCAGTTTCTCAGAAAGCTTCTTTCCAGATTTCATCTGAGGATATTTCCTTTTTCACCATAGCCCTCTATGGGATTCCAAATATCACTTTGCCAATACCACAAGAACTGTCTTAGCGAAAGGCTTCTTGAGGGGAAAGCTGTAACTCTGTGAGATGATTTCACAGATCACAAAGGAGTTTCTCAGAAAGCTTCTTTCTTTTTGTTATCGGAGGATATTTCCTTTGACCCTATAGTCTTCTAAGGGATCCGAAATATCTATTCTCAGATTCCACGGAAATAAGGCTAGCAAAGAATTCCAAGAAATACAGATGTAACTCTGTGAGATGAATTAACAGAACACTAAGCAGTTTCTCAGAAAGCTTCTTTCCAGATATCATCTGAGGATATTTCCTTTTTAACCCCAGTCCTCCATGGGCTTCCAAATATAACTTTGCCAATTCCACAAGAACTGTCTTAGCGAAAGGATTCTTGTGGGTAAAGCTGTAACTCTGTGAGATGATTTCACAAAACACAAAGGAGTTTCTCAAGAACCTTCTTTCTCTTTGTTATCGGAGGATATTTCCTTTGGCCCTATAGTCTTCAAAGAGATCCGAAATATCTGTTCTCATATTCCACAGAAATAACGCTAGCAAAGAGATCCACGAAATACAGATGTAACTCTGTGAGATGAATTAACAGAACACTAAGCAGTTTCTCAGAAAGCTTCTTTCCAGATTTCATCTGAGAACATTTCCTTTTTCACCATAGCCCTCTATGCACTTCCACATATCACTTTGCCAATTCCACAAGAACTGTCTTAGCGAAAGGCTTCTTGAGGGGAAAGTTGTAACTCTGTGAGGTGATTTCACAGAACACAAAGAAGTTTCTTAGAAAGCTTCTTTCTCTTTGTTATCGGAGGATATTTCCTTTGGCCCTATAGTCTTCTAAGGGATCCGAAATATCTGTTCTCAGATTCCACAGAAATAACGCTAGCAAAGAGATCCACTAAATACAGATGTAACACTGTGAGGTGAATTAACAGAACACTAAGCAGTTTCTCAGAAAGCTTCTTTCCAGATTTCATCTGAGAACATTTCCTTTTTCAGCATAGCCCTCTATGGGCTTCCAAATATCACTTTGTCAATTCCACAACAACTGTCGCAGCGAAAGGCTTCTTGAGGGGATAGCTATAACTCTGTGAGATGATTTCACAGAACACAAAGAAGTTTCTAAAAGCTTCTTTCTCTTTGTTATCGGAGTATATTTCCTTTGGCCCTAGCGTCTTCAAAGGGATCCAAAATATCTGTTCTCAGATTCCACAGAAATAACGCTAGCAAAGAGATCCACGAAATACAGATGTAATTCTGTGAGATGAATTAACGGAACACTAAGCAGTTTCTCAGAAAGCTTCTTCCAGATTTCATCTGAGGATATTTCCTTTTTCAACACAGCCCTCTATGCACTTCCAAACATCACTTTGCCAATTCCACCAGAACTGTCTTAGCGAAAGGCTTCTTGAGGGGAAAGCTGTAACTCTGTGAGATGATTTCACAGAACACAAAGAATTTTCTCAGAAACCTTCTTTCTCTTTGTTATCGGAGTATATTTCCTTTGGCAATAGAGTCTTCAAAGGGATCCAAAATATCTGTTCTCAGATTCCACAGAAATAAGGCTAGCAAAGAGATCCACAAAATACAGATGTAACACTGTGAGATGAATTAAAAGAACACTAAGCAGTTTCTCAGAAAGCTTCTTTCCAGATTTCATCTGAGGATAATTCCTTTTTCACCATAGCCCTCTATGCCCTTCCAAATATCACTTTGCCAATTCCACAAGAACTGTCTTAGCGAAAGGCTTCTTGAGAGGAAAGCTGAAACTCTGTGAGATGATTTCACAGAACACAAAGAAGTTTCTCAGAAAGCTTCTTTCTCTTTGTTATCGGAGTTTATTTTCTTTGGCCCCATATTCTTCTAAGGGATCCGAAATATCTGTTCTCAGATTCCACAGAAATAAGGCTAGCAAAGAGATCCACGAAATACAGATGTAAAACTGTGAGATGAATTAACAGAACACTAAGCAGTTTCTCAGAAAGCTTCTTTCCAGATTTCATCTGAGAACATTTCCTTTTTCACCATAGCCCTCTATGGGCTTCCAAATATCACTTTGCCAATTCCACAACAACTGTCTTAGCGAAAGACTTCTTGAGGGGAAAGCTGTAACTCTGTGAGATGATTTCACAGAACACAAAGAAGTTTCTCAGAACGCTTCTTTCTCTTTGTTATCGGAGGATATTTCCTTTGGCCCTAGAGTCTTCAAAGGGATCCGAATATCTGTTCTCAGATTCCACAGAAATAAGGCTAGCAAAGAGATCCACGAAATACAGTTGTAACTCTGTGAGATGAATTAACAGAACACTAAGCAGTTTCTCAGAAAGCTTCTTTCCAGATTTCATCTGAGGATATTTCCTTTTTCAACATAGCCCTCTATGCGCTTCCAAATATCACTTTGCCAATTCCACAAGAACTCACTTAGGGAAAGGGTTCTTGAGGGGAAAGCTGTAACTCTGTGAGATGATTTCACAGAACACAAAGAAGTTTCTCAGAAAGCTTCTTTCTCTTTGTCATCGGAAGATATTTCCTTTGGCCCTAGAGTCTTCAAAGGATCCAAAATATCTGTTCTCAGATTCCACAGAAATAACGGTAGCAAAGACATGCACAAAATACAGATGTAACTCTGAGAGATGAATTAACAGAACACTAAGCAGTTTCTCAGAAAGCTTCTTTCCAGATTTCATCTGAGGATATTTCCTTTTTCACCATGCCCTCTATGGGCTTCCAAATATCACTTTGCCAATTCCACAAGAACTGTCTTAGCGAAAGGCTTCTTGAGGGGAAAGCTGTAACTCTGTGAGATGATTTCACAGAACACAAAGAAGTTTCTCAGAAAGTTTCTTTCTCTTTGATATCGGAGTTTATTTTCTTTGGCCCTATAGTCTTCAAAGGGATCCGAAATATCTGTTCTCAGATTCCACAGAAATAAGGCTAGCAAAGAGATCCACGAAATACAGATGTAACTCTGTGAGATGAATTAACAGAACACTAAGCAGTTTCTCAGAAAGCTTCTTTCCAGATTTCATCTGAGAACATTTCCTTTTTCACCATAGCCCTCTAAGGGCTTCCAAATATCACTTTGCCAATTCCACAATAACTGTCTTAGCGAAAGAATTCTTGAGGGGAAAGCTGTAACTCTGTGAGATGATTTCACAGAACACAAAGAAGTTTCTCAGAAAGCTTCTTTCTCTTTGTTATCGGAGGATATTTCCTTTGGCCATAGAGTCTTCAAAGGGATCCAAAATATCTGTTCCCAGATTCCACAGAAATAAGGCTAGCAAAGAGATCCACAAAATACAGATGTAACTCTGTGAGATGAATTAACAGAACACTAAGCAGTTTCTCAGGAAGCTTCTTTCCAGATTTCATCTTAGGATATTTCCTTTTTCACCACAGCCCTCTATGGGCTTCCAAATATCACTTTGCCAATTCCACAACAACTTTCTTAGCCACAGGCTTCTTGAGGGGAAAGCTGTAACTCTGTGAGATGATTTCACAGAACATAAAGGAGTTTCTCAGAAAGCTTCTTTCTCTTTGTTATCGGAGGATATTTCCTTTGGCCCTATAGTCTTCAAAGGGATCCGAAATATCTGTTCTCAGATTCCACAGAAATAAGGCTAGCAAAGAGATCCACGAAATTCATATGTAACTCTGTGAGATGAATTAAGAGAACACTAAGCAGTTTCTCAGAAAGCTTCTTTCCAGATTTCATCTGAGGATATTTCCTTTTTCACCATAGCCCTCTATGCGCTTCCAAATATCACTTTGCCAATCCCAAAAGAACTGTCTTAGCGAAAGGCTTCTTGAGGGGAAAGGTGTAACTCTGTGAGATGATTTCACAGAACACAAAGAAGTTTCACAGAAAGTTTCTTTCTCTTTGTCATCGGAGGATATTTCCTTTGGCCCTATAGTCTTCTAAGGGATCCGAAATATCAGTTCTCAGATTACACAGAAATAAGGCTAATCAGGAAATCCAAGAAATACAGATGTAACACTGTGAGATAAATTAACAGAACACTAAGCAGTTTCTCAGAAAGCTTCTTTCCAGATTTCATCTGAGGATATTTCCTTTTTCACCATAGCCCTCTATGGGCTTCCAAATATCACTTTGCCAATTCCACAAGAACTGTCTTAGCGAAAGGCTTCTTGAGAGGAAAGCTATAACTCTGTGAGATGATTTCACAGAACACAAAGAAGTTTCTCAGAAAGCTTCTTACTCTTTGTTATCGGAGGATATATCCTTTGGCCTCATATTCTTCTAAGGGATCCGAAATATCTGTTCTCAGATTCCACAGAAATAAGGCTAGCAAAGAGATCCACGAAATACAGATGTAACTCTGTGAGATGAATTAACAGAACACTAAGCAGTTTCTAAGAAAGCTTCTTTACAGATTTCATCTGATGATATTTCCTTTTTCACCACAGCCCTCTATGGGCTTCCAAATATCACTTTGCCAATTCCACAAGAACTCTCTTAGCGAAAGGCTTCTTGAGGGGAAAGCTGCAAGTCTGTGAGATGATTTCACAGAACACAAAGGAGTTTCTCAGAAAGCTTCTTTCTCTTTGTTATCGGAGGATATTTCCTTTGGCCCTATAGTCTTCAAAGGGATCCGAAATATCTGTTCTCAGATTCCACAGAAATAAGGCTAATCAGGAAATCCACGAAATACAGATGTAACACTGTGAGATAACTTTACAGAACACTAAGCAGTTTCTCAGAAAGCTTCTTTCTAGATTTCATCGTAGGATATTTCCTTTTTCACCACAGCCCTCTATGGGCTTCCAAATATCACTTTGCCAATTCCACAACAACTGTCTTAGCGAAAGGCTTCTTGAGGGGAAAGCTGTAACTCTGTGAGATGATTTCACAGAACACAAAGAAGTTTCTCAGAAAGCTTCTTTCTCTTTGTTATCGGAGGATATTTCCTTTGGCCCTAGAGTCTTCAGAGGGATCCAAAATATCTGTTCTCAGATTCCACAGAAATAACGCTAGCAAAGAGATCCACAAAATACAGATGTAATTCTGTGAGATGAATTAACAGAACACTAAGCAGTTTCTCAGAAAGCTTCTTTCCAGATTTCATCTGAGGATATTTCCTTTTTCACCATAGCCCTCTATGGGCTTCCAAATATCACTTTGCCAATTCCACAAGAACTGTCTTAGCGAAAGGCTTCTTGAGAGGAAAGCTGTAACTCTGTGAGATGATTTCACAGAACACAAAGAAGTTTCTCAGAAAGCTTCTTTCTCTTTGTTATCGGAGGTATTTCCTTTGGCCCTATAGTCTTCAAAGGGATCCGAAATATCTGTTCTCAGATTCCACAGAAATAAGGCTAGCAAAGAGATCCACGAAATACAGATGTAACTCTGTGAGATGAATTAACAGAACACTAAGAAGTTTCTCAGAAAGCTTCTTTCCAGATTTCATCTGAGGATATTTCCTTTTTCACCTTAGCACTCTATGGGCTTCCAAATACCACTTTGCCAATTCCACAAGAACTGTCTTAGCGAAAGGCTTCTTGAGAGGAAAGCTGAAACTCTGTGAGATGATTTCACAGAACACAAAGAAGTTTCTCAGAAAGCTTCTTTCTCTTTGTTATCGGAGTTTATTTTCTTTGGCCCCTATTCTTCTAAGGGATCCGAAATATCTGTTCTCAGATTCCACAGAAATAAGGCTAGCAAAGAGATCCACGAAATACAGATGTAACACTGTGAGATGAATTAATAGAACACTAAGCAGTTTCTCAGAAAGCTTCTTTCCAGATTTCATCTGAGAACATTTCCTTTTTCACCATAGCCCTCTATGGGCTTCCAAATATCACTTTGCCAATTCCACAAGAACTGTCTTAGCGAAAGGCGTCTTGAGGGGAAAGCTGTAACTCTGTGAGATTATTTCACAGAACACAAAGGAGTTTCTCAGAAAGCTTCTTTCCCTTTTTTATCGGAGGATATTTCCTTAGGCCCTATAGTCTTCAAAGGGATCCGAAATATCTGTTCTCAGGTTCCACAGAAATAAGGCTAGCAAAGAGATCCACGAAATACAGATGTAACTCTGTGAGGTGAATTAACAGAACACTAAGAAGTTTCTCAGAAAGCTTCTTTCCAGATTTCATCTGAGGATATTTCCTTTTTCACCATAGCCCTCTATGCGCTTCCAAATATCACTTTGCCAATTCCACAAGAACTGTCTTAGCGAAAGGCTTCTTGAGAGGAAAGCTGTAACTCTGTGAGATGATTTCACAGAACACAAAGAAGTTTCTCAGAAAGCTTCTTTCTCTTTGTTATCGGAGGATATTTCCTTTGGCCCTATATTCTTCTAAGGGATCCGAAATATCTGTTCACAGATTCCACAGAAATAAGGCTAGCAAAGAGATCCACGAAATACAGATGTCACTCTGTGAGATGAATTTACAGAACACTAAGTAGTTTCTCAGAAAGCTTCTTTCCAGATTTCTTCTGAGGTTATTTCCTTTTTCACCATTGCCCTCTCTGTGCTTCCAAATATCACTTTTCCAATTCCACAACAACTGTCTTAGCGAAAGGCTTCTTGAGGGGAAAGCTGTAACTCTGTGAGATGATTTCACAGAACACAAAGAAGTTTCTCAGAAAGCTTCTTTCTCTTTGTTATCGGAGTATATTTCCTTTGGCCCTAGAGTCTTCAAGGGGATCCAAAATATCTGTTCTCAGATTCCACAGAAATAAGGCTAGCAAAGAGATCGACAAAATACAGATGTAACTCTGTGAGATGAATTAAAAGAACACTAAGCAGTTTCTCAGAAAGCTTCTTTCCAGATTTCATCTGAGGATAATTCCTTTTTCACCGTAGCCCTCTGTGCCCTTCCAAATATCACTTTGCCAATTCCACAAGAACTGTCTTAGCGAAAGGCGTCTTGAGGGGAAAGCTGTAACTCTGTGAGATTATTTCACAGAACACAAAGGAGTTTCTCGGAAAGCTTCTTTCCCTTTTTTATCGGAGGATATTTCCTTTGGCCCTACAGTCTTCAAAGGGATCCGAAATATCTGTTCTCAGATTCCACAGAAATAAGGCTAGCAAAGAGATCCACGAAATACAGATGTAACTCTGTGAGATGAATTAACAGAACACTAAGAAGTTTCTCAGAAAGCTTCTTTCCAGATTTCATCTGAGAACATTTCCTTTTTCACCATAGCCCTCTATGCACTTCCAAATATCACTTTGCCTATTCCACAAGAACTGTCTTAGCGAAAGGCTTCTTTAGGGGAAAGCTGTAACTCTGTGAGATGATTTCACAGAACACAAAGAAGATTCTTAGAAAGCTTCTTTCTCTTTGTTATCGGAGGATATTTCCTTTGGCCCTATAGTCTTCTCAGGGATCTGAAATATCTGTTCTCAGATTCCACAGAAATAACGCTAGCAAAGAGATCCACAAAATACAGATGTAACTCTGTGAGATGAATTAACAGAACACTAAGCAGTTTCTCAGAAAGCTTCTTTCCAGATTTCATCTGAGGATATTTCCTTTTTCACCTTAGCACTCTATGGGCTTCCAAATACCACTTTGCCAATTCCACAAGAACTGTCTTAGCGAAAGGCTTCTTGAGAGGAAAGCTGAAACTCTGTGAGATGATTTCACAGAACACAAAGAAGTTTCTCAGAAAGCTTCTTTCTCTTTGTTATCAGAGTTTATTTTCTTTGGCCCCATATTCTTCTAAGGGATCCGAAATATCTGTTCTCAGATTCCACAGAAATAAGGCTAGCAAAGAGATCCACGAAATACAGATGTAAAACTGTGAGATGAATTAACAGAACACTAAGCAGTTTCTCAGAAAGCTTCTTTCCAGATTTCATCTGAGAACATTTCCTTTTTCACCATAGCCCTCTATGGGCTTCCAAATATCACTTTGCCAATTCCACAACAACTGTCTTAGCGAAAGACTTCTTGAGGGGAAAGCTGTAACTCTGTGAGATGATTTCACAGAACACAAAGAAGTTTCTCAGAAAGCTTCTTTCTCTTTGTCATCGGAAGATATTTCCTTTGGCCCTAGAGTCTTCAAAGGATCCAAAATATCTGTTCTCAGATTCCACAGAAATAACGGTAGCAAAGACATGCACAAAATACAGATGTAACTCTGAGAGATGAATTAACAGAACACTAAGCAGTTTCTCAGAAAGCTTCTTTCCAGATTTCATCTGAGGATATTTCCTTTTTCACCATGCCCTCTATGGGCTTCCAAATATCACTTTGCCAATTCCACAAGAACTGTCTTAGCGAAAGACTTCTTGAGGGGAAAGCTGTAACTCTGTGAGATGATTTCACAGAACACAAAGAAGTTTCTCAGAAAGCTTCTTTCTCTTTGTTATCGGAGGATATTTCCTTTGGCCCTAGAGTCTTCAAAGGGATCCGAATATCTGTTCTCAGATTCCACAGAAATAAGGCTAGCAAAGAGATCCACGAAATACAGTTGTAACTCTGTGAGATGAATTAACAGAACACTAAGAAGTTTCTCAGAAAGCTTCTTTCCAGATTTCATCTGAGGATATTTCCTTTTCCAACATAGCCTTCTATGCGCTTCCAAATATCACTTTGCCAATTCCACAAGAACTCAATTAGGGAAAGGCTTCTTGAGGGGAAAGCTGTAACTCTGTGAGATGATTTCACAGAACACAAAGAAGTTTCTCAGAAAGCTTCTTTCTCTTTGTCATCGGAAGATATTTCCTTTGGCCCTAGAGTCTTCAAAGGATCCAAAATATCTGTTCTCAGATTCCACAGAAATAACGGTAGCAAAGACATGCACAAAATACAGATGTAACTCTGAGAGATGAATTAACAGAACACTAAGCAGTTTCTCAGAAAGCTTCTTTCCAGATTTCATCTGAGGATATTTCCCTTTTCACCATGCCCTCTATGGGCTTCCAAACATCACTTTGCCAATTCCACAAGAACTGTCTTAGCGAAAGGCTTCTTGAGGGGAAAGCTGTAACTCTGTGAGATGATTTCACAGAACACAAAGAAGTTTCTCAGAAAGTTTCTTTCTCTTTGATGTCGGAGTTTATTTTCTTTGGCCCTATAGTCTTCAAAGGGATCCGAAATATCTGTTCTCAGATTCCACAGAAATAAGGCTAGCAAAGAGATCCACGAAATACAGATGTAACTCTGTGAGATGAATTAACAGAACACTAAGCAGTTCCTCAGAATGCTTCTTTCCAGATTTCATGTGAGGATATTTCCTTTTTCACCATAGCCCTCTATGTGTTTGCAAATATCACTTTGCCAATTCCACAAGAACTGTCTTAGCGAAAGGCTTATTGAGGGGAAAGCTGTAACACTGTGAGATGATTTCACAGAACACAAAGAAGTTTCTCAGAAAGCTTCTTTATCTTTGTTATCGGAGTATATTTCCTTTGGCCCGATAGTCTTCAAAGGGATACGAAATATCTGTTCTCAGATTCCACAGAAATAAGGCTAGCAAAGAGATCCACGAAATACAGATGTAACTCTGTGAGATGAATTAACAGAACACTAAGCAGTTCCTCAGAATGCTTCTTTCCAGATTTCATGTGAGGATATTTCCTTTTTCACCATAGCCCTCTATGCGTTTGCAAATATCACTTTGCCAATTCCACAAGAACTGTCTTAGCGAAAGGCTTATTGAGGGGAAAGCTGTAACACTGTGAGATGATTTCACAGAACACAAAGAAGTTTCTCAGAAAGCTTCTTTCTCTTTGTTATCGGAGTTTATTTCCTTTGGCCCTATAGTCTTCAAAGGGATCCGAAATATCTGTTCTGAGATTCCACAGAAATAATGATAGCCAAGAGATCCACGATATACAGATGTAACTCTTTGAGATGAATTAAAAGAACAGTAAGCAGTTTCTCAGAAAGCTTCATTCCAGATTTCATCTGAGGATATTTCCTTTTACACCACAGCCCTCTGTGGGCTTCCAAATATCACTTTGCCAATTCCACAAGAACTGTCTTAGCGAAAGGCTTCTTGAGGGTAAAGTTATAACTCTGTGAGATGATTTCACAGAACACAAAGGAGTTTCTCAGAAAGCTTCTTTCTCTTTGTTATCAGAGGATATTTCCTTTGGCCCTATTGTCTTCAAAGGGATCCAAAATACCTGTTCTCAGATTCCACAGAAATAAGGCTAGCAAAGAGATCCAAGAAATACAGATGTAACTCTACGAGATGAATTAACAGAACACTAAGCAGTTTCTCAGAAAGTTTCTTTAGAGATTTCATCTCAGGATATTTCCTTTTTCACCATAGCCCTCTATGGGCTTCCAAATATCACTTTGCCAATTCCACAAGAACTGTCTTAGCGAAAGGCTTCTTGAGGGGAAAGCTGTAACTCTGTGAGATGATTTCACAGAACACAAAGAAGATTCTCAGAAAGCTTCTTTCTCTTTGTTATCGGAGTTTATTTCCTTTGGCCCTATAGTCTTCAAAGGGATCCGAAATATCTGTTCTTAGACTCCGCAGAAATAAGGATAGCCAAGAGATCCACGATATACAGATGTAACTCTTTGAGATGAATTAAAAGAACACTAAGCAGTTTCTCAAAAAACTTCTTTCCAGATTTCATCTGAGGATATTTCCTTTTTCACCGTAGCCCTCCATTGGCTTCCAAATATCACTTTGCCAATTCCACAAGAACTGTCTTAGCGAAAGGCTTCTTGAGGGGTAAGCTGTAACTCTGTGAGATGATTTCACAGAACACAAAGATGTTTCTCAGAAAGCTTCTTTCTCTTTGTTATCGGAGGATATTTCCTTTGGCCCTAGAGTCTTCAAAGGATCCGAAATATCTGTTCTCAGATTCCACAGAAATAAGGCTAGCAAAGAGATCCAGGAAATACAGATGTAACTCTGTGAGATGAATTAACAGAACACTAAGCAGTTTCTCAGAAAGCTTCTTTCCATATTTCATCTGAGGTTATTTCCTTTTTCACCACAGCCCTCTATGGGCTTCCAAATATCTCTTTGACAATTCCAGAAGAACTGTCTTAGCGAAAGGCTTCTTGAGGGTAAAGTTGTAACTCTGTGAGATGATTTCACAGAACACAAAGGAGTTAATCAGAAAGCTTCTTTCTCTTTGTTATCGGAGATTATTTCCTTTGGCCCTAGAGTCTTCAAAGGGATCCGAAATATCTGTTCTCAGATTCCACAGAAATAAGGCTAGCAAAGAGATCCACGAAATACAGATGTAACTCTGTGAGATGAATTAACAGAACACTAAGCAGTTTCTCAGAAAGCTTCTTTCCAGATTTTTCTGAGGATATTTCCTTTTTCACCATAGCCCTCTATGGGCGTCCAAATATCACTTTGCCAATTCCACAAGAATTGTCTTAGCGAAAGGCTTCTTTAGGGGAAAGCTGTAACTCTGTGAGATGATTTCTCAGAACACAAAGGAGTTTCTCAGAAAGCTTCTTTATCTTTGTTATCGGAGTATATTTCCTTTGGCCCGATAGTCTTCAAAGGGATACGAAATATCTGTTTTCAGATTCCACAGAAATAAGGCTAGCAAAGAGATCCACGAAATACAGATGTAACTCTGTGAGATGAATTAACAGAACACTAAGCAGTTCCTCAGAATGCTTCTTTCCAGATTTCATGTGAGGATATTTCCTTTTTCACCATAGCCCTCTATGCGTTTGCAAATATCACTTTGCCAATTCCACAAGAACTGTCTTAGCGAAAGGCTTATTGAGGGGAAAGCTGTAACACTGTGAGATGATTTCACAGAACACAAAGAAGTTTCTCAGAAAGCTTCTTTATCTTTGTTATCGGAGTATATTTCCTTTGGCCCGATAGTCTTCAAAGGGATACGAAATATCTGTTCTCAGATTCCACAGAAATAAGGCTAGCAAAGAGATCCACGAAATACAGATGTAACTCTGTGAGATGAATTAACAGAACACTAAGCAGTTCCTCAGAATGCTTCTTTCCAGATTTCATGTGAGGATATTTCCTTTTTCACCATAGCCCTCCATGCGTTTGCAAATATCACTTTGCCAATTCCACAAGAACTGTCTTAGCGAAAGGCTTATTGAGGGGAAAGCTGTAACACTGTGAGATGATTTCACAGAACACAAAGAAGTTTCTCAGAAAGCTTCTTTCTCTTTGTTATCGGAGTTTATTTCCTTTGGCCCTATAGTCTTCAAAGGGATCCGAAATATCTGTTCTGAGATTCCACAGAAATAAGGATAGCCAAGAGATCCACGATATACAGATGTAACTCTTTGAGATGAATTAAAAGAACAGTAAGCAGTTTCTCAGAAAGCTTCTTTCCAGATTTCATCTGAGGATATTTCCTTTTACACCACAGCCCTCTATGGGATTCCAAATATCACTTTGCCAATTCCACAAGAACTGTCTTAGCGAAAGGCTTCTTGAGGGTAAAGTTATAACTCTGTGAGATGATTTCACAGAACACAAAGGAGTTTCTCAGAAAGCTTCTTTCTCTTTGTTATCAGAGGATGTTTCCTTTGGCCCTATAGTCTTCAAAGGGATCCGAAATACCTGTTCTCAGATTCCACAGAAATAAGGCTAGCAAAGAGATCCACGAAATACAGATGTAACTCTGTGAGATGAATTGAAAGAACACTAAGCAGTTTCTCAGAAAGCTTCTTTCCAGATTTCATCTGAGGATATTTCCTTTTTCACCACAGCCCTCTATGGGCTTCCAAATATCACTTTGACAATTCCACAAGAACTGTCTTAGCGAAAGGCTTCTTGAGGGTAAAGTTGTAAATCTGTGAGATGATTTCACGGAACACAAAGGAGTTAATCAGAAAGCTTCTTTCTCTTTGTTATCGGAGGATATTTCCTTTGGCCCTATAGTCTTCAAAGGATTCGAAATATCTGTTCTCAGATTCCACAGAAATAAGGCTAGCAAAGAGATCCACGAAATACAGATGTAACTCTGTGAGATGAATTAATAGAACACTAAGCAGTTTCTCAGAAAACTTCTTTCCAGATTTCATCTGAGGATATTTCCTTTTTCACCAAAGCCCTCAATTGGCTTCCAAATATCACTTTACCAATTCCACAAGAACTGTCTTAGCGAAAGGCTTCTTGAGGGGAAAGCTGTAACTCTGTGAGATGATTTCACAGAAAACAAAGAAGTTTCTCAGAAAGCTTCTTTCTCTTTGTTATCGGAGGATATTTCCTTTGGCCCGATAGACTTCAAAGTGATCCGAAATATCTGTTCTCAGATTCCACAGAAATAAGGCTAGCAAAGAGATCCACGAAATACAGATGTAACTCTGTGAGATGAATTGAAAGAACACTAAGCAGTTTCTCAGAAAGCTTCTTTCCAGATTTCATCTGAGGATATTTCCTTTTTCACCACAGCCCTCTATGGGCTTCCAAATATCTCTTTGACAATTCCACAAGAACTGTCTTAGCGAAAGGCTTCTTGAGGGCAAAGTTGTAACTCTGTGAGATGATTTCACAGAACACAAAGGAGTTAATCAGAAAGCTTCTTTCTCTTTGTTATCGGAGATTATTTCCTTTGGCCCTAGAGTCTTCAAAGGGATCCGAAATATCTGTTCTCAGATTCCACAGAAATAAGGCTAGCAAAGAGATCCACGAAATACAGATGTAATTCTGTGAGATGAATTAACAGAACACTAAGCAGTTTCTCAGAAAGCTTCTTTCCAGATTTTTCTGAGGATATTTCCTTTTTCACCATAGCCCTCTATGGGCGTCCAAATATCACTTTGCCAATTCCACAAGAATTGTCTTAGCGAAAGGCTTCTTTAGGGGAAAGCTGTAACTCTGTGAGATGATTTCTCAGAACACAAAGGAGTTTCTCAGAAAGCTTCTTTATCTTTGTTATCGGAGTATATTTCCTTTGGCCCGATAGTCTTCAAAGGGATACGAAATATCTGTTCTCAGATTCCACAGAAATAAGGCTAGCAAAGAGATCCACGAAATACAGATGTAACTCTGTGAGATGAATTAACAGAACACTAAGCAGTTCCTCAGAATGCTTCTTTCCAGATTTCATGTGAGGATATTTCCTTTTTCACCATAGCCCTCTATGTGTTTGCAAATATCACTTTGCCAATTCCACAAGAACTGTCTTAGCGAAAGGCTTATTGAGGGGAAAGCTGTAACACTGTGAGATGATTTCACAGAACACAAAGAAGTTTCTCAGAAAGCTTCTTTATCTTTGTTATCGGAGTATATTTCCTTTGGCCCGATAGTCTTCAAAGGGATACGAAATATCTGTTCTCAGATTCCACAGAAATAAGGCTAGCAAAGAGATCCACGAAATACAGATGTAACTCTGTGAGATGAATTAACAGAACACTAAGCAGTTCCTCAGAATGCTTCTTTCCAGATTTCATGTGAGGATATTTCCTTTTTCACCATAGCCCTCTATGCGTTTGCAAATATCACTTTGCCAATTCCACAAGAACTGTCTTAGCGAAAGGCTTATTGAGGGGAAAGCTGTAACACTGTGAGATGATTTCACAGAACACAAAGAAGTTTCTCAGAAAGCTTCTTTCTCTTTGTTATCGGAGTTTATTTCCTTTGGCCCTATAGTCTTCAAAGGGATCCGAAATATCTGTTCTGAGATTCCACAGAAATAAGGATAGCCAAGAGATCCACGATATACAGATGTAACTCTTTGAGATGAATTAAAAGAACAGTAAGCAGTTTCTCAGAAAGCTTCATTCCAGATTTCATCTGAGGATATTTCCTTTTACACCACAGCCCTCTGTGGGATTCCAAATATCACTTTGCCAATTCCACAAGAACTGTCTTAGCGAAAGGCTTCTTGAGGGTAAAGTTATAACTCTGTGAGATGATTTCACAGAACACAAAGGAGTTTCTCAGAAAGCTTCTTTCTCTTTGTTATCAGAGGATATTTCCTTTGGCCCTATTGTCTTCAAAGGGATCCGAAATACCTGTTCTCAGATTCCACAGAAATAAGGCTAGCAAAGAGATCCAAGAAATACAGATGTAACTCTACGAGATGAATTAACAGAACACTAAGCAGTTTCTCAGAAAGTTTCTTTAGAGATTTCATCTCAGGATATTTCCTTTTTCACCATAGCCCTCTATGGGCTTCCAAATATCACTTTGCCAATTCCACAAGAACTGTCTTAGCGAAAGGCTTCTTGAGGGGAAAGCTGTAACTCTGTGAGATGATTTCACAGAACACAAAGAAGATTCTCAGAAAGCTTCTTTCTCTTTGTTATCGGAGTTTATTTCCTTTGGCCCTATAGTCTTCAAAGGGATCAGAAATATCTGTTCTTAGACTCCGCAGAAATAAGGATAGCCAAGAGATCCACGATATACAGATGTAACACTTTGAGATGAATTAAAAGAACACTAAGCAGTTTCTCAAAAAACTTCTTTCCAGATTTCATCTGAGGATATTTCCTTTTTCACCGTAGCCCTCCATTGGCTTCCAAATATCACTTTGCCAATTCCACAAGAACTGTCTTAGCGAAAGGCTTCTTGAGGGGAAAGCTGTAACTCTGTTAGATGATTTCACAGAACACAAAGAAGTTTCTCAGAAAGCTTCTTTCTCTTTGTTATCGGAGGATATTTCCTTTGGCCCTAGAGTCTTCAAAGGATCCGAAATATCTGTTCTCAGATTCCACAGAAATAAGGCTAGCAAAGAGATCCAGGAAATACAGATGTAACTCTGTGAGATGAATTAACAGAACACTAAGCAGTTTCTCAGAAAGCTTCTTTCCAGATTTCATCTGAGGATATTTCCTTTTACACCACAGCCCTCTGTGGGCTTCCAAATATCACTTTGCCAATTCCACAAGAACTGTCTTAGCGAAAGGCTTCTTGAGGGTAAAGTTGTAACTCTGTGAGATGATTTCACAGAACACAAAGGAGTTTCTCAGAAAGCTTCTTTCTCTTTGTTATCGGAGATTATTTCCTTTGGCCCTATAGTCTTCAAAGGGATCCGAAATATCTGTTCTCAGATTCCACAGAAATAAGGCTAGCAAAGAGATCCCAGAAATACAGATGTAACTCTGTGAGATGAATTAACAGAACACTAAGCAGTTTCTCAGAAAGCCTCTTTCCAGATTTCATCTGAAGATATTTCCTTTATCACCATAGCAATCTATGGGCTTCCAAATATCACTTTGCCAATTCCACAAGAACTGTCTTAGTGAAAGGCTTCTTGAGGGTAAAGCTGTAACTCTGTGAGATGATTTCACAGAACACAAAGAAGTTTCTCAGAAAGCTTACTTCTCTTTGTTATCGGAGGATATTTCCTTTGACCCTATAGTTTTCTAAGGGATCCGAAATATCTGTTCTCAGATTCCTCAGAAATAAGGCTAGCAAAGAGATCCAGGAAATACAGATGTAACTCTGTGAGACGAATTAACAGAACACTAAGCAGTTTCTCAGAAAGCTTCTTTCCAGATTTCATCTGAGGATACTTCCTTTTTCACCATAGCCCTCTATGGGCTTCCAAATATCACTTTGCCAATTCCACAAGAACTGTCTTAGCGAAAGGTTTCTGGAGAGGAAAGCTGTAACTCTGTGAGATGATTTCACAGAACACAAAGAAGTTTCTCAGAAAGCCTCTTTCTCTTTGTTATCGGAGGATACTTCCTTTGGCCCTATAGTCTTCAAAGGATCCGAAATATCTGTTCTCAGATTCCACAGAAATAAGGCTACCACAGAGATCCACGAAATACAGATGTAACTCTGTGAGATGAATTAAGAGAACACTAAGCAGTTTCTCAGAAAACTTCTTTCCAGATTTCATCTGAGGATATTTCCTTTTTCACCAAAGCCCTCAATGGGCTTCCAAATATCACTTTGCCAATTCCACAAGAACTGTCTTAGCGAAAGGCTTCTTGAGGGGAAAGCTGTAACTCTGTGAGATGATTTCACAGAACACAAAGAAGTTTCTCAGAAAGCTTCTTTCTCTTTGTTATCGGAGGATATTTCCTTTGGCCCTATAGTCTTCAAAGGGATCCGAAATATCTGTTCTCAGATTCCACAGAAATAAGGCTAGCAAGGAGATCCACGAAATACAGATGTAACTCTGTGAGATGAATTAACAGAACAATAAGTATTTTCTCAGAGAGCTTCTTTCCAGATTCCCTCTGAGGATATTTCTTTTTTTAACCATAGCCCTCTATGCGCTTCCAAATACCACTTTGCCAATTCCACAAGAACTGTCTTAGCGAAAGGCTTCTTGAGGGGAAAGCTGTAACTCTGTGAGATGATTTCACAGAACACAAAGAAGTTTCTCAGAAAGCTTCTTTCTCTTTGTTATCGGAGGATATTTCCTTTGACCCTATAGTTTTCTAAGGGATCCGAAATATCTGTTCTCAGATTCCTCAGAAATAAGGCTAGCAAAGAGATCCAGGAAATACAGATGTAACTCTGTGAGACGAATTAACAGAACACTAAGCAGTTTCTCAGAAAGCTTCTTTCCAGATTTCATCTGAGGATACTTCCTTTTTCACCATAGCCCTCTATGGGCTTCCAAATATCACTTTGCTAATTCCACAAGAACTATCGTAGCGAAAGGCTTCTTGAGGGGAAAGCTGTCACTCTGTGAGATGATTTCACAGAACACAAAGAAGTTTCTCAGAAAGCTTCTTTCTCTTTGTTATCGGAGGATATTTCCTTTGGCCCTATAGTCTTCAAAGGGATCCGAAATATCGGTTCTCAGATTCCACTTAAATAAGGCTAGCAATGAGATCCACGAAAAACACATGTAACTCTGTGAGATGAATTAACAGAACACTAAGCAGTTTCTCAGAAAGCTTCCTTCCAGATTTCATCTGAGGATATTTCCTTTCTCACCATAGCCCTCTATGGGCTTCCAAGTATCACTTTGCCAATTCCACAAGAACTGTCTTAGCGAAAGTCTTCTTCATGGGAAAGCTGTACTCTGTGAGATGATTTCACAGAACACAAAGAAATCTCTCAGAAAGCTTCTTACTCTTTTTTATAGGATGATATTTCCTTTGGCCCTATAGTCTTCAAAGGGATCCGAAATATCTGTTCTCAGATTCCACAGAAATAAGGCTAGCAAAGAGATCCACGAAATACAGATGGATCTCTGTGAGATGAATTAACAGAACACTAAGCAGTTTCTCAGAAAGCTTCTTTCCAGATTACATCTGAGGATATTTCCTTTCTCACCATAGCCCTCTATGGGCTTCCAAATATCACTTTGCCAATTCCACAAGAACTGTCTTAGCGAAAGGATTCTTGAGGGGAAGGCTGTAACTCTGTGAGATGATTTCACAGAACACAAAGAAGTTTCTCGGAAGCTTCTTTCTCTTTGTTATCGGAGGATATTTCCTTTGGCCCTATATTCTTCAAAGAGACTTGAAATATCTGTTCTCAGATTCCACAGAAATAAGGCTAGCAAAAAGATCCACGAAATACAGATGTAACTCAGTGAGATGAATTAACAGAACACTAAGCAGTTTCTCAGAAAGCTTCTTTCCAGATTTCATCTGAGGATATTTCCTTTTTCACCATAGCCCTCTATCGGCTTCCAGATATCATTTTGCCAATTCCACAAGAACCGTCTTAGCGAAAGGCTTCCTGAGCGGAAAGCTGTAACTCTGTGAGATGATTTCAAAGAACACAGAGAATTTTCTCAGAAAGCTTCTTTCTATTTGTTAAAGAGGATATTTCCTTTGTTGCTATAGTCTTCTAAGGGATCTGAAATATCTGTTCTCAGTTTCCACAGAAATAAGGCTAGGAAAGAGATCTACGAAATACAGATGTAACTATGTGAGATGAATTAACAGAACACTAAGATGTTTCTCAGAAAGCTTCTTTCCAGATTTCATCTGAGGATATTTCCTTTTTCACCATAGCCTTCTATGGGCTTCCAAATATCACTTTACCAATTCTATAAGAACTGTCTTATTGAAAGGCTTCTTGAGAGGAAAGCTGTAACTCTGTGAGATGATTTCACAGAACACAAAGAAGTTTCTCGGAAAGCTTCTTTCTCTTTGTATCGGAGGATATTTCCTTTGGCCCTATAGTCTTTAAAAGGATCAGAAATATATGTTCACTGATTCCACGGAAATAAGGCTAGCAAAGAGATCCACGAAATACAGATGTAACTCTGTGAGATGAATTAACAGAACACTAAGCATTTTCTCAGAAAGCTTCTTTCGAGTTTTCATTTGAGGATATTTCCTTTTTCACCATGGCCATTTTGGGCCTTCCAAATATCATTAGCCAATTCCACAAGAACTGTCTTATCGAAAGGCTTCTTGAGGGGAAAGTTGTAACTCTGTGAGATGATTTCACAGAACACAAAGAAGTTTCTCAGAAAGCTTCTTTCTATTTGTTACAGAGGATATTTCCTTTGGCCCTATAGTCTTCTAAGAGATCTGAAATATCTGTTCTCAGTTTCCACAGAAATAAGGCTGGAAAAGAGATCTACGAAATACAGTTGTAACTATGTGAGATGAATTAACAGAACACTAAGATGTTTCTCAGAAAGCTTCTTTCCAGATTTCACCTGAGGATATTTCCTTTTTCACCATAGCCCTCTATGGGCTTCCAAATATCACTTTGCCAATTCCACAAGAACTGTCTTAGCAAAAGGCTTCTTGAGGGGAAAGCTGTAACTCTGTGAGATGATTTCACAGAACACAAAGAAGTTTCTCAGAAAGCTTCTTTCTCTTTGTATAGGAGGATATTTCCTTGGGCCCTATAGTCTTCAAAGGGATCCGAAATATCTGTTCACAGATTCCACGGAAATAAGGATAGCAAAGAGTTCCACGAAATACAGATGTAACTCTGTGAGATGAATTAACAGAACACTAAGCAGTTTCTCAGAAAGTTTCTTTCCAGATTTCTTCTGACGATATTTCCTTTTTCACCATAGCCCTCTTTGGGCTTCCAAATATCACTTTGCCTATTCCACAAGAACTATCTTAGTGAAAGGCTTCTTGAGGGGAAAGTTGTAACTCTGTGAGATGATCTCACAGAACACAAAGAAGTTTCTCAGAAAGCTTCTTTCTCTTTGTTATCGGAGGATATTTCTTTGGCCCTATAGTCTTCAAAGGGATCCGAAATATCTCTTCACAGATTCCACGGAACAAAGGCTAGCAAAGAGATCCACGAAATACAGATGTAACTCTGTGAGATGAATTAACAGAACATTAAGTAGTTTCTCAGAAAGCTTCTTTCCAGATTACATTTGAGGATATTTCCTTTCTCACCATAGCCCTCTATGGGCTTCCAAATATCACTTTGCCCATTCCACAAGAACTGTCTTAGCGAAAGGCTTCTTGAGGGGAAAGTTGTAACTCTGTGAGATGATTTCACAGAACACAAAGAAGTTTCTAAAAAGCTTCTTTCTCTTAGTATCGGAGGATATTTCCTTTGGCCCTATTGTCTTCTAAGGGATCCGAAATATCTGTTCTCAGATTCCACAGAAATAAGGCTAGCAAAGAGATCCTCGACATACAGATGTAACTCTGTGAGATGAATTAACAAAATATTAAGCAGTTGCTCTGAAAGTTTCTTTCCAGATTTCATCTGAGGATATTTCCTTTTTGAACATAGCCCTCTATGCGCTTCCAAATATCACTTTGCCAATTACACAAGAACTGTCTTAGCGAAAGGCATCTTGAGGGGAAGGCTGTAACTCTGTGAGGTGATTTCACACAACACAAAGAAGTCTCTCAGAAAGCTTCTTTCTCTTTGTTATCGGAGTATATTTCCTTTGTCCCTATAGTCTTCAAAGGGATCCGAAATATCTGTTCTCAGATTCCACAGCAATAAGGCTAGCAAAGAGATCCATGAAATACAGATGTAACTCTGTGAGATGAATTAACAGAACACTAAGCAGTTTCTCAGAAAGCTTCTTTCTAGATATCTCCTGAGGATATTTCCTTTCTCACCATAACCCTCTATGGGCTTCCAAATATCACTTTGCCAATTCCAGAAGAAGTGTCTTAGCGAAAGGCTTCTTGAGGGGAAAGCTGTAACTCTGTGAGATGATTTCACAGAACACAAAGAAGTTTCTCAGAAAACTTATTTCTCTTTGTTATCGGAGGATATGTCCTTTGGCCCTTAGTCTTCTAAGGGATCCGAAATATCTGTTCTCAGATTCCACAGAAATAAGACTAGCAAAGAGATCCACGAAACACAGATGTAACTCTGTGAGATGAATTAACAGAACACTAAGCAGTTTCTCAGAAAGTTTCTTTCTAGATTTCATCGGAGGATATTTCCTTTATCACCATAGCACTCTATGGGCTTCCAAATATCACTTTGCCAATTCCACAAGAACTGTCTTAGCGAAAGGGTTCTTGAGGGGAAAGCTGTAACTCTGTGAGATGATTTCACAGAACACAAAGAAGTTTCTCAGAAAGCTTCTTTCTCTTTGTTATCGGAGATTACTTCCTTTGGCCCTACAGTCTTCAAAGAGACTTGAATTATCTGTTCTCAGATTCCACAGAAATAAGGCTAGCAAAAAGATCCACGAAATACAGATGTAACTCAGTGAGATGAATTAACAGAACACTAAGCAGTTTCTCAGAAAGCTTCTTTCCAGATTTCATCTGAGGATATTTCCTTTTTCAACACAGCCCTCTATCGGCTTCCAAATATCATTTTGCCAATTCCACAAGAACTGTCTTAGCGAAAGGCTCCCTGAGCGGAAAGCTGTAACTCTGTGATATGATTTCAAAGAACACAGAGAAGTTTCTCAGAAAGCTTCTTTCTATTTGTTACAGAGGATATATCCTTTGGCGCTATAGTCTTCTAAGGTATATGAAATATCTGTTCTCAGTTTACACAGAAATAAGGCTAGCAAAGAGATCTACGAAATACAGATGTAACTATGTCAGATGAATTAACAGAACACTAAGATGTTTCTCAGAAAGCTTCTTTCCAGATTTCATCTGAGGATATTTCCTTTTTCACCATAGCCCTCTATGGGCTTCCAAATATCACTTTGCCAATTCCACAAGAACTGTCTTAGCGAAACACGTCTTGAGGGGAAAGCTGTAACTCTGTGAGATGATTTCACAGAATACAAAGAAGTTTCTCGGAAAGCTTCTTTCTCTTTGTATCGGAGGATATTTCCTTTGGCCCCATTGTCTTTAAAGGGATCAGAAATATCTGTTCACAGATTCCACGGAAATAAGGCTAGCAAAGAGATCCACGAAATACAGATGTAACTCTGTGAGATGAATTAACAGAACACTAAGCAGTTTCTCAGAAAGTTTCTTTCCAGATTTCATCTGAGGATATTTCCTTTTTCACCATAGCCCTCTTTCGGCTTCCAAATATCACTTTGCCAATTCCACAAGAACTATCTTAGCGAAAGGCTTCTTGAGGGGAAAGTTGTAACTCTGTGAGATGATTTCACAGAACACAAAGAAGTTTCTCAGAAAGCTTCTTTCTTTTTGTTATCGGAGGATATTTCTTTGTCCCTATAGTCTTCAAAGTGATCCGAAATATCTGTTCTCAGATTCCACTTAAATAAGGCTAGCAAAGAGATCCATGAAATACACATGTAACACTGTGAGATGAATTAACAGAACACTAAGCAGTTTCTCAGAAAGCTTCTTTCCAGATTACATCTGAGGATATTTCCTTTCTCACCATAGCCCTCTATGGGCTTCCAAATATCACTTTGCCAATTCAACAAGAACTGTCTTAGCGAAAGGCTTCTTGAGGGGAAAGCTGTAACTCTGTGAGATGATTTCACAGAACACAAAGAAGTTTCTCAGAAAGCTTCTTTCTCTTTGTATTGGAGGATATTTCCTTTGGCCCTATACTATTCAAAGGGATCAGAAATATCTGTTCTCAGATTCCACGGAAATAAGGCTAGCAAAGAGATCCACGAAATACAGATGTAACTCCGTGAGATGAATTAACAGAACACTAAGCAGTTTCTCAGAAAGCTTCTTTCCAGATTTCATCTGAGGATATTTCCTTTTTCACCATAGCCCTCAAGTGGCTTCCAAATATCACTTTGCAATTCCACAAGAACGTTCTTAGCAAAAGGCTTCTTGAGGGGAAAGCAGTAACTCCCTAAGATGATTTCACAGACACAAAGAAGTTTCTCAGAAAGCTTCTTTCTCTTTGTTATCGGAGGATATTTCCTTTGGCCCTATTGTCTTCAAAGGGATCCGAAATATCTGTTCTCAGATTCCACAGAAATAGGGCTAGCAAAGAGATCCATGAACTACAGATGTAATTCCGTGAGATGAATTAACAGAACACTAAGCAGTTTCTCAGAAAGCCTCTTTCCAGATTTCATCTGAGGATATTTCCTTTTTCACCATAGCCCTCTATGGGCTTCCAAATATCACTTTGCCAATTACACAAGAACTGTCTTAGCGAAAGGCTTCTTGAGAGGAAAGCTGTAACTCTGTGAGATGATTTCACAGAACACAAAGAAGTTTCTCAGAAAGCTTCTTTCTCTTTGTTTTCGGAGGATATTTCCTTTTGCCCTATACTCTTCAAAGGCATCCGAATTATCTGTTCTCAGATTCCACAGAAATAAGGCTAGCAGAGACATCCGTGAAATAAAGATGTAACTCTGTGAGATGAATTAACAAAACACTAAGATGTTTCTCAGAAAGCTTCTTTCCAGATTTCATCTGAGAATATTTCCTTTTTCACCATAGCCCTCCATGGGCTTCCAAATATCACTTTGCCAATTCCACAAGAACTGTCTTAGCGAAAGGCTTCTTGAGGGGAAAGCTGTAACTCTGTGAGATGATTTCACAGAACACAAAGAAGTTTATCAGAAAGCTTCTTTCTCTTTGTTATCGGAGGATATTTCCTTTGGCCCTATAGTCTTCAAAGGGATCCGAAATATCTGTTCTCAGAATCCACAGAAATAAGGCTAGCAAAGAGATCCACGAATACAGATGTAACTCCGTGAGATGAATTAACAGAACACTAAGCAGTTTCTCAGAAAGCTTCTTTACAGATTTCTTCTCAGGATATTTCCTTTTTCACCATAGCCCTCTATGCGCTTCCAAATATCACTTTGCCAATTACACAAGAACTGTCTTAGCGAAAGGCTTCTTGAGGGGAAAGCTGTAACTCTGTGAGATGATTTCACAGAACACAAAGAAGTTTCTCAGAAAGCTTCTTTCTCTTTGTTTTCGGAGGATATTTCCTTTGGCCCTATACTCTTAAAAGGCATCCGAAATATCTGTTCTCAGATTCCACAGAAATAAGGCTAGCAAAGAGATCCACGAAATACAGATGTAACCCTGTGAGATGAATTAACAGAACACTAAGCAGTTTCTCAGAAAGCTTCTTTCCAGATTTCATCTGAGGATATTTCCTTTTTCACCATAGCCCTCCATGGGCTTCCAAATATGACTTTGCCAATTCCACAAGAACTGTCTTAGCGAAAGGTTTCTTGAGGGGAAATCTGTAACTCTGTGAGATGATTTCACAGAACACAAAGAAGTTTCTCAGAAATCTTTCTCTTTGTTATCGGAGGACATTTCCTTTGGCCCTACAGTCTTCTAAGGCATCCGAAATATCTGTTCTCAGATTCCACAGTAATAAGGCTAGCAAAGAGATCCACGAAATACACATGTAACTCTGTGAGATGAATTAACAGAACACTAAGAAGTTTCTCAGAATGCTTCTTTCCAGATTTCATCTGAAGATATTTCCTTTTTCACCATAGCCCTCTAGGGTCTTAAAAATATCACTTTGCCAATTCCACAAGAACTGTCTTAGCGAAAGGCTTCTTGAGGGGAAAGCTGTAACTCTGTGAGATGATTTCACAGAACACAAAGAAGTTTCTCAGAAAGCTTCTTTCTCTTTGTTATCGGAGGATATTTCCTTTGTCCCTATAGTCTTCAAAGGGATCCGAAATATCTGTTCTCAGATTCCACAGAAATAAGGCTAGCAAAGAGATCCACGAAATACAGATGTATCTCTGTGAGATGAATTAACAGAACACTAAGCAGTTTCTCAGAAAGCTTCTTTCCAGATTTCATCTGAGGATACTTCTTTTTTCATCATAGCCCTCTATGCGCTTCCAAATATCACTTTTCCAATTCCACAAGAACTGTCTTAGCGAAAGGCTTCTTGAGGGGAAAGCTGTAACTCTGTGAGATGATTTCACAGAACACAAAGAAGTTTCTCAGAAAGCTTCTTTCTTTTTGTTATCGGAGGATATTTCCTTTGGCAATATAGTCTTCTAAGGGATCCGAAATATCTGCTCTCTGATTCCACAGAAATAAGACTAGCAAAGAGATCCCAGAAATACAGATGTAACTCTGTGAGATGAATTAACAGAACACTAAGCAGTTTCTCAGAAAGCTTCTTTCCAGATTTCAACTCAGGATATTTCCTTTTTCCCCATAGCCCTCTATGCGCTTCCAAATATCACTTTGCCAATTCCACAAGAACTGTCTTAGCGAAAGGCTCCTTGAGGGGAAAGCTGTAACTCTGTGAGATGATTTCAAAGAACACAGAGAAGTTTCTCAGAAAGCTTCTTTCTATTTGTTACAGAGGATATTTCCTTTGGCCCTATAGTCTTCTAAGAGATCTGAAATATCTGTTCTCAGTTTCCACAGAAATAAGGCTAGCAAAGAGATCTACGAAATACAGATGTAACTCTGTTAGATGAATTAACAGAACACTAAGCAGTTTCTCAGAAAGCTTCTTTCCAGATTTCATCTGAGGATATTTCCTTTTTCACCATAGCCCTCTATGGGCTTCCAAATATGACTTTGCAAATTACACAAGAACTGTCTTAGCGAAAGGCTTCTTGAGGGGAAAGCTGTAACTCTGTGAGATGATTTCACAGAACACAAAGAAGTTTCTCAGAAATCTTCTTTCTCTTTTTTATCGGAGGACATTTCCTTTGGCCCTACAGTCTTCTAAGGGATCCGAAATATCTGTTCTCAGATTCCACAGAAATAAGGCTAGCAAAGAGATCCACGAAATACAGATGTAACTCTGTGAGATGAATTAACAGAACACTAAGAAGTTTCTCAGAATGCTTCTTTCCAGATTTCATCTGAGGTTATTTCCTTTTTCACCATAGCCCTCTATGGGCTTCCAAATATCACTTTGCCAATTCCACGAGAACTGTCTTAGCGAAAGGCTTCTTGAGGGGAAAGCTGTAACTCTGTGAGATGATTTCACAGAACACAAAGAAGTTTATCAGAAAGCTTCTTTCTCTTTGTTATCGGAGGATATTTCCTTTGTCCCTATAGTTTTCAAAGGGATCCGAAATATCTGCTCTCTGATTCCACAGAAATAAGGCTAGCAAAGAGATCCACGAAATACAGATGTAACTCTGTGAGATGAATTAACAGAACACTAAGCAGTTTCTCAGAAAGCTTCTTTCTAGATTTCACCTAAGGATATTTCCTTTCTCACCGTAGCCCTCTATGGGCTTCCAAATATCACTTTGCCAATTCCACAAGAACTGTCTTAGCGAAAGGCTTCTTGAGGGGAAGGCTGTAACTCTGTGAGATGATTTCACAGAACACAAAGAAGTTTTTCAGAAAGCTTCTTTCTCTTTGTTATCGGAGGATATTTCCTTTGACCCTATAGTCTTCTAAGGGATCCGAAATATCTGCTCTCAGATTCCACAGAAATAAGGCTAGCAAAGAGAGCCACGAAATACAGATGTAACTCTGTGAGATGAACTAACAGAACACTAAGCAGTTTATCATAAAGCTTCTTTCCTGATTTCATCTGAGGATATTTCCTTTTTCACCATAGCCCTCTATCGGCTTCCAAATATCATTTTGCCAATTCCACAAGATCTGTCTTAGCGAAACTCTTCCTGAGCGGAAAGCTGTAACTCTGTGAGATGATTTCACAGAACACAAAGAAGTTTCTCAGAGCGCTTCTTTCTCTTTGTATCGGAGGATATTTCCTTTGGCCCTATAGTCCTTAAAGGGATCTGAAATATCTGTTCACAGATTCCACGGAAATAAGGCTAGCAAAGAGATCCACGAAATACAGATGTAACTCTGTGAGACGAATTAACAGAACACTAAGCAGTTTCTCAAAAAGTTTGTTTCCAGATTTCATCTGAGGATATTTCCTTTTTCACCATAGCCCTCTTTGGGCTTCCAAATATCACTTTGCCAATTCCACAAGAACAATCTTAGCGAAAGGATTCTTGAGGGGAAAGTTGTAACTCTGTGAGATGATTTCACAGAACACAAAGAAGATTCTCAGAAAGCTTCTTTCTTTTTGTTATCGGAGGATATTTCTTTGGCACCATAGTCTTCAAAGGGATCCGAAATATCTGTTCTCAGATTCCACTTAAATAAGGCTAGCAAAGAGATCCACGAAATACACATGTAACTCTGTGAGATGAATTAACAGAACACTAAGCAGTTTCACAGAAAGCTTCTTTCCAGATTACATCTGAGGATATTTCCTTTCTCACCATAGCCCTCTAAGGGCTTCCAAATATCACTTTGCCAATTCCACGTGAACTGTCTTAGCGAAAGGCTTCTTGAGGGGAAAGCTGTAACTCTGTGAGATGATTTCACAGAACACAAAGAAGTTTCTCAGAAAGCTTCTTTCTCTTTGTTATCGGA
This sequence comes from Macaca nemestrina, assembly GCF_043159975.1. Lineage (NCBI taxonomy): Eukaryota > Metazoa > Chordata > Mammalia > Primates > Cercopithecidae > Macaca > Macaca nemestrina. The sequence continues at coordinate 35,370,255 of NC_092143.1, forward strand.
GGATATTTCCTTTGGCCCTATAGTCTTCAAAGGGATACGAATTATCTGTTCTCAGATTCCACAGAAATAAGGCTAGGAAAGAAATCCACGAAATACAGATGTAACTCTGCGAGGTGAATTAACAGAAAACTAAGCAGTTTCTCAGAAAGCTTCTTTCCAGATTTCTTCTCAGGATATTTCCTTTTTCACCATAGCCCTCTATGCGCTTCTAAATATCACTTTGCCAATTACACAAAAACTGTCTTAGCGAAAGGCTTCTTCAGGGGAAAGCTGTAACTCTGTGAGATGATTTCACAGAACACAAAGAAGTTTCTCAGAAAGCTTCTTTCTCTTTGTTTTCGGAGGATATTTCCTTTGGCCCTATACTCTTCAAAGGGATCCGAAATATCTGTTCTCAGATTCCACAGAAATAAGGCTAGCAAAGAGATCCACGAAATACAGATGTAACCCTGTGACATGAATTAAGAGAACACTAAGCAGTTTCTCAGAAAGCTTCTTTCCAGATTTCTTCTGAGGATATTTCCTTTTTCACCATAGCCCTCTATGGGCTTCCAAATATGACTTTGCCAATTCCACAAGAACTGTCTTAGCGAAAGGCTTCTTGAGGGGAAATCTGTAACTCTGTGAGATGATTTCAGAGAACACAAAGAAGTTTCTCAGAAATCTTCTTTCTCTTTGTTATCGGAGGATATGTCCTTTGGCCCTACAGTCTTCTAAGGCATCCGAAATATATGTTCTCAGATGCCACAGAAATAAGGCTAGCAAAGAAATCCACGAAATACAGATGTAACTCTGTGAGATGAATTAACAGAACACTAAGAAGTTTCTCAGAAAGCTTCTTTCCAGATTTCTTCGGAGGATATTTCCTTTTTCACCATAGCCCTCTATGGGCTTCCAAATATCACTTTGCCAATTCCACAAGAACTGTCTAACGAAAGGCTTCTTGAGGGGAAAGCTGTAACTCTGTGAGATGATTTCACAGAACACAAAGAAGTTTCTCAGAAAGCTTTTTTCTCTTTGTTATCGGAGTTTACTTCCTTTGGCCCAATGGTCTTCTAAGGGATCCGAAATATCTGCTCTCAGATTCCACAGAAATAAGGCTAGCAAAGAGATCCACGACATACAGATGTAACCCTTTGAGATGAATTAACAGAACACTAAGCAGTTTCGCAGAAAGCCTCTTTCCAGATTTCATCGGAGGATATTTCCTTTTTCAGCATAGCCCTCTATGGGCTTCCAAATATCACTTTGCCAATTCCACAAGAACTGTCTTAGCGAAAGGCTTTTTGAAGGGGAAAGCTGAAACTCTGTGAGATGATTTCACAGAACACAAAGAAGTTTCTCAGAAAGCTTCTTTCTCTTTGTTATCGGAGGATATTTACTTTGGCCCTATAGTCTTCAAAGGGATCCGAAATATCTGTTCTCAGATTCCACAGAAATAAGGCCAGCAAAGAGATCCACGAAATACAGATGTAATTCTGTGAGATGAATTAACAGAACAGTAAGCAGTTTCTCGGAAATCTTCTTTCCAGATTTCATCTGAGGATATTTCCTTTTTCACCATAGCCCTCTTGCGGTTCCAAATATCACTTTGCCAATTACACAAGAACTGTCTTAGCGAAAGGCTTCTTGAGGGGAAGGCTGTAACTCTGTGAGATGATTTCACAGAACACAAAGAAGTTTCTCAGAAAGCTTCTTTCTCTTTTTTATCGGAGGATATTTCCTTTGACCCTATATTCTTCTAAGGGATCCGAAATATCTGCCCTCAGATTCCACAGAAATAAGGCTAGCAAAAAGATCCACTAAATACAGATGTAACTCAGTGAGATGAATTAACAGAACACTAAGCAGTTTCTCAGAAAGCTTCTTTCCAGTTTTCATCTGAGGATATTTCCTTTTTCAACATAGCCTTCTATCGGCTTCCAAATATCATTTTGCCAATTCCACAAGTACTGTCTTAGCGAAAGGCTCCCTGAGCGGAAAGCTGTAACTCTGTGAGATGATTTCAAAGAACACAGAGAAGTTTCTCAGAAAGCTTCTTTCTATTTGTTACAGAGGATATATCCTTTGGCGCTATAGTCTTCTAAGGGATATGAAATATCTGTTCTCAGTTTACACAGAAATAAGGCTAGCAAAGAGATCTACGAAATACAGATGTAACTATGTCAGATGAATTAACAGAACACTAAGATGTTTCTCAGAAAGCTTCTTTCCAGATTTCATCTGAGGATATTTCCTTTTTCACCATAGCCCTCTATGGGCTTCCAAATATCACTTTGCCAATTCCACAAGAACTGTCTTAGCGAAAGGCTTCTTGAGGGGAAAGCTGTAACTCTGTGAGATGATTTCACAGAATACAAAGAAGTTTCTCGGAAAGCTTCTTTCTCTTTGTATCGGAGGATATTTCCTTTGGCCCCATTGTCTTTAAAGGGATCAGAAATATCTGTTCACAGATTCCACGGAAATAAGGCTAGCAAAGAGATCCACGAAATACAGATGTAACTCTGTGAGATGAATTAACAGAACACTAAGCAGTTTCTCAGAAAGTTTCTTTCCAGATTTCATCTGAGGATATTTCCTTTTTCACCATAGCCCTCTTTCGGCTTCCAAATATCACTTTGCCAATTCCACAAGAACTATCTTAGCGAAAGGCTTCTTTAGGGGAAAGTTGTAACTCTGTGAGATGATTTCACAGAACACAAAGAAGTTTCTCAGAAAGCTTCTTTCTTTTTGTTATCGGAGGATATTTCTTTGTCCCTATAGTCTTCAAAGTGATCCGAAATATCTGTTCTCAGATTCCACTTAAATAAGGCTAGCAAAGAGATCCATGAAATACACATGTAACTCTGTGAGATGAAGTAACAGAACACTAAGCAGTTTCTCAGAAAGCTTCTTTCCAGATTACGTCTGAGGATATTTCCTTTCTCACCATAGCCCTCTATGGGCTTCCAAATATCACTTTGCCAATTCAACAAGAACTGTCTTAGCGAAAGGCTTCTTGAGGGGAAAGCTGTAACTCTGTGAGATGATTTCACAGAACACAAAGAAGTTTCTCAGAAAGCTTCTTTCTCTTTGTATCGGAGGATATTTCCTTTGGCCCTATAGTATTCAAAGGGATCAGAAATATCTGTTCTCAGATTCCACGGAAATAAGGCTAGCAAAGAGATCCACGAAATACAGATGTAACTCCGTGAGAGGAATTAACAGAACACTAAGCAGTTTCTCAGAAAGCTTCTTTCCAGATTTCATCTGAGGATATTTCCTTTTTCACCATAGCCCTCAAGTGGCTTCCAAATATCACTTTGCAGTTCCACAAGAACGTTCTTAGCGAAAGGCTTCTTGAGGGGAAAGCAGTAACTCCCTAAGATGATTTCACAGAACACAAAGATGTTTCTCAGAAAGCTTCTTTCTCTTTGTTATCGGAGGATATTTCCTTTGGACCTATTGTCTTCAAAGGGATCCGAAATATCTGTTCTCAGATTCCACAGAAATAAGGCTAGCAAAGAGATCCATGAACTACAGATGTAATTCCGTGAGATGAATTAACAGAACACTAAGCAGTTTCTCAGAAACCCTCTTTCCAGATTTCATCTGAGGATATTTCCTTTTTCACCATAGCCCTCTATGGGCTTCCAAATATCACTTTGCCAATTACACAAGAACTGTCTTAGCGAAAGGCTTCTTGAGGGGAAAGCTGTAACTCTGTGAGATGGTTTCACAGAACACAAAGAAGTTTATCAGAAAGCTTCTTTCTCTTTGTTATCGGAGGATATTTCCTTTGGCCCTATAGTCTTCAAAGGGATCCGAAATATCTGTTCTCGGAATCCACAGAAATAAGGCTAGCAAAGAGATCCACGAATACAGATGTAACTCCGTGAGATGAATTAACAGAACACTAAGCAGTTTCTCAGAAAGCTTCTTTCCAGATTTCTTCTCAGGATAATTCCTTTTTCACCATAGCCCTGTATGCGCTTCCAAATATCACTTTGCCAATTACACAACAACTGTCTTAGCGAAAGGCTTCTTGAGGGGAAAGCTGTAACTCTGTGAGATGATTTCACAGAACACAAAGAAGTTTCTCAGAAAGCTTCTTTCTCTTTGTTTTCGGAGGATATTCCTTTGGCCCTATACTCTTAAAAGGCATCCGAAATATCTGTTCTCAGATTCCACAGAAATAAGGCTAGCAAAGAGATCCACGAAATACAGATGTAACTCTGTGAGATGAATTAACAGAACACTAAGCAGTTTCTCAGAAAGCTTCTTTCCAGATTTCATCTGAGGATATTTCCTTTTTCACCATAGCCCTCCATGGGCTTCCAAATATGACTTTGCCAATTCCACAAGAACTGTCTTAGCGAAAGGCTTCTTGAGGGGAATGCTGTAACTCTGTGAGATGATTTCACAGAACACAAAGAAGTTTCTCAGAAAGCTTCTTTCTCGTTGTTATCGGAGGATATTTCCTTGTCCCTATAGTCTTTAAAGGGATCCGAAATATCTGTTCTCAGATTCCACAGAAATAAGGCTAGGAAAGAGATCCACGAAATACAGATGTATCTCTGTGAGATGAATTAACAGAACACTAAGCAGTTTCTCAGAAAGCTTCTTTCCAGATTTCATCTCAGGATATTTCCTTTTTCACCATAGCCCTGTATGCGCTTCCAAATATCACTTTGCCAATTCCACAAGAACTGTCTTAGCGAAAGGCTTCTTGAGGGGAAAGCTGTAACTCTGTGAGATGATTTCACAGAACACAAAGAAGTTTCTCAGAAAGCTTCTTTCTTTTTGTTATCGGAGGATATTTCCTTTGGCAATATAGTCTTCTAAGGGATCCGAAATATCTGCTCTCTGATTCCACAGAAATAAGACTAGCAAAGAGATCCCAGAAATACAGATGTAACTCTCTGAGATGAATTAACAGAACACTAAGCAGTTTCTCAGAAAGCTTCTTTCCAGAATTCAACTCAGGATATTTCCTTTTTCCCCATAGCCCTCTATGCGCTTCCAAATATCACTTTGCCAATTCCACAAGAACTGTCTTAGCGAAAGGCTCCTTGAGGGGAAAGCTGTAACTCTGTGAGATGATTTCAAAGAACACAGAGAAGTTTCTCAGAAAGCTTCTTTCTATTTGTTACAGAGGATATTTCCTTTGGCCCTATAGTCTTCTAAGAGATCTGAAATATCTGTTCTCAGTTTCCACAGAAATAAGGCTAGCAAAGAGATCTACGAAATACAGTTGTAACTATGTGAGGTCAATTAACAGAACACTAAGAAGTTTCTCAGAAAGCTTCTTTCCAGATTTCATCTGAGGATATTTGTTTTTCGCCATAGCCCTCTATGGGCTTCCAAATATCACTTTGCCAATTCCACAAGAACTGTCTTAGCGAAAGGCTTCTTGAGGGGAAAGCTGTAAAGCTGTGAGATGATTTCACAGAATACAAAGAAGTTTCTCGGAAAGCTTCTTTCTCTTTGTATCGGAGGATATTTCCTTTGGCCCTTTTGTCTTTTAAGGGATCAGAAATATCTGTTCACACATTCCACGGAAATAAGGCTAGCAAAGAGATCCACGAAATACAGATGTAACTTTGTGAGATGAATTAACAGAACACTAAGCAGTTTCTCAGAAAGTTTCTTTCCAAATTTCATCTGAGGATATTTCCTTTTTCACCATAGACCTCTTTGGGCTTCCAATTATCACTTTGCCAATTCCACAAGAACTATCTTAGCGAAAGGCTTCTTGAGGGGAAAGTTGTAACTCTGTGAGATGATTTCACAGAACACAAAGAAGTTTCTCAGAAAGCTTCTTTCTTTTTGTTATCGGAGGATATTTCTTTGTCCCTATAGTCTTCAAAGTGATCCGAAATATCTGTTCTCAGATTCCACTTAAATAAGGCTAGCAAAGGGATCCACGAAATACACATGTAACTCTGTGAGATGAATTAACAGAACACTAAGCAGTTTCTCAGAAAGCTTCTTTCCAGATTACATCTGAGGATATTTCCTTTCTCACCATAGCCCTCTATGGGCTTCCAAATATCACTTTGCCAATTCCACAAGAACTATCTTAGCGAAAGGTTTCTTGAGGGGAAAGCTGTAACTCTGTGAGATGATTTCACAGAACACAAAGAAGTTTCTCAGAAAGCTTCTTTCTCTTTGTATCGGAGGATATTTCCTTTGGCCCTACAGTATTCAAAGGGATCAGAAATATCTGTTCTCAGATTCCACGGAAATAAGGCTAGCAAAGAGATCGACGAAATACAGATGTAACTCCGTGAGATGAATTAACAGAACACTAAGCAGTTTCCCAGAAAGCTTCTTTCCAGATTTCTTCTCAGGATATTTCCTTTTTCACCATAGCCCTCTATGCGCTTCCAAATATCACTTTGCCAATTACACAAGAACCGTCTTAGCGAAAGGCTTCTTGAGGGGAAAGCTGTAACTCTGTGAGATGATTTCACAGAACACAAAGAAGTTTCTCAGAAAGCTTCTTTCTCTTTGTTATCGGAGGATATTTCCTTTGTCCCTATAGTCTTCAAAGGGATCCGAAATATCTGTTCTCAGATTCCACAGAAATAAGGCTAGCAAAGAGATCCACGAAATACAGATGTCACTCTGTGAGATGAATTAACAGAACACTAAGCAGTTTCTCAGAAAGCTTCTTTCCAGATTTAATCTGAGGATATTTCCTTTTTCACCATAGCCCTCTATGGGCTTCCAAATATCACTTTGCCAATTCCACAAGAACTGTCTTAGCGAAAGGCTTCTTGTGGGGAAAGCTGTAACTCTGTGAGATGTTTTCGCAGAACACAAAGAAGTTTCTCAGGAAGCTTCTTTCTCTTTGTTATCGGAGGATATTTCCTTTGTCCCTATAGTCTTCAAAGGGATCCGAAATATCTGTTCTCAGATTACACAGAAATAAGTCTAGCAAAGAGATCCACGAAATGCAGATGTAACTCTGTGAGATGAATTAACAGAACACTAAGCAGTTTCTCAGAAAGCTTCTTTCCAGATTTCATCTGAGGATATTTCCTTTTTCACCATAGCCCTCTATGGGCTTCCAAATATCGCTTTGCCAATTCCACAAGAACTGTCTTAGCGAAAGGCTTCTTGAGGGGAAAGCTGTAACTCTGTGAGATGATTTCACAGAACACAAGGAAGTTTCTCAGAAATCTTCTTTCTCTTTGTTATCGGAGGACATTTCCTTTGGCCCTACAGTCTTCTAAGGGATCCGAAATATCTGTTCTCCGATTCCACAGAAATAAGGCTGGCAAACAGATCCAGGAAATACAGATGTAACTCTGTGAGATGAGTTAACAAAACACTAAGCAGTTTCTCAGAAAGCTTCTTTCCAGATTTCATCTGAGGATATTTCCTTTTTCACCATAGCCCTCTATGGGCTTCAAAATATCACTTTGCCAATTCCAAAAGAACTATCTTAGCGAAAGGCTTCTTGAGGGGAAAGCTGTAACTCTGTGAGATGATTTCACAGAACACAAAGAAGTTTCTCAGAAAGCTTCTTTCTCTTTGTTATCGGAGGATATTTCCTTTGGCCCTATAGTCTTCAAAGGGATACGAATTATCTGTTCTCAGATTCCACAGAAATAAGGCTAGCAAAGAAATCCATGAAATACAGATGTAACTCTGTGAGGTGAATTAACAGAAAACTAAGCAGTTTCTCAGAAAGCTTCTTTCCAGATTTCTTCTCAGGATATTTCCTTTTTCACCATAGCCCTCTATGCGCTTCTAAATATCACTTTGCCAATTACACAAGAACTGTCTTAGCGAAAGGCTTCTTGAGGGGAAAGCTGTAACTCTGTGAGATGATTTCACAGAACACAAAGAAGTTTCTCAGAAAGCTTTTTCTCTTTGTTTTCGGAGGATATTTCCTTTGGCCCTGTACTCTTCAAAGGGATCCGAAATATCTGTTCTCAGATTCCACAGAAATAAGGCTAGCAAAGAGATCCACGAAATGCCGATGTAACTCTGTGAGACGAATTAACAGAACACTGAGCAGTTTCTCAGAAAGTTTGTTTCCAGATTTCATCTGAGGATATTTCCTTTTTCACCATAGCCCTCTTTGGGCTTCCAAATATCACTTTGCCAATTCCACAAGAACTGTCTTAGCGAAAGGCTTCTTGAGGGGAAAGCTGTAACTCTGTGAGATGATTTCACAGAACACAACGAAGTTTCTCAGAAAGCTTCTTTCTCTTTGTTATCGGAGGATATTTCCTTTGGCCCTATAGTCTTCAAAGGGATCCGAAATATCTGTTCTCAGATTCCACAGAAATAAGGCTAGCAAAGAGATCCACGAAATGCCGATGTAACTCTGTGAGATGAATTAACAGAACACTAAGCAGTTTCTCAGAAAGCTTCTTTCCAGATTTCATCTGAGGATATTTCCTTTTTCACCATAGCCCTCTATGGGCTTCCAAATATCACTTTGCCAATTCCAGAAGAACTGTCTTCGCGAAAGGCTTCTTGAGGGGAAAGCTGTAACTCTGTGAGATGATTTCACAGAACACAAAGAAGTTTCTCAGAAATCTTCTTTCTCTTTGTTATCGGAGGACATTTCCTTTGGCCCTGCAGTCTTCTGAGGGATCCGAAATATCTGTTCTCCGATTCCACAGAAATAAGGCTGGCATAGAGATCCAGGAAATACAGATGTAACTCTTTGAGATGAATTAACAAAACACTAAGCAGTTTCTCAGAAAGCTTCTTTCCAGATTTCATGTGAGGATATTTCCTTTTTCACCATAGCCCTCTATGGGCTTCCAAATATCACTTTGCCAATTCCAAAAGAACTGTCTTAGCGAAAGGCTTCTTGAGGGGAAAGCTGTAACTCTGTGAGATGATTTCACAGAACACAAAGAAGTCTCTCAGAAAGCTTCTTTCTCTTTGTTATCGGAGTATATTTCCTTTGTCCCTATAGTCTTCAATGGGATCCTAAATATCTGTTCTCAGATTCCACAGAAATAAGGCTAGTAAAGAAATCCATGAAATACAGATGTAACTCTGTGAGATTAATTAACAGAACACTAAGCAGTTTCTCAGAAAGTTTCTTTCTAGATTTCATCGGAGGATATTTCCTTTATCACTATAGCCCTCTATGGGCTTCCAAATATCACTTTGCCAATTCCACAAGAACTGTCTTAGCGAAAGGCTTCTTGAGGGGAAAGCTGTAACTCTGTGAGATGATTTCACAGAACACAAAGAAGTTTCTCAGAAAGCTTCCTTCTCTTTGTTATCAGAGATTACTTCCTTTGGCCCTACAGTCTTCCAAGAGACTTGAATTATCTGTTCTCAGATTCCACAGAAATAAGGCTAGCAAAAAGATCCACTAAATACAGATGTAACTCAGTGAGATGAATTAACAGAACACTAAGCAGTTTCTCAGAAAGCTTCTTTCCAGTTTTCATCTGAGGATATTTCCTTTTTCAACATAGCCTTCTATCGGCTTCCAAATATCATTTTGCCAATTCCACAAGTACTGTCTTAGCGAAAGGCTCCCTGAGCGGAAAGCTGTAACTCTGTGAGATGATTTCAAAGAACACAGAGAAGTTTCTCAGAAAGCTTCTTTCTATTTGTTACAGAGGATATATCCTTTGGCGCTATAGTCTTCTAAGGGATATGAAATATCTGTTCTCAGTTTACACAGAAATAAGGCTAGCAAAGAGATCTACGAAATACAGATGTAACTATGTCAGATGAATTAACAGAACACTAAGATGTTTCTCAGAAAGCTTCTTTCCAGATTTCATCTGAGGATATTTCCTTTCTCACCATAGCCCTCTATGGGCTTCCAAATATCACTTTGCCAATTCCACAAGAACTGTCTTAGCGAAAGGCTTCTTGAGGGGAAAGCTGTAACTCTGTGAGATGATTTCACAGAATACAAAGAAGTTTCTCGGAAAGCTTCTTTCTCTTTGTATCGGAGGATATTTCCTTTGGCCCCATTGTCTTTAAAGGGATCAGAAATATCTGTTCACAGATTCCACGGAAATAAGGCTAGCAAAGAGATCCACGAAATACAGATGTAACTCTGTGAGATGAATTAACAGAACACTAAGCAGTTTCTCAGAAAGTTTCTTTCCAGATTTCATCTGAGGATATTTCCTTTTTCACCATAGCCCTCTTTCGGCTTCCAAATATCACTTTGCCAATTCCACAAGAACTATCTTAGCGAAAGGCTTCTTTAGGGGAAAGTTGTAACTCTGTGAGATGATTTCACAGAACACAAAGAAGTTTCTCAGAAAGCTTCTTTCTTTTTGTTATCGGAGGATATTTCTTTGTCCCTATAGTCTTCAAAGTGATCCGAAATATCTGTTCTCAGATTCCACTTAAATAAGGCTTGCAAAGAGATCCATGAAATACACATGTAACTCTGTGAGATGAAGTAACAGAACACTAAGCAGTTTCTCAGAAAGCTTCTTTCCAGATTACATCTGAGGATATTTCCTTTCTCACCATAGCCCTCTATGGGCTTCCAAATATCACTTTGCCAATTCAACAAGAACTGTCTTAGCGAAAGGCTTCTTGAGGGGAAAGCTGTAACTCTGTGAGATGATTTCACAGAACACAAAGAAGTTTCTCAGAAAGCTTCTTTCTCTTTGTATCGGAGGATATTTCCTTTGGCCCTATAGTATTCAAAGGGATCAGAAATATCTGTTCTCAGATTCCACGGAAATAAGGCTAGCAAAGAGATCCACGAAATACAGATGTAACTCCGTGAGATGAATTAAAGGAACACTAAGCAGTTTCTCAGAAAGCTTCTTTCCAGATTTCATCTGAGGATATTTCCTTTTTCACCATAGCCCTCAAGTGGCTTCCAAATATCACTTTGCAGTTCCACAAGAACGTTCTTAGCGAAAGGCTTCTTGAGGGGAAAGCAGTAACTCCCTAAGATGATTTCACAGAACACAAAGATGTTTCTCAGAAAGCTTCTTTCTCTTTGTTATCGGAGGATATTTCCTTTGGACCTATTGTCTTCAAAGGGATCCGAAATATCTGTTCTCAGATTCCACAGAAATAAGGCTAGCAAAGAGATCCATGAACTGCAGATGTAATTCCGTGAGATGAATTAACAGAACACTAAGCAGTTTCTCAGAAACCCTCTATCCAGATTTCATCTGAGGATATTTCCTTTTTCACCATAGCCCTCTATGGGCTTCCAAATATCACTTTGCCAATTACACAAGAACTGTCTTAGCGAAAGGCTTCTTGAGGGGAAAGCTGTAACTCTGTGAGATGATTTCACAGAACACAAAGAAGTTTATCAGAAAGTTCTTTCTCTTTGTTATCGGAGGATATTTCCTTTGGCCCTATAGTCTTCAAAGGGATCCGAAATATCTGTTCTCGGAATCCACAGAAATAAGGCTAGCAAAGAGATCCACGAATACAGATGTAACTCCGTGAGATGAATTAACAGAACACTAAGCAGTTTCTCAGAAAGCTTCTTTCCAGATTTCTTCTCAGGATATTTCCTTTTTCACCATAGCCCTGTATGCGCTTCCAAATATCACTTTGCCAATTCCACAACAACTGTCTTAGCGAAAGGCTTCTTGAGGGGAAAGCTGTAACTCTGTGAGATGATTTCACAGAACACAAAGAAGTTTCTCAGAAAGCTTCTTTCTCTTTGTTTTCGGAGGATATTTCCTTTGGCCCTATACTCTTAAAAGGCATCCGAAATATCTGTTCTCAGATTCCACAGAAATAAGGCTAGCAAAGAGATCCACGAAATACAGATGTAACTCTGTGAGATGAATTAACAGAACACTAAGCAGTTTCCCAGAAAGCTTCTTTCCAGATTTCTTCTCAGGATATTTCCTTTTTCACCATAGCCCTCTATGCGCTTCCAAATATCACTTTGCCAATTACACAAGAACCGTCTTAGCGAAAGGCTTCTTGAGGGGAAAGCTGTAACTCTGTGAGATGATTTCACAGAACACAAAGAAGTTTCTCAGAAAGCTTCTTTCTCTTTGTTATCGGAGGATATTTCCTTTGTCCCTATAGTCTTCAAAGGGATCCGAAATATCTGTTCTCAGATTCCACAGAAATAAGGCTAGCAAAGAGATCCACGAAATACAGATGTCACTCTGTGAGATGAATTAACAGAACACTAAGCAGTTTCTCAGAAAGCTTCTTTCCAGATTTAATCTGAGGATATTTCCTTTTTCACCATAGCCCTCTATGGGCTTCCAAATATCACTTTGCCAATTCCACAAGAACTGTCTTAGCGAAAGGCTTCTTGTGGGGAAAGCTGTAACTCTGTGAGATGTTTTCGCAGAACACAAAGAAGTTTCTCAGGAAGCTTCTTTCTCTTTGTTATCGGAGGATATTTCCTTTGTCCCTATAGTCTTCAAAGGGATCCGAAATATCTGTTCTCAGATTACACAGAAATAAGTCTAGCAAAGAGATCCACGAAATGCAGATGTAACTCTGTGAGATGAATTAACAGAACACTAAGCAGTTTCTCAGAAAGCTTCTTTCCAGATTTCATCTGAGGATATTTCCTTTTTCACCATAGCCCTCTATGGGCTTCCAAATATCGCTTTGCCAATTCCACAAGAACTGTCTTAGCGAAAGGCTTCTTGAGGGGAAAGCTGTAACTCTGTGAGATGATTTCACAGAACACAAGGAAGTTTCTCAGAAATCTTCTTTCTCTTTTTTATCGGAGGACATTTCCTTTGGTCCTACAGTCTTCTAAGGGATCCGAAATATCTGTTCTCCGATTCCACAGAAATAAGGCTGGCAAACAGATCCAGGAAATACAGATGTAACTCTGTGAGATGAGTTAACAAAACACTAAGCAGTTTCTCAGAAAGCTTCTTTCCAGATTTCATCTGAGGATATTTCCTTTTTCACCATAGCCCTCTATGGGCTTCAAAATATCACTTTGCCAATTCCAAAAGAACTGTCTTAGCGAAAGGCTTCTTGAGGGGAATGCTGTAACTCTGTGAGATGATTTCACAGAACACAAAGAAGTTTCTCAGAAAGCTTCTTTCTCTTTGTTATCGGAGGATATTTCCTTTGGCCCTATAGTCTTCAAAGGGATACGAATTATCTGTTCTCAGATTCCACAGAAATAAGGCTAGCAAAGAAATCCATGAAATACAGATGTAACTCTGTGAGGTGAATTAACAGAAAACTAAGCAGTTTCTCAGAAAGCTTCTTTCCAGATTTCTTCTCAGGATATTTCCTTTTTCACCATAGCCCTCTATGCGCTTCTAAATATCACTTTGCCAATTACACAAGAACTGTCTTAGCGAAAGGCTTCTTGAGGGGAAAGCTGTAACTCTGTGAGATGATTTCACAGAACACAAAGAAGTTTCTCAGAAAGCTTCTTTCTCTTTGTTTTCGGAGGATATTTCCTTTGGCCCTGTACTCTTCAAAGGGATCCGAAATATCTGTTCTCAGATTCCACAGAAATAAGGCTAGCAAAGAGATCCACGAAATGCCGATGTAACTCTGTGAGACGAATTAACAGAACACTAAGCAGTTTCTCAGAAAGTTTGTTTCCAGATTTCATCTGAGGATATTTCCTTTTTCACCATAGCCCTCTTTGGGCTTCCAAATATCACTTTGCCAATTCCACAAGAACTGTCTTAGCGAAAGGCTTCTTGAGGGGAAAGCTGTAACTCTGTGAGATGATTTCACAGAACACAACGAAGTTTCTCAGAAAGCTTCTTTCTCTTTGTTATCGGAGGATATTTCCTTTGGCCCTATAGTCTTCAAAGGGATCCGAAATATCTGTTCTCAGATTCCACAGAAATAAGGCTAGCAAAGAGATCCACGAAATGCCGATGTAACTCTGTGAGATGAATTAACAGAACACTAAGCAGTTTCTCAGAAAGCTTCTTTCCAGATTTCATCTGAGGATATTTCCTTTTTCACCATAGCCCTCTATGGGCTTCCAAATATCACTTTGCCAATTCCACAAGAACTGTCTTCGCGAAAGGCTTCTTGAGGGGAAAGCTGTAACTCTGTGAGATGATTTCACAGAACACAAAGAAGTTTCTCAGAAATCTTCTTTCTCTTTGTTATCGGAGGACATTTCCTTTGGCCCTGCAGTCTTCTGAGGGATCCGAAATATCTGTTCTCCGATTCCACAGAAATAAGGCTGGCATAGAGATCCAGGAAATACAGATGTAACTCTTTGAGATGAATTAACAAAACACTAAGCAGTTTCTCAGAAAGCTTCTTTCCAGATTTCATGTGAGGATATTTCCTTTTTCACCATAGCCCTCTATGGGCTTCCAAATATCACTTTGCCAATTCCAAAAGAACTGTCTTAGCGAAAGGCTTCTTGAGGGGAAAGCTGTAACTCTGTGAGATGATTTCACAGAACACAAAGAAGTCTCTCAGAAAGCTTCTTTCTCTTTGTTATCGGAGTATATTTCCTTTGTCCCTATAGTCTTCAATGGGATCCTAAATATCTGTTCTCAGATTCCACAGAAATAAGGCTAGTAAAGAAATCCATGAAATACAGATGTAACTCTGTGAGATTAATTAACAGAACACTAAGCAGTTTCTCAGAAAGTTTCTTTCTAGATTTCATCGGAGGATATTTCCTTTACTACTATAGCCCTCTATGGGCTTCCAAATATCACTTTGCCAATTCCACAAGAACTGTCTTAGCGAAAGGCTTCTTGAGGGGAAAGCTGTAACTCTGTGAGATGATTTCACAGAACACAAAGAAGTTTCTCAGAAAGCTTCCTTCTCTTTGTTATCAGAGATTACTTCCTTTGGCCCTACAGTCTTCCAAGAGACTTGAATTATCTGTTCTCAGATTCCACAGAAATAAGGCTAGCAAAAAGATCCACTAAATACAGATGTAACTCAGTGAGATGAATTAACAGAACACTAAGCAGTTTCTCAGAAAGCTTCTTTCCAGTTTTCATCTGAGGATATTTCCTTTTTCAACATAGCCTTCTATCGGCTTCCAAATATCATTTTGCCAATTCCACAAGTACTGTCTTAGCGAAAGGCTCCCTGAGCGGAAAGCTGTAACTCTGTGAGATGATTTCAAAGAACACAGAGAAGTTTCTCAGAAAGCTTCTTTCTATTTGTTACAGAGGATATATCCTTTGGCGCTATAGTCTTCTAAGGGATATGAAATATCTGTTCTCAGTTTACACAGAAATAAGGCTAGCAAAGAGATCTACGAAATACAGATGTAACTATGTCAGATGAATTAACAGAACACTAAGATGTTTCTCAGAAAGCTTCTTTCCAGATTTCATCTGAGGATATTTCCTTTCTCACCATAGCCCTCTATGGGCTTCCAAATATCACTTTGCCAATTCCACAAGAACTGTCTTAGCGAAAGGCTTCTTGAGGGGAAAGCTGTAACTCTGTGAGATGATTTCACAGAATACAAAGAAGTTTCTCGGAAAGCTTCTTTCTCTTTGTATCGGAGGATATTTCCTTTGGCCCCATTGTCTTTAAAGGGATCAGAAATATCTGTTCACAGATTCCACGGAAATAAGGCTAGCAAAGAGATCCACGAAATACAGATGTAACTCTGTGAGATGAATTAACAGAACACTAAGCAGTTTCTCAGAAAGTTTCTTTCCAGATTTCATCTGAGGATATTTCCTTTTTCACCATAGCCCTCTTTCGGCTTCCAAATATCACTTTGCCAATTCCACAAGAACTATCTTAGCGAAAGGCTTCTTTAGGGGAAAGTTGTAACTCTGTGAGATGATTTCACAGAACACAAAGAAGTTTCTCAGAAAGCTTCTTTCTTTTTGTTATCGGAGGATATTTCTTTGTCCCTATAGTCTTCAAAGTGATCCGAAATATCTGTTCTCAGATTCCACTTAAATAAGGCTTGCAAAGAGATCCATGAAATACACATGTAACTCTGTGAGATGAAGTAACAGAACACTAAGCAGTTTCTCAGAAAGCTTCTTTCCAGATTACATCTGAGGATATTTCCTTTCTCACCATAGCCCTCTATGGGCTTCCAAATATCACTTTGCCAATTCAACAAGAACTGTCTTAGCGAAAGGCTTCTTGAGGGGAAAGCTGTAACTCTGTGAGATGATTTCACAGAACACAAAGAAGTTTCTCAGAAAGCTTCTTTCTCTTTGTATCGGAGGATATTTCCTTTGGCCCTATAGTATTCAAAGGGATCAGAAATATCTGTTCTCAGATTCCACGGAAATAAGGCTAGCAAAGAGATCCACGAAATACAGATGTAACTCCGTGAGATGAATTAAAGGAACACTAAGCAGTTTCTCAGAAAGCTTCTTTCCAGATTTCATCTGAGGATATTTCCTTTTTCACCATAGCCCTCAAGTGGCTTCCAAATATCACTTTGCAGTTCCACAAGAACGTTCTTAGCGAAAGGCTTCTTGAGGGGAAAGCAGTAACTCCCTAAGATGATTTCACAGAACACAAAGATGTTTCTCAGAAAGCTTCTTTCTCTTTGTTATCGGAGGATATTTCCTTTGGACCTATTGTCTTCAAAGGGATCCGAAATATCTGTTCTCAGATTCCACAGAAATAAGGCTAGCAAAGAGATCCATGAACTACAGATGTAATTCCGTGAGATGAATTAACAGAACACTAAGCAGTTTCTCAGAAACCCTCTATCCAGATTTCATCTGAGGATATTTCCTTTTTCACCATAGCCCTCTATGGGCTTCCAAATATCACTTTGCCAATTACACAAGAACTGTCTTAGCGAAAGGCTTCTTGAGGGGAAAGCTGTAACTCTGTGAGATGATTTCACAGAACACAAAGAAGTTTATCAGAAAGTTCTTTCTCTTTGTTATCGGAGGATATTTCCTTTGGCCCTATAGTCTTCAAAGGGATCCGAAATATCTGTTCTCGGAATCCACAGAAATAAGGCTAGCAAAGAGATCCACGAATACAGATGTAACTCCGTGAGATGAATTAACAGAACACTAAGCAGTTTCTCAGAAAGCTTCTTTCCAGATTTCTTCTCAGGATATTTCCTTTTTCACCATAGCCCTGTATGCGCTTCCAAATATCACTTTGCCAATTCCACAACAACTGTCTTAGCGAAAGGCTTCTTGAGGGGAAAGCTGTAACTCTGTGAGATGATTTCACAGAACACAAAGAAGTTTCTCAGAAAGCTTCTTTCTCTTTGTTTTCGGAGGATATTTCCTTTGGCCCTATACTCTTAAAAGGCATCCGAAATATCTGTTCTCAGATTCCACAGAAATAAGGCTAGCAAAGAGATCCACGAAATACAGATGTAACTCTGTGAGATGAATTAACAGAACACTAAGCAGTTTCTCAGAAAGCTTCTTTCCAGATTTCATCTGAGGATATTTCCTTTTTCACCATAGCCCTCCATGGGCTTCCAAATATGACTTTGCCAATTACACAAGAACTGTCTTAGCGAAAGGCTTCTTGAGGGGAATGCTGTAACTCTGTGAGATGATTTCAAAGAACACAAAGAAGTTTCTCAGAAAGCTTCTTTCTCTTTGTTATCGGAGGATATTTCCTTTGTCCCTATAGTCTTTAAAGGGATCCGAAATATCTGTTCTCAGATTCCACAGAAATAAGGCTAGGAAAGAGATCCACGAAATACAGATGTATCTCTGTGAGATGAATTAACAGAACACTAAGCAGTTTCTCAGAAAGCTTCTTTCCAGATTTCATCTGAGGATATTTCCTTTTTCACCATAGCCCTCTATGGGCTTCCAAATATCACTTTGCCAATTCCACAAGAACTGTCTTAGCGAAAGGCTTCTTGAGGGGAAAGCTGTAACTCTGTGAGATGATTTCACAGAACACAAAGAAGTTTCTCAGAAAGCTTCTTTCTTTTTGTTATCGGAGGATATTTCCTTTGGCAATATAGTCTTCTAAGGGATCCGAAATATCTGCTCTCTGATTCCACAGAAATAAGACTAGCAAAGAGATCCCAGAAATACAGATGTAACTCTGTGAGATGAATTAACAGAACACTAAGCAGTTTCTCAGAAAGCTTCTTTCCAGAATTCAACTCAGGATATTTCCTTTTTCCCCATAGCCCTCTATGCGCTTCCAAATATCACTTTGCCAATTCCACAAGAACTGTCTTAGCGAAAGGCTCCTTGAGGGGAAAGCTGTAACTCTGTGAGATGATTTCAAAGAACACAGAGAAGTTTCTCAGAAAGCTTCTTTCTATTTGTTACAGAGGATATTTCCTTTGGCCCTATAGTCTTCTAAGAGATCTGAAATATCTGTTCTCAGTTTCCACAGAAATAAGGCTAGCAAAGAGATCTACGAAATACAGTTGTAACTATGTGAGATCAATTAACAGAACACTAAGATGTTTCTCAGAAAGCTTCTTTCCAGATTTCATCTGAGGATATTTGTTTTTCGCCATAGCCCTCTATGGGCTTCCAAATATCACTTTGCCAATTCCACAAGAACTGTCTTAGCGAAAGGCTTCTTGAGGGGAAAGCTGTAAAGCTGTGAGATGATTTCACAGAATACAAAGAAGTTTCTCGGAAAGCTTCTTTCTCTTTGTATCGGAGGATATTTCCTTTGGCCCTTTTGTCTTTAAAGGGATCAGAAATATCTGTTCACACATTCCACGGAAATAAGGCTAGCAAAGAGATCCACGAAATACAGATGTAACTCTGTGAGATGAATTAACAGAACACTAAGCAGTTTCTCAGAAAGTTTCTTTCCAAATTTCATCTGAGGATATTTCCTTTTTCACCATAGCCCTCTTTGGGCTTCCAAATATCACTTTGTCAATTCCACAAGAACTATCTTAGCGAAAGGCTTCTTGAGGGGAAAGTTGTAACTCTGTGAGATGATTTCACAGAACACAAAGAAGTTTCTCAGAAAGCTTCTTTCTTTTTGTTATCGGAGGATATTTCTTTGTCCCTATAGTCTTCAAAGTGATCCGAAATATCTGTTCTCAGATTCCACTTAAATAAGGCTAGCAAAGAGATCCACGAAATACACATGTAACTCTGTGAGATGAATTAACAGAACACTAAGCAGTTTCTCAGAAAGCTTCTTTCCAGATTACATCTGAGGATATTTCCTTTCTCACCATAGCCCTCTATGGGCTTCCAAATATCACTTTGCCAATTCCACAAGAACTATCTTAGCGAAAGGTTTCTTGAGGGGAAAGCTGTAACTCTGTGAGATGATTTCACAGAACACAAAGAAGTTTCTCAGAAAGCTTCTTTCTCTTTGTATCGGAGGATATTTCCTTTGGCCCTATAGTATTCAAAGGGATCAGAAATATCTGTTCTCAGATTCCACGGAAATAAGGCTAGCAAAGAGATCGACGAAATACAGATGTAACTCCGTGAGATGAATTAACAGAACACTAAGCAGTTTCTCAGAAAGCTTCTTTCCAGATTTCTTCTCAGGATATTTCCTTTTTCACCATAGCCCTCTATGCGCTTCCAAATATCACTTTGCCAATTACACAAGAACCGTCTTAGCGAAAGGCTTCTTGAGGGGAAAGCTGTAACTCTGTGAGATGATTTCACAGAACACAAAGAAGTTTCTCAGAAAGCTTCTTTCTCTTTGTTATCGGAGGATATTTCCTTAGGCCCTATACTCTTCAAAGGTATGCGAAATATCTGTTCTCAAATTCCACAGAAATAAGGCTATCAAAGAGATCCACGAAATACAGATGTAACTCTGTTAGATGAATTAACAGAACACTAAGCAGTTTCTCAGAAAGCTTCTTTCCATATTTCATCTGAGGATATTTCCTTTTTCACCATAGCCCTCTATGGGCTTCCAAATATGACTTTGCAAATTCCACAAGAACTGTCTTAGCGAAAGGCTTCTTGAGGGGAAAGCTGTAACTCTGTGAGATGATTTCACAGAACACAAGGAAGTTTCTCAGAAATCTTCTTTCTCTTTGTTATCGGAGGACATTTCCTTTGGCCCTACAGTCTTCTAAGGGATCCGAAATATCTGTTCTCCGATTCCACAGAAATAAGGCTGGCAAACAGATCCAGGAAATACAGATGTAACTCTGTGAGATGAGTTAACAAAACACTAAGCAGTTTCTCAGAAAGCTTCTTTCCAGATTTCATCTGAGGATATTTCCTTTTTCACCATAGCCCTCTATGGGCTTCAAAATATCACTTTGCCAATTCCAAAAGAACTGTCTTAGCGAAAGGCTTCTTGAGGGGAAAGCTGTAACTCTGTGAGATGATTTCACAGAACACAAAGAAGTTTCTCAGAAAGCTTCTTTCTCTTTGTTATCGGAGGATATTTCCTTTGGCCCTATAGTCTTCAAAGGGATACGAATTATCTGTTCTCAGATTCCACAGAAATAAGGCTAGCAAAGAAATCCATGAAATACAGATGTACCTCTGTGAGGTGAATTAACAGAAAACTAAGCAGTTTCTCAGAAAGCTTCTTTCCAGATTTCTTCTCAGGATATTTCCTTTTTCACCATAGCCCTCTATGCGCTTCTAAATATCACTTTGCCAATTACACAAGAACTGTCTTAGCGAAAGGCTTCTTCAGGGGAAAGCTGTAACTCTGTGAGATGATTTCACAGAACACAAAGAAGTTTCTCAGAAAGCTTCTTTCTCTTTGTTTTCGGAGGATATTTCCTTTGGCCCTATACTCTTCAAAGGGATCCGAAATATCTGTTCTCAGATTCCACAGAAATAAGGCTAGCAAAGAGATCCACGAAATGCCGATGTAACTCTGTGAGACGAATTAACAGAACACTAAGCAGTTTCTCAGAAAGTTTGTTTCCAGATTTCATCTGAGGATATTTCCTTTTTCACCATAGCCCTCTTTGGGCTTCCAAATATCACTTTGCCAATTCCACAAGAACTGTCTTAGCGAAAGGCTTCTTGAGGGGAAAGCTGTAACTCTGTGAGATGATTTCACAGAACACAACGAAGTTTCTCAGAAAGCTTCTTTCTCTTTGTTATCGGAGGATATTTCCTTTGGCCCTATAGTCTTCAAAGGGATCCGAAATATCTGTTCTCAGATTCCACAGAAATAAGGCTAGCAAAGAGATCCACGAAATGCCGATGTAACTCTGTGAGATGAATTAACAGAACACTAAGCAGTTTCTCAGAAAGCTTCTTTCCAGATTTCATCTGAGGATATTTCCTTTTTCACCGTAGCCCTCTATGGGCTTCCAAATATCACTTTGCCAATTCCACAAGAACTGTCTTCGCGAAAGGCTTCTTGAGGGGAAAGCTGTAACTCTGTGAGATGATTTCACAGAACACAAAGAAGTTTCTCAGAAATCTTCTTTCTCTTTGTTATCGGAGGACATTTCCTTTGGCCCTGCAGTCTTCTGAGGGATCCGAAATATCTGTTCTCCGATTCCACAGAAATAAGGCCAGCAAAGAGATCCACGAAATGCAGATGTAACCCTGTGAGATGAATTGACAGAACACTAAGCAGTTTCTCAGAAAGCTTCTTTCCAGATTTCATCTGAGTATATTTCCTTTTTCACCATAGCCCTCTTTGGGCTTCCAAATATCACATTGCCAATCCCAAAAGAGCTATCTTAGCGAAAGGCTTCTTGAGGGGAAAGCTGTAACTCTGTGAGATGATTTCAAAGAACACAGAGAAGTTTCTCAGAAAGCTTCTTTCTATTTGTTACAGAGGATATTTCCTTTGGCCCTATAGTCTTCTAAGAGATCTGAAATATCTGTTCTCAGTTTCCACAGAAATAAGGCTGGAAAAGAGATCTACGAAATACAGTTGTAACTATGTGAGATGAATTAACAGAACACTAAGATGTTTCTCAGAAAGCTTCTTTCCAGATTTCACCTGAGGATATTTCCTTTTTCACCATAGCCCTCTATGGGCTTCCAAATATCACTTTGCCAATTCCACAAGAACTGTCTTAGCAAAAGGCTTCTTGAGGGGAAAGCTGTAACTCTGTGAGATGATTTCACAGAACACAAAGAAGTTTCTCAGAAAGCTTCTTTCTCTTTGTATAGGAGGATATTTCCTTGGGCCCTATAGTCTTCAAAGGGATCCGAAATATCTGTTCACAGATTCCACGGAAATAAGGATAGCAAAGAGTTCCACGAAATACAGATGTAACTCTGTGAGATGAATTAACAGAACACTAAGCAGTTTCTCAGAAAGTTTCTTTCCAGATTTCTTCTGACGATATTTCCTTTTTCACCATAGCCCTCTTTGGGCTTCCAAATATCACTTTGCCTATTCCACAAGAACTATCTTAGTGAAAGGCTTCTTGAGGGGAAAGTTGTAACTCTGTGAGATGATCTCACAGAACACAAAGAAGTTTCTCAGAAAGCTTCTTTCTCTTTGTTATCGGAGGATATTTCTTTGGCCCTATAGTCTTCAAAGGGATCCGAAATATCTCTTCACAGATTCCACGGAACAAAGGCTAGCAAAGAGATCCACGAAATACAGATGTAACTCTGTGAGATGAATTAACAGAACATTAAGTAGTTTCTCAGAAAGCTTCTTTCCAGATTACATTTGAGGATATTTCCTTTCTCACCATAGCCCTCTATGGGCTTCCAAATATCACTTTGCCCATTCCACAAGAACTGTCTTAGCGAAAGGCTTCTTGAGGGGAAAGTTGTAACTCTGTGAGATGATTTCACAGAACACAAAGAAGTTTCTAAAAAGCTTCTTTCTCTTAGTATCGGAGGATATTTCCTTTGGCCCTATTGTCTTCTAAGGGATCCGAAATATCTGTTCTCAGATTCCACAGAAATAAGGCTAGCAAAGAGATCCTCGACATACAGATGTAACTCTGTGAGATGAATTAACAAAATATTAAGCAGTTGCTCTGAAAGTTTCTTTCCAGATTTCATCTGAGGATATTTCCTTTTTCAACATAGCCCTCTATGCGCTTCCAAATATCACTTTGCCAATTACACAAGAACTGTCTTAGCGAAAGGCATCTTGAGGGGAAGGCTGTAACTCTGTGAGGTGATTTCACACAACACAAAGAAGTCTCTCAGAAAGCTTCTTTCTCTTTGTTATCGGAGTATATTTCCTTTGTCCCTATAGTCTTCAAAGGGATCCGAAATATCTGTTCTCAGATTCCACCGCAATAAGGCTAGCAAAGAGATCCATGAAATACAGATGTAACTCTGTGAGATGAATTAACAGAACACTAAGCAGTTTCTCAGAAAGCTTCTTTCTAGATATCTCCTGAGGATATTTCCTTTCTCACCATAACCCTCTATGGGCTTCCAAATATCACTTTGCCAATTCCAGAAGAAGTGTCTTAGCGAAAGGCTTCTTGAGGGGAAAGCTGTAACTCTGTGAGATGATTTCACAGAACACAAAGAAGTTTCTCAGAAAACTTATTTCTCTTTGTTATCGGAGGATATGTCCTTTGGCCCTTAGTCTTCTAAGGGATCCGAAATATCTGTTCTCAGATTCCACAGAAATAAGACTAGCAAAGAGATCCACGAAACACAGATGTAACTATGTGAGATGAATTAACAGAACACTAAGCAGTTTCTCAGAAAGTTTCTTTCTAGATTTCATCGGAGGATATTTCCTTTATCACCATAGCCCTCTATGGGCTTCCAAATATCACTTTGCCAATTCCACAAGAACTGTCTTAGCGAAAGGCTTCTTGAGGGGAAAGTTGTAACTCTGTGAGATGATTTCACAGAACACAAAGAAGTTTCTCAGAAAGCTTCTTTCTTTTTGTTATCGGAGGATATTTCTTTGTCCCTATAGTCTTCAAAGTGATCCGAAATATCTGTTCTCAGATTCCACTTAAATAAGGCTAGCAAAGAGATCCATGAAATACACATGTAACTCTGTGAGATGAATTAACAGAACACTAAGCAGTTTCTCAGAAAGCTTCTTTCCAGAATACATCTGAGGATATTTCCTATTTCACCATAGCCCTCTAGGGGCTTCCAAATATCACTTTGCCAATTCAACAAGAACTGTCTTAGCGAAAGGCTTCTTGAGGGGAAAGCTGTAACTCTGTGAGATGATTTCACAGAACACTAAGAAGTTTCTCAGAAAGCTTCTTTCTCTTTGTATCGGAGGATATTTCCTTTGGCCCTATAGTATTCAAAGGGATCAGAAATATCTGTTCTCAGATTCCACGGAAATAAGGCTAGCAAAGAGATCCACGAAATACAGATGTAACTCCGTGAGATGAATTAACAGAACACTAAGCAGTTTCTCAGAAAGCTTCTTTCCAGATTTCATCTGAGGATATTTCCTTTTTCACCATAGCCCTCAAGTGGCTTCCAAATATCACTTTGCAATTCCACAAGAACGTTCTTAGCGAAAGGCTTCTTGAGGGGAAAGCAGTAACTCCCTAAGATGATTTCACAGACACAAAGAAGTTTCTCAGAAAGCTTCTTTCTCTTTGTTATCGGAGGATATTTCCTTTGGCCCTATTGTCTTCAAAGGGATCCGAAATATCTGTTCTCAGATTCCACAGAAATAAGGCTAGCAAAGAGATCCATGAACTACAGATGTAATTCCGTGAGATGAATTAACAGAACACTAAGCAGTTTCTCAGAAAGCCTCTTTCCAGATTTCATCTGAGGATATTTCCTTTTTCACCATAGCCCTCTATGGGCTTCCAAATATCACTTTGCCAATTACACAAGAACTGTCTTAGCGAAAGGCTTCTTGAGAGGAAAGCTGTAACTCTGTGAGATGATTTCACAGAACACAAAGAAGTTTCTCAGAAAGCTTCTTTCTCTTTGTTTTCGGAGGATATTTCCTTTTGCCCTATACTCTTCAAAGGCATCCGAATTATCTGTTCTCAGATT
This sequence comes from Macaca nemestrina, assembly GCF_043159975.1. Taxonomy (NCBI): domain Eukaryota; kingdom Metazoa; phylum Chordata; class Mammalia; order Primates; family Cercopithecidae; genus Macaca; species Macaca nemestrina. The sequence goes on from NC_092143.1 coordinate 35,394,965, forward strand.
CCACAGAAATAAGGCTAGCAGAGACATCCATGAAATAAAGATGTAACTCTGTGAGATGAATTAACAAAACACTAAGATGTTTCTCAGAAAGCTTCTTTCCAGATTTCATCTGAGAATATTTCCTTTTTCACCATAGCCCTCCATGGGCTTCCAAATATCACTTTGCCAATTCCACAAGAACTGTCTTAGCGAAAGGCTTCTTGAGGGGAAAGCTGTAACTCTGTGAGATGATTTCACAGAACACAAAGAAGTTTATCAGAAAGCTTCTTTCTCTTTGTTATCGGAGGATATTTCCTTTGGCCCTATAGTCTTCAAAGGGATCCGAAATATCTGTTCTCAGAATCCACAGAAATAAGGCTAGCAAAGAGATCCACGAATACAGATGTAACTCCGTGAGATGAATTAACAGAACACTAAGCAGTTTCTCAGAAAGCTTCTTTACAGATTTCTTCTCAGGATATTTCCTTTTTCACCATAGCCCTCTATGCGCTTCCAAATATCACTTTGCCAATTACACAAGAACTGTCTTAGCGAAAGGCTTCTTGAGGGGAAAGCTGTAACTCTGTGAGATGATTTCACAGAACACAAAGAAGTTTCTCAGAAAGCTTCTTTCTCTTTGTTTTCGGAGGATATTTCCTTTGGCCCTATACTCTTAAAAGGCATCCGAAATATCTGTTCTCAGATTCCACAGAAATAAGGCTAGCAAAGAGATCCACGAAATACAGATGTAACCCTGTGAGATGAATTAACAGAACACTAAGCAGTTTCTCAGAAAGCTTCTTTCCAGATTTCATCTGAGGATATTTCCTTTTTCACCATAGCCCTCCATGGGCTTCCAAATATGACTTTGCCAATTCCAAAAGAACTGTCTTAGCGAAAGGTTTCTTGAGGGGAAATCTGTAACTCTGTGAGATGATTTCACAGAACACAAAGAAGTTTCTCAGAAATCTATCTCTTTGTTATCGGAGGACATTTCCTTTGGCCCTACAGTCTTCTAAGGCATCCGAAATATCTGTTCTCAGATTCCACAGTAATAAGGCTAGCAAAGAGATCCACGAAATACACATGTAACTGTGTGAGATGAATTAACAGAACACTAAGAAGTTTCTCAGAATGCTTCTTTCCAGATTTCATCTGAAGATATTTCCTTTTTCACCATAGCCCTCTAGGGTCTTAAAAATATCACTTTGCCAATTCCACAAGAACTGTCTTAGCGAAAGGCTTCTTGAGGGGAAAGCTGTAACTCTGTGAGATGATTTCACAGAACACAAAGAAGTTTCTCAGAAAGCTTCTTTCTCTTTGTTATCGGAGGATATTTCCTTTGTCCCTATAGTCTTCAAAGGGATCCGAAATATCTGTTCTCAGATTCCACAGAAATAAGGCTAGCAAAGAGATCCACGAAATACAGATGTAACTCTGTGAGATGAATTAACAGAACACTAAGCAGTTTCTCAGAAAGCTTCTTTCCAGATTTCATCTGAGGATACTTCTTTTTTCATCATAGCCCTCTATGCGCTTCCAAATATCACTTTGCCAATTTCACAAGAACTGTCTTAGCGAAAGGCTTCTTGAGGGGAAAGCTGTAACTCTGTGAGATGATTTCACAGAACACAAAGAAGTTTCTCAGAAAGCTTCTTTCTTTTTGTTATCGGAGGATATTTCCTTTGGCAATATAGTCTTCTAAGGGATCCGAAATATCTGCTCTCTGATTCCACAGAAATAAGACTAGCAAAGAGATCCCAGAAATACAGATGTAACTCTGTGAGATGAATTAACAGAACACTAAGCAGTTTCTCAGAAAGCTTCTTTCCAGATTTCAACTCAGGATATTTCCTTTTTCCCCATAGCCCTCTATGCGCTTCCAAATATCACTTTGCCAATTCCACAAGAACTGTCTTAGCGAAAGGCTCCTTGAGGGGAAAGCTGTAACTCTGTGAGATGATTTCAAAGAACACAGAGAAGTTTCTCAGAAAGCTTCTTTCTATTTGTTACAGAGGATATTTCCTTTGGCCCTATAGTCTTCTAAGAGATCTGAAATATCTGTTCTCAGTTTCCACAGAAATAAGGCTAGCAAAGAGATCTACGAAATACAGATGTAACTCTGTTAGATGAATTAACAGAACACTAAGCAGTTTCTCAGAAAGCTTCTTTCCAGATTTCATCTGAGGATATTTCCTTTTTCACCATAGCCCTCTATGGGCTTCCAAATATGACTTTGCAAATTACACAAGAACTGTCTCAGCGAAAGGCTTCTTGAGGGGAAAGCTGTAACTCTGTGAGATGATTTCACAGAACACAAAGAAGTTTCTCAGAAATCTTCTTTCTCTTTTTTATCAGAGGACATTTCCTTTGGCCCTACAGTCTTCTAAGGGATCCGAAATATCTGTTCTCAGATTCCACAGAAATAAGGCTAGCAAAGAGATCCACGAAATACAGATGTAACTCTGTGAGATGAATTAACAGAACACTAAGAAGTTTCTCAGAATGCTTCTTTCCAGATTTCATCTGAGGTTATTTCCTTTTTCACCATAGCCCTCTAAGGGCTTCCAAATATCACTTTGCCAATTCCACGAGAACTGTCTTAGCGAAAGGCTTCTTGAGGGGAAAGCTGTAACTCTGTGAGATGATTTCACAGAACACAAAGAAGTTTATCAGAAAGCTTCTTTCTCTTTGTTATCGGAGGATATTTCCTTTGTCCCTATAGTTTTCAAAGGGATCCGAAATATCTCCTCTCTGATTCCACAGAAATAAGGCTAGCAAAGAGATCCACGAAATACAGATGTAACTCTGTGAGATGAATTAACAGAACACTAAGCAGTTTCTCAGAAAGCTTCTTTCTAGATTTCACCTAAGGATATTTCCTTTCTCACCGTAGCCCTCTATGGGCTTCCAAATATCACTTTGCCAATTCCACAAGAACTCTCTTAGCGAAAGGCTTCTTGAGGGGAAGGCTGTAACTCTGTGAGATGATTTCACAGAACACAAAGAAGTTTTTCAGAAAGCTTCTTTCTCTTTGTTATCGGAGGATATTTCCTTTGACCCTATAGTCTTCTAAGGGATCCGAAATATCTGCTCTCAGATTCCACAGAAATAAGGCTAGCAAAGAGAGCCACGAAATACAGATGTAACTCTGTGAGATGAACTAACAGAACACTAAGCAGTTTATCATAAAGCTTCTTTCCTGATTTCATCTGAGGATATTTCCTTTTTCACCATAGCCCTCTATCGGCTTCCAAATATCATTTTGCCAATTCCACAAGATCTGTCTTAGCGAAACTCTTCCTGAGCGGAAAGCTGTAACTCTGTGAGATGATTTCACAGAACACAAAGAAGTTTCTCAGAGCGCTTCTTTCTCTTTGTATCGGAGGATATTTCCTTTGGCCCTATAGTCCTTAAAGGGATCTGAAATATCTGTTCACAGATTCCACGGAAATAAGGCTAGCAAAGAGATCCACGAAATACAGATGTAACTCTGTGAGACGAATTAACAGAACACTAAGCAGTTTCTCAGAAAGTTTGTTTCCAGATTTCATCTGAGGATATTTCCTTTTTCACCATAGCCCTCTTTGGGCTTCCAAATATCACTTTGCCAATTCCACAAGAACAATCTTAGCGAAAGGATTCTTGAGGGGAAAGTTGTAACTCTGTGAGATGATTTCACAGAACACAAAGAAGATTCTCAGAAAGCTTCTTTCTTTTTGTTATCGGAGGATATTTCTTTGGCACCATAGTCTTCAAAGGGATCCGAAATATCTGTTCTCAGATTCCACTTAAATAAGGCTAGCAAAGAGATCCACGAAATACACATGTAACTCTGTGAGATGAATTAACAGAACACTAAGCAGTTTCACAGAAAGCTTCTTTCCAGATTACATCTGAGGATATTTCCTTTCTCACCATAGCCCTCTAAGGGCTTCCAAATATCACTTTGCCAATTCCACGTGAACTGTCTTAGCGAAAGGCTTCTTGAGGGGAAAGCTGTAACTCTGTGAGATGATTTCACAGAACACAAAGAAGTTTCTCAGAAAGCTTCTTTCTCTTTGTATCGGAGGATATTTCCTTTGGCCCTATAGTATTCAAAGGGATCAGAAATATCTGTTCTCAGATTCCACGGAAATAAGGCTAGCAAAGAGATCCACGAAATACAGATGTAACTCCGTGAGATGAATTAACAGAACACTAAGCAGTTTCTCAGAAAGCTTCTTTCCAGACTTCATCTGAGGATATTTCCTTTTTCACCATAGCCCTCAAGGGGCTTCCACATATCACTTTTCAATTCCACAAGAACGGTCTTAACGAAAGACTTCTTGAGGGGAAAGCAGTAACTCTCTAAGATGATTTCACAGGACACAAAGAAGTTTCTCAGAAAGCTTCTTTCTCTTTGTTATCGGAGGATATTTCCTTTGGCCCTATTGTCTTCAAAGGGATCCGAAATATCTGTTCTCAGATTCCACAGAAATAAGGCTAGCAAAGAGATCCACGAAATACAGATGTAACTCTGTGAGATGAATTAACAGAACACTAAGCAGTTTCTCAGAAAACTTCTTTCCGGATTTCATCTGAGGATATTTCCTTTTTCACCATAGCCCTCTATGGGCTTCCAAATATCACTTTGCCAATTCCACAAGAACTGTCTTAGCGAAAGGCTTCTTGAGGGGAAAGCTGTAACTCTGTGAGATGATTTCACAGAACACAAAGAAGTTTCTCAGAAAGCTTCTTTCTCTTTGTTATCGGAGGATATTTCCTTTGTCCCTATAGTCTTCAAAGGGATCCGAAATATCTGTTCTCAGATTACACAGAAATAAGTCTAGCAAAGAGATCCACGAAATGCAGATGTAACTCTGTGAGATGAATTAACAGAACACTAAGCAGTTTCTCAGAAAGCTTCTTTCCAGATTTCATCTGAGGATATTTCCTTTTTCACCATAGCCCTCTATGGGCTTCCAAATATCGCTTTGCCAATTCCACAAGAACTGTCTTAGCGAAAGGCTTCTTGAGTGGAAAGCTGTAACTCTGTGAGATGATTTCACAGAACACAAAGAAGTTTCTCAGAAAGCTTCTTTCTCTTTGTTTTCGGAGGATATTTCCTTTGGCCCTATACTCTTAAAAGGCATCCGAAATATCTGTTCTCAGATTCCACAGAAATAAGGCTAGCAAAGAGATCCACGAAATACAGATGTAACTCTGTGAGATGAATTAACAGAACACTAAGCAGTTTCTCAGAAAGCTTCTTTCCAGATTTCATCTGAGGATATTTCCTTTTTCACCATAGCCCTCCATGGGCTTCCAAATATGACTTTGCCAATTACACAAGAACTGTCTTAGCGAAAGGCTTCTTGAGGGGAATGCTGTAACTCTGTGAGATGATTTCACAGAACACAAAGAAGTTTCTCAGAAAGCTTCTTTCTCTTTGTTATCGGAGGATATTTCCTTTGTCCCTATAGTCTTTAAAGGGATCCGAAATATCTGTTCTCAGATTCCACAGAAATAAGGCTAGGAAAGAGATCCACGAAATACAGATGTATCTCTGTGAGATGAATTAACAGAACACTAAGCAGTTTCTCAGAAAGCTTCTTTCCAGATTTCATCTGAGGATATTTCCTTTTTCACCATAGCCCTCTATGGGCTTCCAAATATCACTTTGCCAATTCCACAAGAACTGTCTTAGCGAAAGGCTTCTTGAGGGGAAAGCTGTAACTCTGTGAGATGATTTCACAGAACACAAAGAAGTTTCTCAGAAAGCTTCTTTCTTTTTGTTATCGGAGGATATTTCCTTTGGCAATATAGTCTTCTAAGGGATCCGAAATATCTGCTCTCTGATTCCACAGAAATAAGACTAGCAAAGAGATCCCAGAAATACAGATGTAACTCTGTGAGATGAATTAACAGAACACTAAGCAGTTTCTCAGAAAGCTTCTTTCCAGAATTCAACTCAGGATATTTCCTTTATCCCCATAGCCCTCTATGCGCTTCCAAATATCACTTTGCCAATTCCACAAGAACTGTCTTAGCGAAAGGCTCCTTGAGGGGAAAGCTGTAACTCTGTGAGATGATTTCAAAGAACACAGAGAAGTTTCTCAGAAAGCTTCTTTCTATTTGTTACAGAGGATATTTCCTTTGGCCCTATAGTCTTCTAAGAGATCTGAAATATCTGTTCTCAGTTTCCACAGAAATAAGGCTAGCAAAGAGATCTACGAAATACAGTTGTAACTATGTGAGATCAATTAACAGAACACTAAGATGTTTCTCAGAAAGCTTCTTTCCAGATTTCATCTGAGGATATTTGTTTTTCGCCATAGCCCTCTATGGGCTTCCAAATATCACTTTGCCAATTCCACAAGAACTGTCTTAGCGAAAGGCTTCTTGAGGGGAAAGCTGTAAAGCTGTGAGATGATTTCACAGAATACAAAGAAGTTTCTCGGAAAGCTTCTTTCTCTTTGTATCGGAGGATATTTCCTTTGGCCCTTTTGTCTTTAAAGGGATCAGAAATATCTGTTCACACATTCCACGGAAATAAGGCTAGCAAAGAGATCCACGAAATACAGATGTAACTCTGTGAGATGAATTAACAGAACACTAAGCAGTTTCTCAGAAAGTTTCTTTCCAAATTTCATCTGAGGATATTTCCTTTTTCACCATAACCCTCTTTGGGCTTCCAAATATCACTTTGTCAATTCCACAAGAACTATCTTAGCGAAAGGCTTCTTGAGGGGAAAGTTGTAACTCTGTGAGATGATTTCACAGAACACAAAGAAGTTTCTCAGAAAGCTTCTTTCTTTTTGTTATCGGAGGATATTTCTTTGTCCCTATAGTCTTCAAAGTGATCCGAAATATCTGTTCTCAGATTCCACTTAAATAAGGCTAGCAAAGAGATCCACGAAATACACATGTAACTCTGTGAGATGAATTAACAGAACACTAAGCAGTTTCTCAGAAAGCTTCTTTCCAGATTACATCTGAGGATATTTCCTTTCTCACCATAGCCCTCTATGGGCTTCCAAATATCACTTTGCCAATTCCACAAGAACTATCTTAGCGAAAGGTTTCTTGAGGGGAAAGCTGTAACTCTGTGAGATGATTTCACAGAACACAAAGAAGTTTCTCAGAAAGCTTCTTTCTCTTTGTATCGGAGGATATTTCCTTTGGCCCTATAGTATTCAAAGGGATCAGAAATATCTGTTCTCAGATTCCACGGAAATAAGGCTAGCAAAGAGATCGACGAAATACAGATGTAACTCCGTGAGATGAATTAACAGAACACTAAGCAGTTTCTCAGAAAGCTTCTTTCCAGATTTCTTCTCAGGATATTTCCTTTTTCACCATAGCCCTCTATGCGCTTCCAAATATCACTTTGCCAATTACACAAGAACCGTCTTAGCGAAAGGCTTCTTGAGGGGAAAGCTGTAACTCTGTGAGATGATTTCACAGAACACAAAGAAGTTTCTCAGAAAGCTTCTTTCTCTTTGTTATCGGAGGATATTTCCTTAGGCCCTATACTCTTCAAAGGTATGCGAAATATCTGTTCTCAAATTCCACAGAAATAAGGCTATCAAAGAGATCCACGAAATACAGATGTAACTCTGTTAGATGAATTAACAGAACACTAAGCAGTTTATCAGAAAGCTTCTTTCCATATTTCATCTGAGGATATTTCCTTTTTCACCATAGCCCTCTATGGGCTTCCAAATATGACTTTGCAAATTCCACAAGAACTGTCTTAGCGAAAGGCTTCTTGAGGGGAAAGCTGTAACTCTGTGAGATGATTTCACAGAACACAAGGAAGTTTCTCAGAAATCTTCTTTCTCTTTGTTATCGGAGGACATTTCCTTTGGCCCTACAGTCTTCTAAGGGATCCGAAATATCTGTTCTCCGATTCCACAGAAATAAGGCTGGCAAACAGATCCAGGAAATACAGATGTAACTCTGTGAGATGAGTTAACAAAACACTAAGCAGTTTCTCAGAAACCTTCTTTCCAGATTTCATCTGAGGATATTTCCTTTTTCACCATAGCCCTCTATGGGCTTCAAAATATCACTTTGCCAATTCCAAAAGAACTGTCTTAGCGAAAGGCTTCTTGAGGGGAAAGCTGTAACTCTGTGAGATGATTTCACAGAACACAAAGAAGTTTCTCAGAAAGCTTCTTTCTCTTTGTTATCGGAGGATATTTCCTTTGGCCCTATAGTCTTCAAAGGGATACGAATTATCTGTTCTCAGATTCCACAGAAATAAGGCTAGCAAAGAAATCCATGAAATACAGATGTAACTCTGTGAGGTGAATTAACAGAAAACTAAGCAGTTTCTCAGAAAGCTTCTTTCCAGATTTCTTCTCAGGATATTTCCTTTTTCACCATAGCCCTCTATGCGCTTCTAAATATCACTTTGCCAATTACACAAGAACTGTCTTAGCGAAAGGCTTCTTCAGGGGAAAGCTGTAACTCTGTGAGATGATTTCACAGAACACAAAGAAGTTTCTCAGAAAGCTTCTTTCTCTTTGTTTTCGGAGGATATTTCCTTTGGCCCTATACTCTTCAAAGGGATCCGAAATATCTGTTCTCAGATTCCACAGAAATAAGGCTAGCAAAGAGATCCACGAAATGCCGATGTAACTCTGTGAGACGAATTAACAGAACACTAAGCAGTTTCTCAGAAAGTTTGTTTCCAGATTTCATCTGAGGATATTTCCTTTTTCACCATAGCCCTCTTTGGGCTTCCAAATATCACTTTGCCAATTCCACAAGAACTGTCTTAGCGAAAGGCTTCTTGAGGGGAAAGCTGTAACTCTGTGAGATGATTTCACAGAACACAACGAAGTTTCTCAGAAAGCTTCTTTCTCTTTGTTATCGGAGGATATTTCCTTTGGCCCTATAGTCTTCAAAGGGATCCGAAATATCTGTTCTCAGATTCCACAGAAATAAGGCTAGCAAAGAGATCCACGAAATGCCGATGTAACTCTGTGAGATGAATTAACAGAACACTAAGCAGTTTCTCAGAAAGCTTCTTTCCAGATTTCATCTGAGGATATTTCCTTTTTCACCATAGCCCTCTATGGGCTTCCAAATATCACTTTGCCAATTCCACAAGAACTGTCTTCGCGAAAGGCTTCTTGAGGGGAAAGCTGTAACTCTGTGAGATGATTTCACAGAACACAAAGAAGTTTCTCAGAAATCTTCTTTCTCTTTGTTATCGGAGGACATTTCCTTTGGCCCTGCAGTCTTCTGAGGGATCCGAAATATCTGTTCTCCGATTCCACAGAAATAAGGCCAGCAAAGAGATCCACGAAATGCAGATGTAACCCTGTGAGATGAATTGACAGAACACTAAGCAGTTTCTCAGAAAGCTTCTTTCCAGATTTCATCTGAGTATATTTCCTTTTTCACCATAGCCCTCTTTGGGCTTCCAAATATCACATTGCCAATCCCAAAAGAGCTATCTTAGCGAAAGGCTTCTTGAGGGGAAAGCTGTAACTCTGTGAGATGATTTCAAAGAACACAGAGAAGTTTCTCAGAAAGCTTCTTTCTATTTGTTACAGAGGATATTTCCTTTGGCCCTATAGTCTTCTAAGAGATCTGAAATATCTGTTCTCAGTTTCCACAGAAATAAGGCTGGAAAAGAGATCTACGAAATACAGTTGTAACTATGTGAGATGAATTAACAGAACACTAAGATGTTTCTCAGAAAGCTTCTTTCCAGATTTCACCTGAGGATATTTCCTTTTTCACCATAGCCCTCTATGGGCTTCCAAATATCACTTTGCCAATTCCACAAGAACTGTCTTAGCAAAAGGCTTCTTGAGGGGAAAGCTGTAACTCTGTGAGATGATTTCACAGAACACAAAGAAGTTTCTCAGAAAGCTTCTTTCTCTTTGTATAGGAGGATATTTCCTTGGGCCCTATAGTCTTCAAAGGGATCCGAAATATCTGTTCACAGATTCCACGGAAATAAGGATAGCAAAGAGTTCCACGAAATACAGATGTAACTCTGTGAGATGAATTAACAGAACACTAAGCAGTTTCTCAGAAAGTTTCTTTCCAGATTTCTTCTGACGATATTTCCTTTTTCACCATAGCCCTCTTTGGGCTTCCAAATATCACTTTGCCTATTCCACAAGAACTATCTTAGTGAAAGGCTTCTTGAGGGGAAAGTTGTAACTCTGTGAGATGATCTCACAGAACACAAAGATGTTTCTCAGAAAGCTTCTTTCTCTTTGTTATCGGAGGATATTTCTTTGGCCCTATAGTCTTCAAAGGGATCCGAAATATCTCTTCACAGATTCCACGGAACAAAGGCTAGCAAAGAGATCCACGAAATACAGATGTAACTCTGTGAGATGAATTAACAGAACATTAAGTAGTTTCTCAGAAAGCTTCTTTCCAGATTACATTTGAGGATATTTCCTTTCTCACCATAGCCCTCTATGGGCTTCCAAATATCACTTTGCCCATTCCACAAGAACTGTCTTAGCGAAAGGCTTCTTGAGGGGAAAGTTGTAACTCTGTGAGATGATTTCACAGAACACAAAGAAATTTCTAAAAAGCTTCTTTCTCTTAGTATCGGAGGATATTTCCTTTGGCCCTATTGTCTTCTAAGGGATCCGAAATATCTGTTCTCAGATTCCACAGAAATAAGGCTAGCAAAGAGATCCTCGACATACAGATGTAACTCTGTGAGATGAATTAACAAAATATTAAGCAGTTGCTCTGAAAGTTTCTTTCCAGATTTCATCTGAGGATATTTCCTTTTTCAACATAGCCCTCTATGCGCTTCCAAATATCACTTTGCCAATTACACAAGAACTGTCTTAGCGAAAGGCATCTTGAGGGGAAGGCTGTAACTCTGTGAGGTGATTTCACACAACACAAAGAAGTCTCTCAGAAAGCTTCTTTCTCTTTGTTATCGGAGTATATTTCCTTTGTCCCTATAGTCTTCAAAGGGATCCGAAATATCTGTTCTCAGATTCCACAGCAATAAGGCTAGCAAAGAGATCCATGAAATACAGATGTAACTCTGTGAGATGAATTAACAGAACACTAAGCAGTTTCTCAGAAAGCTTCTTTCTAGATATCTCCTGAGGATATTTCCTTTCTCACCATAACCCTCTATGGGCTTCCAAATATCACTTTACCAATTCCAGAAGAAGTGTCTTAGCGAAAGGCTTCTTGAGGGGAAAGCTGTAACTCTGTGAGATGATTTCACAGAACACAAAGAAGTTTCTCAGAAAACTTATTTCTCTTTGTTATCGGAGGATATGTCCTTTGGCCCTTAGTCTTCTAAGGGATCCGAAATATCTGTTCTCAGATTCCACAGAAATAAGACTAGCAAAGAGATCCACGAAACACAGATGTAACTCTGTGAGATGAATTAACAGAACACTAAGCAGTTTCTCAGAAAGTTTCTTTCTAGATTTCATCGGAGGATATTTCCTTTATCACCATAGCCCTCTATGGGCTTCCAAATATCACTTTGCCAATTCCACAAGAACTGTCTTAGCGAAAGGGTTCTTGAGGGGAAAGCTGTAACTCTGTGAGATGATTTCACAGAACACAAAGAAGTTTCTCAGAAAGCTTCTTTCTCTTTGTTATCGGAGATTACTTCCTTTGGCCCTACAGTCTTCAAAGAGACTTGAATTATCTGTTCTCAGATTCCACAGAAATAAGGCTAGCAAAAAGATCCACGAAATACAGATGTAACTCAGTGAGATGAATTAACAGAACACTAAGCAGTTTCTCAGAAAGCTTTTTTCCAGATTTCATCTGAGGATATTTCCTTTTTCAACACAGCCCTCTATCGGCTTCCAAATATCATTTTGCCAATTCCACAAGAACTGTCTTAGCGAAAGGCTCCCTGAGCGGAAAGCTGTAACTCTGTGATATGATTTCAAAGAACACAGAGAAGTTTCTCAGAAAGCTTCTTTCTATTTGTTACAGAGGATATATCTTTGGCGCTATAGTCTTCTAAGGGATATGAAATATCTGTTCTCAGTTTACACAGAAATAAGGCTAGCAAAGAGATCTACGAAATACAGATGTAACTATGTCAGATGAATTAACAGAACACTAAGATGTTTCTCAGAAAGCTTCTTTCCAGATTTCATCTGAGGATATTTCCTTTTTCACCATAGCCCTCTATGGGCTTCCAAATATCACTTTGCCAATTCCACAAGAACTGTCTTAGCGAAACACTTCTTGAGGGGAAAGCTGTAACTCTGTGAGATGATTTCACAGAATACAAAGAAGTTTCTCGGAAAGCTTCTTTCTCTTTGTATCGGAGGATATTTCCTTTGGCCCCATTATCTTTAAAGGGATCAGAAATATCTGTTCACAGATTCCACGGAAATAAGGCTAGCAAAGAGATCCACGAAATACAGATGTAACTCTGTGAGATGAATTAACAGAACACTAAGCAGTTTCTCAGAAAGTTTCTTTCCAGATTTCATCTGAGGATATTTCCTTTTTCACCATAGCCCTCTTTCGGCTTCCAAATATCACTTTGCCAATTCCACAAGAACTATCTTAGCGAAAGGCTTCTTGAGGGGAAAGTTGTAACTCTGTGAGATGATTTCACAGAACACAAAGAAGTTTCTCAGAAAGCTTCTTTCTTTTTGTTATCGGAGGATATTTCTTTGTCCCTATAGTCTTCAAAGTGATCCGAAATATCTGTTCTCAGATTCCACTTAAATAAGGCTAGCAAAGAGATCCATGAAATACACATGTAACTCTGTGAGATGAATTAACAGAACACTAAGCAGTTTCTCAGAAAGCTTCTTTCCAGATTACATCTGAGGATATTTCCTATTTCACCATAGCCCTCTAGGGGCTTCCAAATATCACTTTGCCAATTCAACAAGAACTGTCTTAGCGAAAGGCTTCTTGAGGGGAAAGCTGTAACTCTGTGAGATGATTTCACAGAACACAAAGAAGTTTCTCAGAAAGCTTCTTTCTCTTTGTATCGGAGGATATTTCCTTTGGCCCTATAGTATTCAAAGGGATCAGAAATATCTGTTCTCAGATTCCACGGAAATAAGGCTAGCAAAGAGATCCACGAAATACAGATGTAACTCCGTGAGATGAATTAACAGAACACTAAGCAGTTTCTCAGAAAGCTTCTTTCCAGATTTCATCTGAGGATATTTCCTTTTTCACCATAGCCCTCAAGTGGCTTCCAAATATCACTTTGCAATTCCACAAGAACGTTCTTAGCAAAAGGCTTCTTGAGGGGAAAGCAGTAACTCCCTAAGATGATTTCACAGACACAAAGAAGTTTCTCAGAAAGCTTCTTTCTCTTTGTTATCGGAGGATATTTCCTTTGGCCCTATTGTCTTCAAAGGGATCCGAAATATCTGTTCTCAGATTCCACAGAAATAAGGCTAGCAAAGAGATCCATGAACTACAGATGTAATTCCGTGAGATGAATTAACAGAACACTAAGCAGTTTCTCAGAAAGCCTCTTTCCAGATTTCATCTGAGGATATTTCCTTTTTCACCATAGCCCTCTATGGGCTTCCAAATATCACTTTGCCAATTACACAAGAACTGTCTTAGCGAAAGGCTTCTTGAGAGGAAAGCTGTAACTCTGTGAGATGATTTCACAGAACACAAAGAAGTTTCTCAGAAATCTTTCTCTTTGTTATCGGAGGACATTTCCTTTGGCCCTACAGTCTTCTAAGGCATCCGAAATATCTGTTCTCAGATTCCACAGTAATAAGGCTAGCAAAGAGATCCACGAAATACACATGTAACTCTGTGAGATGAATTAACAGAACACTAAGAAGTTTCTCAGAATGCTTCTTTCCAGATTTCATCTGAAGATATTTCCTTTTTCACCATAGCCCTCTAGGGTCTTAAAAATATCACTTTGCCAATTCCACAAGAACTGTCTTAGCGAAAGGCTTCTTGAGGGGAAAGCTGTAACTCTGTGAGATGATTTCACAGAACACAAAGAAGTTTCTCAGAAAGCTTCTTTCTCTTTGTTATCGGAGGATATTTCCTTTGTCCCTATAGTCTTCAAAGGGATCCGAAATATCTGTTCTCAGATTCCACAGAAATAAGGCTAGCAAAGAGATCCACGAAATACAGATGTATCTCTGTGAGATGAATTAACAGAACACTAAGCAGTTTCTCAGAAAGCTTCTTTCCAGATTTCATCTGAGGATACTTCTTTTTTCATCATAGCCCTCTATGCGCTTCCAAATATCACTTTTCCAATTCCACAAGAACTGTCTTAGCGAAAGGCTTCTTGAGGGGAAAGCTGTAACTCTGTGAGATGATTTCACAGAACACAAAGAAGTTTCTCAGAAAGCTTCTTTCTTTTTGTTATCGGAGGATATTTCCTTTGGCAATATAGTCTTCTAAGGGATCCGAAATATCTGCTCTCTGATTCCACAGAAATAAGACTAGCAAAGAGATCCCAGAAATACAGATGTAACTCTGTGAGATGAATTAACAGAACACTAAGCAGTTTCTCAGAAAGCTTCTTTCCAGATTTCAACTCAGGATATTTCCTTTTTCCCCATAGCCCTCTATGCGCTTCCAAATATCACTTTGCCAATTCCACAAGAACTGTCTTAGCGAAAGGCTCCTTGAGGGGAAAGCTGTAACTCTGTGAGATGATTTCAAAGAACACAGAGAAGTTTCTCAGAAAGCTTCTTTCTATTTGTTACAGAGGATATTTCCTTTGGCCCTATAGTCTTCTAAGAGATCTGAAATATCTGTTCTCAGTTTCCACAGAAATAAGGCTAGCAAAGAGATCTACGAAATACAGATGTAACTCTGTTAGATGAATTAACAGAACACTAAGCAGTTTCTCAGAAAGCTTCTTTCCAGATTTCATCTCAGGATATTTCCTTTTTCACCATAGCCCTCTATGGGCTTCCAAATATTACTTTGCAAATTACACAAGAACTGTCTCAGCGAAAGGCTTCTTGAGGGGAAAGCTGTAACTCTGTGAGATGATTTCACAGAACACAAAGAAGTTTCTCAGAAATCTTCTTTCTCTTTTTTATCGGAGGACATTTCCTTTGGCCCTACAGTCTTCTAAGGGATCCGAAATATCTGTTCTCAGATTCCACAGAAATAAGGCTAGCAAAGAGATCCACGAAATACAGATGTAACTCTGTGAGATGAATTAACAGAACACTAAGAAGTTTCTCAGAATGCTTCTTTCCAGATTTCATCTGAGGTTATTTCCTTTTTCACCATAGCCCTCTATGGGCTTCCAAATATCACTTTGCCAATTCCACGAGAACTGTCTTAGCGAAAGGCTTCCTGAGGGGAAAGCTGTAACTCTGTGAGATGATTTCACAGAACACAAAGAAGTTTATCAGAAAGCTTCTTTCTCTTTGTTATCGGAGGATATTTCCTTTGTCCCTATAGTTTTCAAAGGGATCCGAAATATCTGCTCTCTGATTCCACAGAAATAAGGCTAGCAAAGAGATCCACGAAATACAGATGTAACTCTGTGAGATGAATTAACAGAACACTAAGCAGTTTCTCAGAAAGCTTCTTTCTAGATTTCACCTAAGGATATTTCCTTTCTCACCGTAGCCCTCTATGGGCTTCCAAATATCACTTTGCCAATTCCACAAGAACTGTCTTAGCGAAAGGCTTCTTGAGGGGAAGGCTGTAACTCTGTGAGATGATTTCACAGAACACAAAGAAGTTTTTCAGAAAGCTTCTTTCTCTTTGTTATCGGAGGATATTTCCTTTGACCCTATAGTCTTCTAAGGGATCCGAAATATCTGCTCTCAGATTCCACAGAAATAAGGCTAGCAAAGAGAGCCACGAAATACAGATGTAACTCTGTGAGATGAACTAACAGAACACTAAGCAGTTTATCATAAAGCTTCTTTCCTGATTTCATCTGAGGATATTTCCTTTTTCACCATAGCCCTCTATCGGCTTCCAAATATCATTTTGCCAATTCCACAAGATCTGTCTTAGCGAAACTCTTCCTGAGCGGAAAGCTGTAACTCTGTGAGATGATTTCACAGAACACAAAGAAGTTTCTCAGAGCGCTTCTTTCTCTTTGTATCGGAGGATATTTCCTTTGGCCCTATAGTCCTTAAAGGGATCTGAAATATCTGTTCACAGATTCCACGGAAATAAGGCTAGCAAAGAGATCCACGAAATACAGATGTAACTCTGTGAGACGAATTAACAGAACACTAAGCAGTTTCTCAGAAAGTTTGTTTCCAGATTTCATCTGAGGATATTTCCTTTTTCACCATAGCCCTCTTTGGGCTTCCAAATATCACTTTGCCAATTCCACAAGAACAATCTTAGCGAAAGGATTCTTGAGGGGAAAGTTGTAACTCTGTGAGATGATTTCACAGAACACAAAGAAGATTCTCAGAAAGCTTCTTTCTTTTTGTTATCGGAGGATATTTCTTTGGCACCATAGTCTTCAAAGGGATCCGAAATATCTGTTCTCAGATTCCACTTAAATAAGGCTAGCAAAGAGATCCACGAAATACACATGTAACTCTGTGAGATGAATTAACAGAACACTAAGCAGTTTCTCAGAAAGCTTCTTTCCAGACTTCATCTGAGGATATTTCCTTTTTCACCATAGCCCTCAAGGGGCTTCCACATATCACTTTTCAATTCCACAAGAACGGTCTTAGCGAAAGACTTCTTGAGGGGAAAGCAGTAACTCTCTAAGATGATTTCACAGGACACAAAGAAGTTTCTCAGAAAGCTTCTTTCTCTTTGTTATCGGAGGATATTTCCTTTGGCCCTACAGTCTTCTAAGGGATCCGAAATATCTGTTCTCAGATTCCACAGAAATAAGGCTAGCAAAGAGATCCACGAAATACAGATGTAACTCTGTGAGATGAATTAACAGAACACTAAGCAGTTTCTCAGAAAGCTTCTTTCCGGATTTCATCTGAGGATATTTCCTTTTTCACCATAGCCCTCTATGGGCTTCCAAATATCACTTTGCCAATTCCACAAGAACTGTCTTAGCGAAAGGCTTCTTGAGGGGAAAGCTGTAACTCTGTGAGATGATTTCACAGAACACAAAGAAGTTTCTCAGAAAGCTTCTTTCTCTTTGTTATCGGAGGATATTTCCTTTGTCCCTATAGTCTTCAAAGGGATCCGAAATATCTGTTCTCAGATTACACAGAAATAAGTCTAGCAAAGAGATCCACGAAATGCAGATGTAACTCTGTGAGATGAATTAACAGAACACTAAGCAGTTTCTCAGAAAGCTTCTTTCCAGATTTCATCTGAGGATATTTCCTTTTTCACCATAGACCTCTATGGGCTTCCAAATATCGCTTTGCCAATTCCACAAGAACTGTCTTAGCGAAAGGCTTCTTGAGTGGAAAGCTGTAACTCTGTGAGATGATTTCACAGAACACAAAGAAGTTTCTCAGAAAGCTTCTTTCTCTTTGTTATCGGAGGATATTTCCTTTGGCCCTATAGTCTTCAAAGGGATACGAATTATCTGTTCTCAGATTCCACAGAAATAAGGCTAGGAAAGAAATCCACGAAATACAGATGTAACTCTGCGAGGTGAATTAACAGAAAACTAAGCAGTTTCTCAGAAAGATTCTTTCCAGATTTCTTCTCAGGATATTTCCTTTTTCACCATAGCCCTCTATGCGCTTCTAAATATCACTTTGCCAATTACACAAGAACTGTCTTAGCGAAAGGCTTCTTCAGGGGAAAGCTGTAACTCTGTGAGATGATTTCACAGAACACAAAGAAGTTTCTCAGAAAGCTTCTTTCTCTTTGTTTTCGGAGGATATTTCCTTTGGCCCTATACTCTTCAAAGGGATCCGAAATATCTGTTCTCAGATTCCACAGAAATAAGGCTAGCAAAGAGATCCACGAAATACAGATGTAACCCTGTGACATGAATTAAGAGAACACTAAGCAGTTTCTCAGAAAGCTTCTTTCCAGATTTCTTCTGAGGATATTTCCTTTTTCACCATAGCCCTCTATGGGCTTCCAAATATGACTTTGCCAATTCCACAAGAACTGTCTTAGCGAAAGGCTTCTTGAGGGGAAATCTGTAACTCTGTGAGATGATTTCACAGAACACAAAGAAGTTTCTCAGAAATCTTCTTTCTCTTTGTTATCGGAGGATATGTCCTTTGGCCCTACAGTCTTCTAAGGCATCCGAAATATATGTTCTCAGATGCCACAGAAATAAGGCTAGCAAAGAAATCCACGAAATACAGATGTAACTCTGTGAGATGAATTAACAGAACACTAAGAAGTTTCTCAGAAAGCTTCTTTCCAGATTTCATCGGAGGATATTTCCTTTTTCACCATAGCCCTCTATGGGCTTCCAAATATCACTTTGCCAATTCCACAAGAACTGTCTAACGAAAGGCTTCTTGAGGGGAAAGCTGTAACTCTGTGAGATGATTTCACAGAACACAAAGAAGTTTCTCAGAAAGCTTTTTTCTCTTTGTTATCGGAGTTTACTTCCTTTGGCCCAATGGTCTTCTAAGGGATCCGAAATATCTGCTCTCAGATTCCACAGAAATAAGGCTAGCAAAGAGATCCACGACATACAGATGTAACCCTTTGAGATGAATTAACAGAACACTAAGCAGTTTCGCAGAAAGCCTCTTTCCAGATTTCATCGGAGGATATTTCCTTTTTCAGCATAGCCCTCTATGGGCTTCCAAATATCACTTTGCCAATTCCACAAGAACTGTCTTAGCGAAAGGCTTTTTGAAGGGGAAAGCTGAAACTCTGTGAGATGATATCACAGAACACAAAGAAGTTTCTCAGAAAGCTTCTTTCTCTTTGTTATCGGAGGATATTTACTTTGGCCCTATAGTCTTCAAAGGGATCCGAAATATCTGTTCTCAGATTCCACAGAAATAAGGCCAGCAAAGAGATTCACGAAATACAGATGTAATTCTGTGAGATGAATTAACAGAACAGTAAGCAGTTTCTCAGAAAGCTTCTTTCCAGATTTCATCTGAGGATATTTCCTTTTTCACCATAGCCCTCTTGCGGTTCCAAATATCACTTTGCCAATTACACAAGAACTGTCTTAGCGAAAGGCTTCTTGAGGGGAAGGCTGTAACTCTGTGAGATGATTTCACAGAACACAAAGAAGTTTCTCAGAAAGCTTCTTTCTCTTTTTTATCGGAGGATATTTCCTTTGACCCTATAGTCTTCTAAGGGATCCGAAATATCTGCCCTCAGATTCCACAGAAATAAGGCTAGCAAAGAGAGCCAAGAAATACAGATGTAACTCTGTGAGATGAATTAACAGAACACTAAGCAGTTTCTCAGAAAGCTTCTTTCCAGATTTCCTCTGAGGATATTTCCTTTTTCAAAATAGCCCTCTATGGGCTTCCAAATATCACTTTGCCAAATCCACAAGAACTGTCTTAGCGAAAGGCTTCTTGAGGGGAAAGCTGTAACCCTGTGAGATGATTTCACAGAACACAAAGAAGTTTCTCAGAAAGCTTCTTTCTCTTTGTTATCGGAGGATATTTCCTTTGGCCCTATAGTCTTTAAAGGGATCTGAAATATCTGTTCACAGATTCCACGGAAATAAGGCTAGCAAAGAGATCCACGAAATACAGATGTAACTCTGTGAGACGAATTAACAGAACACTAAGCAGTTTCTCAGAAAGTTTGTTTCCAGATTTCATCTGAGGATATTTCCTTTTTCACCATAGCCCTCTTTGGGCTTCCAAATATCACTTTGCCAATTCCACAAGAACTGTCTTAGCGAAAGGCTTCTTGAGGGGAAAGCTGTAACTCTGTGAGATGATTTCACATAACACAAAGAAGTTTCTCAGAAAGCTTCTTTCTCTTTGTTATCGGAGGATATTTCCTTTGGCCCTATAGTCTTCAAAGAGATCCGAAATATCTGTTCTCAGATTCCACAGAAATAAGGCTAGCAAAGAGATCCACGAAATGCCGATATAACTCTGTGAGATGAATTAACAGAACACTAAGCAGTTTCTCAGAAAGCTTCTTTCCAGATTTCATCTGAGGATATTTCCTTTTTCACCATAGCCCTCTATGGGCTTCCAAATATCACTTTGCCAATTCCACAAGAACTGTCTTCGCGAAAGGCTTCTTGAGGGGAAAGCTGTAACTCTGTGAGATGATTTCACAGAACACAAAGAAGTTTCTCAGAAATCTTCTTTCTCTTTGTTATCGGAGGACATTTCCTTTGGCCCTGCAGTCTTCTGAGGGATCCGACATATCTGTTCTCCGATTCCACAGAAATAAGGCTGGCATAGAGATCCAGGAAATACAGATGTAACTCTTTGAGATGAATTAACAAAACACTAAGCAGTTTCTCAGAAAGCTTCTTTCCAGATTTCATGTGAGGATATTTCCTTTTTCACCATAGCCCTCTATGGGCTTCCAAATATCACTTTGCCAATTCCAAAAGAACTGTCTTAGCGAAAGGCTTCTTGAGGGGAAAGCTGTAACTCTGTGAGATGATTTCACAGAACACAAAGAAGTCTCTCAGAAAGCTTCTTTCTCTTTGTTATCGGAGTATATTTCCTTTGTCCCTATAGTCTTCAATGGGATCCTAAATATCTGTTCTCAGATTCCACAGAAATAAGGCTAGTAAAGAAATCCATGAAATACAGATGTAACTCTGTGAGATTAATTAACAGAACACTAAGCAGTTTCTCAGAAAGTTTCTTTCTAGATTTCATCGGAGGATATTTCCTTTATCACTATAGCCCTCTATGGGCTTCCAAATATCACTTTGCCAATTCCACAAGAACTGTCTTAGCGAAAGGCTTCTTGAGGGGAAAGCTGTAACTCTGTGAGATGATTTCACAGAACACAAAGAAGTTTCTCAGAAAGCTTCTTTCTCTTTGTTATCGGAGATTACTTCCTTTGGCCCTACAGTCTTCCAAGAGACTTGAATTATCTGTTCTCAGATTCCACAGAAATAAGGCTAGCAAAAAGATCCACTAAATACAGATGTAACTCAGTGAGATGAATTAACAGAACACTAAGCAGTTTCTCAGAAAGCTTCTTTCCAGTTTTCATCTGAGGATATTTCCTTTTTCAACATAGCCTTCTATCGGCTTCCAAATATCATTTTGCCAATTCCACAAGTACTGTCTTAGCGAAAGGCTCCCTGAGCGGAAAGCTGTAACTCTGTGAGATGATTTCAAAGAACACAGAGAAGTTTCTCAGAAAGCTTCTTTCTATTTGTTACAGAGGATATATCCTTTGGCGCTATAGTCTTCTAAGGGATATGAAATATCTGTTCTCAGTTTACACAGAAATAAGGCTAGCAAAGAGATCTACGAAATACAGATGTAACTATGTCAGATGAATTAACAGAACACTAAGATGTTTCTCAGAAAGCTTCTTTCCAGATTTCATCTGAGGATATTTCCTTTTTCACCATAGCCCTCTATGGGCTTCCAAATATCACTTTGCCAATTCCACAAGAACTGTCTTAGCGAAAGGCTTCTTGAGGGGAAAGCTGTAACTCTGTGAGATGATTTCACAGAATACAAAGAAGTTTCTCGGAAAGCTTCTTTCTCTTTGTATCGGAGGATATTTCCTTTGGCCCCATTGTCTTTAAAGGGATCAGAAATATCTGTTCACAGATTCCACGGAAATAAGGCTAGCAAAGAGATCCACGAAATACAGATGTAACTCTGTGAGATGAATTAACAGAACACTAAGCAGTTTCTCAGAAAGTTTCTTTCCAGATTTCATCTGAGGATATTTCCTTTTTCACCATAGCCCTCTTTCGGCTTCCAAATATCACTTTGCCAATTCCACAAGAACTATCTTAGCGAAAGGCTTCTTTAGGGGAAAGTTGTAACTCTGTGAGATGATTTCACAGAACACAAAGAAGTTTCTCAGAAAGCTTCTTTCTTTTTGTTATCGGAGGATATTTCTTTGTCCCTATAGTCTTCAAAGTGATCCGAAATATCTGTTCTCAGATTCCACTTAAATAAGGCTAGCAAAGAGATCCATGAAATACACATGTAACTCTGTGAGATGAAGTAACAGAACACTAAGCAGTTTCTCAGAAAGCTTCTTTCCAGATTACGTCTGAGGATATTTCCTTTCTCACCATAGCCCTCTATGGGCTTCCAAATATCACTTTGCCAATTCAACAAGAACTGTCTTAGCGAAAGGCTTCTTGAGGGGAAAGCTGTAACTCTGTGAGATGATTTCACAGAACACAAAGAAGTTTCTCAGAAAGCTTCTTTCTCTTTGTATCGGAGGATATTTCCTTTGGCCCTATAGTATTCAAAGGGATCAGAAATATCTGTTCTCAGATTCCACGGAAATAAGGCTAGCAAAGAGATCCACGAAATACAGATGTAACTCCGTGAGATGAATTAACAGAACACTAAGCAGTTTCTCAGAAAGCTTCTTTCCAGATTTCATCTGAGGATATTTCCTTTTTCACCATAGCCCTCAAGTGGCTTCCAAATATCACTTTGCAGTTCCACAAGAACGTTCTTAGCGAAAGGCTTCTTGAGGGGAAAGCAGTAACTCCCTAAGATGATTTCACAGAACACAAAGATGTTTCTCAGAAAGCTTCTTTCTCTTTGTTATCGGAGGATATTTCCTTTGGACCTATTGTCTTCAAAGGGATCCGAAATATCTGTTCTCAGATTCCACAGAAATAAGGCTAGCAAAGAGATCCATGAACTACAGATGTAATTCCGTGAGATGAATTAACAGAACACTAAGCAGTTTCTCAGAAACCCTCTTTCCAGATTTCATCTGAGGATATTTCCTTTTTCACCATAGCCCTCTATGGGCTTCCAAATATCACTTTGCCAATTACACAAGAACTGTCTTAGCGAAAGGCTTCTTGAGGGGAAAGCTGTAACTCTGTGAGATGGTTTCACAGAACACAAAGAAGTTTATCAGAAAGCTTCTTTCTCTTTGTTATCGGAGGATATTTCCTTTGGCCCTATAGTCTTCAAAGGGATCCGAAATATCTGTTCTCGGAATCCACAGAAATAAGGCTAGCAAAGAGATCCACGAATACAGATGTAACTCCGTGAGATGAATTAACAGAACACTAAGCAGTTTCTCAGAAAGCTTCTTTCCAGATTTCTTCTCAGGATATTTCCTTTTTCACCATAGCCCTGTATGCGCTTCCAAATATCACTTTGCCAATTACACAACAACTGTCTTAGCGAAAGGCTTCTTGAGGGGAAAGCTGTAACTCTGTGAGATGATTTCACAGAACACAAAGAAGTTTCTCAGAAAGCTTCTTTCTCTTTGTTTTCGGAGGATATTCCTTTGGCCCTATACTCTTAAAAGGCATCCGAAATATCTGTTCTCAGATTCCACAGAAATAAGGCTAGCAAAGAGATCCACGAAATACAGATGTAACTCTGTGAGATGAATTAACAGAACACTAAGCAGTTTCTCAGAAAGCTTCTTTCCAGATTTCATCTGAGGATATTTCCTTTTTCACCATAGCCCTCCATGGGCTTCCAAATATGACTTTGCCAATTCCACAAGAACTGTCTTAGCGAAAGGCTTCTTGAGGGGAATGCTGTAACTCTGTGAGATGATTTCACAGAACACAAAGAAGTTTCTCAGAAAGCTTCTTTCTCGTTGTTATCGGAGGATATTTCCTTGTCCCTATAGTCTTTAAAGGGATCCGAAATATCTGTTCTCAGATTCCACAGAAATAAGGCTAGGAAAGAGATCCACGAAATACAGATGTATCTCTGTGAGATGAATTAACAGAACACTAAGCAGTTTCTCAGAAAGCTTCTTTCCAGATTTCATCTCAGGATATTTCCTTTTTCACCATAGCCCTCTATGCGCTTCCAAATATCACTTTGCCAATTCCACAAGAACTGTCTTAGCGAAAGGCTTCTTGAGGGGAAAGCTGTAACTCTGAGAGATGATTTCACAGAACACAAAGAAGTTTCTCAGAAAGCTTCTTTCTTTTTGTTATCGGAGGATATTTCCTTTGGCAATATAGTCTTCTAAGGGATCCGAAATATCTGCTCTCTGATTCCACAGAAATAAGACTAGCAAAGAGATCCCAGAAATACAGATGTAACTCTGTGAGATGAATTAACAGAACACTAAGCAGTTTCTCAGAAAGCTTCTTTCCAGAATTCAACTCAGGATATTTCCTTTTTCCCCATAGCCCTCTATGCGCTTCCAAATATCACTTTGCCAATTCCACAAGAACTGTCTTAGCGAAAGGCTCCTTGAGGGGAAAGCTGTAACTCTGTGAGATGATTTCAAAGAACACAGAGAAGTTTCTCAGAAAGCTTCTTTCTATTTGTTACAGAGGATATTTCCTTTGGCCCTATAGTCTTCTAAGAGATCTGAAATATCTGTTCTCAGTTTCCACAGAAATAAGGCTAGCAAAGAGATCTACGAAATACAGTTGTAACTATGTGAGATCAATTAACAGAACACTAAGATGTTTCTCAGAAAGCTTCTTTCCAGATTTCATCTGAGGATATTTGTTTTTCGCCATAGCCCTCTATGGGCTTCCAAATATCACTTTGCCAATTCCACAAGAACTGTCTTAGCGAAAGGCTTCTTGAGGGGAAAGCTGTAAAGCTGTGAGATGATTTCACAGAATACAAAGAAGTTTCTCGGAAAGCTTCTTTCTCTTTGTATCGGAGGATATTTCCTTTGGCCCTTTTGTCTTTAAAGGGATCAGAAATATCTGTTCACACATTCCACGGAAATAAGGCTAGCAAAGAGATCCACGAAATACAGATGTAACTTTGTGAGATGAATTAACAGAACACTAAGCAGTTTCTCAGAAAGTTTCTTTCCAAATTTCATCTGAGGATATTTCCTTTTTCACCATAGCCCTCTTTGGGCTTCCAAATATCACTTTGCCAATTCCACAAGAACTATCTTAGCGAAAGGCTTCTTGAGGGGAAAGCTGTAACTCTGTGAGATGATTTCACAGAACACAAAGAAGTTTCTCAGAAAGCTTCTTTCTTTTTGTTATCGGAGGATATTTCTTTGTCCCTATAGTCTTCAAAGTGATCCGAAATATCTGTTCTCAGATTCCACTTAAATAAGGCTAGCAAAGAGATCCACGAAATACACATGTAACTCTGTGAGATGAATTAACAGAACATTAAGCAGTTTCTCAGAAAGCTTCTTTCCAGATTACATCTGAGGATATTTCCTTTCTCACCATAGCCCTCTATGGGCTTCCAAATATCACTTTGCCAATTCCACAAGAACTATCTTAGCGAAAGGTTTCTTGAGGGGAAAGCTGTAACTCTGTGAGATGATTTCACAGAACACAAAGAAGTTTCTCAGAAAGCTTCTTTCTCTTTGTATCGGAGGATATTTCCTTTGGCCCTATAGTATTCAAAGGGATCAGAAATATCTGTTCTCAGATTCCACGGAAATAAGGCTAGCAAAGAGATCGACGAAATACAGATGTAACTCCGTGAGATGAATTAACAGAACACTAAACAGTTTCCCAGAAAGCTTCTTTCCAGATTTCTTCTCAGGATATTTCCTTTTTCACCATAGCCCTCTATGCGCTTCCAAATATCACTTTGCCAATTACACAAGAACCGTCTTAGCGAAAGGCTTCTTGAGGGGAAAGCTGTAACTCTGTGAGATGATATCACAGAACACAAAGAAGTTTCTCAGAAAGCTTCTTTCTCTTAGTTATCGGAGGATATTTCCTTAGGCCCTATACTCTTCAAAGGTATCCGAAATATCTGTTCTCAAATTCCACAGAAATAAGGCTATCAAAGAGATCCACGAAATACAGATGTAACTCTGTTAGATGAATTAACAGAACACTAAGCAGTTTCTCAGAAAGCTTCTTTCCATATTTCATCTGAGGTATTTCCTTTTTCAACATAGCCCTCTATGGGCTTCCAAATATGACTTTGCAAATTCCACAAGAACTGTCTTAGCGAAAGGCTTCTTGAGGGGAAAGCTGTAACTCTGTGAGATGATTTCACAGAACACAAAGAAGTTTCTCAGAAATCTTCTTTCTCTTTTTTATCGGAGGACATTTCCTTTGGCCCTACAGTCTTCTAAGGGATCCAAAATATCTGTTCTCAGATTCCACAGAAATAAGGCTAGGAAAGAGATCCACGAAATACAGATGTAACTCTGTGAGATGAATTAACAGAACACTAAGAAATTTCTCAGAATGCTTCTTTCCAGATTTCATCTGAGGTTATTTCCTTTTTCACCATAGCCCTCTATGGGCTTCCAAATATCACTTTGCCAATTCCAGGAGAACTGTCTTAGCGAAAGGCTTCTTGAGGGGAAAGCTGTAACTCTGTGAGATGATTTCACAGAACACAAAGAAGTTTCTCAGAAAGCTTCTTTCTCTTTGTTATCGGAGGATATTTCCTTTGTCCCTATAGTCTTCAAAGGGATCCGAAATATCTGTTCTCAGATTCCACAGAAATAAGGCTAGCAAAGAGATCCACGAAATACAGATGTCACTCTGTGAGATGAATTAACAGAACACTAAACAGTTTCTCAGAAAGCTTCTTTCCAGATTTCATCTGAGGATATTTCCTTTTTCACCATAGCCCTCTATGGGCTTCCAAATATCACTTTGCCAATTCCACAAGAACTGTCTTAGCGAAAGGCTTCTTGTGGGGAAAGCTGTAACTCGGTGAGATGTTTTCACAGAACACAAAGAAGTTTCTCAGGAAGCTTCTTTCTCTTTGTTATCGGAGGATATTTCCTTTGTCCCTATAGTCTTCAAAGGGATCCGAAATATCTGTTCTCAGATTACACAGAAATAAGTCTAGCAAAGAGATCCACGAAATGCAGATGTAACTCTGTGAGATGAATTAACAGAACACTAAGCAGTTTCTCAGAAAGCTTCTTTCCAGATTTCATCTGAGGATATTTCCTTTTTCACCATAGCCCTCTATGGGCTTCCAAATATCGCTTTGCCAATTCCACAAGAACTGTCTTAGCGAAAGGCTTCTTGAGGGGAAAGCTGTAACTCTGTGAGATGATTTCACAGAACACAAGGAAGTTTCTCAGAAATCTTCTTTCTCTTTGTTATCGGAGGACATTTCCTTTGGCCCTACAGTCTTCTAAGGGATCCGAAATATCTGTTCTCCGATTCCACAGAAATAAGGCTGGCAAACAGATCCAGGAAATACAGATGTAACTCTGTGAGATGAGTTAACAAAACACTAAGCAGTTTCTCAGAAAGCTTCTTTCCAGATTTCATCTGAGGATATTTCCTTTTTCACCATAGCCCTCTATGGGCTTCAAAATATCACTTTGCCAATTCCAAAAGAACTGTCTTAGCGAAAGGCTTCTTGAGGGGAAAGCTGTAACTCTGTGAGATGATTTCACAGAACACAAAGAAGTTTCTCAGAAAGCTTCTTTCTCTTTGTTATCGGAGGATATTTCCTTTGGCCCTATAGTCTTCAAAGGGATACGAATTATCTGTTCTCAGATTCCACAGAAATAAGGCTAGCAAAGAAATCCATGAAATACAGATGTAACTCTGTGAGGTGAATTAACAGAAAACTAAGCAGTTTCTCAGAAAGCTTCTTTCCAGATTTCTTCTCAGGATATTTCCTTTTTCACCATAGCCCTCTATGCGCTTCTAAATATCACTTTGCCAATTACACAAGAACTGTCTTAGCGAAAGGCTTCTTCAGGGGAAAGCTGTAACTCTGTGAGATGATTTCACAGAACACAAAGAAGTTTCTCAGAAAGCTTCTTTCTCTTTGTTTTCGGAGGATATTTCCTTTGGCCCTATACTCTTCAAAGGGATCCGAAATATCTGTTCTCAGATTCCACAGAAATAAGGCTAGCAAAGAGATCCACGAAATGCCGATGTAACTCTGTGAGACGAATTAACAGAACACTAAGCAGTTTCTCAGAAAGTTTGTTTCCAGATTTCATCTGAGGATATTTCCTTTTTCACCATAGCCCTCTTTGGGCTTCCAAATATCACTTTGCCAATTCCACAAGAACTGTCTTAGCGAAAGGCTTCTTGAGGGGAAAGCTGTAACTCTGTGAGATGATTTCACAGAACACAACGAAGTTTCTCAGAAAGCTTCTTTCTCTTTGTTATCGGAGGATATTTCCTTTGGCCCTATAGTCTTCAAAGGGATCCGAAATATCTGTTCTCAGATTCCACAGAAATAAGGCTAGCAAAGAGATCCACGAAATGCCGATGTAACTCTGTGAGATGAATTAACAGAACACTAAGCAGTTTCTCAGAAAGCTTCTTTCCAGATTTCATCTGAGGATATTTCCTTTTTCACCATAGCCCTCTATGGGCTTCCAAATATCACTTTGCCAATTCCACAAGAACTGTCTTCGCGAAAGGCTTCTTGAGGGGAAAGCTGTAACTCTGTGAGATGATTTCACAGAACACAAAGAATTTTCTCAGAAATCTTCTTTCTCTTTGTTATCGGAGGACATTTCCTTTGGCCCTGCAGTCTTCTGAGGGATCCGAAATATCTGTTCTCCGATTCCACAGAAATAAGGCTGGCATAGAGATCCAGGAAATACAGATGTAACTCTTTGAGATGAATTAACAAAACACTAAGCAGTTTCTCAGAAAGCTTCTTTCCAGATTTCATGTGAGGATATTTCCTTTTTCACCATAGCCCTCTATGGGCTTCCAAATATCACTTTGCCAATTCCAAAAGAACTGTCTTAGCGAAAGGCTTCTTGAGGGGAAAGCTGTAACTCTGTGAGATGATTTCACAGAACACAAAGAAGTCTCTCAGAAAGCTTCTTTCTCTTTGTTATCGGAGTATATTTCCTTTGTCCCTATAGTCTTCAATGGGATCCTAAATATCTGTTCTCAGATTCCACAGAAATAAGGCTAGTAAAGAAATCCATGAAATACAGATGTAACTCTGTGAGATTAATTAACAGAACACTAAGCAGTTTCTCAGAAAGTTTCTTTCTAGATTTCATCGGAGGATATTTCCTTTATCACTATAGCCCTCTATGGGCTTCCAAATATCACTTTGCCAATTCCACAAGAACTGTCTTAGCGAAAGGCTTCTTGAGGGGAAAGCTGTAACTCTGTGAGATGATTTCACAGAACACAAAGAAGTTTCTCAGAAAGCTTCTTTCTCTTTGTTATCAGAGATTACTTCCTTTGGCCCTACAGTCTTCCAAGAGACTTGAATTATCTGTTCTCAGATTCCACAGAAATAAGGCTAGCAAAAAGATCCACTAAATACAGATGTAACTCAGTGAGATGAATTAACAGAACACTAAGCAGTTTCTCAGAAAGCTTCTTTCCAGTTTTCATCTGAGGATATTTCCTTTTTCAACATAGCCTTCTATCGGCTTCCAAATATCATTTTGCCAATTCCACAAGTACTGTCTTAGCGAAAGGCTCCCTGAGCGGAAAGCTGTAACTCTGTGAGATGATTTCAAAGAACACAGAGAAGTTTCTCAGAAAGCTTCTTTCTATTTGTTACAGAGGATATATCCTTTGGCGCTATAGTCTTCTAAGGGATATGAAATATCTGTTCTCAGTTTACACAGAAATAAGGCTAGCAAAGAGATCTACGAAATACAGATGTAACTATGTCAGATGAATTAACAGAACACTAAGATGTTTCTCAGAAAGCTTCTTTCCAGATTTCATCTGAGGATATTTCCTTTCTCACCATAGCCCTCTATGGGCTTCCAAATATCACTTTGCCAATTCCACAAGAACTGTCTTAGCGAAAGGCTTCTTGAGGGGAAAGCTGTAACTCTGTGAGATGATTTCACAGAATACAAAGAAGTTTCTCGGAAAGCTTCTTTCTCTTTGTATCGGAGGATATTTCCTTTGGCCCCATTGTCTTTAAAGGGATCAGAAATATCTGTTCACAGATTCCACGGAAATAAGGCTAGCAAAGAGATCCACGAAATACAGATGTAACTCTGTGAGATGAATTAACAGAACACTAAGCAGTTTCTCAGAAAGTTTCTTTCCAGATTTCATCTGAGGATATTTCCTTTTTCACCATAGCCCTCTTTCGGCTTCCAAATATCACTTTGCCAATTCCACAAGAACTATCTTAGCGAAAGGCTTCTTTAGGGGAAAGTTGTAACTCTGTGAGATGATTTCACAGAACACAAAGAAGTTTCTCAGAAAGCTTCTTTCTTTTTGTTATCGGAGGATATTTCTTTGTCCCTATAGTCTTCAAAGTGATCCGAAATATCTGTTCTCAGATTCCACTTAAATAAGGCTAGCAAAGAGATCCATGAAATACACATGTAACTCTGTGAGATGAAGTAACAGAACACTAAGCAGTTTCTCAGAAAGCTTCTTTCCAGATTACATCTGAGGATATTTCCTTTCTCACCATAGCCCTCTATGGGCTTCCAAATATCACTTTGCCAATTCAACAAGAACTGTCTTAGCGAAAGGCTTCTTGAGGGGAAAGCTGTAACTCTGTGAGATGATTTCACAGAACACAAAGAAGTTTCTCAGAAAGCTTCTTTCTCTTTGTATCGGAGGATATTTCCTTTGGCCCTATAGTATTCAAAGGGATCAGAAATATCTGTTCTCAGATTCCACGGAAATAAGGCTAGCAAAGAGATCCACGAAATACAGATGTAACTCCGTGAGATGAATTAAAGGAACACTAAGCAGTTTCTCAGAAAGCTTCTTTCCAGATTTCATCTGAGGATATTTCCTTTTTCACCATAGCCCTCAAGTGGCTTCCAAATATCACTTTGCAGTTCCACAAGAACGTTCTTAGCGAAAGGCTTCTTGAGGGGAAAGCAGTAACTCCCTAAGATGATTTCACAGAACACAAAGATGTTTCTCAGAAAGCTTCTTTCTCTTTGTTATCGGAGGATATTTCCTTTGGACCTATTGTCTCCAAAGGGATCCGAAATATCTGTTCTCAGATTCCACAGAAATAAGGCTAGCAAAGAGATCCATGAACTACAGATGTAATTCCGTGAGATGAATTAACAGAACACTAAGCAGTTTCTCAGAAACCCTCTATCCAGATTTCATCTGAGGATATTTCCTTTTTCACCATAGCCCTCTATGGGCTTCCAAATATCACTTTGCCAATTACACAAGAACTGTCTTAGCGAAAGGCTTCTTGAGGGGAAAGCTGTAACTCTGTTAGATGATTTCACAGAACACAAAGAAGTTTATCAGAAAGTTCTTTCTCTTTGTTATCGGAGGATATTTCCTTTGGCCCTATAGTCTTCAAAGGGATCCGAAATATCTGTTCTCGGAATCCACAGAAATAAGGCTAGCAAAGAGATCCACGAATACAGATGTAACTCCGTGAGATGAATTAACAGAACACTAAGCAGTTTCTCAGAAAGCTTCTTTCCAGATTTCTTCTCAGGATATTTCCTTTTTCACCATAGCCCTGTATGCGCTTCCAAATATCACTTTGCCAATTCCACAACAACTGTCTTAGCGAAAGGCTTCTTGAGGGGAAAGCTGTAACTCTGTGAGTTGATTTCACAGAACACAAAGAAGTTTCTCAGAAAGCTTCTTTCTCTTTGTTTTCGGAGGATATTTCCTTTGGCCCTATACTCTTAAAAGGCATCCGAAATATCTGTTCTCAGATTCCACAGAAATAAGGCTAGCAAAGAGATCCACGAAATACAGATGTAACTCTGTGAGATGAATTAACAGAACACTAAGCAGTTTCTCAGAAAGCTTCTTTCCAGATTTCATCTGAGGATATTTCCTTTTTCACCATAGCCCTCCATGGGCTTCCAAATATGACTTTGCCAATTACACAAGAACTGTCTTAGCGAAAGGCTTCTTGAGGGGAATGCTGTAACTCTGTGAGATGATTTCACAGAACACAAAGAAGTTTCTCAGAAAGCTTCTTTCTCTTTGTTATCGGAGGATATTTCCTTTGTCCCTATAGTCTTTAAAGGGATCCGAAATATCTGTTCTCAGATTCCACAGAAATAAGGCTAGGAAAGAGATCCACGAAATACAGATGTATCTCTGTGAGATGAATTAACAGAACACTAAGCAGTTTCTCAGAAAGCTTCTTTCCAGATTTCATCTGAGGATATTTCCTTTTTCACCATAGCCCTCTATGGGCTTCCAAATATCACTTTGCCAATTCCACAAGAACTGTCTTAGCGAAAGGCTTCTTGAGGGGAAAGCTGTAACTCTGTGAGATGATTTCACAGAACACAAAGAAGTTTCTCAGAAAGCTTCTTTCTTTTTGTTATCGGAGGATATTTCCTTTGGCAATATAGTCTTCTAAGGGATCCGAAATATCTGCTCTCTGATTCCACAGAAATAAGACTAGCAAAGAGATCCCAGAAATACAGATGTAACTCTGTGAGATGAATTAACAGAACACTAAGCAGTTTCTCAGAAAGCTTCTTTCCAGAATTCAACTCAGGATATTTCCTTTTTCCCCATAGCCCTCTATGCGCTTCCAAATATCACTTTGCCAATTCCACAAGAACTGTCTTAGCGAAAGGCTCCTTGAGGGGAAAGCTGTAACTCTGTGAGATGATTTCAAAGAACACAGAGAAGTTTCTCAGAAAGCTTCTTTCTATTTGTTACAGAGGATATTTCCTTTGGCCCTATAGTCTTCTAAGAGATCTGAAATATCTGTTCTCAGTTTCCACAGAAATAAGGCTAGCAAAGAGATCTACGAAATACAGTTGTAACTATGTGAGATCAATTAACAGAACACTAAGATGTTTCTCAGAAAGCTTCTTTCCAGATTTCATCTGAGGATATTTGTTTTTCGCCATAGCCCTCTATGGGCTTCCAAATATCACTTTGCCAATTCCACAAGAACTGTCTTAGCGAAAGGCTTCTTGAGGGGAAAGCTGTAAAGCTGTGAGATGATTTCACAGAATACAAAGAAGTTTCTCGGAAAGCTTCTTTCTCTTTGTATCGGAGGATATTTCCTTTGGCCCTTTTGTCTTTAAAGGGATCAGAAATATCTGTTCACACATTCCACGGAAATAAGGCTAGCAAAGAGATCCACGAAATAGAGATGTAACTCTGTGAGATGAATTAACAGAACACTAAGCAGTTTCTCAGAAAGTTTCTTTCCAAATTTCATCTGAGGATATTTCCTTTTTCACCATAGCCCTCTTTGGGCTTCCAAATATCACTTTGTCAATTCCACAAGAACTATCTTAGCGAAAGGCTTCTTGAGGGGAAAGTTGTAACTCCGTGAGATGATTTCACAGAACACAAAGAAGTTTCTCAGAAAGCTTCTTTCTTTTTGTTATCGGAGGATATTTCTTTGTCCCTATAGTCTTCAAAGTGATCCGAAATATCTGTTCTCAGATTCCACTTAAATAAGGCTAGCAAAGAGATCCACGAAATACACATGTAACTCTGTGAGATGAATTAACAGAACACTAAGCAGTTTCTCAGAAAGCTTCTTTCCAGATTACATCTGAGGATATTTCCTTTCTCACCATAGCCCTCTATGGGCTTCCAAATATCACTTTGCCAATTCCACAAGAACTATCTTAGCGAAAGGTTTCTAGAGGGGAAAGCTGTAACTCTGTGAGATGATTTCACAGAACACAAAGAAGTTTCTCAGAAAGCTTCTTTCTCTTTGTATCGGAGGATATTTCCATTGGCCCTATAGTATTCAAAGGGATCAGAAATATCTGTTCTCAGATTCCACGGAAATAAGGCTAGCAAAGAGATCGACGAAATACAGATGTAACTCCGTGAGATGAATTAACAGAACACTAAGCAGTTTCTCAGAAAGCTTCTTTCCAGATTTCTTCTCAGGATATTTCCTTTTTCACCATAGCCCTCTATGCGCTTCCAAATATCACTTTGCCAATTACACAAGAACCGTCTTAGCGAAAGGCTTCTTGAGGGGAAAGCTGTAACTCTGTGAGATGATTTCACAGAACACAAAGAAGTTTCTCAGAAAGCTTCTTTCTCTTTGTTATCGGAGGATATTTCCTTAGGCCCTATACTCTTCAAAGGTATCCGAAATATCTGTTCTCAAATTCCACAGAAATAAGGCTATCAAAGAGATCCACGAAATACAGATGTAACTCTGTTAGATGAATTAACAGAACACTAAGCAGTTTCTCAGAAAGCTTCTTTCCATATTTCATCTGAGGATATTTCCTTTTTCACCATAGCCCTCTATGGGCTTCCAAATATGACTTTGCAAATTCCACAAGAACTGTCTTAGCGAAAGGCTTCTTGAGGGGAAAGCTGTAACTCTGTGAGATGATTTCACAGAACACAAGGAAGTTTCTCAGAAATCTTCTTTCTCTTTGTTATCGGAGGACATTTACTTTGGCCCTACAGTCTTCTAAGGGATCCGAAATATCTGTTCTCCGATTCCACAGAAATAAGGCTGGCAAACAGATCCAGGAAATACAGATGTAACTCTGTGAGATGAGTTAACAAAACACTAAGCAGTTTCTCAGAAAGCTTCTTTCCAGATTTCATCTGAGGATATTTCCTTTTTCACCATAGCCCTCTATGGGCTTCAAAATATCACTTTGCCAATTCCAAAAGAACTGTCTTAGCGAAAGGCTTCTTGAGGGGAAAGCTGTAACTCTGTGAGATGATTTCACAGAACACAAAGAAGTTTCTCAGAAAGCTTCTTTCTCTTTGTTATCGGAGGATATTTCCTTTGGCCCTATAGTCTTCAAAGGGATACGAATTATCTGTTCTCAGATTCCACAGAAATAAGGCTAGCAAAGAAATCCATGAAATACAGATGTAACTCTGTGAGGTGAATTAACAGAAAACTAAGCAGTTTCTCAGAAAGCTTCTTTCCAGATTTCTTCTCAGGATATTTCCTTTTTCACCATAGCCCTCTATGCGCTTCTAAATATCACTTTGCCAATTCCACAAGAACTGTCTTAGCGAAAGGCTTCTTCAGGGGAAAGCTGTAACTCTGTGAGATGATTTCACAGAACACAAAGAAGTTTCTCAGAAAGCTTCTTTCTCTTTGTTTTCGGAGGATATTTCCTTTGGCCCTATACTCTTCAAAGGGATCCGAAATATCTGTTCTCAGATTCCACAGAAATAAGGCTAGCAAAGAGATCCACGAAATGCCGATGTAACTCTGTGAGACGAATTAACAGAACACTAAGCAGTTTCTCAGAAAGTTTGTTTCCAGATTTCATCTGAGGATATTTCCTTTTTCACCATAGCCCTCTTTGGGCTTCCAAATATCACTTTGCCAATTCCACAAGAACTGTCTTAGCGAAAGGCTTCTTGAGGGGAAAGCTGTAACTCTGTGAGATGATTTCACAGAACACAACGAAGTTTCTCAGAAAGCTTCTTTCTCTTTGTTATCGGAGGATATTTCCTTTGGCCCTATAGTCTTCAAAGGGATCCGAAATATCTGTTCTCAGATTCCACAGAAATAAGGCTAGCAAAGAGATCCACGAAATGCCGATGTAACTCTGTGAGATGAATTAACAGAACACTAAGCAGTTTCTCAGAAAGCTTCTTTCCAGATTTCATCTGAGGATATTTCCTTTTTCACCATAGCCCTCTATGGGCTTCCAAATATCACTTTGCCAATTCCACAAGAACTGTCTTCGCGAAAGGCTTCTTGAGGGGAAAGCTGTAACTCTGTGAGATGATTTCACAGAACACAAAGAAGTTTCTCAGAAATCTTCTTTCTCTTTGTTATCGGAGGACATTTCCTTTGGCCCTGCAGTCTTCTGAGGGATCCGAAATATCTGTTCTCCGATTCCACAGAAATAAGGCTGGCATAGAGATCCAGGAAATACAGATGTAACTCTTTGAGATGAATTAACAAAACACTAAGCAGTTTCTCAGAAAGCTTCTTTCCAGATTTCATGTGAGGATATTTCCTTTTTCACCATAGCCCTCTATGGGCTTCCAAATATCACTTTGCCAATTCCAAAAGAACTGTCTTAGCGAAAGGCTTCT
This sequence comes from Macaca nemestrina, assembly GCF_043159975.1. Taxonomy (NCBI): domain Eukaryota; kingdom Metazoa; phylum Chordata; class Mammalia; order Primates; family Cercopithecidae; genus Macaca; species Macaca nemestrina. The sequence goes on from NC_092143.1 coordinate 35,430,777, forward strand.
TGAGGGGAAAGCTGTAACTCTGTGAGATGATTTCACAGAACACAAAGAAGTCTCTCAGAAAGCTTCTTTCTCTTTGTTATCGGAGTATATTTCCTTTGTCCCTATAGTCTTCAATGGGATCCTAAATATCTGTTCTCAGATTCCACAGAAATAAGGCTAGTAAAGAAATCCATGAAATACAGATGTAACTCTGTGAGATTAATTAACAGAACACTAAGCAGTTTCTCAGAAAGTTTCTTTCTAGATTTCATCGGAGGATATTTCCTTTATCACTATAGCCCTCTATGGGCTTCCAAATATCACTTTGCCAATTCCACAAGAACTGTCTTAGCGAAAGGCTTCTTGAGGGGAAAGCTGTAACTCTGTGAGATGATTTCACAGAACACAAAGAAGTTTCTCAGAAAGCTTCTTTCTCTTTGTTATCAGAGATTACTTCCTTTGGCCCTACAGTCTTCCAAGAGACTTGAATTATCTGTTCTCAGATTCCACAGAAATAAGGCTAGCAAAAAGATCCACTAAATACAGATGTAACTCAGTGAGATGAATTAACAGAACACTAAGCAGTTTCTCAGAAAGCTTCTTTCCAGTTTTCATCTGAGGATATTTCCTTTTTCAACATAGCCTTCTATCGGCTTCCAAATATCATTTTGCCAATTCCACAAGTACTGTCTTAGCGAAAGGCTCCCTGAGCGGAAAGCTGTAACTCTGTGAGATGATTTCAAAGAACACAGAGAAGTTTCTCAGAAAGCTTCTTTCTATTTGTTACAGAGGATATATCCTTTGGCGCTATAGTCTTCTAAGGGATATGAAATATCTGTTCTCAGTTTACACAGAAATAAGGCTAGCAAAGAGATCTACGAAATACAGATGTAACTATGTCAGTTGAATTAACAGAACACTAAGATGTTTCTCAGAAAGCTTCTTTCCAGATTTCATCTGAGGATATTTCCTTTCTCACCGTAGCCCTCTATGGGCTTCCAAATATCACTTTGCCAATTCCACAAGAACTCTCTTAGCGAAAGGCTTCTTGAGGGGAAAGCTGTAACTCTGTGAGATGATTTCACAGAATACAAAGAAGTTTCTCGGAAAGCTTCTTTCTCTTTGTATCGGAGGATATTTCCTTTGGCCCCATTGTCTTTAAAGGGATCAGAAATATCTGTTCACAGATTCCACGGAAATAAGGCTAGCAAAGAGATCCACGAAATACAGATGTAACTCTGTGAGATGAATTAACAGAACACTAAGCAGTTTCTCAGAAAGTTTCTTTCCAGATTTCATCTGAGGATATTTCCTTTTTCACCATAGCCCTCTTTCGGCTTCCAAATATCACTTTGCCAATTCCACAAGAACTATCTTAGCGAAAGGCTTCTTTAGGGGAAAGTTGTAACTCTGTGAGATGATTTCACAGAACACAAAGAAGTTTCTCAGAAAGCTTCTTTCTTTTTGTTATCGGAGGATATTTCTTTGTCCCTATAGTCTTCAAAGTGATCCGAAATATCTGTTCTCAGATTCCACTTAAATAAGGCTAGCAAAGAGATCCATGAAATACACATGTAACTCTGTGAGATGAAGTAACAGAACACTAAGCAGTTTCTCAGAAAGCTTCTTTCCAGATTACATCTGAGGATATTTCCTTTCTCACCATAGCCCTCTATGGGCTTCCAAATATCACTTTGCCAATTCAACAAGAACTGTCTTAGCGAAAGGCTTCTTGAGGGGAAAGCTGTAACTCTGTGAGATGATTTCACAGAACACAAAGAAGTTTCTCAGAAAGCTTCTTTCTCTTTGTATCGGAGGATATTTCCTTTGGCCCTATAGTATTCAAAGGGATCAGAAATATCTGTTCTCAGATTCCACGGAAATAAGGCTAGCAAAGAGATCCACGAAATACAGATGTAACTCCGTGAGATGAATTAAAGGAACACTAAGCAGTTTCTCAGAAAGCTTCTTTCCAGATTTCATCTGAGGATATTTCCTTTTTCACCATAGCCCTCAAGTGGCTTCCAAATATCACTTTGCAGTTCCACAAGAACGTTCTTAGCGAAAGGCTTCTTGAGGGGAAAGCAGTAACTCCCTAAGATGATTTCACAGAACACAAAGATGTTTCTCAGAAAGCTTCTTTCTCTTTGTTATCGGAGGATATTTCCTTTGGACCTATTGTCTTCAAAGGGATCCGAAATATCTGTTCTCAGATTCCACAGAAATAAGGCTAGCAAAGAGATCCATGAACTACAGATGTAATTCCGTCAGATGAATTAACAGAACACTAAGCAGTTTCTCAGAAACCCTCTATCCAGATTTCATCTGAGGATATTTCCTTTTTCACCATAGCCCTCTATGGGCTTCCAAATATCACTTTGCCAATTACACAAGAACTGTCTTAGCGAAAGGCTTCTTGAGGGGAAAGCTGTAACTCTGTGAGATGATTTCACAGAACACAAAGAAGTTTATCAGAAAGTTCTTTCTCTTTGTTATCGGAGGATATTTCCTTTGGCCCTATAGTCTTCAAAGGGATCCGAAATATCTGTTCTCGGAATCCACAGAAATAAGGCTAGCAAAGAGATCCACGAATACAGATGTAACTCCGTGAGATGAATTAACAGAACACTAAGCAGTTTCTCAGAAAGCTTCTTTCCAGATTTCTTCTCAGGATATTTCCTTTTTCACCATAGCCCTGTATGCGCTTCCAAATATCACTTTGCCAATTCCACAACAACTGTCTTAGCGAAAGGCTTCTTGAGGGGAAAGCTGTAACTCTGTGAGATGATTTCACAGAACACAAAGAAGTTTCTCAGAAAGCTTCTTTCTCTTTGTTTTCGGAGGATATTTCCTTTGGCCCTATACTCTTAAAAGGCATCCGAAATATCTGTTCTCAGATTCCACAGAAATAAGGCTAGCAAAGAGATCCACGAAATACAGATGTAACTCTGTGAGATGAATTAACAGAACACTAAGCAGTTTCTCAGAAAGCTTCTTTCCAGATTTCATCTGAGGATATTTCCTTTTTCACCATAGCCCTCCATGGGCTTCCAAATATGACTTTGCCAATTACACAAGAACTGTCTTAGCGAAAGGCTTCTTGAGGGGAATGCTGTAACTCTGTGAGATGATTTCACAGAACACAAAGAAGTTTCTCAGAAAGCTTCTTTCTCTTTGTTATCGGAGGATATTTCCTTTGTCCCTATAGTCTTTAAAGGGATCCGAAATATCTGTTCTCAGATTCCACAGAAATAAGGCTAGGAAAGAGATCCACGAAATACAGATGTATCTCTGTGAGATGAATTAACAGAACACTAAGCAGTTTCTCAGAAAGCTTCTTTCCAGATTTCATCTGAGGATATTTCCTTTTTCACCATAGCCCTCTATGGGCTTCCAAATATCACTTTGCCAATTCCACAAGAACTGTCTTAGCGAAATGCTTCTTGAGGGGAAAGCTGTAACTCTGTGAGATGATTTCACAGAACACAAAGAAGTTTCTCAGAAAGCTTCTTTCTTTTTGTTATCGGAGGATATTTCCTTTGGCAATATAGTCTTCTAAGGGATCCGAAATATCTGCTCTCTGATTCCACAGAAATAAGACTAGCAAAGAGATCCCAGAAATACAGATGTAACTCTGTGAGATGAATTAACAGAACACTAAGCAGTTTCTCAGAAAGCTTCTTTCCAGAATTCAACTCAGGATATTTCCTTTTTCCCCATAGCCCTCTATGCGCTTCCAAATATCACTTTGCCAATTCCACAAGAACTGTCTTAGCGAAAGGCTCCTTGAGGGGAAAGCTGTAACTCTGTGAGATGATTTCAAAGAACACAGAGAAGTTTCTCAGAAAGCTTCTTTCTATTTGTTACAGAGGATATTTCCTTTGGCCCTATAGTCTTCTAAGAGATCTGAAATATCTGTTCTCAGTTTCCACAGAAATAAGGCTAGCAAAGTGATCTACGAAATACAGTTGTAACTATGTGAGATCAATTAACAGAACACTAAGATGTTTCTCAGAAAGCTTCTTTCCAGATTTCATCTGAGGATATTTGTTTTTCGCCATAGCCCTCTATGGGCTTCCAAATATCACTTTGCCAATTCCACAAGAACTGTCTTAGCGAAAGGCTTCTTGAGGGGAAAGCTGTAAAGCTGTGAGATGATTTCACAGAATACAAAGAAGTTTCTCGGAAAGCTTCTTTCTCTTTGTATCGGAGGATATTTCCTTTGGCCCTTTTGTCTTTAAAGGGATCAGAAATATCTGTTCACACATTCCACGGAAATAAGGCTAGCAAAGAGATCCACGAAATACAGATGTAACTCTGTGAGATGAATTAACAGAACACTAAGCAGTTTCTCAGAAAGTTTCTTTCCAAATTTCATCTGAGGATATTTCCTTTTTCACCATAGCCCTCTTTGGGCTTCCAAATATCACTTTGTCAATTCCACAAGAACTATCTTAGCGAAAGGCTTCTTGAGGGGAAAGTTGTAACTCTGTGAGATGATTTCACAGAACACAAAGAAGTTTCTCAGAAAGCTTCTTTCTTTTTGTTATCGGAGGATATTTCTTTGTCCCTATAGTCTTCAAAGTGATCCGAAATATCTGTTCTCAGATTCCACTTAAATAAGGCTAGCAAAGAGATCCACGAAATACACATGTAACTCTGTGAGATGAATTAACAGATCACTAAGCAGTTTCTCAGAAAGCTTCTTTCCAGATTTCTTCTCAGGATATTTCCTTTTTCACCATAGCCCTCTATGGGCTTCCAAATATGACTTTGCAAATTCCACAAGAACTGTCTTAGCGAAAGGCTTCTTGAGGGGAAAGCTGTAACTCTGTGAGATGATTTCACAGAACACAAAGAAGTTTCTCAGAAATCTTCTTTCTCTTTTTTATCGGAGGACATTTCCTTTGGCCCTACAGACTTCTAAGGGATCCGAAATATCTGTTCTCAGATTACACAGAAATAAGGCTAGGAAAGAGATCCACGAAATACAGATGTAACTCTGTGAGATGAATTAACAGAACACTAAGAAGTTTCTCAGAATGCTTCTTTCCAGATTTCATCTGAGGTTATTTCCTTTTTCACCATAGCCCTCTATGGGCTTCCAAATATCACTTTGCCAATTCCAGGAGAACTGCCTTAGCGAAAGGCTTCTTGAGGGGAAAGCTGTAACTCTGTGAGATGATTTCACAGAACACAAAGAAGTTTCTCAGAAAGCTTCTTTCTCTTTGTTATCGGAGGATATTTCCTTTGGCCCTATAGTCTTCAAAGGGATCCGAAATATCTGTTCTCAGATTCCACAGAAATAAGGCTAGCAAAGAGATCCACGAAATACAGATGTAACTCTGTGAGATGAATTAACAGAACACTAAGCAGTTTCTCAGAAAGCTTCTTTCCAGATTTCATCTGAGGATATTTCCTTTTTCACCATAGCCCTCTATGGGCTTCCAAATATCACTTTGCCAATTCCACAAGAACTGTCTTAGCGAAAGGCTTCTTGTGGGGAAAGCTGTAACTCTGTGAGATGATTTCACAGAACACAAAGAAGTTTCTCAGGAAGCTTCTTTCTCTTTGTTATCGGAGGATATTTCCTTTGTCCCTATAGTCTTCAAAGGGATCCGAAATATCTGTTCTCAGATTACACAGAAATAAGTCTAGCAAAGAGATCCACGAAATGCAGATGTAACTCTGTGAGATGAATTAACAGAACACTAAGCAGTTTCTCAGAAAGCTTCTTTCCAGATTTCATCTGAGGATATTTCCTTTTTCACCATAGACCTCTATGGGCTTCCAAATATCGCTTTGCCAATTCCACAAGAACTGTCTTAGCGAAAGGCTTCTTGAGGGGAAAGCTGTAACTCTGTGAGATGATTTCACAGAACACAAGGAAGTTTCTCAGAAATCTTCTTTCTCTTTGTTATCGGAGGACATTTCCTTTGGCCCTACAGTCTTCTAAGGGATCCGAAATATCTGTTCTCCGATTCCACAGAAATAAGGCTGGCAAACAGATCCAGGAAATACAGATGTAACTCTGTGAGATGAGTTAACAAAACACTAAGCAGTTTCTCAGAAAGCTTCTTTCCAGATTTCATCTGAGGATATTTCCTTTTTCACCATAGCCCTCTATGGGCTTCAAAATATCACTTGGCCAATTCCAAAAGAACTGTCTTAGCGAAAGGCTTCTTGAGGGGAAAGCTGTAACTCTGTGAGATGATTTCACAGAACACAAAGAAGTTTCTCAGAAAGCTTCTTTCTCTTTGTTATCGGAGGATATTTCCTTTGGCCCTATAGTCTTCAAAGGGATACGAATTATCTGTTCTCAGATTCCACAGAAATAAGGCTAGCAAAGAAATCCATGAAATACAGATGTAACTCTGTGAGATGAATTAACAGAAAACTAAGCAGTTTCTCAGAAAGCTTCTTTCCAGATTTCTTCTCAGGATATTTCCTTTTTCACCATAGCCCTCTATGCGCTTCTAAATATCACTTTGCCAATTCCACAAGAACTGTCTTAGCGAAAGGCTTCTTCAGGGGAAAGCTGTAACTCTGTGAGATGATTTCACAGAACACAAAGAAGTTTCTCAGAAAGCTTCTTTCTCTTTGTTTTCGGAGGATATTTCCTTTGGCCCTATACTCTTCAAAGGGATCCGAAATATCTGTTCTCAGATTACACAGAAATAAGGCTAGCAAAGAGATCCAGGAAATACAGATGTAACCCTGTGACATGAATTAAGAGAACACTAAGCAGTTTCGCAGAAAGCTTCTTTCCAGATTTCTTCTGAGGATATTTCCTTTTTCACCATAGCCCTCTATGGGCTTCCAAATATGACTTTGCCAATTCCACAAGAACTGTCTTAGCGAAAGGCTTCTTGAGGGGTAATCTGTAACTCTGTGAGATGATTTCACAGAACACAAAGAAGTTTCTCAGAAATCTTCTTTCTCTTTGTTATCGGAGGATATGTCCTTTGGCCCTACAGTCTTCTAAGGCATCCGAAATTTATGTTCTCAGATTCCACAGAAATAAGGCTGGCAAAGAAATCCAGAAATACAGATGTAACTCTGTGAGATGAATTAACAGAACACTAAGAAGTTTCTCAGAAAGCTTCTTTCCAGATTTCTTCGAAGGATATTTCCTTTTTCACCATAGCCCTCTATGGGCTTACAAATATCACTTTGCCAATTCCACAAGAACTGTCTAACGAAAGGCTTCTTGAGGGGAAAGCTGTAACTCAGTGAGATGATTTCACAGAACACAAAGAAGTTTCTCAGAAAGCTTTTTTCTCTTTGTTATCGGAGTTTACTTCCTTTGGCCCAATTGTCTTCTAAGGGATCCGAAATATCTGTTCTCAGATTCCACAGAAATAAGGCTAGCAAAGAGATCCACGACATACAGATGTAACCCTTTGAGATGAATTAACAGAACACTAAGCAGTTTCTCAGAAAGCTTCTTTCCAGATTTCATCGGAGGATATTTCCTTTTTCACCCTAGCCCTCTATGGGCTTCCAAATATCACTTTGCCAATTCCACAAGAACTGTCTTAGCGAAAGGCTTTTTGAAGGGGAAAGCTGAAACTCTGTGAGATGATTTCACAGAACACAAAGAAGTTTCTCAGAAAGCTTCTTTCTCTTTGTTATCGGAGGATATTTACTTTGGCCCTATAGTCTTCAAAGGGATCCGAAATATCTGTTCTCAGATTCCACAGAAATAAGGCCAGCAAAGAGATCCACGAAATACAGATGTAATTCTGTGAGATGAATTAACAGAACAGTAAGCAGTTTCTCAGAAAGCTTCTTTCCAGATTTCATCTGAGGATATTTCCTTTTTCACCATAGCCCTCTTGCGGTTCCAAATATCACTTTGCCAATTACACAAGAACTGTCTTAGCGAAAGGCTTCTTGAGGGGAAGGCTGTAACTCTGTGAGATGATTTCACAGAACACAAAGAAGTTTCTCAGAAAGCTTCTTTCTTTTTGTTATCGTAGGATATTTCTTTGGCCCTATAGTCTTCAAAGGGATCCGAAATATCTATTCTCAGATTCCACTTAAATAAGTCTAGCAAAGAGATACACGAAATACACATGTAACCTTGTGAGATGAATTAACAGAACACTAAGCAGTTTCTCAGAAAGCTTCTTTCCAGATTACATCTGAGGATATTTCCTTTCTCACCATAGCCCTCTAAGGGCTTCCAAATATCACTTTGCCAATTCCACATGAACTGTCTTAGCGAAAGGCTTCTTGAGGGGAAAGCTGTAACTCTGTGAGATGATTTCACAGAACACAAAGAAGTTTCTCAGAAAGCTTCTTTCTCTTTGTATCGGAGGATATTTCCTTTGGCCCTCTAGTATTCAAAGGGATCAGAAATATCTGTTCTCAGATTCCACGGAAATAAGGCTAGCAAAGAGATCCACGAAATACAGATGTAATTCCGTGAGATGAATTAACAGAACACTAAGCAGTTTCTCAGAAAGCTTCTTTCCAGACTTCATCTGAGGATATTTCCTTTTTCACCGTAGCCCTCAAGGGGCTTCCACATATCACTTTGCAATTCCACAAGAACGGTCTTAGCGAAAGACTTCTTGAGGGGAAAGCAGTAACTCTCTAAGATGATTTCACAGAACACAAAGAAGTTTCTCAGAAAGCTTCTTGCTCTTTGTTATCGGAGGATATTTCCTTTGGCCCTATTGTCTTCAAAGGGATCCGAATTATCTGTTCTCAGATTCCACAGAAATAAGGCTAGCAAAGAGATCCACGAAATACAGATGTAACTCTGTGAGATGAATTAACAGAACACTAAGCAGTTACTCAGAAAGCTTCTTTCCAGATTTCATCTGAGGATATTTGCTTTTTCACCATAGCCCTCTATGGGCTTCCAAATATCACTTTGCCAATTCCACAAGAACTGTCTTAGCGAAAGGCTTCTTGAGGGGAAAGCTGTAACTCTGTGAGATGATTTCACAGAACACAAAGAAGTTTCTCAGAAAGCTTCTTTCTCTTTGTTATCGGAGGATATTTCCTTTGGCCCTATAATCTTCAAAGGGATCCGAAATATCTGTTCTCAGATTCCAGAGAAATAAGGCTAGCAAAGAGATCCATGAAATACAGATGTCACTCTGTGAGATGAATTAACAGATCTCTAAGCAGTTTCTCAGAAAACTTCTTTCCCGATTTCTTCTCAGGATATTTTCTTTTTCACCATAGCCCTCTATGGGCTTCCAAATATCACTTTGCCAATTCCACAAGAACTGTCTTAGCGAAAGGCTTCTTGAGGGGAAAGCTGTAACTTTGTGAGATGATTTCACAGAACACAAAGAAGTTTCTCAGAAAGCTTCTTTCTCTTTGTTATCGGAGGATATTTACTTTGGCCCTATAGTCTTCAAAGGGATCCGAAATATCTGTTCTCAGATTCCACAGAAATAAGGCTAGCAAAGAAATCCACGAAATACAGATGTAATTCGGTGAGATGAATTAACAGAAAACTAAGCAGTTTCTCAGAAAGCTTCTTTCCAGATTTCTTCTCAGGATATTTCCTTTTTCACCATAGCCCTCTATGCGCTTCCAAATATGACTTTGCCAATTCCACAAGAACTGTCTTAGCGAAAGGATTATTCAGGGGAAATCTGTAACTCTGTGAGATGATTTCACAGAACACAAAGAAGTTTCTCAGAAATCTTCTTTCTCTTTGTTATCGGAGGACATTTCCTTTGGCCCTACAGTCTTCTAAGGCATCCGAAATATCTGTTCTCAGATTCCACAGAAATAAGGCTAGCAAAGAAATCCACGAAATACGGATGTAACTCTGTGAGATGAATTAACAGAACACTAAGAAGTTTCTCAGAATGCTTCTTTCCAGATTTCATCTGAGGATATTTCCTTTTTCACCATTGCCCTCTAGGGGCTTCCAAATATCACTTTTACAATTCAACAAGAACTGTCTTAGCGAAAGGGTTCTTGAGGGGAAAGCTGTAACTCTGTGAGATGATTTCACAGAACACAAAGAAGTTTCTCAGAAATCTTCTTTCTCTTTGTTATCGGAGGACATTTCCTTTGGCCCTACAGTCTTCTAAGGGATCCGAAATATCTGTTCTCCGATTCCACAGAAATAAGGCTAGCAAAGAGATCCACGAAGTACAGATGTAACTCTGTGAGATGAATTAACAGAACACTAAGCAGTTTCTCAGAAAGTTTCTTTCCAGATTTCATCGGAGGATATTTCCTTTTTCAGCATAGCCCTCTATGAGCTTCCAAATATCACTTTGCCAAATCCACAAAACTGTCGTAGCGAAAGGCTTCTTGAGGGGAAAGCTGTTACTCTGTGAGATGATTTCAGAGAACACAAAGAAGTTTCTCAGAAAGCTTCCTTTCTCTTTGTTATCGTAGGATATTTCCTTTGGCCCTATAGTCTTCAAAGGGATCCGAAATATCTGTTCTCAGATTCCACAGAAATAAGGCTAGCCAACAGAACCACGAAATACAGATGTAACTCTGTGAGATGAATTAACAGAACACTAAGCAGTTGCTCAGAAAGCTTCTTTTCAGATTTCATCTGAGTATATTTCTTTTTCACCATAGCCCTCTTTGGGCTTCCAAATATCACTTTGCCAATTCCACAAGAACTATCTTAGCGATAGGCTTCTTGAGGGGAAAGCTGTAACTCTGTGAGATGATTTCAAGGAACACAGAGAAGTTTCTCAGGAAGCTTCTTTCTATTTGTTAGAGAGGATATTTCCTTTGGCCCTATAGTCTTCAAAGAGATCTGAAATATCTGATCTCAGTCTCCACAGAAATAATGCTAGCAAAGAGATCTACGGAATACAGTTGTAACTATGTGAGATGAATTAACAGAACACTAAGATGTTTCTCAGAATGCTTCTTGCCAGATTTCATCTGAGGATATTTCCTTTTTCACCATAGCCCTCTATGGGCTTCCAAATATCACTTTGCCAATTCCACAAGAACTGTCTTAGCGAAAGGCTTCTTGAGGGGAAAGCTGTAACTCTGTGAGATGATTTCACAGAACACAAAGAAGTTTCTCAGAAAGCTTCTTTCTCTTTGTATCGGAGGATATTACTTTTGGCCCTATAGTCTTCAAAGGGATCAGAAATATCTGTTCACAGATTCCGCGGAAATAAGGCTAGCAAAGAGATCCACGAAATACAGATGTAACTCGGTGAGATGAATTAACAGAACACTAAGCAGTTTCTCAAAAAGTTTCTTTCCAGATTTCATCTGAGGATATTTCCTTGTTCATATAGCCCTCTAAGGGCTTCCAAATATCACTTTGCCAATTCCACAAGAACTATCTTAGCGAAAGGCTTCTTGAGGGGAAAGTTGTAACTCTGTGAGATGATTTCACAGAACACAAAGAAGATTCTCAGAAAGCTTCTTTCTGTTTGTTATCGGAGAATATTTCTTTGGCCCTATAGTCTTCAAAGGGATCCGAAATATCTGTTCTCAGATTCCACAGAAATAAGGCTAGCAAAGAGATGCACGAAATACAGATGTAACTGTGTGAGATGAATTAACAGAACACTAAGCAGTTTCTCAGAAAGCTTCTTTCCAGACTTCATCTGAGGATATTTCCTTTTTCACCATAGCCCTCAAGTGGCTTCCACATATCACTTTGCAATTCCACAAGAACGGTCTTAGCGAAAGACTTCTTGAGGGGAAAGCAGTAACTCTCTAAGATGATTTCACAGGACACAAAGAAGTTTCTCAGAAAGCTTCTTTCTCTTTGTTATCGGAGGATATTTCCTTTGGCCCTTTGTCTTCAAAGGGATCCGAAATATCTGTTCTCAGATTCCACAGAAATAAGGCTAGCAAAGAGATCCACGAAATACAGATGTAACTCTGTGAGATGAATTAACAGAACACTAAGCAGTTTCTCAGAAAGCTTCTTTCCAGATTTCATCTGAGGATATTTCCTTTTTCACCATAGCCCTCTATGGGCTTCCAAATATCACTTTGCCAATTCCACAAGAAATGTCTTAGTGAAAGACTTCTTGAGGGGAAAGCTGTAACTCTGTGAGATGATTTCACAGAACACAAAGAAGTTTCTCAGAAAGCTTCTTTCTCTTTGTTATCGGAGGATATTTCCTTTGTCCCTATAGTCTTCAAAGGGATCCGAAATATCTGTTCTCAGATTCCACAGAAATAAGGCTAGCAAAGAGATCCAGGAAATACAGATGTAACCCTGTGACATGAATTAAGAGAACACTAAGCAGTTTCTCAGAAAGCTTCTTTCCAGATTTCTTCTGAGGATATTTCCTTTTTCACCATAGCCCTCTATGGGCTTCCAAATATTACTTTGCCAATTCCACAAGAACTGTCTTAGCGAAAGGCTTCTTGAGGGGAAATCTGTAACTCTCTGAGATGATTTCACAGAACACAAAGAAGTTTCTCAGAAAGCTTCTTTCTCTTTGTTATCGGAGGATATATCCTTTGGCCCTACAGTCTTCTAAGGCATCCGAAATATATGTTCTCAGATTCCACAGAAATAAGGCTAGCAAAGAAATCCACGAAATACAGATGTAACTCTGTGAGATGAATTAACAGAACACTAAGAAGTTTCTCAGAAAGCTTCTTTCCAGATTTCTTCGGAGGATATTTCCTTTTTCACCATAGCCCTCTATGGGCTTCCAAATATCACTTTGCCAATTCCACAAGAACTGTCTAACGAAAGGCTTCTTGAGGGGAAAGCTGTAACTCTATGAGATGATTTCACAGAACACAAAGAAGTTTCTCAGAAAGCTTTTTTCTCTTTGTTATCGGAGGTTACTTCCTTTGGCCCAATTGTCTTCTAAGGGATCCGAAATATCTGTTCTCAGATTCCACAGAAATAAGGCTAGCAAAGGGATCCACGACATACAGATGTAACCCTTTGAGATGAATTAACAGAACATTAAGCAGTTTCTCAGAAAGCTTCTTTCCAGATTTCATCGGAGGATATTTCCTTTTTCAGCATAGCCCTCTATGGGCTTGCAAATATCACTTTGCCAATTCCACAAGAACTGTCTTAGCGAAAGGCTTTTTGAAGGGGAAAGCTGAAACTCTGTGAGATGATTTCACAGAACACAAAGAAGTTTCTCAGAAAGCTTCTTTCTCTTTGTTATCGGAGGATATTTACTTTGGCCCTATAGTCTTCAAAGGGATCCGAAATATCTGTTCTCAGATTCCACAGAAATAAGGCCAGCAAAGAGATCCACGAAATACAGATGTAATTCTGTGAGATGAATTAACACAACAGTAAGCAGTTTCTCAGAAAGCTTCTTTTCAGATTTCATCTGAGGATATTTCCTTTTTCACCATAGCCCTCTTGCGGTTCCAAATATCACTTTGCCAATTACACAAGAACTGTCTTAGCGAAAGGCTTCTTGAGGGGAAGGCTGTAACTCTGTGAGATGATTTCACAGAACACAAAGAAGTTTCTCAGAAAGCTTCTTTCTCTTTTTTATCGGAGGATATTTCCTTTGACCCAATAGTCTTCTAAGGGATCCGAAATATCTGCTCTCAGATTCCACAGAAATAAGGCTAGCAAAGAGAGCCAAGAAATACAGATGTAACTCTGTGAGATGAATTAACAGAACACTAAGCAGTTTCTCAGAAAGCTTCTTTCCAGATTTCCTCTGAGGATATTTCCTTTTTCAAAATAGCCCTCTATGGGCTTCCAAATATCACTTTGCCAAATCCACAAGAACTGTCTTAGCGAAAGGCTTCTTGAGGGGAAAGCTGTAACCCTGTGAGATGATTTCACAGAACACAAAGAAGTTTCTCAGAAAGCTTCTTTCTCTTTGTTATCGGAGGATATTTCCTTTGGCCCTATAATCTTCAAAGGGATCCGAAATATCTGTTCTCAGATTCCACAGAAATAAGGCTAGCAAAGAGATCCACGAAATACAGATGTCACTCTGTGAGATGAATTAACAGATCACTAAGCAGTTTCTCAGAAAGCTTCTTTCCAGATTTCTTCTCAGGATATTTCCTTTTTCACCATAGCCCTCTATGGGCTTCCAAATATCACTTTGCCAATTCCACAAGAACTGTCTTAGCGAAAGGCTTCTTGAGGGGAAAGCTGTAACTCTGTGAGATGATTTCACAGAACACAAAGAAGTTTCTCAGAAAGCTTCTTTCTCTTTGTTATCGGAGGATATTTCCTTTGGCCCTATAGTCTTCAAAGGGATCCGAAATATCTGTTCTCAGATTCCACAGAAATAAGGCTAGCAAAGAGATCCACGAAATGCCGATGTAACTCTGTGAGATGAATTAACAGAACACTAAGCAGTTTCTCAGAAAGCTTCTTTCCAGATTTCATCTGAGGATATTTCCTTTTTCACCATAGCCCTCTATGGGCTTCCAAATATGACTTTGCCAATTCCACCAGAACTGTCTTAGCGAAAGGCTTCTTGAGGGGAAAGCTGTAACTCTGTGAGATGATTTCACAGAACACAAGGAAGTTTCTCAGAAATCTTCTTTCTCTTTGTTATCGGAGGACATTTCCTTTGGCCCTACAGTCTTCTGAGGGATCCGAAATATCTGTTCTCCGATTCCACAGAAATAAGGCTGGCATAGAGATCCAGGAAATACAGATGTAACTCTTTGAGATGAATTAACAAAACACTAAGCAGTTTCTCAGAAAGCTTCTTTCCAGATTTCATGTGAGGATATTTCCTTTTTCACCATAGCCCTCTATGGGCTTCCAAATATCACTTTGCCAATTCCAAAAGAACTGTCTTAGCGAAAGGCTTCTTGAGGGGAAAGCTGTAACTCTGTGAGATGATTTCACAGAACACAAAGAAGTTTCTCAGAAGGCTTCTTTCTCTTTGTTTTCGGAGGATATTTCCTTTGGCCCTATACTCTTCAAAGGGATCCGAAATATCTGTTCTCAGATTCCACAGAAATAAGGCTAGCAAAGAGATCCAGGAAATACAGATGTAACCCTGTGACATGAATTAAGAGAACACTAAGCAGTTTCTCAGAAAGCTTCTTTCCACATTTCTTCTGAGGATATTTCCTTTTTCACCATAGCCTTCTATGGGCTTCCAAATATGACTTTGCCAATTCCAAAAGAACTGTCTTAGCGAAAGTATTCTTGAGGGGAAATCTGTAATTCTATGAGATGATTTCACAGAACACAAAGAAGTTTCTCAGAAATATTCTTTCTCTTTGTTATCGGAGGACATTTCCCTTGGCCCTACAGTCTTCTAAGGCATCCGAAATATCTGTTCTCAGATTCCACAGAAATAAGGCTAGCAAAGAAATCCACGAAATACAGATGTAACTCTGTGAGATGAATTAACAGAACACTAAGAAGTTTCTCAGAATGATTCTTTCCAGATTTCATCTGAGGATATTTCCTTTTTCACCGTAGCCCTCTAGGGGCTTCCAAATATCACTTTTACAATTCAACAAGAACTGTCTTAGCGAAAGGCTTCTTGAGGGGAAAGCTGTAACTCTGTGAGATGATTTCACAGAACACAAAGAAGTTTCTCAGACAGCTTCTTTCTCTTTGTTATCGGAGGATATTTTCTTTGTCCCTATAGTCTTCAAAGGGATCCGAAATATCTGTTCTCAGATTCCACAGAAATAAGGCTAGCAAAGAGATCCACGAAATACAGATGTAACTCTGTGAGATAAATTAACAGGACACTAAGCAGTTTCTCAGAAAGCTTCTTTCTAGATTTCATCTGAGGATATTTCCTTTCTCACCGTAGCCCTCTATGGGCTTCCAAATATCACTTTGCCAATTCCACAAGAACTGTCTTAGCGAAAGGCTTCTTGAGGGGAAAGTTGTAACTCTGTGAGATTATTTCACAGAACCCAAAGAAGTTTCTCAGAAAGCTTCTTTCTCTTTGTTATCGAAGGATATGTCCTTTGGCCCTTAGTCTTCTAAGGGATCCGAAATATCTGTTCTCAGATTCCACAGAAATAAGGCTAGCAAAGAGATCCACGAAATACAGATGTAACTCTGTGAGATGTATTAACAGAACACAATGCAGTTTCTCAGAAAGCTTCTTTCCAGATTTCATCCGAGGATATTTCCTTTTTCAGCATAGCCCTCTATGGCCTTCCAAATATCACTTTGCCAATTCCAAAAGAAATGTCTTAGCGAAAGGCTTTTTGAAGGCGAAAGCTGAAACTCTGTGAGATGATTTCACAGAACACAAAGAAGTTTCTCAGAAATCTTCTTTCTCTTTGTTATCGGAGGACATTTCCTTTGGCCCTACAGTCTTCTAAGGGATCCGAAATATCTGTTTTCCGATTCCACAGAAATAAGGCTGGCAAAGAGATCCACGAAATACAGATGTAATTCTGTGAGATGAATTAACAGAACACTAAGCGGTTTCCCTGAAAGCTTCTTTCCAGATTTCATCTGAGGATATTTCCTTTTTCACCATAGCCCTCTTGCGGTTCCAAATATCACTTTGCCAATTACACAAGAACTGTCTTAGCGAAAGGCTTCTTGAGGGGAAAGCTGTAACTCTGTGAGATGATTTCACAGAACACAAAGAAGTTTCTCAGAAAGCTTCTTTCTCTTTGTTATCGGAGGATATTTCTTTTGACCCTATAGTCTTCTAAGGGATCCGAAATATCTGCTCTCAGATTCCACAGAAATAAGGCTAGCAAAGAGAGCCACGAAATACAGATGTAACTCTGTGAGATGAACTAACAGAACACTAAGCAGTTTATCATAAAGCTTCTTTCCAGATGTCATCTGAGGATATTTCCTTTTTCACCGTAGCCCTCTATCGGCTTCCAAATATCATTTTGCCAATTCCACAAGAACTGTCTTAGCGAAAGGCATCCTGAGCGGAAAGCTGTAACTCTGTGAGATGATTTCACAGAACACAAAGAAGTTTCTCAGAGCGCTTCTTTCTCTTTGTATCGGAGGATATTTCCTTTGGCCCTATAGTATTTAAAGGGATCAGAAATATCTCTTCACAGATTCCACGGAAATAAGGCTAGCAAAGAGATCCACCAAATACAGATGTAACTCTGTGAGATGAATTAACAGAACACTAAGCAGTTTCTCAGAAAGTGTCTTTCCAGATTTCATCTGAGGATATTTCCTTTTTCACCATAGCCCTCTTTGGGCTTCCATATGTCACTTTGCCAATTCCACAAGAACAATCTTAGCGAAAGGATTCTTGAGGGGAAAGTTGTAACTCTGTGAGATGATTTCACAGAACACAAAGAAGTTTCTCAGAAAGCTTCTTGCTCTTTGTTATCGGAGGATATTTCCTTTGGCCCTATTGTCTTCAAAGGGATCCGAATTATCTGTTCTCAGATTCCACAGAAATAAGGCTAGCAAAGAGATCCACGAAATACAGATGTAACTCTGTGAGATGAATTAACAGAACACTAAGCAGTTACTCAGAAAGCTTCTTTCCAGATTTCATCTGAGG
This sequence comes from Macaca nemestrina, assembly GCF_043159975.1. Lineage (NCBI taxonomy): Eukaryota > Metazoa > Chordata > Mammalia > Primates > Cercopithecidae > Macaca > Macaca nemestrina. The sequence continues at coordinate 35,448,158 of NC_092143.1, forward strand.
ATATTTCCTTTTTCACCATAGCCCTCTATGGGCTTCCAAATATCACTTTGCCAATTCCACAAGAACTGTCTTAGCGAAAGGCTTCTTGAGGGGAAAGCTGTAACTCTGTGAGATGATTTCACAGAACACAAAGAAGTTTCTCAAAAAGCTTCTTTCTCTTTGTTATCGGAGGATATTTCCTTTGGCCCTATAATCTTCAAAGGGATCCGAAATATCTGTTCTCAGATTCCACAGAAATAAGGCTAGCAAAGAGATCCATGAAATACAGATGTCACTCTGTGAGATGAATTAACAGATCACTAAGCAGTTTCTCAGAAAGCTTCTTTCCAGATTTCTTCTCAGGATATTTCCTTTTTCACCATAGCCCTCTATGGGCTTCCAAATATCACTTTGCCAATTCCACAACAACTCTCTTAGCGAAAGGCTTCTTGAGGGGAAAGCTGTAACTCTGTGAGATGATTTCACAGAACACAAAGAAGTTTCTCAGAAATTTTCTTTCTCTTTGTTATCGGAGGACATTTCCTTTGGCCCTACAGTCTTCTAAGGCATCCGAAATATCTGTTCTCAGATTCCACAGCAATAAGGCTAGCAAAGAAATCCACGAAATACAGATGTAACTCTGTGAGATGAATTAACAGAACACTAAGAAGTTTCTCAGAATGCTTCTTTCCAGATTTCATCTGAGGATATTTCCTCTTTCACCATAGACCTCTAGGGGATTCCAAATATCACTTTTACAATTCAACAAGAACTGTATTAGCGAAAGGCTTCTTGAGGGGAAAGCTGTAACTCTGTGAGATGATTTCACAGAACACAAAGAAGTTTCTCAGAAAGCTTCTTTCTCTTTGTTATCGGAGGATATTTCCTTTGTCCCTATAGTCTTCAAAGGATCCGAAATATCTGTTCTCAGATTCCACAGAAATAAGGCTAGCAAAGAGATCCACGAAATACAGATGTAACTCTGTGAGATGAATTAACAGGACACTAAGCAGTTTCTCAGAAAGCTTCTTTCTAGATTACATCTGAGGATATTTCCTTTCTCACCATAGCCCTCTATGGGCTTCCAAATATCACTTTGCCAATTCCACAAGAACTGTCTTAGCGAAAGGCTTCTTGAGGGGAAAGTTGTAACTCTGTGAGATAATTTCACAGAACACAAAGAAGTTTCTCAGAAAGCTTCTTTCTCTTTGTTATCGGAGGATATTTCCTTTGGCCCTTAGTCTTCTAAGGGATCCGAAATATCTGTTCTCAGATTCCACAGAAATAAGGCTAGCAAAGAGATCCACGAAATACAGATGTAACTCTGTGAGATGTATTAACAGAACTCTAAGCAGTTTCTCAGAAAGCTTCTTTCCAGATTTCATCTGAGGATATTTCCTTTTTCACCATAGCCATCTATGCGCTTCCAAATATCACTTTGCCAATTCCACAAGAACTGTCTTAGCGAAAGGCTTCTTGAGGGGAAAGCTGTAACTCTGTGAGATGATTTCACAGAACACAAAGAAGTTTCTCAGAAAGCTTCTCTCTCTTTGTTATCGGAGGATATTTCCTTTGGCACTATAGTCTTCTAAGGGATCCGAAATATCTGTTCTCAGATTCCACAGAAATAAGACGAGCAGAGAGATCCCAGAAATACAGATGTAACTCTGTGAGATGAATTAACAGAACTCGAAGCAGTTTCTAAGAAAGCTTCTTTCCAGATTTCATCTCAGGATATTTCCTTTTTCACCATAGCCCTCTATGGGCTTCCAAATATCACTTTGCCAATTCCACAAGAACTGTCTTAGCGAAAGGATTCTTGAGGGGAAAGCTGTAACTCTGTGAGATGATTTCACAGAACACAAAGAAGTTTCTCAGAAAGCTTCTTTCTCTTTGTCATCGGAGGATATTGCCTTTGGCACTATAGTCTTCTAAGGGATCCGAAATATCTGTTCTCAGATTCCACAGAAATAAGGTTAGCAAAGAGATCCACGAAGTACAGATGTAACTCTGTGAGATGAATTAACAGAACACTAAGCAGTTTCTCAGAAAGTTTCTTTCCAGATTTCATCGCAGGATATTTCCTTTTTCAGCATAGCCCTCTTTGAGCTTCCAAATATCACTTCGCCAAATCCACAAGAACTGTCGTAGCGAAAGGCTTCTTGAGGGGAAAGCTGTTACTCTGTGAGATGATTTCAGAGAACACAAAGAAGTTTCTCAGAAAGCTTCCTTTCTCTTTGTTATCGTAGGATATTTCCTTTGGCCCTATAGTCTTCAAAGGGATCCGAAATATCTGTTCTCAGATTCCACAGAAATAAGGCTAGCAAAGAGAACCACGAAATACAGATGTAACTCTGTGAGATGAATTAAGAGAACACTAAGCATTTGCTCAGAAAGCTTCTTTCCAGATTTCATCTGAGTATATTTCTTTTTCACCATAGCCCTCTTTGGGCTTCCAAATATGACTTTGCCAATTCCACAAGAACTATCTTAGCGAAAGGCTTCTTGAGGGGAAAGCTGTAACTCTGTGAGATGATTTCAAGGAACACAGAGAAGTTTCTCAGGAAGCTTCTTTCTATTTGTTACAGAGGATATTTCCTTTGGCCCTATAGTCTTCTAAGAGATCTGAAATATCTGATCTCAGTCTCCACAGAAATAATGCTAGCAAAGAGATCTACGAAATACAGTTGTAACTATGTGAGATGAATTAACAGAACACTAAGATGTTTCTCAGAAAGCTTCTTGCCAGATTTCATCTGAGGATATTTCCTTTTTCACCATAGCCCTCTATGGGCTTCCAAATATCACTTTGCCAATTCCACAAGAACTGTCTTAGCGAAGGGCTTCTTGAGGGGAAACTGTAACTCTGTGAGATGATTTCACAGAACACAAAGAAGTTTCTCAGAAAGCTTCTTTCTCTTTGTATCGGAGGATATTACTTTTGGCCCAATAGTCTTCAAAGGGATCAGAAATATCTGTTCTCAGATTCCACAGAAATAAGGCTAGCAAAGAGATCCACGAAATACTGACGTAACTCTGTGAGATGAATTAACAGAACACTAAGCAGTTTCTCAGAAAGCTTCTTTCCAGATTTCTTCTCAGGATATTTCCTTTTTCACCATAGCCCTCTATGCACTTCCAAATATCACTTTGCCAATTCAACAAGAACTGTCTTAGCGAAAGGCTTCTTGAGGGGAAAGCTGTAACTCTGTGAGATGATTTCAGAGAACACAAAGAAGTTTCTCAGAAAGCTTCTTTCTCTTTGTTATCGGAGGATATGTCCTTTGGCCCTACAGTCTTCTAAGGCATCCGAAATATCTGTTCTCAGATTCCACAAAAATAAGGCTAGCAAAGAAATCCACGAAATACAGATGTAACTCTGTGAGATGAATTAACAGAACACTAAGAAGTTTCTCAGAAAGCTTCTTTCCAGATTTCCTCGGAGGATATTTCCTTTTTCACCATAGCCCTCTATGGGCTTCCAAATATCACTTTGCCAATTCCACAAGAACTGTCTAACGAAAGGCTTCTTGAGGGGAAAGCTGTAACTCTGTGAGATGATTTCACAGAACACAAAGAAGTTTCTCAGAAAGCTTTTTTCTCTTTGTTATCGGAGGTTACTTCCTTTGGCCCAATTGTCTTCTAAGGGATCCGAAATATCTGTTCTCAGATTCCACAGAAATAAGGCTAGCAAAGAGATCCACGACATACAGATGTAACTCTTTGAGATGAATTAACAGAACATTAAGCAGTTTCTCAGAAAGCTTCTTTCCAGATTTCATCGGAGGATATTTCCTTTTTCACCATAGCCCTCTATGGGCTTCCAAATATCACTTTGCCAATTCCACAAGAACTGTCTTAGTGAAAGGCTTTTTGAAGGGGAAAGCTGAAACTCTGTGAGATGATTTCACAGAACACAAAGAAGTTTCTCAGAAAGCTTCTTTCTCTTTGTTATCGGAGGATATTTACTTTGGCCCTATAGTCTTCAAAGGGATCCGAAGTATCTGTTCTCAGATTCCACAGAAATAAGGCCAGCAAAGAGATCCACGAAATACAGATGTAATTCTGTGAGATGAATTAAGAGAACACTAAGCAGTTTCTCTAAAAGCTTCTTTCCAGATTTCATCTGAGGATATTTCCTTTTTCACCATAGCCCTCTTGTGGTTCCAAATATCACTTTGCCAATTACACAAGAACTGTCTTAGCGAAAGGCTTCTTGAGGGGAAAGCTGTGTCTCTGTGAGATGATTTCACAGAACACAAAGAAGTTTCTCAGAAAGCTTCTTTCTCTTTGTTATCGGAGGATATTTCCTTTGGCCCTGTAGTCTTCAAAGGGATCCGAAATATCTGTTCTCAGATTCCACAGAAATAAGGCTAGCAAAGAGATCCAGGAAATACAGATGTAACCCTGTGACATGAATTAAGAGAACACTAAGCAGTTTCTCAGAAAGCTTCTTTCCAGATTTCTTCTCAGGATATTTCCTTTTTCACCATAGCCCTCTATGGGCTTCCAAATATGACTTTGCCAAATCCACAAGAACTGTCTTAGCGAAAGGATTTTTGAGGGGAAATCTGTAACTCTGTGAGATGATTTCACAGAACACAAAGAAGTTTCTCAGAAATCTTCTTTCTCTTTGTTTTCGGAGGACATTTCCTTTGGCCCTACAGTCTTCTAAGGCATCCGAAATATCTGTTCTCAGATTCCACAGAAATAAGGCTAGCAAAGAAATCCACGAAATACAGATGTAACTCTGTGAGATGAATTAACAGAACACTAAGAAGTTTCTCAGAAAGCTTCTTTCCAGATTTCATCTGAGGATATTTCCTTTTTCACCATAGCCCTCTAGGGGCTTCCAAATATCACTTTGCCAATTCCACAAGAACTGTCTTAGCGAAAGTATTCTTGAGGGGAAAGCTGTAACTCTGTGAGATGATTTCACAGAACACAAAGAAGTTTCTCAGAAAGCTTCTTTCTCTTTGTCATCGGAGGATATTTCCTTTGGCACTATAGTCTTCTAAGGGATCCGAAATATCTGTTCTCAGATTCCACAGAAATAAGGCTAGCAAAGAGATCCACGAAGTACAGATGTAACTCTGTGAGGTGAATTAACAGAACACTAAGCAGTTTCTCAGAAAGTTTCTTTCCAGATTTCATCGGAGGATATTTCCTTTTTCAGCATCGTCCTCTATGAGCTTCCAAATATCACTTTGCCAAATCCACAAGAACTGTCGTAGCGAAAGGCTTCTTGAGGGGAAAGCTGTTACTCTGTGAGATGATTTCAGAGAACACAAAGAAGTTTCTCAGAAAGCTTCCTTTCTCTTTGTTATCGTAGGATATTTCCTTTGGCCCTATAGTCTTCAAAGGGATCCGAAATATCTGTTCTCAGATTCCACAGAAATAAGGCTAGCAAAGAGAACCACGAAATACAGATGTAACTCTGTGAGATGAATTAACAGAACACTAAGCAGTTTCTCAGAAAGCTTCTTTCGAGATTTCATCTGAGTATATTTGTTTTTCACCATAGCCCTCTTTGGGCTTCCAAATATCACTTTGCCAGTTCCACAAGAACTATCTTAGCGAAAGGCTTCTTGAGGGGAAAGCTGTAACTCTGTGAGATGATTTCAAAGAACACAGAGAAGTTTCTCAGGAAGCTTCTTTCTATTTGTTACAGAGGATATTTCCTTTGGCCCTAGAGTCTTCTAAGAGATCTGAAATATCTGATCTCAGTGTCCACAGAAATAAGGCTAGCAAAGAGATCTACGAAATACAGTTGTAACTATGTGAGATGAATTAACAGAACACTAAGATGTTTCTCAGAAAGCTTCTTGCCAGATTTCATCTGAGGATATTTCCTTTTTCACCATAGCCCTCTATGGGCTTCCAAATATCACTTTGCCAATTCCACAAGAACTGTCTTAGCGAAAGGGTTCTTAAGGGGAAAGCTGTAACTCTGTGAGATGATTTCACAGAACACAAAGAAGTTTCTCAGAAAGCTTCTTTATCTTTGTATCGGAGGATATTACCTTTGGCCCTATAGTCTTCAAAGGGATCAGAAATATCTGTTCACAGATTCCACGGAAATAAGGCTAGCAAAGAGATCCGGGAAATACAGATGTAACTCTGTGAGATGAATTAACAGAACACTAAGCAGTTTCTCAGAAAGTTTCTTTCCAGATTTCATCTGAGGATATATCCTTGTTCACCATAGCCCTCTATGGGCTTCCAAATATCACTTTGCCAATTCCACAAGAACTATCTTAGCGAAAGTCTTCTTGAGGGGAAAGTTGTAATTCTGTGAGATGATTTCACAGAACACAAAGAAGATTCTCAGAAAGCTTCTTTCTGTTTGTTATCGGAGAATATTTCTTTGGCCCTTTAGTCTTCAAAGGGATCCGAAATATCTCTTCTCAGATTCCACTTAAATAAGGCTAGCAAAGAGATCCACGAACTACAGATGTAACTCTGTGAGATGAATTAACAGAACACTAAGCAGTTTCTCAGAAAGCTTCTTTCCAGATTACATCTGAGGATATTTCCTTTTTCACCATAGCCCTCAAGGGGCTTCCAAATATCACTTTGCAATTCCACAAGAACGGTCTTAGCGAAAGGCTTCTTGAGGGGAAAGCAGTAACTCTCTAAGATGATTTCACAGAACACAAAGAAGTTTCTCAGAAAGCTTCTTTCTCTTTGTTATCGGAGGATATTTCCTTTGGCCCTATTGTCTTCAAAGGGATCCGAAATATCTGTTCTCAGATTCCACAGTAATAAGGCTAGCAAAGAGATCCACGAAATACAGATGTAACTGTTTGAGATGAATTAACAGAACACTAAGCAGTTTCTCAGAAAGCTTCTTTCCAGATTTCATCTGATGATATTTCCTTTTTCACCATAGCCCTCTATGGGCTTCCAAATATCACTCTGCCAATCCCACAAGAAGTGTCTTAGCGAAAGGCTTCTTGAGGGGAAGGCTGTAACTCTGTGAGATGATTTGAAAGAACACAAAGAAGTTTCTCAGAAAGCTTCTTTCTCTTTGTTATCGGAGGATATTTCCTTTGACCCTATAGACTTCTAAGGGATCCGAAATATCTGCTCTCAGATTCCACAGAAATAAGGCTAGCAAAGAGATCCACGAAATACAGATGTAACTCTGTGAGATGAACTAACAGAACACTAAGCAGTTTATCATAAAGCTTCTTTCCAGATTTCATCTGAGGATATTTCCTTTTTCACTATAGCCCTCTATCGGCTTCCAAATATCATTTTGCCAATTCCACAAGAACTGTCTTAGCGAAAGGCTTCCTGAGCGGAAAGCTGTAACTCTGTGAGATGATTTCACAGAACACAAAGAAGTTTCTCACATCCCTTCTTTCTCTTTGTATCGGAGGATATTTCCTTTGGCCCTATAGTCTTTAAAGGGATCAGAAATATCTGTTCACAGATTCCACGGAAATAACGCTAGCAAAGAGATCCACGAAATACAGATGTAACTCTGTGAGATGAATTAACAGAACACTAAGCAGTTTCTCAGAAAGTTTCTTTCCAGATTTCATCTGAGGTTATTTCCTTTTTCACCATAGCCCTCTTTGGGCTTCCAAATATCACTTTGCCAATTCCACAAGAACAATCTTAGCGAAAGGATCCTTGAGGGGAAAGTTGTAACTCTGTGAGATCATTTCACAGAACACAAAGAAGTTTCTCAGAAAGCTTCTTTCTTTTTGTTATCGGAGGATATTTCTTTGGCCCTATAGTCTTCAAAGGGATCCGAAATATCTGTTCTCAGATTCCACTTAAATAAGTCTAGCAAAGAGATCCACGAAATACACATGTAACTCTGTGAGATGAATTAACAGAACACTAAGCAGTTTCTCAGAAAGCTTCTTTCCAGATTTCATCTGAGGATATTTCCTTTCTCACCATAGCACTCTAAGGGCTTCCAAATATCACTTTGCCAATTCCACAAGAACTGTCTTAGCGAAAGGCTTCTTGAGGGGAAAGCTGTAACTCTGTGAGATGATTTCACAGAACACAAAGAAGTTTCTCAGAAAGCTTCTTTCTCTTTGTTATCCGAGGATATTTCCTTTGGCCCTATAGTCTTCTAAGGGATCCGAAATATCTGTTCTGAGATTCCACAGAAATAAGGCTACCAAGGAGATCCACGAAATACAGATGTAAATCTGTGAGATGAATTAACAGAACACTAAGCAGTTTCTCAGAAAGCTTCTTTCCACATTTCATCTGAGGATATTTCTTTTTTCACCATAGCCCTCTATGGGCTTCCAAATATCACTTTACCAATTTCACAAGAACTGTCTTAGTGAAAGGCTTCTTGAGGGGAAAGCTGTAACACTGTGAGATGATTTCACGGAACACAAAGAAGTTTCTCAGAAAGCTTCTTTCTCTTTGTTATCGGAGGATATTTCCTTTGGCCCTATAGTCTTCAAAGGGATTGGAAATATCTGTTCTCAGATACCACAGAAATTAGGCTAGCAAAGAGATCCACGAAATACATATGTACTCTGTGAGATGAATTAACACAACACTAAAAGTTTCTCAGAAAGCTTCTTTCCAGATTTCATGTGAGGATATTTCCTTTTTCACCATAGCCCTCTATGGGCTTGCAAATATCACTTTGCCAATTCCACCAGAACTGTCTTAGCGAAAGGCTTCTTGAGGGGAAAGCTGTAACTCTGTGAGATGATTTCACAGAACCCAAAGAAGTTTATCAGAAAGCTTCTTTCTCTTTGTATCGGAGGATATTTCCTTTGGCCCTATAGTCTTCAAAGGGATCAGAAATATCTGTTCTCAGATTCCACAGAAATAAGACTAGCAAAGAGATCCACGAAATACAGATGTAACTCTGTGAGATGAATTAACAGAAAACTAAGCTGTTTCTCAGAAATCTTCTTTCCAGATTTCATCTGTGGATATTTCCTTTTTCACCATAGCCCTCAAGGGGCTTCCAAATATCACTTTTCGAATTCCACAAGAACTATCTTAGCGAAAGGCTTCTTGAGGGGAAAGCTGTAACTCTGTGATATGATTTCACAGAACACAAAGAAGTTTCTCATAATGCTTCTCTCTCTTTGTTATCGGAGGATATTTCCTTTGGCCCTATAGTCTTCAAAGGGATCCGAAATATCTGTTCTCAGATTCCACAGAAATAAGGCTAGCAAAGAGATCCACGAACTACAGATGTAACTCTGTGAGATGAATTAACAGAACACTAAGCAGTTTCTGAGAAAGCTTCTTTCCAGATTTCATCTGAGGATATTTCCTTTTTCACCATAGCCCTCTATGCGCTTCAAAATATCACTTTGCCAATTCCACAAGAACTGTCTTAGCGAACGGCTTCTTGACGGGAAGGCTGTAACTCCGTGAGATGATTTCACAGAACACAAAGAAGTTTCTCAGAAAGCTTCTTTCTCTTTGTTATCGGAGATTATTTAATTTGGCCCTATAGTCTTCAAAGGGATCCGAAATATCTGTTCTCAGATTCCACAAAAATAAGGCTAGCAAAGACATCCACGAAATACAGATGTAACTCTGTGAGATGAATTAACAGAACACTAAGCAGTTTCTCAGAAAGCTTCTTTCCAGATTTCATCTGAGGATATTTCCTTTTTCACCATAGCCCTCAAGGGGCTTCCAAATATCACTTTGCCAATTCCACAAGAACTGTCTTAGCGAACGGCTTCTTGAGGGGAAAGCTGTAACTCTCAAAGATGATTTCACAGAACACAAAGTAGTTTCTCAGAAAGCTTCTTTCTCTTTGTTATCGGAGGATATTTCCTTTGGCCCTATAGTCTTCAAAGGGATCCGAAATATCTGTTCTCAGATTCCACAGAAATAAGGCTAGCAAAGAGACCCACGAAATACAGATGTAACTCTGTGAGATGAATTAACAGAACACTAAGCAGTTTCTCAGAAAGCTTCTTTCCAGATTTCTTCTCAGGATATTTCCGTTTTCACCATAGCCCTCTATGGGCTTCCAAATATCACTTTGCCAATTCCACAAGAACTGTCGTAGCGAAAGGTTTCTTGAGGGGAAAGCTGTAACTCTGTGAGATGATTTCAAAGAACACCAGGAAGTTTCTCAGAAAGCTTCTTTCTCTTTGTTATCGGAGGATATTTCCTTTGGCCCTATAGTCTTCTAAGGGATCCGAAATATCTGTTCTCAGATTCCACAGAAATAAAGCTAGCCACGAGATCCACGAAATACAGATGTAACTCTGTGAGATGAACTAACAGAACACTAAGCAGTTTCTCTGAAAGCTTCCTTACAGATTTCATCTGAGGATATTTCCTTTTTCACCATAGCCCTCTATGCGCTTCCAAATATCACTTTGCCAATTCCACAAGAACTGTCTTAGCGAAAGGCTTCTTGAGGGGAAAGCTGTAACTCTGTGAGATGATTTCAAAGAACACCAGGAAGTTTCTCAGAAAGCTTCTTTCTATTTGTTATCAGAGGATATTTCCTTTGGCCCTATAATCTTCTAAGTGATCTGAAATATCTCTTCTCAGATTCCACAGAAATAAGGCTAGCAAAGAGATCCACGAAATACAGATGTAACTATGTGAGATGAATTAACAGAACACTAAGATGTTTCTCAGAAAGCTTCTTTCCAGATTTCATCTGAGGATATTTCCTTTTTCACCATTGCCCTCTAGGGGCTTCCAAATACCACATTGCCAATTCCACAAGAACTGACTAAGCGAAAGGCTTCTTGAGTGGAAAGCTGTAACTCTGTGAGATGATTTCACAGAACACAAAGAAGTTTATAAGAAAGTTTCTTTCTCTTTGTATCGGAGGATATTTCATTTGGCCCTATAGCCTTCAAAGGGATCAGAAATATCTGTTCTCAGATTCCACAGAAATAAGACTAGCAAAGAGATCCACGAAATACAATTGTAACTCTGTGAGATGAATTAACAGAACACTAAGCAGTTTCTCAGAAAGCTTCTTTCCAGATTTCATCTGTGGATATTTCCCTTTTCACGATAGCCCTCAAGGAGCTTCCAAATATCACTTTTCGAATTCCACAAGAACTATCTTAGCGAAAGGCTTCTTGAGGGGAAAGCTGTAACTCTGTGATATGATTTCACAGAACACAAAGAAGTTTCTAAGAATGCTTCTCTCTCTTTGTTATGGGAGGATATTTCCTTTGGCCCTATAGTCTACAAAGGGATCCGAAATATCTGTTTTCAGATTTCACAGAAATAAGGCTAGCAAAGAGATCCACGAACTACAGATGTAACTCTGTGAGATGAATTAAGAGAACACTAAGCAGTTTCTCAGAAAGCTTCTTTCCAGATTTCATCTGAGGATATTTCCTTTTCCACCATAGCCCTCAAGGGGTTTCCAAATATCACTTTGCCAATTCCACAAGAACTGTCTTAGCGAACGGCTTCTTGAGGGGAAAGCTGTAACTCTCAAAGATGATTTCACAGAACACAAAGAAGTTTCTCAGAAAGCTTCTTTCTCTTTGTTATCGGAGGATACTTCCTTTGGCCCTATAGTCTTCAAAGGGATCCGAAATATCTGTTCTCCGATTCCACAGAAATAAGGCTGGCAAAGAGATCCAGGAAATACAGATGTAACTCTGTGAGATGAATTAACAAAACACTAAGCAGTTTCTCAGAAAGCTTCTTTCCACATTTCATCTGAGGATATTTCCTTTTACACCATAGCCCTCTATGGGCTTCCAAATATCACTTTGCCAATTCCAAAAGAACTGTCTTAGCGAAAGGCTTCTTGAGGGGAAAGCTGTAACTCTGTGAGACGATTTCACAGAACACAAAGAAGTTTCTCAGAAAGCTTCTTTCTCTTTGTTATCGGAGGATATTTCCTTTGGCCCTATAGTCTTCAAAGGGATCCGAAATATCTGTTCTCAGATTCCACAGAAATAAAGCTAGCAAAGAAATCCACGAAATACAGATGTAACTCTGTGAGATGAATGAACAGAAAACAAAGCAGTTTCTCAGAAAGCTTCTTTCCAGATTTCTTCTCAGGATATTTCCTTTTTCACCATAGCCCTCTATGCGCTTCCAAATATCACTTTGCCAATTACACAAGAACTGTCTTAGCGAAAGTATTCTTGAGGGGAAAGCTGTAACTCTGTGAGATGATTTCACAGAACACAAAGAAGTTTCTCAGAAAGCTTCTTTCTCTTTGTTATCGGAGGATATTTCCTTTGGCCCTATACTCTTCAAAGGGATCCGAAATATCTGTTCTCAGATTCCACAGAAATAAGGCTAGCAAAGAGATCCAGGAAATACAGATGTAACCCTGTGACATGAATTAAGAGAACACTAAGCAGTTTCTCAGAAAGCTTCTTTCCAGATTTCTTCTCAGGATATTTCCTTTTTCACCATAGCCCTCTATGGGCTTCCAAATATGACTTTGCCAATTCCACAAGAACTGTCATAGCGAAAGGATTTTTGAGGGGAAATCTGTAACTCTGTGAGATGATTTCACAGAACACAAATAAGTTTCTCAGAAATCTTCTTTCTCTTTGTTATCGGAGGACATTTCCTTTGGCCCTACAGTCTTCTAAGGCATCCGAAATATCTGTTCTCAGATTCCACAGAAATAAGGCTAGCAAAGAAATCCACGACATACAGATGTAACTTTGTGAGATGAATTCACAGAACACTAAGAAGTTTCTCAGAAAGCTTCTTTCCAGATTTCATCTGAGGATATTTCCATTTTCACCATAGCCCTCTAGGGGCTTCCAAATATCACTTTGCCAATTCCACAAGAACTGTCTTAGCGAAAGTATTCTTGAGGGGAAAGCGGTAACTCTGTGAGATGATTTCACAGAACACAAAGAAGTTTCTCAGAAAGCTTCTTTCTCTTTGTTATCGTAGATTATTTCCTTTGGCCCTATAGTCTTCAAAGGGATCCGAAATGTCTGTTCTCAGATTCCACAGAAATAAGGCTAGCAAAGATATCCATGAAATACAGATATAACTCTGTGAGATGAACTAACAGAACACTAAGCAGATTCTCAGAAAGCTTCTTTCCAGATTTCATCTGAGGATATTTCCTTTTTCACCATAGCCCTCTATGGGCTTCCAAATATCACCTTGCCAATTCCACAAGAACTGTCTTAGCGAAAGCCTTCTTGAGGGGAAAGCTGTAACTCTGTAAAATGATTTCACAGAACACAAATAAGTTTTCCAGAAAGCTTCTTTCTCTTTGTTATCGGAGGATATGTCCTTTGGCCCTCTAGTCTTCTAAGGGATCCGAAATATCAGTTCTCAGATTCCACAGAAATAAGACTATCAAAGAGATGCACGAAATACAGATGTAACTCTGTGAGATGAATTTACGGAACACTAAGCAGTTTCTCAGAAAGCTTCTTTCCAGATTTCATCTGAGGATATTTAATTTTTCACCATAGCCCTCTATGGACGTCCAAATATCACTTTGCCAATTTCACAAGAACTGTCTTAGCGAAAGGCTTCTTGAGGGGAAAGCTGTAACTCTGTGAGATGATTTTGCAGAACACAAAGAAGTTTCTCAGAAAGCTTCTTTCTCTTTGTTTCGGAGATTATTTTTTTTGTCCCTATAGTCTTCAAAGGGATCCAAAATGTCTGTTCTCAGATTCCACAGAAATAAAGCTAGCAAAGATATCCACGAAATACAGATATAACTCAGTGAGATGAACTAACAGAACACTAAGCAGATTCTCAAAAGGTTCTTTCCAGATTTCATCTGAGGATATTTCCTTTTTCACCATAGCCCTCTAGCGCTTCCAAATATCACTTTGCCAATTCCACAAGAACTGTCTTAGCGAAAGGCTTCTTGAGGGGAAAGCTGTTACTCTGTGAGATGATTTCAAAGAACACAAGGAAGTTTCTCAGAAAGCTTCTTTCTATTTGTTATCAGAGGATATTTCCTTTGGCCCTATAATCTTCTAAGTGATCTGAAATATCTGTTCTCAGATTCCACAGAAATAAGGCAAGCAAAGAGATCCACGAAATACAGATGTAACTATGTGAGATGAATTAACAGAACACTAAGATTTTTCTCAGAAAGCTTCTTTCCAGATTCCATCTGAGGATATTTCCTTTTTCATCATAGCCCTCTAGGGGCTTCCAAATATCACATTGCCAATTCCACAAGAACTGTCTTAGTGAAAGGCTTCTTGAAGGAAAGCTGTAACTCTGTGAGATGATTTCACAGAACACAAAGAAGTTTCTAAGAAAGCTTCTTTCTCTTTGTATCGGAGGATATTTCCTTTGGCCCTATAGTCTTCAAAGGGATCAGAAATATCTGTTCTCAGATTCCACAGAAATAAGACTAGCAAAGAGATCCACGAAATACAGATGTAACTCTGTGAGATGTATTAACAGAACACTAAGCAGTTTCTCAGAAAGCTTCTTTCCAGATTTCATCTGTGGATATTTCCTTTTTCACCATAGCCCTCAAGGGGCTTCCAAATATCACATTTCGAATTCCACAAGAACTATCTTAGCGAAAGGCTTCTTGAGGGGAAAGCTGTAACTCTGTGATATGATTACACAGAACACAAAGAAGTTTCTCAGAATGCTTCTTTCTCTTTGTTATCGGAGGATATTTCCTTTGGCCCAGTAGTCTTCAAAGGGATCCGAAATATCTGTTCTCAGATTCCACAGAAATAAGGCTAGCCAAGAGATACACGAACTACAGATGTAACTCTGTGAGATGAATTAACAGAACACTAAGCAGTTTCTCAGAAAGCTTCTTTCCAGATTTCATCTGAGGATATTTCCTTTTTCACCATAGCCCTCTATGCGCTTCCAAATATCACTTTGCCTATTCCACAAGAACTGTCTTAGCGAAAGGCATCTTGACGGGAAGGCTGTAACTCTGTGAGATGATTTCACAGAACACAAAGAAGTTTCTCAGAAAGCTTCTTTCTCTTTGTTATCGGAGATTATTTAATTTGGCCCTATAGTCTTCAAAGGGATCCGAAATATCTGTTCTCAGATTCCACCAAAAGATTGCTAGCAAAGACATCCACGAAATACAGATGTAACTCTGTGAGATGAATTAACAGAACACTAAGCAGTTTTTCAGAAATCTTCTTTCCAGATTTCATCTGAGGATATTACCTTTCTCACCATAGCCCTCTATGGACTTCCAAATATCACTTTGCCAATTCCACAAGAATTGTCTTAGCGAAAGGCTTCTTGAGGAGAAAGCTGTAACTCTGTGAGATGATTTCACAGAACACAAAGAAGTTTCTCAGAAAGCTTCTTTCTCTTTGTTATCGGAGGATATGTCCTTTGGCTCTATAGTCTTCTAAGGGATCCGAAATATCTATTCTCAGATTCCACAGAAATAAGACTATCAAAGAGATGCACGAAATACAGATGTAACTCTGTGAGATGAATTTACGGAACAATAAGCAGTTTCTCAGAAAGTTTCTTTCCAGATTTCATCTGAGGATATTTAATTTTTCACCATAGCCCTCTATGGACGTCCAAATGTCACTTTGCCAATTCCTCAAGAACTGTCTTAGCGAAAGGCTTCTTGAGAAGAAAACTGTAACTCTGTGAGATGATTTCACAGAACACAAAGAAGTTTCTCAGAAAGCTTCTTTCTCTTTGTTATCGGAGGATATTTCCTTTGGCCCGATAGTCTTCAAAGTGATCCGAAATATCTGTTCTCAGATTCCACAGAAATTAGGCTAGCAAAGAGATCCACGAAATACATATGTACTCTGTGAGATGAATTAACACAACACTAAAAGTTTCTCAGAAAGCTTCTTTCCAGATTTCATGTGAGGATATCTCCTTTTTCACCATAGCACTCTATGGGCTTCCAAATATCACTTTGCCAATTCCACAAGAACTGTCTAACGAAAGGCTTCTTGAGGGGAAACCTGTAACTCTGTGAGATGATTTCACAGAACACAAAGAAGTTTCTCAGAAAGCTTCTTTCTCTTTGTTATCGGAGGATATTTCCTTTGGCCCTATTGTCTTCTAAGGGATCCGAAATATCTGTTCTCAGATTCCACAGAAATAAGGCTAGCAAAGAGATCCACGACATACAGATGTAACTCTGTGAGATGAATTCACCGAACACTAAGCAGTTTCTCAGAAAGCTTCTTTCCAGATTTCATCTCAGGATATTTCCTTTCTCACCATAGCCCTCTATGGGCTTCCAAATATCACTTTGCCAATTCCACAAAAACTGTCTTGGCGAAAGGTTTCTTGAGGGGAAAGCTGTAACTCTGTGAGATGATTTTGCAGAACACAAAGAAGTTTCTCAGAAAGCTTCTTTCTCTTTGTTTCGGAGATTTTTTTTTTTGTCCCTATAGTCTTCAAAGGGATCCAAAATGTCTGTTCTCAGATTCCACAGAAATAAAGCTAGCAAAGATATCCACGAAATACAGATATAACTCAGTGAGATGAACTAACAGAACACTAAGCAGATTCTCAAAAGGTTCTTTCCAGATTTCATCTGAGGATATTTCCTTTTTCACCATAGCCCTCTATGGACGTCCAAATGTCACTTTGCCAATTCCACAAGAACTGTCTTAGCGAAAGGCTTCTTGAGGGGAAAGCTGTAACTCTGTGAGATGATTTCACAGAACACAAAGAAGTTTCTCAGAAAGCTTCTTTCTCTTTGTTATCGGAGGATATTTCCTTTGGCCCTATAGTCTTCAAAGGGATCCGAAATATCTGTTCTCAGATTCCACAGAAATAAGGCTAGCAAAGAGATCCAAGAAATACAGATGTAACTGTGTGAGATGAATTAACAGAACACTAAGCAGTTTCTCAGAAAGCTTCTTTCCAGATTTCATCTGAGGATATTTCCTTTTTCACCATTGCCCTCTATGCGCTTCGAAATATCACTTTGCCAATTACACAAGAACTGTCTTAGCGAAAGGCTTCTTGAGGGGAAAGCTGTTACTCTATGAGATGATTTCACAAAACACAAGGAAGTTTCTCAGAAAGCTTCTTTCTCTTTGTTATCGGAGGGTATTTCCTTTGGCCCAATTGTCTTCTAAGGGATCCAAAATATCTGTTCTCAGATTCCACAGAAATGAGGCTAGCAAAGAGATCCACGAAATACAGATGTAACTCTGTGAGATGAATTAACAGAACATTAAGCAGTTTCTCAGAAAGCTTCTTTCCAGATTTCATCTGTGGATATTTCCTTTTTCACCATAGCCCTCATGGGGCTTCCAAATATCACTTTTTGAATTCCACAAGAACTATCTTAGCGAAAGGCTTCTTGAGGGGAAAGCTATAACTCTGTGATATGATTACACAGAACACAAAGAAGTTTCTCAGAAAGCTTCTTTCTCTTTGTTATCGGAGATTATTTAATTTGGCCCTATAGTCTTCAAAGGGATCCGAAATATCTGTTCTCACATTCCACAAAAATAAGGCTAGCAAAGACATCAACGAAATACAGATGTAACTCTGTGAGATGAATTAACGGAACACTAAGCAGTTTTTCAGAAAGCTTCTTTCCAGATTTCATCTGAGGATATTTCCTTTCTCACCATAGCCCTCTATGGTCTTCCAAATATCACTTTGCCAATTCCACAAGAACTGTCTAGCGAAAGGCTTCTTGAGTGGAAAGCTGTAACTCTGTGAGATGATTTCACAGAATACAAAGAAGTTTCTCAGAAAGCTTCTTTCTCTTTGTTATCGGAGGGTATTTCCTTTGGCCCAATTGTCTTCTAAGGGATCCGAAATATCTGTTCTCAGATTCCACAGAAATAAGGCTAGCAAAGAGATCCAAGAAATACAGATGTAACTCTCTGAGATGAATTTAGAGAACACTAAGCAGTTTCTCAGAAAGCTTCTTTCCAGATTTCATTTGAGGATATTTCCTTTTTCACCATAGCCCTCTAGGGGCTTCCAAATATCAATTTGCCAATTCCACAAGACTGTCTTAGCGAAAGTCTTCTTGAGGGGAAAGCTGTAACTCTGTGAGATGATTTCACAGAACACAAAGAAGTTTCTAGAAAGCTTCTTTCACTTTCTTATCAGAGGATATTTCCTTTGGCCCTATAGTCTTCAAAGGGATCAGAAATATCTGTTCTCAGATTCCACAGAAATAAGAGTAGCAAAGAGATCCACGAAATACAGATGTAACTCTGTGAGATGAATTAACAGAACACTAAGCAGTTTCTCAGAAAGCTTCTTTCCAGATTTCATCTGTGGATATTTCCTTTTTCACCATAGCCCTCAAGGGGCTTCCAAATATCACTTTTCGAATTCCACAAGAACTATCTTAGCGAAAGGCTTCTTGAGAGGAAAGCTGTAACTCTGTGATATGATTACACAGAACACAAAGAAGTTTCTCAGAATGCTTCTTTCTCTTTGTTATCGGAGGATATTTCCTTTGGCCCAATAGTCTTCAAAGGGATCCGAAATATCTGTTCTCAGATTCCACAGAAATAAGGCTAGCTAAGAGATACACGACATACAGATGTAACTCTGTGAGATGAATTAACAGAACACTAAGCAGTTTCTCAGAAAGCTTCTTTCCAGATTTCATCTGAGGATATTTCCTTTTTCACCATAGCCCTCTATGCGCTTCAAAATATCACTTTGCCAATTCCACAAGAGCTGTCTTAGCGAAAGGATTCTTGACGGGAAGGCTGTAACTCTGTGAGATGATTTCACAGAACACAAAGAAGTTTCTCAGAAAGCTTCTTTCTCTTTGTTATCGGAGATTATTTAATTTGGCCCTATAGTCTTCAAAGGGATCCGAAATATCTGTTCTCAGATTCCACAAAAATAAGACTAGCAAAGACATCCACGAAATACAGATGTAACTCTGTGAGATGAATTAACAGAACACTAAGCAGTTTCTCAGAAAGCTTCTTTCCAGATTTCAACTGAGGATATTTCCTTTCTCACCATAGCCCTCTATGGACTTCCAAATATCACTTTGCCAATTCCACAAGAATTGTCTTAGCGAAAGGCTTCTTGAGGAGAAAGCTGTAACTCTGTGAGATGATTTCACGGAACACAAAGAAGTTTCTCAGAAAGCTTCTTTCTCTTTGTTATCGGAGGATATGTCCTTTGGCCCTATAGTCTTCTAAGGGATCCGAAATATCTGTTCTCAGATTCCACAGAAATAAGACTAGCAAAGAGATGCACGAAATACAGATGTAACTCTGTGAGATGAATTTACGGAACACTAAGCAGTTTCTCAGAAAGTTTCTTTCCAGATTTCATCTGAGGATATTTAATTTTTCACCATAGCCCTCTATGGACGTCCAAATGTCACTTTGCCAATTCCACAAGAACTGTCTTAGCGAAAGGCTTCTTGAGGGGAAAGCTGTAACTCTGTGAGATGATTTCACAGAACACAAAGAAGTTTCTCAGAAAGCTTCTTTCTCTTTGTTATCGGAGGATATTTCCTTTGGCCCTATAGTCTTCCAAGGGATCCGAAATATCTGTTCTCAGATTCCACAGAAATAAGGCTAGCAAAGAGATCCACGAAATACTGATGTAACTCTGTGAGATGAATTAACAGAACACTAAGAAGTTTCTCAGAAAGCTTCTTTCCAGATTTCATCTGAGGATATTTCCTTTTTGAACATAGCCCTCTATGCGCTTCCAAATATCACTTTCCCAATTCCACAAGAACAGTCTTAGCGAAAGGCTTCTTTAGGGGAAAGCTGTAATTCTCTGAGATGATTTCACAGAACACAAAGAAGTTTTTCAGAAAGCTTCTTTCTCTTTGTTATCGGAGGATATGTCCTTTGGCCCTCTAGTCTTCTAAGGGATCCGAAATATCTGTTCTCAGATTCCACAGAAATAAGACTATCAAAGAGATGCACGAAATACAGATGTAACTCTGTGAGATGAATTTACGGAACACTAAGCAGTTTCTCAGAAAGCTTCTTTCCAGATTTCATCTCAGGATATTTCCTTTCTCACAATAGCCCTCTATGGGCTTCCAAATATCACTTTGCCAATTCCACAAAAACTGTCTTGGTGAAAGGCTTCTTGAGGGGAAAGCTGTAACTCTGTGAGATGATTTCACAGAACACAAGGAAGTTTCTCAGAAAGCTTCTTTCTCTTTGTTATCGGAGGATATTTCCTTTGGCCCTATAGTCTTCAAAGGGATCCGAAATATCTGTTCTCAGATTCCACAGAAATAAGGCTAGCAAAGAGATGCACGAAATACAGATGTAACTCTGTTAGATGAATTAACAGAACACTAAGAAGTTTCTCAGAAAGCTTCTTTCCAGATTTCATCTGAGGATATTTCCTTTTTGACCATAGCCCTCTATGCGCTTCCAAATATCATTTGACAATTCCACAAGAACTGTCTTAGCGAAAGGCTTCTTGAGGGGAATGCTGTAACTCTGTGAGATGATTTCACAGAACACAAAGAAGTTTCTCAGAAAGCTTCTTTCTCTTTGTTATCGGAGGATATTTCCTTTGGCCCTATAGTCTTCAAAGGGATCCGAAATATCTGTTCTCAGATACAACAGAAATAAGGCTAGCAAAGAGATCCAAGAAATACAGATGTAACTGTTTGAGATGAATTAACAGAACACTAAGCAGTTTCTCAGAAAGCTTCTTTCCAGATTTCATCTGAAGATATTTCCTTTTTCACCATTGCCCTCTATGCGCTTCGAAATATCACTTTGTCAATTACACAAGAACTGTCTTAGCGAAAGGCTTCTTGAGGGGAAAGCTGTTACTCTGTGAGATGATTTCACAGAACACAAGGAAGTTTCTCAGAAAGCTTCTTTCTCTTTGTTATCGGAGGGTATTTCCTTTGGCCCAATTGTCTTCTAAGGGATCCGAAATATCTGTTCTCAGATTCCACAGAAATAAGGCTAGCAAAGAGATCCACGACATACAGATGTAACCCTGTGAGATGAATTAACAGAACATTAAGCAGTTTCTCAGAAAGCTTCTTTCTAGATTTCATCTGAGGATATTTCCTTTCTCACCATAGCCCTCTATGGGCTTCCAAATATCACTTTGCCAATTCCACAAGAACTGTCTTAGCGAAAGGCTTCTTGAGGGGAAAGCTGTTACTCTGTGAGATGATTTCACAGAACACAAAGAAGTTTCTCATAAAGCTTCTTACTCTTTGTTATCGGAGGATATATCCTTTGGTCCTATAGTCTTCAAAGGGATTGGAAATATCTGTTCTCAGATTCCACAGAAATTAGGCTAGCAAAGAGATCCACGAAATACATATGTACTCTGTGAGATGAATTAACACAACACTAAAAGTTTCTCAGAAAGCTTCTTTCCAGATTTCATCTGAGGATATTTCCTTTTTCACCATAGCCCTCTATGGGCTTCCAAATATCACATTGCCAATTCCACAAGAACTGTCTAATGAAAGGCTTCTTGAGGGGAAAGCTGTAACTCTGTGAGATGATTTCACAGAACACAAAGAAGTTTCTCAGAAAGCTTCTTTCTCTTTGTTTTCGGAGGGTATTTCCTTTGGCCCAGTTGTCTTCTAAGGGATCCGAAATATTTGTTCTCAGATTCCACAGAAATAAGGCTAGCAAAGAGATCCACGACATACAGATGTAACTCTGTGAGATGAATTAACAGAACATTAAGCAGTTTCTCAGAAAGCTTCTTTCCAGATTTCATCTGTGGATATTTCCTTTTTCACCATAGTCCTCAAGGGGCTTCCAAATATCACTTTTCGAATTCCACAAGAACTATCTTAGCGAAAGGCTTCTTGAGGGGAAAGCTGTAACTCTGTGATATGATTACACAGAACACAAATAAGTTTCTCAGAATGCTTCTTTCTCTTTGTTATCAGAGGATATTTCCTTTGGCCCTATATTCTTCAAAGGGATCCGAAATATCTGTTCTCAGATTCCACAGAAATTAGGCTAGCTAAGAGATCCACGAACTACAGATGTAACTCTGTGAGATGAATTAACAGAACACTAAGCAGTTTCTCAGAAACCTTCTTTCCAGATTTCATCTGAGGATATTTCCTTTTTCACCGTAGCCCTCTATGCGCTTGAAAATATCACTTTGCCATTTCCACAAGAACTGTCTTAGCGAAAAGCTTCTTGACGGGAAGGCTGTAACTCTGTGAGATGATTTCACAGAACACAAAGAAGTTTCTCAGAAAGCTTCTTTCTCTTTGTTATCAGAGATTATTTAATTTGGCCCTATAGTCTTCAAAGGGATCCGAAATATCTGTTCTCAGATTCCACAAAAATAAGGCTAGCAAAGACATCCACGAAATACAGATGTAACTCTGTGAGATGAATTAACAGAACACTAAGCAGTTTCTCAGAAAGCTTCTTTCCAGATTTCATCTGAGGATATTTCCTTTTTCACCATAGCCCTCAAGGGGCTTCCAAATATCACTTTGCCAATTCCACAAGAACTGTCTTAGTGAAAGGCTTCTTGAGGGGAAAGCTGTAACTCTCAAAGATGATTTCACAGAACACAAAGAAGTTTCTCATAAAGCTTCTTACTCTTTGATATCGGAGGATATTTCCTTTGGCCCTATAGTCTTCAAAGGGAATGGAAATATCTGTTCTCAGATTCCACAGAAATTAGGCTAGCAAAGAGATCCACGAAATACATATGTACTCTGTGAGATGAATTAACACAACACTAAAAGTTTCTCAGAAAGCTTCTTTCCAGATTTCATCTGAGGATATTTCCTTTTTCACCATAGCCCTCTATGGGCTTCCAAATATCACTTTGCCAATTCCACAAGAACTGTCTAACGAAAGGCTTCTTGAGGGGAAACCTGTAACTCTGTGAGATGATTTCACAGAACACAAAGAAGTTTCTCAGAAAGCTTCTTTCTCTTTGTTATCGGAGGATATTTCCTTTGGCCCT
Source organism: Macaca nemestrina (assembly GCF_043159975.1). Classification (NCBI taxonomy): domain Eukaryota; kingdom Metazoa; phylum Chordata; class Mammalia; order Primates; family Cercopithecidae; genus Macaca; species Macaca nemestrina. The sequence continues at coordinate 35,470,949 of NC_092143.1, forward strand.
ATTGTCTTCTAAGGGATCCGAAATATCTGTTCTCAGATTCCACAGAAATAAGGCTAGCAAAGAGATCCACGACATACAGATGTAACTCTGTGAGATGAATTCACAGAACACTAAGCAGTTTCTCAGAAAGCTTCTTTCCAGATTTCATCTCAGGATATTTCCTTTCTCACCATGCCCTCTATGGGCTTCCAAATATCACTTTGCCAATTCCACAAAAACTGTCTTGGCGAAAGGCTTCTTGAGGGGAAAGCTGTAACTCTGTGAGATGATTTCACAGAACACATGGAAGTTTCTCAGAAAGCTTCTTTCTCTTTGTTATCGGAGGATATTTCCTTTGGCCCTATACTCTTCTAAGTGATCCGAAATATCTGTTCTCAGATTCCACAGAAATAAGGGTAGCAAAGAGATCCACGAAATACAGATGTAACTCTGTGAGATGAATTAACAGAACACTAAGAAGTTTCTCAGAAAGCTTCTTTCCAGATTTCATCTGAGGATATTTCCTTTTTGACCATAGCCCTCTATGCGCTTCCAAATATCACTTTGCCAATTCCACAAGAACTGTCTTAGCGAAAGGCTTCTTGAGGGGAAAGCTGTAACTCTGTGAGATGATTTCACAGAACACAAAGAAGTTTCTCAGAAAGCTTCTTTCTCTTTGTTATCGGAGGATATTTCCTTTGGCCCTATAGTCTTCAAAGGGATCCGAAATATCTGTTCTCAGATTCAACAGAAATAAGGCTAGCAAAGAGATCCAAGAAATACAGATGTAACTGTGTGAGATGAATTAACAGAACACTAAGCAGTTTCTCAGAAAGCTTCTTTCCAGATTTCATCTGAGGATATTTCCTTTTTCACCATTGCCCTCTATGCGCTTCGAAATATCACTTTGCCAATTACACAAGAAATGTCTTAGCGAAAGGCTTCTTGAGGGGAAAGCTGTTACTCTGTGAGATGATTTCACAGAACACAAGGAAGTTTCTCAGAAAGCTTCTTTCTCTTTGTTATCGGAGGATATTTCCTTTGGCCCTATAGTCTTCAAAGGGTTCCGAAATATCTGTTCTCAGATTCAACAGAAATAAGGCTAGCAAAGAGATCCAAGAAATACAGATGTAACTGTGTGAGATGAATTAACAGAACACTAAGCAGTTTCTCAGAAAGCTTCTTTCCAGATTTCATCTGAGGATATTTCCTTTTTCACCCTTGCCCTCTATGCGCTTCGAAATATCACTTTGCCAATTCCACAAGAACTGTCTAACGAAAGGCTTCTTGAGGGGAAACCTGTAACTCTGTGAGATGATTTCACAGAACACAAAGAAGTTTCTCAGAAAGCTTCTTTCTCTTTGTTATCGGAGGATATTTCCTTTGGCCCTATTGTCTTCTAAGGGATCCGAAATATCTGTTCTCAGATTCCACAGAAATAAGGCTAGCAAAGAGATCCACGACATACAGATGTAACTCTGTGAGATGAATTCACAGAACACTAAGCAGTTTCTCAGAAAGCTTCTTTCCAGATTTCATCTCAGGATATTTCCTTTCTCACCATGCCCTCTATGGGCTTCCAAATATCACTTTGCCAATTCCACAAAAACTGTCTTGGCGAAAGGCTTCTTGAGGGGAAAGCTGTAACTCTGTGAGATGATTTCACAGAACACAAGGAAGTTTCTCAGAAAGCTTCTTTCTCTTTGTTATCGGAGGATATTTCCTTTGGCCCTATAGTCTTCAAAGGGATCCGAAATATCTGTTCTCAGATTCCACAGAAATAAGGCTAGCAAAGAGATCCACGAAATACAGATGTAACTCTGTGAGATGAATTAACACAACACTAAAAGTTTCTCAGAAAGCTTCTTTCCAGATTTCATCTGAGGATATTTCCTTTTTGACCATAGCCCTCTATGCGCTTCCAAATATCACTTTGCCAATTCCACAAGAACTGTCTTAGCGAAAGGCTTCTTGAGGGGAAAGCTGTAACTCTGTGAGATGATTTCACAGAACACAAAGAAGTTTCTCAGAAAGCTTCTTTCTCTTTGTTATCGGAGGATATTTCCTTTGGCCCTATAGTCTTCAAAGGGATCCGAAATATCTGTTCTCAGATTCAACAGAAATAAGTCTAGCAAAGAGATCCAAGAAATACAGATGTAACTGTGTGAGATGAATTAACAGAACACTAAGCAGTTTCTCAGAAAGCTTCTTTCCAGATTTCATCTGAGGATATTTCCTTTTTCACCATTGCCCTCTATGCGCTTCGAAATATCACTTTGCCAATTACACAAGAACTGTCTTAGCGAAAGGCTTCTTGAGGGGAAAGCTGTTACTCTGTGAGGTGATTTCACAGAACACAAGGAAGTTTCTCAGAAAGCTTCTTTCTCTTTGTTATCGGAGGGTATTTCCTTTGGCCCAATTGTCTTCTAAGGGATCCGAAATATCTGTTCTCAGATTCCACAGAAATAAGGCTAGCAAAGAGATCCACGACATACAGATGTAACCCTGTGAGATGAATTAGCAGAACATTAAGCAGTTTCTCAGAAAGCTTCTTTCTAGATTTCATCTGAGGATATTTCCTTTCTCACCATAGCCCTCTCTTGGCTTCCAAATATCACTTTGCCAATTCCAGAAGAAATGTCTTAGCGAAAGGCTTCTTGAGGGGAAAGCTGTTACTCTGTGAGATGATTTCACAGAACACAAAGAAGTTTCTCATAAAGCTTCTTACTCTTTGTTATCGGAGGATATTTCCTTTGGCCCTATAGTCTTCAAAGGGATTGGAAATATCTGTTCTCAGATTCCACAGAAATTAGGCTAGCAAAGAGATCCACGAAATACATATGTACTCTGTGAGATGAATTAACACAACACTAAAAGTTTCTCAGAAAGCTTCTTTCCAGATTTCATCTGAGGATATTTCCTTTTTCACCATAGCCCTCTATGGGCTTCCAAATATCACATTGCCAATTCCACAAGAACTGTCTGACGAAAGGCTTCTTGAGGGGAAAGCTGTAACTCTGTGAGATGATTTCACAGAACACAAAGAAGTTTCTCAGAAAGCTTCTTTCTCTTTGTTATCGGAGGGTATTTCCTTTAGCCCAATTGTCTTCTAAGGGATCCGAAATATCTGTTCTCAGATTCCACAGAAATAAGGCTAGCAAAGAGATCCACGACATACAGATGTAACTCTGTGAGATGAATTAACAGAACATTAAGCAGTTTCTCAGAAAGCTTCTTTCCAGATTTCATCTGTGGATATTTCCTTTTTCACCATAGCCCTCAAGGTGCTTCCAAATATCACTTTTCGAATTCCACAAGAACTATCTTAGCGAAAGGCTTCTTGAGGGGAAAGCTGCAACTCTGTGATATGATTACACAGAACACAAAGAAGTTTCTCAGAATGCTTCTTTCTCTTTGTTATCAGAGGATATTTCCTTTGGCCCTATATTCTTCAAAGGGATCCGAAATATCTGTTCTCAGATTCCACAGAAATAAGGCTAGCAAAGAGATCCACGAAATACAGATGTAACTCTGTGAGATGAATTAACAGAACACTAAGCAGTTTCACAGAAAGCTTCTTTCCAGATTTCATCTGAGGATATTTCCTTTTCCACCATAGCCCTCTAGGCGCTTCCAAATATCACTTTGCCAATTCCACAAGAACTGTCTTAGCGAAAGGCTTCTTGAGGGGAAAGCTGTAACTCTGTGAGATGATTTCACAGAACACAAAGAAGTTTCTCAGAAAGCTTCTTTCTCTTTGTTATCGGAGGATATGTCCTTTGGCCCTATAGTCTTCTAAGGGATACGAAATATCTGTTCTCAGATTCCACAGAAATAAGACTAGCAAAGAGATGCACGAAATACAGATGTAACTCTGTGAGATGAATTTACGGAACACTAAGCAGTTTCTCAGAAAGTTTCTTTCCAGATTTCATCTGAGGATATTTAATTTTTCACCATAGCCCTCTATGGACGTCCAAATGTCACTTTGCCAATTCCACAAGAACTGTCTTAGCGAAAGGCTTCTTGAGGGGAAAGCTGTAACTCTGTGAGATGATTTCACAGAACACAAAGAAGTTTCTCAGAAAGCTTCTTTCTCTTTGTTATTGGAGGATATTTCCTTTGGCCCTATACTCTTCAAAGGGATCCGAAATATCTGTTCTCAGATTCCACAGAAATAAGGCTAGCAAAGAGATCCACGAAATACAGATGTAACTCTGTGAGATGAATTAACAGAACACTAAGAAGTTTCTCAGAAAGCTTCTTTCCAGATTTCATCTGAGGATATTTCCTTTTTGACCATAGCTCTCCATGCGCTTCGAAATATCACTTTGCCAATTCCACAAGAACTGTCTTAGCGAAAGGCTTATTGAGGGGAAAGCTGTAATTCTGTGAGATGATTTCATAGAACACAAAGAAGTTTTTCAGAAAGCTTCTTTCTCTTTGTTATCGGAGGATATGTCCTTTGGCCCTCTAGTCTTCTAAGGGATCCGAAATATCTGTTCTCAGATTCCACAGAAATAAGACTATCAAAGAGATGCACGAAATACAGATGTAACTCTGTGAGATGAATTTACGGAACACTAAGCAGTTTCTCAGAAAGCTTCTTTCCAGATTTCATCTGAAGATATTTAATTTTTCACCATAGCCCTCTATGGACGTCCAAATATCACTTTGCCAATTCCACAAGAACTGTCTTAACGAAAGGCTTCTTGAGGGGAAAGCTGTAACACTGTGAGGTGATTTCACAGAACACAAAGAAGTTTCTCAGAAGGCTTCTTTCTCTTTGTTATCGGAGGATATTTCCTTTGGCCCTATAGTCTTCAAAGGGATCGAAAATATCTGTTCTCAGATTCCACAGAAATTAGGCTAGCAAAGAGATCCACGAAATACATATGTACTCTGTGAGATGAATTAACACAACACTAAAAGTTTCTCAGAAAGCTTCTTTCCAGATTTCATGTGAGGATATCTCCTTTTTCACCATAGCACTCTATGGGCTTCCAAATATCACTTTGCCAATTCCACAAGAACTGTCTAACGAAAGGCTTCTTGAGGGGAAACCTGTAACTCTGTGAGATGATTTCACAGAACACAAAGAAGTTTCTCAGAAAGCTTCTTTCTCTTTGTTATCGGAGGATATTTCCTTTGGCCCTATTGTCTTCTAAGGGATCCAAAATATCTGTTCTCAGATTCCACAGAAATAAGACTAGCAAAGAGATCCACGAAATACAGATGTAACTCTGTGAGATGAATTAACAGAACACTAAGCAGTTTCTCAGAAAGCTTCTTTCCAGATTTCATCTCAGGATATTTCCTTTCTCACCATAGCCCTCTATGGGCTTCCAAATATCACTTTGCCATTTCCACAAAAACTGTCTTGGCGAAAGGCTTCTTGAGGGGAAAGCTGTAACTCTGTGAGATGATTTCACAGAACACAAGGAAGTTTCTCAGAAAGCTTCCTTCTCTTTGTTATCGGAGGATATTTCCTTTGGCCCTATAGTCTTCAAAGGGATCCGAAATATCTGTTCTCAGATTCCACAGAAATAAGGCTAGCAAAGAGATCCACGAAATACAGATATAACTCTGTGAGATGAATTAACAGAACACTAAGAAGTTTCTCAGAAAGCTTCTTTCCAGATTTCATCTGAGGATATTTCCTTTTTAACCATAGCCCTCTATGCGCTTTCAAATATCACTTTGCCAATTCCACAAGAACTGTCTTAGAGAAAGGCTTCTTGAGGGGAAAGCTGTTACTCTGTGAGATGATTTCACAGAAAACAAAGAAGTTTCTCATAAAGCTTCTTACTCTTTGATATTGGCGGATATTTACTTTGGCGCTATAGTCTTCAAATGGAATGGAAATATCTGTTCTCAGATTCCACAGAAATTAGGCTAGCAAAGAGATCCACGAAATACATATGTACTCTGTGAGATGAATTAACACAACACTAAAAGTTTCTCAGAAAGCTTCTTTCCAGATTTCATCTGAGGATATTTCCTTTTTCACCATAGCCCTCTACGCGCTTGAAAATATCACTTTGCCATTTCCACAAGAACTGTCTTAGCGAAAAGCTTCTTGACGGGAAGGCTGTAACTCTGTGAGTTGATTTCACAGAACACAAAGAAGTTTCTCAGAAAGCTTCTTTCTCTTTGTTATCGGAGATTATTTATTTTGGCCGTATAGTCTTCAAAGGGATCCGAAATATCTGTTCTCAGATTCCACAAAAATAAGGCTAGCAAAGACATCCACGAAATACAGATGTAACTCTGTGAGATGAATTAACAGAACACTAAGCAGTTTCTCAGAAAGCTTCTTTCCAGATTTCATCTGAGGATATTTCCTTTTTCACCATAGCCCTCAAGGGGCTTCCAAATATCACTTTGCCAATTCCACAAGAACTGTCTTAGTGAAAGGCTTCTTGAGGGGAAAGCTGTAACTCTCAAAGATGATTTCACAGAACACAAAGAAGTTTCTCAGAAAGCTTCTTTCTCTTTGTTATCGGAGGATATTTCCTTTGGCCCTATAGTCTTCAAAGGGATCCGAAATATCTGTTCTCAGATTCCACAGAAATAAGGCTAGCAAAGAGATCCACGAAATACAGATGTAACTCTGTGAGATGAATTAACAGAACACTAAGCAGTTTCACAGAAAGCATCTTTCCAGATTTCATCTGAGGATATTTCCTTTTTCACCATAGCCCTCTAAGGGCTTCCAAATATCACTTTGCCAATATCACAAAAACTGTCTTGGCGAAAGGCTTCTTGAGGGGAAAGCTGTAACTCTGTGAGATGATTTTAGAGAACACAAAGAAGTTTCTCATAAACCTTCTTTGTCTTTGCTATCGGAGGATATTTCCTTTGGCCCTGTAGTCTTCAAAGGGATCCGAAATATCTGTTCTCAGATTCCACAGAAATAAGGCTAGCAAAGAGATCCACGAAATACAGATGTAACTCTGTGAGATGAATTAACAGAACACTAAGCAGTTTCTCAGAAAGCTTCTTTCCAGATTTCATCTGAGGATATTTCCTTTTTCAGCATAGCCCTCTAAGGGCTTCCAAATATCACTTTGCCAATACCACAAAAACTGTCTTGGCGAAAGGCTTCTTGAGGGGAAAGCTGTAACTCTGTGAGATCATTTCACAGAACACAAAGAAGTTTCTCAGAAAGCTTCTTTCTCTTTGTTATCGGAGGATTTTTCCTTTGGCCCTATAGTCTTCAAAGGGATCCGAAATATCTGTTCTCAGATTCCACAGAGATAAGGCTAGCAAAGAGATCCACGAAATACAGATGTAACTCTATGACATGAATTCACAGAACACTAAGCAGTTTCTCAGAAAGCTTCTTTCCCTATTTCATCTGAGGATATTTCCTTTTTCACCATAGCCCTCTATGCGCTTCCAAATATCACTTTGCCAATTCCACAAGAACTGTCTTAGCGAAAGACTTCTTGAGAGGAAAGCTGTAACTCTGTGAGATGATTTCACAGAATACAAAGAAGTTTCTCAGAAAGCTTCTTTCTCTTTGTTATCGGAGGATATTTCCTTTGGCCCTATAGTCTTCTAGGGATCCGAAATATCTGTTCTCGGATTCCACAGAAATAAGGCTAGCAAAGAGATCCACGAAATACAGATGTAACTCGGTGAGATGAATGAACAGAACACTTAGCAGTTTCTCAGAAAGCTTCTTTCCAGATTTCATCTGGGGATTTTTCCTTTTTCACCACAGCCCTCTATGCGCTTCCAAATATCACTTTGCCTATTCCACAAGAACTGTTTTAGCGAAAGGCTTCTTGAGGGGAAAGCTGTTACTCTGTGAGATGATTTCACAGAACACAAAGAAGTTTCTCAGAGAGCTTCTTTCTCTTTGTTATCGGAGGATATGTCCTTTGGCCCTATAGTCTTCTAAGGGATCCGAAATATCTGTTCTCAGATTCCACAGAAATAAGACTAGCAAAGAGATCCACGAAATACAGATGTAACTCTGTGAGATGAATTAACGGAACATTAAGCAGTTTCTCAGAAAGCTTCTTTCCAGATTTCATCTGAGGATATTTAATTTTTCACCGTAGCCCTCTATGGGCTTCCAAATATCACTTTGCCAATTACAGAAGAACTGTCTTAGCGAAAGGCTTCTTGAGGGGAAAGCTGTAACTCTGTGAGATGATTTCACAGAATACAAAGAAGTTTCTCATAAAGCTTCTTTCTCTTTGTTATCTGAGATTATTTAATTTGGCCCTATAGTCTTCAAAGGGATCCGAAATATCTGTTCTCAGATTCCACAGAAATAAGGCTAGCAAAGAGATCCACGAAATACAGATGTAACTCTGTGAGATGAATTAACAGAACACTAAGCAGTTTCTCAGAAAGCTTCTTTCCAGATTTCATCGGGTGATATTTCCTTTTTCACCATAGCCCTCTATGGGCTTCCAAATATCACTTTGCCAATTCCACAAGAACTGTCTTAGCGAAAGGCTTCTTGAAGGGAAAGCTGTAACTCCGTGAGATGATTTCACAGAACACAAAGAAGTTTCTCAGAAACCTTCTTTCTCTTTTTTTTTTTTTTAGTTTGTTTTGTTTTGTTTTTTTTGTTTTTTTTTGTTTTTTTTCAAAGCTATTTTTTTTATTTTTATTTTTTTTATTTTTTTATTTTTTTAAATTTATTTATTATTATTATACTTTAAGTTGTAGGGTACATGTGCATAACGTGCAGGTTTGTTACATATGTAAACTTGTGCCATGTTGCTGTGCTGCACCCATCAACTCGTCATTTACATCAGTTATAACTCCCAATGCAATCCCTCCCCCCTCCCCCCTCCCCATGATAGGCCCCGGTGTGTGATGTTCCCCTTCCTGAGTCCGAGTGATCTCATTGTTCAGTTCCCACCTATGAGTGAGAACATGCGGTGTTTGGTTTTCTGTTCTTGTGATAGTTTGCTAAGAATGATGGATTCCAGCTGCATCCAAGTCCCTACAAAGGACTCCAACTCATCCTTTTTTATGGCTGCATAGTATTCCATGGTGTATATGTGCCACATTTTCTTAATCCAATCTGTCACTGATGGACATTTGGGTTGATTCCAAGTCTTTGCTATTGTGAATAGTGCCGCAATAAACATACGTGTGCATGTGTCTTTATAGCAGCATAATTTATAATCCTTTGGGTATATACCCAGTAATGGGATGGCTGGGTCATATGGTACATCTAGTTCTAGATCCTTGAGGAATCGCCATACTGTTTTCCATAATGGTTGAACTAGTTTACAATCCCACCAACAGTGTAAAAGTGTTCCTATTTCTCCACATCCTCTCCAGCACCTGTTGTTTCCTGACTTTTTAATGATTGCCATTCTAACTGGTGTGAGATGGTATCTCATTGTGGTTTTGATTTGCATTTCTCTGATGGCCAGTGATGATGAGCATTTTTTCATGTGTCTGTTGGCTGTATGAATGTCTTCTTTTGAGAAATGTCTGTTCATATCCTTTGCCCACTTTTTGATGGGGTGGTTTGTTTTTTTCTTGTAAATTTGTTTGAGTTCTTTGTAGGTTCTGGATATTAGCCCTTTGTCAGATGAGTAGATTGCAAAAATTTTCTCCCATTCTGTAGGTTGCCTGTTCACTCTGATGGTAGTTTCTTTTGCTGTGCAGAAGCTCTTTAGTTTAATGAGATCCCATTTGTCAATTTTGGCTTTTGCTGCCGTTGCTTTTGGTGTTTTAGACATGAAGTCTTTGCCCATGCCTATGTCCTGAATGGTATTACCTAGGTTTTCCTCTAGGATTTTTATGGTATTAGGTCTAACATTTAAGTCTCTAATCCATCTTGAATTAATTTTCGTATAAGGAGTAAGGAAAGGATCCAGTTTCAGCTTTCTACTTATGGCTAGCCAATTTTCCCAGCACCATTTATTAAATAGGGAATCCTTTCCCCATTTCTTGTTTCTCTCAGGTTTGTCAAAGATCAAATGGCTGTAGATGTGTGGTATTATTTCTGAGGACTCTGTTCTGTTCCATTGGTCTATATCTCTGTTTTGGTACCAGTACCATGCTGTTTTGGTTACTGTAGCCTTGTAGTATAGTTTGAAGTCAGGTAGTGTGATGCCTCCAGCTTTGTTCTTTTGACTTAGGATTGTCTTGGAGATGCGGGCTCTTTTTTGGTTCCATATGAACTTTAAAGCACTTTTTTCCAATTCTGTGAAGAAACTCATTGGTAGCTTGATGGGGATGGCATTGAATCTATAAATTACTTTGGGCAGTATGGCCATTTTCACGATATTGATTCTTCCTATCCATGAGCATGGTATGTTCTTCCATTTGCTTGTGTCCTCTTTGATTTCACTGAGCAGTGGTTTGTAGTTCTCCTTGAAGAGGTCCTTTACATCCCTTGTCAGTTGGATTCCTAGGTATTTGATTCTCTTTGAAGCAATTGTGAATGGAAGTTCATTCATGATTTGGCTCTCTGTTTGTCTGTTACTGGTGTATAAGAATGCTTGTGATTTTTGCACATTAATTTTGTATCCTGAGACTTTGCTGAAGTTGCTTATCAGCTTAAGGAGATTTTGGGCTGAGATGATGGGGTTTTCTAAATATACAATCATGTCATCTGCAAACAGGGACAGTTTGACTTCTTCTTTTCCTAACTGAATACCCTTGATTTCTTTCTCTTGCCTAATTGCCCTAGCCAGAACTTCCAACACTATGTTGAATAGGAGTGGTGAGAGAGGGCATCCCTGTCTTGTGCCAGTTTTCAAAGGGAATTTTTCCAGTTTTTGCCCATTCAGTATGATATTGGCTGTGGGTTTGTCATAAATAGCTCTTATTATTTTGAGGTACGTTCCATCAATACCGAATTTATTGAGCGTTTTTAGCATGAAGGGCTGTTGAATTTTGTCAAAAGCCTTTTCTGCATCTATTGAGATAATCATGTGGTTCTTGTCTTTGGTTCTGTTTATATGCTGGATTATGTTTATTGATTTGCGAATGTTGAACCAGCCTTGCATCCCAGGGATGAAGCCCACTTGATCATGGTGGATAAGCTTTTTGATGTGTTGCTGAATCCGGTTTGCCAGTATTTTATTGAGGATTTTTGCATCGATGTTCATCAGGGATATTGGTCTAAAATTCTCTTTTTTTGTTGTGTCTCTGCCAGGCTTTGGTATCAGGATGATGTTGGCCTCATAAAATGAGTTAGGGAGGATTCCCTCTTTTTCTATTGATTGGAATAGTTTCAGAAGGAATGGTACCAACTCCTCCTTGTACCTCTGGTAGAATTCAGCTGTGAATCCATCTGGTCCTGGACTTTTTTTGGTTGGTAGGCTATTAATTGTTGCCTCAATTTCAGAGCCTGCTATTGGTCTATTCAGGGATTCAACTTCTTCCTGGTTTAGTCTTGGAAGAGTGTAAGTGTCCAGGAAATTATCCATTTCTTCTAGATTTTCCAGTTTATTTGCGTAGAGGTGTTTATAGTATTCTCTGATGGTAGTTTGTATTTCTGTGGGGTTGGTGGTGATATCCCCTTTATCATTTTTAATTGCGTCGATTTGATTCTTCTCTCTTTTCTTCTTTATTAGTCTGGCTAGTGGTCTGTCAATTTTGTTGATCTTTTCAAAAAACCAACTCCTGGATTCATTGATTTTTTGGAGGGTTTTTTGTGTCTCTATCTCCTTCAGTTCTGCTCTGATCTTAGTTATTTCTTGCCTTCTGCTAGCTTTCGAATGTGTTTGTTCTTGCTTCTCTAGTTCTTTTAATTGCGATATTAGAGTGTCAATTTTAGATCTTTCCTGCTTTCTCTTGTGGGCATTTAGTGCTATAAATTTCCCTCTACACACTGCTTTAAATGTGTCCCAGAGATTCTGGTATGTTGTATCTTTGTTCTCATTGGTTTCAAAGAACATCTTTATTTCTGCCTTCATTTCGTTATGTACCCAGTAGTCATTCAGGAGCAGGTTGTTCAGTTTCCACGTAGTTGAGCGGTTTTGATTGAGTTTCTTAGTCCTGAGTTCTAGTTTGATTGCACTGTTGTCTGAGAGACAGTTTGTTATAATTTCTGTTCTTGTACATTTGCTGAGGAGTGCTTTACTTGCAATTACGTGGTCAATTTTGGAGTAAGTATGATGTGGTGCTTGATTTGGGGTGGAGAGTTCTATAGATGTCTATTAGGTCTGCTTGCTGCAGAGATGAGTTCAATTCCTGGATATCCTTGTTAACTTTCTGTCTCGTTGATCTGTCTAATGTTGACAGTGGAGTGTTGAAGTCTCCCATTATTATTGTATGGGAGTCTAAGTCTCTTTGTAAGTCTCTAAGGACTTGCTTTATGAATCTGGGTGCTCCTGTATTGGGTGCATATATATTTAGGATAGTTAGCTCTTCCTGTTGAATTGATCCCTTTACCATTATGTAATGGCCTTCTTTGTCTCTTTTGATCTTTGATGGTTTAAAGTCTGTTTTATCAGAGACTAGTATTGCAACCCCGCTTTTTTTTGTTCTCCATTTGCTTGGTAAATCTTCCTCCATCCCTTTATTTTGAGCCTATGTATGTCTCTGCGTGTGAGATGGGTCTCCTGAATACAGCAGACTGATGGGTCTTGACTCTTTATCCAGTTTGCCAGTCTGTGTCTTTTAATTGGAGCATTTAGTCCATTTACATTTAAGGTTAAGATTGTTATGTGTGAACTTGATCCTGCCATTATGATATTAACTGGTTATTTTGCTCGTTAGTTGATGCAGTTTCTTCCTAGCCTCGATGGTCTTTACATTTTGGCATGTTTTTGCAATGGCTGGTACCGGTTGTTCCTTTCCATGTTTAGTGCTTCCTTCAGGGTCTCTTGTAAGGCAGGCCTAGTGGTGACAAAATCTCTAAGCATTTGCTTATCTGTAAAGGATTTTATTTCTCCTTCACTTATGAAACTTAGTTTGGCTGGATATGAAATTCTGGGTTTAAAATTCTTTTCTTTAAGAATGTTGAATATTGGCCCCCACTCTCTTCTGGCTTGGAGAGTTTCTGCTGAGAGATCTGCTGTTAGTCTGATGGGCTTCCCTTTGTGGGTAACCCGACCTTTCTCTCTGGCTGCCCTTAAGATTTTTTCCTTCATTTCAACTTTGGTGAATCTGGCAATTATGTGTCTTGGAGTTGCTCTTCTCGAGGAGTATCTTTGTGGCGTTCTCTGTATTTCCTGGATTTGAATGTTGGCCTGCTCTACTAGGTTGGGGAAGTTCTCCTGGATGATATCCTGAAGAGTGTTTTCCAACTTGGTTCCATTTTCCCCCTCACTTTCAGGCACCCCAATCAGACGCAGATTTGGTCTTTTTACATAATCCCATACTTCTTGCAGGCTTTGTTCATTTCTTTTTCTTCTTTTTTCTTTTGGTTTCTCTTCTCGCTTCATTTCATTCATTTGATCCTCCATCGCTGATACTCTTTCTTCCAGTTGATCGAGTCGGTTACTGCAGCTTGTGCATTTGTCACGTATTTCTCGTGTCATGGTTTTCATCTCTTTCATTTCGTTTAGGACCTTCTCTGCATTAATTACTCTAGCCATCAATTCTTCCACTTTTTTTTCAAGATTTTTAGTTTCTTTGCGCTGGGTATGTAATTCCTCCTTTAGCTCTGAGAAATTTGATGGACTGAAGCCTTCTTCTCTCATCTCGTCAAAGTCATTCTCCGTCCAGCTTTGATCTGTTGCTGGCGATGAGCTGCGCTCCTTTGCCGGGGGAGATGCGCTCTTATTTTTTGAATTTCCAGCTTTTCTGCCCTGCTTTTTCCCCATCTTTGTGGTTTTATCTGCCTCTGGTCTTTGATGATGGTGATGTACTGATGGGGTTTTGGTGTAGGTGTCCTTCCTGTTTGATAGTTTTCCTTCTAACAGTCAGGACCCTCAGCTGTAGGTCTGTTGGAGATTGCTTGAGGTCCACTCCAGACCCTGTTTGCCTGGGTATCAGCAGCAGAGGCTGCAGAAGATAGAATATTTCTGAACAGCGAGTGTACCTGTCTGATTCTTGCTTTGGAAGCTTCCTCTCAGGGGTGTACTCCTCCCTGTGAGGTGTGGGGTGTCAGACTGCCCCTAGTGGGGGATGTCTCCCAGTTAGGCTACTCAGGGGTCAGGGACCCACTTGAGCAGGGAGTCTGTCCCTTCTCAGATCTCAACCTCCGTGTTGGGAGATCCACTGCTCTCTTCAAAGCTGTCAGACAGAGTCCTTTGAGTCTGCAGAGGTTTCTGCTGCGTTTGTTATTGTTTACTGTGCCCTGTCCCCAGAGGTGGAGTCTACAGAGACAGGCAGGTTTCCTTGAGCTGCTGTGAGCTCCACCCAGTTCGAGCTTCCCAGCAGCTTTGTTTACCTACTTAAGCCTCAGCAATGGCGGGCGCCCCTCCCCCAGCCTCACTGCTGCCTTGCCGGTAGATCACAGACTGCTGCGCTAGCAATGAGGGAGTCTCCGTGGATGTGGGACCCTCCTGGCCAGGTGTGGGATATGATCTCCTGATGTGCCTGTTTGCTTAAAGCGCAGTATTGGGGTGGGAGTTACCCGATTTTCCAGGTGTTGTGTGTCTCAGTTCCCCTGGCTAGGAAAAGGAACTCCCTTCCCCCTTGCGCTTCCCAGGTGAGGCAATGCCTCGCCCTGCTTCAGCTCTCGCTGGTCGGGCTGCAGCAGCTGACCAGCACCGATCGTCCGGAACTCCCCAGTGAGATGAACCCAGTACCTCAGTTGAAAATGCAGAAATCACCGGTCTTCAGTGTCGCTCGTGCTGGGAGTTGGAGACTGGAGCTGTTCCTATTCGGCCATCTTGCTCGCTTCTTTCTCTTTGTTATCGGAGATTATTTAATTTGGACCTATAGTCTTCAAAGGGATCCGAAATATCTGTTCACAGATTCCACAGAAATAAGGCTAGCAAAGAGATCCAAGAAATACAGATGTAACTCTGTGAGATGAATTAACAGAACACTAAGCAGTTTCTCTGAAAGCTTCTTTCCAGATTTCATCTGAGGATATTTCCTTTTTCACCATAGCCCTCTATGGGCTTCCAAATATCACTTTGCCAATTCCACAAGAACTGTCTTAGCGGAAGGCTTCTTGAGGGGAAAGCTGTAACTCTGTGAGATGATTTCACAGAACACAAAGAAGTTTCTCAGAAAGCTTCTTTCTCTTTGTTATCGGAGGATATGTCCTTTGGCCCTATAGTCTTCTAAGGGATCCGAAATATCTGTTCTCAGATTCCACAGAAATAAGACTAGCAAAGAGATCCACGAAATACAGATGTAACTCTGTGAGATGAATTAACGGAACACTAAGCAGTTTCTCAGAAAGCTTCTTTCCAGATTTCATCTGAGGATATTTAATTTTTCACCGTAGCCCACTAGGGGCTTCCAAATATCACTTTGCCAATTCCACAAGAACTGTCTTAGCGAAAGGCTTCTTGAGGGGAAAGCTGTATCCCTGTGAGATGATTTCAAAGAACACAAAGAAGTTTCTAAGAAAGCTTCTTTCGCTTTGTTTTCGGAGATTAATTCCTTTTCCCCTATAGTCTTCAAAGGGATCCGAAATATCTGTTGTCAGATTCCACAGAAATAAGGCTAGCAAAGAGATCCATGAAATACAGATGTAACTCTGTGTGATGAATTGACAGAACACTAAGCAGTATCTCAGAAAGCTTCTTTCCAGATTTCATCTGAGGATATTTCCTTTTTCACCATAGCCCTCTATGGGCTTCCAAAAAAGACTTTGCCAATTCCACAAGAACTGTCTTAGCGAAAGGCTTCTTGAGGGGAAAGCTGTAACTCTGTGAGATGATTTCACAGAAAACAAAGAAGTTTCTCAGAAATCTTCTTTCTCTTTGTTATCGGAGATTATTTCCTTTGGCCCTATAATCTTCAAAGGGATCCGAAATGTCTGTTCTCAGATTCCACAGAAATAAGGCTAGCAAAGAGATCCACGAAATACAGATGTAACTCTGTGAGATGAATTAACAGAACACTAAGCAGTTTCTCAGAAAGCTTCTTTCCAGATTTCATCTGAGGATATTTCCTTTTTCACCATAGCCGTCTAAGGACTTCCAAATATCACTTTGCCAATTCCACAAGAACTGTCTTAGCGAAAGACTTCTTGAGGGGAAAGCTGTAAGTCTGTGAGACGATTTCACAGAACACAAAAAGTTTCTCAAAAAGCTTCTTTCTCATTGTTATTGGAGGATATTTCCTTTGTCCCTATATCTTCAAAGTGATCAGAAATAACTGTTCTCAGATTCCACAGAAATAAGGCTAGCAAAGAGATCCACGAAATACAGATGTAACTCTGTGAGATGAATTAAAAGAATACAAAGAAGTTTCTCAGAAAGCTTCTTTCCAGATTTCATCGGAGGATATTTCCTTTTTCACCATAGCCCTCTATGCGCTTCCAAATATCACTTTACCAATTACACAAGAACTGTCTTAGCGAAAGGCTTCTTGAGGGGAAAGCTGTTACTCTGTGAGATGATTTCACTGAACAAAAAGAAGTTTCTCAGAATGCTTCTTTCTCTTTGTTATCGGAGGATATTTCCTTTGGCCCTATAGTCTTCAAAGGGATCCGAAATATCTGTTCTCAGATTCCACAGAAATAAGGCTAGCAAAGAGATCCACGAAATACAGATGTAACTCTGTGAGATGAACTCACAGAACACTAAGCAGTTTATCAGAAAGCTTCTCTCCAGATTTCATCTGAGGATATTTCCTTTTTCACCATAGCCCACTATGGTCTTCCAAATATCACTTTGCCAATTCTACAAGAACTGTCTTAGCGAAAGGCTTCTTGAGGGGAAAGCTGTAACTCTGTGAGATGATTTCAAAGAACACAAAGAAGTTCCTCAGAAAGCTTCTTTCTCTTTGTTATGGGAGGATATTTCCTTTGGCCCTATTGTCTTCAAAGGGATCCGAAATATCTGTTCTCAGATTCCACAGAAATAACGTTAGCAAAGAGATCCACGAAATACAGATGTAACTCTGTGAGATGAATTGACAGAACACTAAGCAGTATCTCAGAAAGCTTCTTTCCAGATTTCATCTGAGGATATTTCCTTTTTCACCATAGCCCTCTATGCGCTTCCAAGTATCACTTTGTGAATTCCACCAGAACTGTCTTAGCGAAAGGCTTCTTGAGGGGAAAGCTGTAACTCTGTGAGATGATTTCACAGAAAACAAAGAAGTTTCTCAGAAAGCTTCTTTCTCTTTGTTATCGGAGATTATTTCCTTTGGCCCTATAGTCTTCAAAGGGATCTGAAATGTCTGTTCTCAGATTCCACAGAAATAAGGCTAGCAAAGAGATCCACGAAATACAGATATAACTCTGTGAGATGAATTAACAGAACACTAAGCAGTTTGTCAGAAAGCTTCTTTCCAGATTTCATCTAGGATGTTTCGTTTTTCAGCATTGACGTCTATGGACTTCCAAATATCACTTTGCCAATTCCACAAGAACTGTCTAAGCGAAAGGCTTCTTGAGGGGAAAGCTGAAAGTCTGTGAGACGATTTCAGAAAACACAAAAAGTTTCTCAGAAAGCTTCTTTCTCTTTGTTATCTTAGGATATTTCCTTTGGCCCTATAGTCTTCAAAGGGATCAGAAATCACTGTTCTCAGATTCCACAGAAATAAGGCTAGCAAAGAGATCCACGAAATGCAGATGTAACTCTGTGAGATGAATTAACAGAACACTATGCCGTTTCTCAGAAAGCTTCTATCCAGATTTCATGTGAGGATATTTCCTTTTTCACCATAGCCCTCTATGGGCTTCCAAATATCACTTTGCCAGTACCACAAAAACTGTCTTGGCGAAAGGCTTCTTGAAGGGAAAACTGTAACTCTGTGAGATGATTTCACAGACACAAAGAAGTTTCTCAGAAAGCTTCTTTCTCTTTGTTATCGGAGGATATTTCCTTTGGCCCTATAGTCTTCAAAGGGATCCGAAATATCTGTTCTCAGATCCCACAGAAATAAGGCTAGCAAAGAGATCCACGAAATACAGATGTAACTCTGTGAGATGAATTAATAGAACACTAAGCAGTTTCTCAGAAAGCTTCTTTCCAGATTTCATCGGAGGATATTTCTTTTTTCACCATAGCCCTCTACGCGCTTCCAAATATCACTTTGCCAATTACACAAGAACTGTCTTAGCGAAAGGCTTCTTGAGGGGAAAGCTGTTACTCTGTGAGATGATTTCACAGAACACAAAGAAGTTCCTCAGAAAGCTTCTTTCTCTTTGTTATGGGAGGATATTTCCTTTGGCCCTATTGTCTTCAAAGGGATCCGAAATGTCTGTTCTCAGATTCCACAGAAATAAGGCTAGCAAAGAGATCCACGAAATACAGATATAACTCTGTGAGATGAATTAACAGAACACTAAGCAGTTTCTCAGAAAGCTTCTTTCCAGATTTCATCTAGGATGTTTCGTTTTTCACCATTGACGTCTATGGACTTCCAAATATCACTTTGCCAATTCCACAAGAACTGTCTAAGCGAAAGGCTTCTTGAGGGGAAAGCTGTAAGTCTGTGAGACGATTTCACAAAACACAAAAAGTTTCTCAGAAAGCTTCTTTCTCTTTGTTATCGGAGGATATTTCCTCTGGCCCTATAGTATTCAAAGGGATCAGAAATAACTGTTCTCAGATTCCACAGAAATAAGGCTAGCAAAGAGATCCACGAAATGCAGATGTAACTCTGTGAGATGAATTAACAGAACACTATGCCGTTTCACAGAAAGCTTCTATCCAGATTTCATGTGAGGATATTTCCTTTTTCACCATAGCCCTGTATGGGCTTCCAAATATCACTTTGCCAGTACCACAAACACTGTCTGGGCGAAAGGCTTCTTGAAGGGAAAACTGTAACTCTGTGAGATGATTTCACAGACACAAAGAAGTTTCTCAGAAAGCTTCTTTCTCTTTGTTATCGGAGGATATTTCCTTTGGCCCGATAGTCTTCAAAGGGATCCGAAATATCTCTTCTCAGATTCCACAGAAATAAGGCTAGCAAAGAGATCCACGAAATACAGATGTAACTCTGTGAGATGAATTAACAGAACACTAAGCAGTTTCTCAGAAAGCTTCTTTCCAGATTTCATCGGAGGATATTTCTTTTTTCACCATAGCCCTCTACGCGCTTCCAAATATCACTTTGCCAATTACAAAAGAACTGTCTTAGCGAAAGGCTTCTTGAGGGGAAAGCTGTTACTCTGTGAGATGATTTCACAGAACACAAAGAAGTTCCTCAGAAAGCTTCTTTCTCTTTGTTATGGGAGGATATTTCCTTTGGCCCTATTGTCTTCAAAGGGATCCGAAATATCTGTTCTCAGATTCCACAGAAATAACGTTAGCAAAGAGATCCACGAAATACAGATGTAACTCTGTGAGATGAATTGACAGAACACTAAGCAGTATCTCAGAAAGCTTCTTTCCAGATTTCATCTGAGGATATTTCCTTTTTCACCATAGCCCTCTAAGCGCTTCCAAGTATCACTTTGTGAATTCCACCAGAACTGTCTTAGCGAAAGGCTTCTTGAGGGGAAAGCTGTAACTCTGTGAGATGATTTCACAGAAAACAAAGAAATTTCTCAGAAAGCTTCTTTCTCTTTGTTATCGGAGATTATTTCCTTTGGCCCTATAGACTTCAAAGGGATCCGAAATGTCTGTTCTCAGATTCCACAGAAATAAGGCTAGCAAAGAGATCCACGAAATACAGATATAACCCTGTGAGATGAATTAACAGAACACTAAGCAGTTTCTCAGAAAACTTCTTTCCAGATTTCATCTAGGATGTTTCGTTTTTCAACATTGACGTCTATGAACTTCCAAATATCACTTTGCCAATTCCACAAGAACTGTCTAAGCGAAAGGCTTCTTGAGGGGAAAGCTGTAAGTCTGTGAGACGATTTCACAAAACACAAAAAGTTTCTCAGAAAGCTTCTTTCTCTTTGTTATCGGAGGATATTTCCTTTGGCCCTATAGTCTTCAAAGGGATCAGAAATAACTGTTCTCAGATTCCACAGAAATAAGGCTAGCAAAGAGATCCACGAAATACAGATGTAACTCTGTGAGATGCATTAACAGAATACAAAGAAGTTTCTCAGAAAGCTTCTTTCCAGATTTCATCTGAGGATATTTCCTTTTTAACCATAGCCTCTTTGGGCTTCCAAATATCACTTTGCCAATTCCACAAGAACTGTCTTAGCGAAAGGCTTCTTGAGGGGAAAGCTGTAACTCTGTGAGATGATTTCACAGAACACAAAGAAGTTTCTCAGAAAGCTTCTTTCTCTTTGTTGTGGGAGGATATTGCCTTTGTCCCTATAGTCTTCAAAGGGATCCGAAATATCTGTTCTCAGATTCCACAGAAATAAGGCAAGCAAAGAGATCCACGAAATACAGATGTACCTCTGTGAGATGAATTAACAGAACACTGAGGAGTTTCTCAGAAACCTTCTTTCCAGATTTCATCTCAGGATATTTCCTTTTTCACCATAGCCCTCTTGGTGCTTCCAAATGTCACTTTGCCAATTCCACAAGAACTGTCTTAGCGAAAGGCTTCTTGAGGGGAAAGCTGTAACTCTTTGAGATGATTTCGCAGAACACAAAGAAGTTTCTCAGAAAGCTTCTTTCTCTTTGTTATCGGAGGATATTTCCTTTGGCCCTATAGTCTTCAAAGGGATCCGAGATATCTGTTCTAAGATTCCACAGAAATTAGGCTAGCAAAGAGATCCAAGAAATACAGATGTAACTCTCTGGGATGAATTCAGAGAACACTAAGCAGTTTCTCAGAAAGCTTCTTTCCAGATTTCATCGGAGGATATTTCCTTTTTCACAATAGCCCTCTATGCGCTTCCAAATATCACTTTGCCAATTCCACAAGAACTGTCTTATCGAAAGGCTTCTTGAGGGGAAAGCTGTTACTCTGTGAGATGATTTCACAGAACACAAAGAAGTTTCTCAGAAAGCTTCTTTCTCTTTGTATCAGAGGATATTTCCTTTGGCCCTATAGTCTTCAAAGCGATCCGAAATATCTGTTCTCAGATTCCACAGAAATAAGGCTATCAAAGAGATCCACGAAATACATATGTACTCTGTGAGATGAATTAACAGAACACTAAGAAGTTTCTCAGAAAGCCTCCTTCCAGATTTCATCTGAGGATATTTCCTTTTTCACCATAGCCCTCTATGGGCTTCCAAATGTCACTTTGCCTATTCCACAAGAACTGTCTTAGCGAAAGGCTTCTTTAGGGGAAAGCTGTAATTCTGTGAGATGATTTCACAGAACACAAAGAAGTTTCTCAGAAAGTTTCTTTCTCTTTGTTATCGGAGGATATTTCCTTTGGCCCTATTGTCTTCTAAGGGATCCGAAGTATCTGTTCCCATATTCCACAGAAAGAAGGCTAGCAAAGTGATCCACAAAATACAGATGTAACTCTGTGAGAGGAATTAACAGAACACTAAGCAGTTTCCCAGAAAGCTTCTTTCCAGATTTTTTCTGAGGATATTTCCTTTTTCACCGTAGCCCTCTATAGGCTTCCAAATATCACTTTGCCAATTCCACAAGAACTTTCTTAGCGAAAGGCTTCTTGAGGGGAAAGCTGTAACTGGTTGTGATGATTTCGCAGAACACAAAGAAGTTTCTCAGAAAGCTTCTTTCTCTTTGTTATCGGAGGATATTTCCTTTGGCCCTATAGTCTTCAAAGGGATCCGAAATATCATTTCTCAGATTCCACAGAAATAAGGCTAGAAAAGAGATCCACGAAATACACATGTAACTCTGTGAGTGGAAGTCACATATCAGAGAGCAGTTTCTCAGAAGGCTTATTTCCAGATTTCATCTGAGGATATTTTCTTTTTCACCATAGCCCACAAAGGGCTACCAAATATCACTTTGCCAATTCCACAAGAACTGTCTTAGCGATAGGCTTCTTGAGGGGAAAGCTGTAACTCTGTGAGATGATTTCACAGAACACAAAGAAGTTTCTCAGAAAGCTTCTTTCTCTTCGTTAACGCAGGATATTTCCTTTGGTCCTATAGTCTTCAAAGGGATCCGAAACATCTGTTCTCAGATTCCACAGAAACAAGGCTAGCAAAGAGATCCACGAAATACAGATGTAACTCTGTGAGATGAATTAACAGAACACTAAGCAGTTTCTCAGAAAGCTTGTTTCCAGATTTCATGAGGATATATCCTTTTTCAACATAGCCCTCTATGCGCTTCCAAATATCACTTTGCCAATTCCACAACAACTGTCTTAGCGAAAGGCTTCTTGAGGGGAAAGCTGTAACCTGTGAGATGATTTCACAGAACACAAAGAAGTTTCTCAGAAAGCTTCTTTCTCTTTGTTATCGGAGGATATTTCCTTTGGCCCTATAGTCTTCTAAGGGATCCGAAATATCTGTTCTCAGATTCCACAGAAATAAGGCTAGCAAAGAGATCCACGAAATACAGGTGTAACTCTGTGAGATGAATTTACAGAATACTAAGCAGTTTCTCAGAAAGCTTCTTTCTCTTTGTTATCGGAGGATATTTCCTTTGGCCCTATAGTATTCAAACGAATCCGAAATATCTGTTCTCAGATTCCACAGAAATAAGGCTGGCAAAGAGATCCACAAAATACAGATGTAACTCTGTGAGTGGAAGTCACATATCACAGAGCAGTTTCTCAGAAAGCTTCTTTCCAGATTACATCTTAGGATATTTCCTTTTTCACCATAGCCCTCTATGGGCTTCCAAATATCACTTTGCCAATTCCACAAGAACTGTCTTAGCGAAAGGCTTCTAGAATGGAAAGCTGTAACTCTGTGAGATGATTTCACAGAACACTAAGAAGTTTCTCAGAAACTTCTTTCTCTTTGTCATCGGAGGATATTTCCTTTGGCCCTATAGTCTTCAAAGGGATCCGAAATATCTGTTCTCAGATTCCGCAGAAATAAGGCTAGTAAAGAGATCCACGAAATACAGATGTAACTCTGTGAGTTGAATTAACAGAACACAAAGCAGTATCTCAGATAGCTTCTTTCCAGATTTCATTTGAGGATATTTCCTTTTTCACCGAAGCCCTCTATGGGTTTCCAAATATCACTTTGCCAATTCCACAAGAACTGTCTTAGCGAAAGACTTCTTGAGGGAAAGCTGTAACTCTGTGAGATGATTTCAGAGAACACAAAGAAGTTTCTCACAAAGCTTCTTTCTCTTTGTTATCGGAGGATATTTCCTTTGGCCCTGTAGTCTTCAAAGGGATCCGAAGTATGTGTTCTCAGATTCCACAGAAATAAGGCTAGCAAAGAGATGCACGAAATATAGATGTAACTCTGTGAGATGAATTAACAGAATACTAAGCAGTTTCTCAGAAAGCTTCTTTCCAGGTTTCATCTGAGGATATTTACTTTTTCACCATAGCCCTCTATGGGCTTCCAAATGTCACTTTGCCAATTCCACAAGAACTGTCTTAGCGAAACGTTTCTTGAGGAGTAAGCTGTAACTCTGTGACATGATTTTAAAGAACACAAAGAAGTTTCTCGGAAAGCTTCTTACTCTTTTTTATGGGAGGATATTTCCTTTGGCCCTATACTCTTCAAAGGGATTCGAAATATCTGTTCTCAGATTCCACAGAAATAAGGCTAGCAAAGAGATTAACGAAATACAGATGTAACTCTGTGAGATGAATTAACAGAACACTAATGGGTTTCTCAGAAAGTTTCTTTCCAGATTTCATCTGAGGATATTTCCTTTTTCACCATAGCCCTCTATGGGCTTCGAAATATCACTTTGCTAATTCCACAAGAACTGTCTTACTGAAAGGCTTCTTGAGAGACGCTGTAACTCTGTGAGATGATTTCACAGAACACAAGGAAGGTTCTCAGAAAGCTTCTTTCTCTTTGTTATCGGAGGATAATTCCTTTAGCCCTATAGTCTTCAAAGGGATCCGAAATATCTGTTTTCAGATTCCACAGAAATAAGGCTTGCAAAGAGATCCACGAAATACAGTTGTAACTCAGTGAGATGAATTAACAGAACACTAAGCAGTTTTTTCAGAAAGCTTCTTTCCAGATTTCATCTGAGGATATTTCCTTTTTCACCATAGCCCTCTATGGGCTTCGAAATATCACTTTGCTAATTCCACAAGAACTGTCTTAGCGAAAGGCTTCTTGAGGGGAAAGCTGTAACTCTGTGAGATGATTTCACAGAACACAAGGAAGGTTCTCAGAAAGCTTCTTTCTCTTTGTTATCGGAGGATATTTCCTTTGGCCCTATAGTCTTCAAAGGGATCCGAAATATCTTTTCTCAGATTCCACAGAAATAAGGCTAGCAAAGAGATCCACGAAATACAGATGTAACTCTGTGAGATGAATTAACAGAATACTGAGCAGTTTCTCAGAAAGCTTCTTTCTCTTTGTTAACGGAGGATATTTCCTTTGGAACTATAGTCTTCAAAGGGATCCGAAATATCTATTCTCAGATTCCACAGAAATAAGTCTAGCAAAGAGATCCACGAAACACAGATGTAACTCTGTGAGATGAATTAACAGAACACTGAACAGTTTCTCAGAAAACTTCTTTCCAGATTTCATCCGAGTATATTTCCTTTCTCACCAAAACCCTCTATGGGCTTCCGAATATTACTTTGCCAATTCCACAAGAACTGTCTTAGCGAAAGGCTTCTTGAGAGGAAAGCTGTAAATCTGTGAGATGATTTCACAGAACACAAAGAAGTTTCTCAGATATTCTTCAAAGGGATCAGATATATCTGTCCTCAGATTCCACAGAAATAAGGCTAGCAAAGATATCTACGAAATACAGATGTAACTCTGTGAGATGAATTAACAGAACACTAAGCAGTTT
This sequence comes from Macaca nemestrina, assembly GCF_043159975.1. Classification (NCBI taxonomy): domain Eukaryota; kingdom Metazoa; phylum Chordata; class Mammalia; order Primates; family Cercopithecidae; genus Macaca; species Macaca nemestrina. Next base: position 35,495,756 of record NC_092143.1, read on the forward strand.
CTCAGAAAGCTTGTTTCCAGATTTCATCTGAGGATATTTCCTTTTTCACCACAGCCCTCTATGGGCTTCCAAATATCACTTTGCCAATTCCACAAGAACTGTCTTAGCCAAAGACTTCTTGAGGGGAAAGCTGTATCTCTGTGAGATGGTTTCACAGAACACAAAGAAGTTTCTCAGAAACCTTCTTTCTCTTTGTTATCGGAGGATATTTCCTTTGGCCCTATAGTCTTCAAAAGGATCCGAAATATCTGTTTTCAGATTCCACAGAAATAAGGCTTGAAAAGAGATCCACGAAATACAGATGTAACTCAGTGAGATGAATTAACAGAACACTAAGCAGTTTTTTCAGATAGCTTCTTTCCAGATTTCTTCTGAGGATATTTCCTTTTTCACCATAGCCCTCTATGGGCTTCGAAATATCACTTTGCTAATTCCAAAAGAACTGTCTTACCGAAAGGTTTCTTGAGGGAAGCTGTAACGCTGTGAGATGATTTCACAGAACACAAGGAAGGTTCTCAAAAATCTTCTTTCTCTTTGTTATCGGAGGTTATTTCCTTTGGCCCTATTGTCTTCAAAGGGATCCGAAGTATCTGTTCTCAGATTCCACAGAAATAAGGCTAGCAAAGAGATCCACGTAATACAGATGTAACTCTGTGAGCTGAATTAACAGAACACTAAGCATTTTCTCAGAAAGCTTCTTTCGAGATTTCATTTGAGGATATTTCCTTTTTCACCATGGCCATTTTGGGGCTTCCAAATATCACTTTGCCAATTCCACAGGAACTGTCTTAGCGAAAGCCTTCTTGAGGGGAAAGCTGTAACTCTGTGAGATGATTTCAGAGAACACAAAGAAGTTTCTCAGAAAGCTTCTTTCTCTTTTTTATCGGAGGATAATTCCTTTAGACCTATAGTCTTAAAAGGGATCCGAAATATCTGTTCTCAGATTCCACAGAAATAAGGCTAGCAAAGAGATCCACGAAATACAGATGTAACTCTGTAAGTGGAAGTCACTTATCACAGAGCAGTTTCTCTGAAAGCTTCTTTCCAGATTTCATCTGAGGATATTTCCTTTTTCAATATAGCCCTCTACGGGTTTCCAAATATCACTTTGCCAATTCCACAACAACTTCTTCGCAAAACGCTTCTTGAGGGGAAAGTTGTAACTCTGTGAGATGATTTCACACAACTCAAAGAAGTTTCTCAGAAAGCTTCTTTCTCTTTGTTAATGTAGGATATATCCTTTGGCCCTATAGTCTTCAAAGGGATCAGAAATATCTGTTCTCAGATTCCACAGTAATAAGGCTAGCAAAGAGATCCACGAAATACAGATGTAACTCTGTGAGATGAATTAACAGAACACTAAGCAGTTTTTCAGAAAGCTTCTTTCCAGATTTCATCTGAGGATATTTCCTTTTTCACCAAAGCCTTCTATGGGCTTCCAAATATCACTTTGCCAATTCCACAAGAATTGTCTTAGTGAACGGCTTCTTGAGGCGAAAGCTGTAACTCTGTGAGATGAATTCACAGAACACAAAGAAGTTTCTCAGAAACCTTCTTTCTCTTTGTTATCGGAGGATATATCCTTTTTGGCGTATAGTCTTCAAAGGGATCCGAAATATATGTTCTCAGATTCCACAGAAATAAGGCTAGCAAAGAGATCCCCGAAATACAGATGTAACTATGTGAGATGAATTAACAGACCACTAAGCAGTTTCTCAGAAAGTTTCTTTCCAGATTTCATCTGAGGATATTTCCTTTTTCACCACAGCCCTTTACGGGTTTCCAAATATCACTTTGCCAATTCCACAACAACTGTCTTCGCAAAACGCTTCTTGAGGGGAAAGCTGTAACTCTGTGAGATGATTTCACAGAAAACAAAGAAGTTTCTCAGAAAACTTCTTTCTCTTTGTTAACGGAGGATATTTCCTTTGGCCCTATTGTCTTCAAAGGGATCCGAAATATCTATTCTCAGATTCCACAGAAATAAGGCTAGCAAAGAGATCCACGAAATACAGACGTAACCCTGTGAGATGAATTAACAGAACACTAAGCAGTTTCTCAGAAAGCTTCCTTCCAGATTTTATCGGAGGATATTTCCTTTTTCACCTTAGCCCTTTATGGGTTTCCAAATATCACTTTGCCAATTCCACAAGGACTGTCTTAGCAAAAGGCTTCTGGAGGGGAAAACTGTAACTCTGTGAGATGATTTCACAGAACGCAAAGAAGTTTCTCAGAAAGCTTCTTACTTTTTGTTATCGGAGGATATTTCCTTTGGCGTATAGCCTGCAAAGGAATCCGAAATATCTGTTCTCAGATTCCACAGAAATAAGGGTAGCAAAGAGATCCAAGAAATACGGATGTAACTCTGTGAGATGAATTAACAGAACACTAAGCAGTTTCTCAGAAAGCTTCTTTCCAGATTTCATCTGAGGATATTTCCTTTTTCACCGTACCACTCTATGGGCTTCCAAATATCACTTTGCCAATTCCACAAGAACTGTCTTAGCGAAAGGCTTCTTGAGGGGAAAGCTGTAACTCTGTGAGATGATTTCAGAGATCACAAAGAAGTTTCTCAGAAAGCTTCTTTCTCTTTGTTATAGGAGGATATTTCCTTTGGCCTTATAGTCTTCAAAGGGATCTGCAATATCTGTTCTCAGATTCCACAGAAATAAGGCTAGCAAAGAGATCCACGAAATACAGATGTAACTATGTGAGATGAATTAACAGAACACTAAGATGTTTCTCAGAAAGCTTCTTTCCAGATTTCATCTGAGGATATTTCCTTTTTCACCATTCACCTCTATGGGCTTCCAAATATCACTTTGCCAATTCTACAAGAACTGTCTTAGCGAAAGGCTTCTTGTGGGGAAAGCGGTAACTCTGTGAGATGATTTCACAGAACACAAAGAAGTTTCTCAGAAAGCTTCTTTCTCTTTTTTATCGGAGGACATTTCCTTTGGGACTATAGTCTTCAAAGGGATCCGAAATGTCTGTTCTCAGATTCCACAGAAATAATGCTAGCAAAGAGATCCACGAAATACAGATGTAACTCCGTGAGATGAATTAACGGAACACCAAGCAGTTTCTCAGAAAGCTTCTTTCCACATTTCATCTGAGATTATTTCCTTTTTCACCATAGTCCCCTATGGGCTTCCAAATATCACTTTGCCAATTCCACAAGAACTGTCTTAGCGAAAGCCTTCTTGAGGTGAAAGCTGTAACTCTATGAAATGATTTCACAGAACACAAAGAAGTTTCTCAGAAAGCTTCTTTCTCTTTGTTATCGGAGGATATTTCCTTTGGCCCTATAGTCTTCAAAGGGATCCGAAATATCTGTTCTCAGATTCCACAGAAATAAGGCTAGCAAAGAGATCCACGAAATACAGATGTAACTCTGTGAGATGAATTAACAGAACACTAAACAGTTTCTCAGAAAGCTTCTTTCCAGATTTCATCTGAGGATATTTCCTTTTTCACCATAGCCCTCTATGGGTTTCCAAATAGCACTTTCCCAATTCCACAAGAACTGGGTTAGCGAAACGCTTCTTGAGGGGAAAGCTGTACCTCTGTGAGATGATTTCACAGAACACAAAGAAGTTTCTCAGAAAGCTTCTTTCTCTTTGTTATCGGAGGATATTTCCTTTGACCCAAGAGTTTTCAAAGGGATCCGAAATATCTGTTCTCAGATTCCACAGAAATAAGGCTAGCAAAGAGATCCAGGAAATACAGATGTAACTGTGTGAGATGAATTAGCGGAACACTAAGCAGTTTCTCATAAAGCTTCTTTCCAGATTTCATCTGAGGATACTTCCTTTTTCACCTTTCACCTCTATGTGCTTCCAAATATCACTTTGCCAATTACACAAGAACTCTCTTAGCGAAAGGCTTCTTGTGGGGAAAGCGGTAACTCTGTGAGATGATTTCACAGAACACAAAGAAGTTTCTCAGAAAGCTTCTTTCTCTTTGTTATCGGAGGATATTTCCTTTGGCCCTAAAGTCTTCAAAGGGATCCGAAATATCTGTTCTCAGATTCCACAGAAATAATGCTAGCAAAGAGATCCACGAAATACAGATGTAACTCCGTGAGATGAATTAACAGAACACCAAGCAGTTTCTCAGAAAGCTTCTTTCCAGATTTCATCTGAAGATATTTCCTTTTTCACCGCACCCCTCTATGGGCTTCCAAATATCGCTTTGCCAATTCCACAATAACTGTTATAGCGAAACGCTTCCTGAGGGGAAAGCTGTAACACTGTGAGATGATTTCACACAACACAAAGAAGTTTCTCAGAAAGCTTCTTTCTCTTTTTTATCGTAGGATATTTCCTTTGTCCCAAGAGTCTTCAAAGGGATCCGAAATATCTGTTCTCAGATTCCACAGAAATCAGGCAAGCAAAGAGATCCACGAAATGCAGATATAACTCAGTGAGATGAATTAACAGAACACTAAACAGTTTCTCAGAAAGTTTCTTTCCAGATTTCATCTGAGGATATTTCCTTTTTCACAATAGCCCTCCATGGACTTCCAAATATCACTTTGCCAATTCCAAAAGAACTGTCTTAGCAAAACCCTTCTTGAGGGGAAAGCTGTAACTCTGTGAGATGATTTCACAGAACACAAAGAAGTTTCTCAGAAAGCTACTTTCTTTTTGTTATCGGAGGATATTGCCTTTGGCCCTATTGTCTTCAAAGGGTTCCGAAATATCTGTTCTCAGATTCCACAGAAATAAGGCTAGGAAAGAGATCCACGAAATACAGATGTAACTCTGTGACTGGAAGTCACCCTTCACAGAGCAGATTCTCAGAAAGCTTCTTTCCAGATTTCATCTGAGGATATTTCCTTTTTCACCATAGCCCTTTATGGGCTTCCAAATATCACTTTGCCAATTCCACAAGAACAGTCTTGGCGAAAGTCTTCTTGAGGGGAAAGTTGTAACTCTGTGAGATGATTTCATAGAACACAAAGAAGTTTCTCAGAAAGCATTTTTCTCTTTCTTATAGGAAGATAATTCCTTTGCCCCTATAGAATTCAAAGGGATCCGAAATATCTCTTCTCAGATTCCACAGAAATAAGGCTAGCAAAGACATCCATGATATACAGATGTAACTCTGTGAGATGAATTAACAGAACACTGAGCAGTTTCTCAGAAAGCTTTTTTCCAGATTTCATCTGAGGATATTTCCTTTTTCACCATAGCCCTCTATAGGCTTCCAAATATCACTTTGCCAATTCCACAAGAACTGTCTTAGCGAACGGCTTCTTGAGGGGAAAGCAGTAACTCGGTGAGATGATTTCACAGAACACAAAGAAGTTTCTCAGAAAGTTTCTTTCTCTTTGTTATCGGAGGATATTTCCTTTGGCCCTAGAGTCTTCAAAGGTATCCGAAATATCTGCTCTCAGATTCCACAGAAATAAGACTAGCAAAGAGATCCAAGAAATACAGATGTAACTCTGTGAGATGAATTAACAGAACTCTAAGCAGATTCTAAAAAAGCTTCTTTCCAGATTTCATCTGAGGGTATTCCCTTTTTCACCATCGACCTCTATGAGCTTCCAAATATCACTTTGCCAAGTACACAAGAACTGTCTTAGGGAAAGGCTTATGGAGGGGTAAGCTGTAACTCTGTGAGATGATTTCACAGAACTCAAAGAAGTTTCTCAGAAAGCTTCCTTCTCTTTGTTATCGGAGGATATTTCCTTTGGACCTATAGATTTCAAATGGATGGGAAATATCTGTTCTCAGATTCCACAGAAATAAGGCTAGCAAAGAGATCCACGAAATACAGATGTAACCTTGTGAGATGAATTAACAGAACACTAAGCAGTATCTCAGAAAGCTTCTATCCAGATTTCATGTGAAGATATTTCCTTTTTCACCATAGCCCACTAAGGACTTCCAAATATCATTTTGCCAATTCCACAAGAACTCTCTAGCGAAAGGCTTCTTGAGGGGAAAGCTGTAGCTCTGTGAGATGATTTCGCAGAACACAAAGAAGTTTCTAAGAAAGCTTCTTTCTCTTTGTTATCGGAGGATACTTCCTTTGGCCATATAGTCTTCAAAGGGATCCGAAATATCTGTTGTCACATTCCACAGAAAAAAAGGCTAGCAGGGAGATCCACGAAATACAGATGTAACTCTGTGAGTTGAAGTCACACATCACAGAGCAGTTTCTCAGAAAGCTTCTTTCCAGATTTCATCTGAGGATATTTCGTTTATCACCTCAGCCCTCTATGAGCTTCCAAATATCATTTTGCCAATTCCACAAGAACTGTCTTACCGAAAGGCTTCCTAGGGGTAAAGCTGTAACTCTGTGAGATGATTTCACACAACACAAAGAAGTTTCTCAGAAATCTTCTTTCTCTTTGTTATCGGAGGATATTTCCTTTGGCCCTATAGTCTTCAAAGGGATCCGCAATATCTGTTCTCAGATTCCACAGAAATAAGGCTAGCAAAGAGATCCACGAAATACAGATGTAACTCTGTGAGCTGCATTAACAGAACACTAAGCAGTTTCTCAAAAAGCTTCTTTCCAGATTTCATCTGAGGATATTTCCTTTTTCATCCTACCCCTCTATGGGCTTCCAAATATCACTTTGCCAATTCCACGAGAACTGTCTTAGCGAAAGGCTTCTTGAGGGGAAAGCGGTAGCTCTGTGAGATGATTTCACAGAACACAAAGAACTTTCACAGAAAGCTCCTTTCTCTTTGATATCAGAGGATATCTCCTTTGGGCCTATAGTCTTCAAAGGGATCCGAAATATCTGTTCTCAGATTCCACAGAAATAAGGCTAGTAAGGAGATCCACGAAATGCAGATGTAACTCTGTCAGTGGAAGTCACACATCACAGAGAAGTTTCTCAGAAAGCTTCTTTCCAGATTTCATCTGAGGATATTTCCTTTTTCACCATAGCCCTCTAAGGGCTTCCAAATATCACTTTCCAAATCCACAAGAACTATCTAAGCGAAAGGCTTCTTGAGGGGAAAGCTCTAACTCTGTGAGATGATTTCACAGAACACAAAGATGTTTCTCAGAAAGCTTCTTTCTCTTTGTTATCGGAGGATATTTCCTTTGGCCCTATAGTCTTGAAAGGGATCCGAAATATCTGTTCTCAGATTCCAGAGAAATAAGGCTAGCAAAGAGAACCACGAAATACAGATGTAACACTGTGAGATGAATTAACAGAACACTAAGCAGTTTTTCAGAAAGCTTCTTTCCAGATTTCATCTGTGGATATTTCCTTTTCCTCCAAAGCTCTCTATGGGCTTCCAAATATCACATTGCCAATTCCACAAGAACTGTCTTAGCGAAAGGCTTCTTGAGGAGAAAGCTCTAACTCTGTCAGATGATTTCACAGAACACAAAGAAGTTTCTCAGAAAGCTTCTTTCTCTTTGTTATCAGAGGATATTTCTTTTGGCTCTATAGTCTTCAAAGGGATCCGAAATATCTGTTCTCAGATTCCACAGAAATAAGGCTAGCAAAGAGATCCACGAAATACAGATATAACGCTGTGAGATGAATTAACAGAACACTAAGCAGTTTCTCTGAAAGCTTCTTTCCAGATTTCATGTGAGGATATTTCCTTTTCAACCATAGCCCACTAGGAGCTTCAAAATATCATTTGCAAATTACACAAGAACTGTATTAGCGAAAGGTTTCTTGAGGGAAAAGCTGTAACTCTGTGAGATGATTTCACAGAACACAAAGAAGTTTCTCAGAAAGCTTCTTTCCCTTTATTAACGGAGGATATTTCCTTTGGCCCTATAGTCTTCAAAGGGATCCGAAATATCTGTTCTCAGATTCCACAGAAATAAGGCTAGCAAGGAGATCCACGAAATACAGATGTAACTCTGTGAGTGGAAGTCACACATCACAGAGCAGTTTCTGAGAAAGTTTCTTTCCAGATTTTATCTGAGGATATTTCCTCTGTCACCATAGCCCTCTATGGGCTTCGAAATATCACTTTGCCAATTCCACAAGAACTGTCTTAGCGAAAGGCTTCTTGAGGGGAAAGCTGTAACTCTGTGAGATGATTTCACAGAACACAAAGATGTTTCTCAGAAAGATTCTTTCTCTTTGTTATCGGAGGATATTTCCTTTGGCCCTACAGTCTTCCAAGGGATTCGAAATATCTGTTCTCAGATTCCACAGAAATAAGGCTAGCAAAGAGATCCACGAAATTCAGATGTAACGCTGTGAGTGGAAGTCACACATCACAGAGCAGTTTCTCATAAAGCTTCTTTCCAGATTTCATCTGAGGATATTTCCTTTTTCACCATAGCCCTCTATGGGCTTCCAAATATCACTTTGCCAATTCCACAAGAACTGTCTTAGCGAAAGGCTTCTTGAGGGGAAAGTTGTAACTCTGTGAGATGATTTCACAGAACATAAAGAAGTTTCTCAGAAAGCGTCTTTCTCTTTTTATCGGAGGATATTTCCTTTGGCCCTATAGTCTTCAAATGGATCCGAAATATCTGTTCTCAGATTCCACAGAAATAAGACTAGAAAAGAGATCCACGAAATACAGATGTAACTCTGTGAGATGAATTAACAGAACTCTAAGCAGTTTCTCAGAAAGCTTCTTTGCAGATTTCATCTGAGAATATTTCCTTTTTCACCATTGCCCTCTAGGGGCTTTCAAATATCACTTTGCGAATTCCACAGGAACTGTCTTAGCGAAAGTCTTCTTGAGGGGAAAGCTGTAACTCTATGAGATGATTTCACAGAACACAAAGAAGTTTCTCAGAAAGCTTCTTACTCTTTGTTATCGGAGGATATTTCCTTTGGCCCTATAGACTTCAAAGGAGTCCGAAATATCTGTTCTCAGATTTCACTGAAATAAGGCTATCAAAGAAATCCACGAAATAGAGATTTAACTCTGTGAGTGGATGTCACACATCACAGAGCAGTTTCTCAGAAAGCTTTTTACTCTTTGTTATCGGAGGATATTTCCTTTCGCCCTATAGTCTTCAAAGGGATCTGAAATATCTGTTCTCAAAATCCACAGAAATAAGGCTAACAAAGAGATCCAAGAAATACAGATGTAACTATGTGAGTTGAATTAACAGAACCCTAAGCAGTTTCTCAGAAAGCTTCTTTCCAGATTTCATCTGAGGATATTTCCTTTTTAACCATAGCCATCTATGGGCTACCAAATATCACTTTGCCAACTCCACAAGAACTATCTTAGCGAAAGGCTTCTTGAGGGGAAAGCTGTAACTCTGTGAGATGATTTCACAAAACACAAAGAAGTTTCTCAGAAAGCTTCTTTCTCTTTGATATCGGAGGATATTTCCTTTGGCCCTCTAGTCTTCAAAGGGATCCGAAATATCTGTTCTCAGCTTCCACAGAAATAAGGCTAGTAAAGAGACCCACGAAATTCAGATGTAACGCTCTGAGATGAATTAATAGAACACTAAGTAGTTTCTCAGAAAGTTTCTTTCCAGATTTCATCTGAGGATATTTCCTTTTTCACCATAGCCCTTTATGGGCTTCCAAATATCACTTTGCCAATTCCACAAGAACTCTCTAAGCGAAAGGCTTCTTGAGGGGAAAGCTGTAACTCTGTGAGATGATTTCACAGAACACAATGTAGTTTCTCAGAAAACTTCTTTCTATTTGTTATCGGAGGATATTTCCTTTGGCCCTATAGTCTTCAAATGGATCCGAAATATCTCTTCTCAGATTCTACAGAAATAAGGCTAGCTAAGAGATCCACGAAATACAGATGTCTCTCTGTGAGATGAATTAACAGAACAATAAGCAGTTTCTCAGAAAGCTTCTTCCAGATTTCATCTGAGGATATTACCTTTTTAACCATAGCCCTCTATGGGCTTCCAAATATCACTTTGCCAATTCCACAAGAACTGTCTTAGCGAAAGGCTTCTTGAGGGGAAAGATGTGACTCCGCGAGACGATTTCACAGAGCACAAAGAAGTTTCTCACAAAGCCTCTTTCTCTTAGTCATCGGAGGATATTTCCTTAGGCCCTATAGTCTTCAAAGGGATCCGAAATATCTGTTCTCAGATTCCACAGAAATAAGGCTAGCAAAGAGATCCACGAAATACAGATGTAACTCTGTGAGATGAATTAACAGAACCGTAAGCAGCTTCTCAGAAAGCCTCTTTCCAGATATCATCTGAGGATATTTCCTTTTTCACCGTAGCGCGATATCGGCTTCCAAATATCACTTTGCCAATTCCACAAGAACTGTCTTAGCGAAAGACTTCTTGAGGGGAAAGTTGTAACTCTGTGAGATGATTGCACAGAACACAAAGAAGTTTCTCAGAAAGCTTCTTTCCCTTTATATCGGAGGATATTTCCTGTGGCCCTATAGTCTTCAAATGCATCCGAAATATCTGTTCTCAGATTCCACAGAAATAAGGCTAGCAAAGAGATCCACGAAATACAGATGTAACTCTATGAGATGAATTAACATAACTCTTAGCAGTTTCTCAGAAAGCTTCTTTACAGATTTCATCTGAGGATGTTTCCTTTTTCACCATAGCTATCTAAGGGCTTCCAAATATCACTTTGCAAATTCCACAAGAACTGTCTTAGCGAAAGATTTCTTGAGAGGAAAGCTGTAACTCTGAGATGATTTCACAGAAAACAAAGAAGTTTCTCAGAAAGCTTCTTTCTCTTTGTTATGGGAGGATATTACCTTTGAACCTATAGTCTTCAAAGGGATCCGAAATATCTGTTCTCATATTCCACAGAAATAAGGCTAGCAGAGAGATCCACGAAATACAGATGTAACTCTGTGAGTTGAAGTCACACATCACAGAGCAGTTTCTCAGAAAGCTTCTTTCCAGATTTCATCTGAGGATATTTCGTTTATCACCTCAGCCCTCTATGAGCTTTCAAATATCATTTTGCCAATTCCACAAGAACTGTCTTACCGAAAGGCTTCCTAGGGGTAAAGCTGTAACTCTGTGAGATGATTTCACACAACACAAAGAAGTTTCTCAGAAATCTTCTTTCTCTTTGTTATCGGAGGATATTTCCTTTGGCCCTATAGTCTTCAAAGGGATCCGCAATATCTGTTCTCAGATTCCACAGAAATAAGGCTAGCAAAGAGATCCACGAAATACAGATGTAACTCTGTGAGATGAATTAACAGAACACTAAGCAGTTTCTCAGAAAGCTTCTTTCCAGATTCCATCTGAGGATATTTCCTTTTTCACCTTAACCCTATATGGGCTTCCAAATATCACTTTGCCAATTCCACTAAAACTGTCTTAGCGAATGGCTTCTTGAGGCGAAAGCTGTAACTCTGTGAGATGATTTCACAGAACACAAAGAAGTTTCTCAGAAAGCTCCTTTCCCTTTATTATCGGAGGATATTTCCTTTGGCCCTATAGTCTTCAAAGGGATCCGAAATATCTGTTCTTTGATTCCACAGAAATAAGGCTAGCAAAGAGATCCCTGAAATACCGATGTAACTCTGTGAGATGAATTAAGAGAACTCTAAGCAGTTTCTCAGAAAGCTTCTTTCCAGATTTCATCTGAGGATATTTCCTTTTTCACCATAGCCCCGTATGGGCTTCCAAATATCACTTTGCCAATTCCACAAGAACTGACTTAGCGTAAGGCTTCTTGAGGGAAAATCTGTCACTCTGTGAGATGATTTCACAGAACACAAAGATGTTTCTCATAAAGATCCTTTCTCTTTGTTATCGGAGGATATTTACTTTGGCTCTATAGTCTTCAAAGGGATCCAAAATATCTCTTCTCAGATTCCACAGAAATATGGCTAGCAAACAGATCCATGAAACAGAGATGTAACTCTGTGAGTGGAAGTCACACATCACAGAGCAGTTTCTCAGATAGCTTCTTACCAGATTTCATCTAAGGACATTTCCTTTTCATCGTAGCCCTCTATGCGCTTCCGAATATCACATTGCCAATTCCACAAGAACTGTCTCAGCGAAAGGCTTCTTCAGGGGAAAGCTGTAACTCTGTGAGATGATTTCACAGAACACAAAGAAGTTTCTCACAAAGCTTCTTTCTCTTTGTAATCGGAGGATATTTCCTTTGGCCCCATAGACCTCGAAGGGATCCGAAATATTTGTTCTCAGATTCCACAGAAATAAGGCTAGCAAAGAGATCCACGAAATACAGATGTAACTCTGTGAGATAAATTAACAGAACACTAAGCATTTTCTCAGAAAGCTTCTTTCCAGATTTCATTTGAGGACATTTCCTTTTTCACCGTAGCCCTCTAGGGGTTCCAAATATCACTTTGCCAATTACACAAGAACTGTCTTAGCGAAAGTCTTCTTGAGGAGAAATCTGAAACTCTGTGAGATGATTTCACACAAAACAAAGAAGTTTCTCAGAAAGCTTCTTTCTCTTTGTTATCGGAGGATATTTCCTTTGGCCCTATAGTCTTCAAAGGGATCCGAAATATATGATCTGAGATTCCACATAAATAGGGTAGCAAAGAGATCCACGAAATACAGATGTAACTCTGTGAGATGAATTAACAGAACACTAAGCAGTTTCTCAGAAAGCTTCTTTCCAGATTTCGTCTGAGGATAGTTCCTTTTTCACCGTAGCCCACTATGGGCTTTCAAATATCACTTTGCCAATTCCACAAGAACTGTCTTAGCAAAAGTTTTCTTGTGGGGAAAGCTGTAACTCTGTGAGATGATTTCAAAGAACACAAAGAAGTTTCTCAGAAAGCTTCTTTCTCTTTGTTATCGGAGGATATTTCCTTTTGCCCTATAGTCTTCAAAGGGATCAGAAATATCTGTTCACAGAATCCAAAGAAATAAGGCTAGCAAAGAGATCCTCGAAATACAGACGTAACTCTGTGAGACGAATTAACAGAACACTCAGCAGTTTCTCAGAAATCTTCTTCCAGATTTCATCTGAAGACATTTCCTTTTTCACCCTAGCCCTCTATGGGCTTCCAAATATCACTTTGCCAATTCCACAAGAACTGTCTTAGCGAAAGGCTTCTTTAGGGGAAAGCTGTAACTCTGTGAGATGATTTCACAGAACACAAAGAAGTTTCTCAGAAAGCTTCTTTCTCTTTGTTATCGGAGGATATTTCCTTTGGCCCTATAGTCTTCAAAGGGATCCGAAATATCTGTTTTCAGATTCCACAGAAATAAGGCTAGCAAAGAGATCCACGAAATACAGATGTAACTGTGAGTGGAAGTCACACGTCACAGAGCAGTTTCTCAGAAAGCTTCTTTCCAGATTTCATCTGAGGATATTTCCTTTTTCACCATAGCCCTATATGGGCTTCCAAATATCACTTTGCCATTTACACAAGAACTGTCTTAGCGAAAGGCTTCTTGAGGGGAAAGCTGTAACTCTATGAGATGATTTCACAGAACACAAAGAAGTTTCTCAGAAAGCTTCTTTCTCTTTGTTATCGGCGGATATTTCCTTTGGCCCTATATTCTTCTAAGGGATCCGAAATATCTTTTCTCAGATTCCACAGAAATAAGGCTAGCAAAGAGATCCAGGAAATACAGATGTAACTCTGTGAGATGAATTAACAGAACACTAAGCAGTTTGTCAGAAAGCTTCTTTCCAGATTTCATCGGAGTTTATTTCCTTTATCACCATAGCTCTCTATGGGCTTCCAAATATCACTTTGCCAATTCCACAACAACTGTCTTAGCGAAAGACTTCCTGAGGGGAAAACTCTAACTCTTGAGATGATTTCAAAGAAAACAAAGAAATTTCTCAGAAAGCTTCTTTCTCTTTGTTATCGGAGGATATTTCCTATGGCCCTATAGTCTTCAAAGGGATCCGAAATATCTGTTCTCAGATTCCACAGAAATAACGCTAGCAAAGAGATCCACGAAATACAGATGTAACTCTGTGAGATGAATGAGCAGAACACTAAGCAGTTTCTCAAAAGCTTCTTTCCAGATTTCATCTGAGGATATTTCCTTTTCACCATAGCCCTCTATGGGCTTCCAAATATCACTTTGCCAATTCCACAAGAACTGTCTTAGCGAAAGCCTTCTTGAGGGGAAAGCTGTAACTCTGTGAGATGATTTCACAGAACACAAAGAAGTTTCTCATAAAGCTTCTTTCTCTTTCTTATCGGAGGATATTTCCTTTGGCCCTAGAGTCTTCAAAGGGATCCGAAATATCTGTTCTCAGTTTCCCCAGAAATAAGGCTAGCAAAGAGATCCACGAAATACAGATGTAACTCTGTGAGATGAATTAACAGAACACTAGACAGTTTCTCAGAAAGCATCTTTCCAGATTTCATCTGAGGATATTTCCTTTTTCACCATAGCCCTCTATGGGCTTCTAAATATTACTTTGCCAATTCCACAAGAACTGTCTTAGCGAAATTCTTCTTGAGGCGAAAGCTGTAACTCTGTGAGATGATTTCACAGAACACAAAGAAGTTTCTCAGAAAGCTTCTTTCTCTTTGTTATTTTAGGATATTTCCTTTGGCACTATAGTCTTCTAAGGGATCGAAATATCTGTTCTCAGATTGCACATTAATAAGGCTTGCAAAGAGATCCACGAAATACAGATGTAACTCTGTGAGATGAATTAAGAGAACACTTAGCAGTTTCTCAGAAAGCTTCTTTCCAGATTTCATCTGAGGATATGTCCTTTTTCACCGTAGCCCTCTATGGGCTTCCAAATATCACTTTGCCAATTCCACAAGAACTGTCTTAGAGAAAGGCTTCTTGAGGGGAAAGCTGTAACTCTGTGAGATGATTTCACAGAACACAAAGAAGTTTCTCAGAAAGCTTCTTTCTCTTTGTTATCGGAGGATATTTCCTTTGGTTCTATTGTCTTCTAAGGATCCGAAATATCTTTTCTCATATTCCACAGAAATAAGGCTAGCAAAGAGATCCACGAAATACAGATGTAACTATGTGAGATGAATTAACAGAACACTAAGCAGTTTCTCAGAAAGCTTCTTTCCAGATTTCATCGGAGGATATTTCCTTTATCACCATAGCCCTCTATGGGCTTCCAAATATCACTTTGCCAATTCCACAAGAACTGTCTTATCGAAAGGCTTCTTGAGGGGAAAGCTGTAACTCTGTGAGATGATTTCACAGAACACAAAGAATTTCTCAGAAAGCATCTTTCTCTTTGTTATCGGAGGATATTTCCTTTGGCCCTATAGTCTTCAAAGAGATCCGAAATATCTGTTCTCAGATTCCACAGAAATAAGGCTAGCCAAGATATCCACGAAATACAGATGTAACTCTGTGAGATGAATTAACAGAACACTAAGCAGTTTCTCAGAAAGCTTCTTTCCAGATTTCATCTTAGGATATTTCCTTTTTCACAACAGCCCTCTATGGGCTTTAAAATATCAATTTGCCAATTCCACAAGAACTGTCTTAACTCAGGCTTCTTGTGGGTAAAGCTGTAACTCTGTGAGATGATTTCACAGAACACAAAGGAGTTTCTCAGAAAACATCTTTCTCCTTGTTATCGGAGGATATTTCCTTTGGCCCTATAGTCTTCAAAGGGATCCGAAATATCTGTTGTCAGATTCCACAGAAATAACTCTAGCAAACAGATCCACGAAATACACGTGTTACTCTGTGAGATGAATTAACAGAACACTAAGCAGTTTCTCAGAAAGCTTCTTTCCACATTTCATCTGAGGATATTTCCTTTTTCACCATAGCCATCTATGCGGTTCCAAATATCACTTTTCCAATTACACAAGATCTGTCTTAGCGAAAGGCTTCTTGAGGTGAAAGCTGTAACTCTGCTAGATGATTTCACAGAACACAAAAAAGTTTCTCAGAAAGCTTCTTTCTCTTTGTTATCGGAGGATATTTCCTTTGGCCCTATAGTCTTCAAAGGGAAAGGAAATATCTGTTCTCAGATTCCACAATAATAAGACTAGCAAAGAGATCCACGAAATACAGATGTACCTCTGTGAGATTAATTAAAAGAACACTAAGTAGTTTCTCAGAAAGCTTCTTTCCAGATTTCATCTTAGGATATTTCCTTTTTAACCATAGCCCTCTAAGGGCTTCCAAATATGACGTTGCCAATTAAACAAGAACTGTCTTAGTGAAAGGCTTCTTGAGGGGAGAGCTGTAACTCTGTGAGATGATTTCACAGAACACAAAGAAGTTTCTCGGAAAGCTTCTTTCTCTTTGTTATCGGAGGATATTTCCTTTGGCCCTATAGTCCTCTAAGGGATCCGATATATCTGTTCTCAGATTCCACAGAAATAAGGCTAACAAAGAGATGCAGGAAATACATATGTAACACTGTGAGATGAATTAACAGAACACTAAGAAATTTCTCAGACAGCTTCTTTTCAGATTTCATCTGAGGATATTTCCTTTTTCACCATAGCCCTCTATGGGCTTCCAAATATCACTTTGCCAATTCCACAAAAACTGTCTTAGCGAAAGGCTTCTTGAGGGGAAAGCTGTAACTCTGTGAGATGATTTCACAGAACACAAAGAAGTTTCTCAGAAAGCTTCTTTCTCTTTGTTATCGGAGGATATTTCCTTTGGCCCTATAGTCTTCAAAGTGATCCGAAATATCTGTACTCAGATTCCACAGAAGTAAGGCTAGCAAAGAGATCCACGAAATACAGATGTAACTCTGTGAGATGAATTAACAGAACACTAAGCAGTTTCTCAGAAAGCTTCTTTCCAGATTTCATCTGATGATATTTCCTTTTTCACCATAGCCCTCTACGCGCTTCCAAATATCACTTTGCCAATTCCACAAGAACTCTCTTAGCGAAAGGCTTCTTGAGGGGAAAGCTGTAACTCTGTGAGATGATTTCAAAGAACACAAAGAAGTTTCTCAGAAAGCTTCTTTCTCTTTTTTATCGGAGGTTATTTCCTTTGGCCCTATAGTCTTCAAAGGGATCCGAAATATCTGTTGTCAGATTCCACAGAAATAACGCTAGCAAAGAGATCCACGAAATACAGATGTAACTCTGTGAGATGAATTAACAGAACACTAAGCAGTTTCTCCTAAAGCTTCTTTCCAGATTTCATCTGAGGATATTTCCTTTTTCACCATGGCCCTCTATGGGCTTCCAATATCACTTTGCCAATTCCACAAGAACTGTCTTAGCGAAAGGCTTCTAGAGGGGAAAGCTGTAACTCTGTGAGATGATTTCACAGAACACAAAGAAGTTTCTCATAAAGCTTTTTTCGCTTTGTTATCGGAGGATATTTCCTTTGGCCCTATAGTCTTCAAAGGGATCCGAAATATCTGTTCTCAGATTCCACAGAAATAAGGCTAGCAAAGAGATCCACGAAATACAGATGTAACTCTGTGAGATGAATTATCAGAACACTAAGCAGTTTCTCAGAAAGTTTCTTTCCAGATTTCATCTGAGGATATTTCCTTTTTAACCGTAGCCCCCTATGGGCTTCCAAATATCACTTTGCCAATTCCACAAGAACTGTCTTAGCGAAAGGCTTCTTGAGGGGAAACCTGTAACTCTGTGAGATGATTTCACAGAACACAAAGAAGTTTCTCGGAAAGCTTCTTTCTCTTTGTTATTGGAGGATATTTTCTTTGGAACTATAGTCCTCTGAGGGATACGAAATATCTGTTCTCAGATTTCACAGAAATAAGTCGAGTAAAGAAATCCACGAAATACAGATGTAACTCTGTGAGATGAATTAACAGAACACTTAGCAGTTTCTCGGAAAGCTTCTTT
Source organism: Macaca nemestrina (assembly GCF_043159975.1). Taxonomy (NCBI): domain Eukaryota; kingdom Metazoa; phylum Chordata; class Mammalia; order Primates; family Cercopithecidae; genus Macaca; species Macaca nemestrina. The sequence goes on from NC_092143.1 coordinate 35,513,413, forward strand.
CCAGATTTCATCTGAGGATATTTCCTTTTTCAACATAGCCCTCTACGGTCTTCCAAATATCACTTTGCCAATTCCACAAGAACTGTCTTAGCGAAAGGCTTCTTGAGGGGAAAGCTGTAACTCTGTGAGATGATTTCAGAGAACACAAAGAAGTTTTTCAGAAAGCATCTTTCTCTTTGTTATCGCAGAATATTTCCTTTGGTCCTATAGTCTTCAAAGGAATCTGAAATATCTGTTCTCAGATTCCACAGAAATAAGGCTAGCAAGGAAATCCACGAAATACAGATGTAACTATGTGAGATGAATTAACAGAACACTAAGCAGTTTCTCAGAAAGCTTCTTTCCAGATTTCATCTGAGGATATTTCCTTTTTCACAATAGCCCTCTATGGGCTTCCAAATATCACTTTGCCAATTCCACAAGAACTGTCTTAGCGAAAGGCTTCTTGTGGTTAAAGCTGTAATTCTGTGAGATGATTTCACAGAACACAAAGGAGTCTCTCAGAAAGTTTCTTTCTCTTTGTTATCGGAGGATATTTCCTTTGGCCCTATATTCTTCTAAGGGATCCGAAATATCTTTTTTCAGAGACCACAGAAATAAGGCTAGAAAAGAGACCCACGAAATACAGATGTAACTCGGTGAGATGAATTAACTGAACACTAAGCAGTTTCTCAGAAAGCTTCTTTCCAGATTTCATCAGAGGTTATTTCCTTTTTCACCATAGCCCTCTATGGGCTTCCAAATATCTCTTTGCGAATTCCACAAGAACTGTCTTACGACAGGCTTCTTGAGGGGAAAGCTGTAACTCTGTGATATAATTTCACAGAACACAAAGAAGTTTCTCAGAAAACTTCTTTCTCTTTGTTATCGGGGGACATTTCCTTTGGGACTATTGTCTTCAAAGGGATCCGAAATATCTGTTCTCAGATTCCAAGAAAAAAGGCTAGCAAAGAGATCCACGAAATACAGATGTAACTCTGTGAGATGAATTAAAAGAACACTAAGCAGTTTCTCAGAAAGCTTCTTTCCAGATTTCATCTGAGGATATTTCCTTTTTCACCATAGCCCTCTATGCGCTTCCAAATATCACTTTGCCAATTCCACAAGAACTCTCTTAGCGAAAGGCTTCTTGAGGGGAAAGCTGTAACTCTGTGAGATGATTTCACAGAACACAAAGAAGTTTCTCAGAAAGATTCTTTCTCTATGTTATCGGAGGATATTTCCTTTGGCCCTAAAGTCTTTAAAGGGATCCGAAATAACTGTTCTCAGATTCCACAGAAATAAGGCTAGCAAAGAGATCCACGAAATACAGATGTAACTCTGTGAGATGAATTAAAAAAACACTAAGCAGTTTCTCAGAAAGCTTCTTTTCAGATTTCATCTGAGGGTATTTCCTTTTTCACCATAGCCCTCCATGGGCTTCCAAATATCACTTTGCCAATTCCACAAGAACTGTCTTAGCGAAAGGCTTCTGGAGGGGAAAGCTGTAACTCTGTGAGACGATTTCACAGAACACAAAGAAGTTTCTCAGAAAGCTTCTTTCTCTTTGTTATCGGAGGATATTTCCTTTGGCCCTATAGTCTTCAAAGGGATCGGAAATATCTCTTCTCAGATTCCACAGAAATAAGGCTAGAAGAGATCCTCGAAATACTGATGTAACTCTGTGAGATGAATTAACAGAACACTAAGCAGTTTCTCAGAAAGCTTCTTTCCAGATTTCATCTGAGGATATTTCCTCTTTCACCATAGCCCTCTAGGGGCTTCCAAATATCACTTTGCCAATTCCACAAGAACTGTCTTAGCGAAAGTCGTCTTGAGGGGAAAGCTGTAACCTGTGAGATGATTTCACAGAACACAAAGAAGTTTCTCAGAAAACCTTTCTCTTTGTTATCAGAGGATATTTCCTTTTGCCCTATAGTCTTCAAAGGGATCCGAAATATCTGTTCTCAGATTCCACAGAAATAAGGCTAGCAAAGATATCCACGAAATACAGATGTAACTCTGAGACATGAATTAACAGAACACTAAGCAGTTTCTCAGAAAGCTTCTTTCCAGATTTCATCTGAGGATATTTCCTTTTTCACCATAGCCCACTAAGGACTTCCAAATATCACTTTGCCAATTCCACAAGAACTGTCTTAGCGAAAGGCTTCTTGAGGGGAAACTGTAACTCTGTGAGATGATTTCACAGAACACAAAGAAGTTTCTCAGAAAGCTTCTCTCTCTTTGTTATCGGAGGATATTTCCTTTGGCCCTATAGTCTTCTAAGGGATTCGATATATCTGTTCTCAGATTCCACAGAAATAAGGCTAGCAAAGCGATCCACGAAATACAGATGTAACTCTGTGACATGAATTAACAGAACACTAAGCTGTTTCTCAGAATGCGTCTTTCCAGATTTCATCAGAGGATATTTTCCTTTTCACCATAGCCCTCTATGGGCTTCCAAATATCACTTTGCCAATTCCACAAGAACTGTCTTAGCGAACGGCTTCTTGAGGCAAAAGCTGTAACTCTGTGAGATGATTTCCCAGAACACAGAGAAGTTTCTGAGAAAGCTTCTTTCTCTTTGTTATTGGAGGATATTTCCTTTGGCACTATAGTCTTCCAAGGGATCCGAAATATCTGTTCTCAGATTCCACAGAAATAAGGCTGGCAAAGAGATCCACTAAATACAGATGTAACGCTTTGAGATGAATTAACACAACACTGACCAGTTTCTCAGAAAGCTTCTTTCCAGATTTCATCTGAGGATATTTCCTGTTTCACCAAAGCCCTCCATGGGCTTCCAAATATCTCTTTGCCAATTCCAAAAGAACTGTCTTAGCGAAAGGCTTCTTTAGGGGAAAGCTGTAACTCTGTGAGATGATTTCACAGAACACTGAGAAGTTTCTCAGAAAGCTTCTTTCTCTTTCTTAACGGAGGATATTTCCTTTGGCCCTGTAGTTTTCAAAGGGATTCGAAATATCTCTTCTCGAATCCACAGAAATAAGGCTAGCAAAGAGATCCACGAAATACAGATGTAATTCTGTGAGATGAATTAACAGAACACTAAGCACTTTCTCAGAAAGCTTCTTACCAGATTTCATCTGAGAATACTTCCTTTTTCACCATAGCCCTCTAATCGGTTCCAAATATCACTTTGCCAATTCCACAAAAACTGTCTTTGCGAAAGGCTTCTTGAGGGGAAAGCTGTAACTCTGTGAGATGATTTTAGAGAACACAAAGAAGTTTCTCAGAAAGCTTCTTTCTCTTTGTTATCGGAGGATATTTCCTTTGGCCCTTTAGTCTTCAAAGGGTTCCGAAATATCTGTTCTCAGATTCCACAGAAATAAGGCTATCAAAGAGATCCACGAAATACAGATGTAACTCTGTGAGATTAATTAACAGAACACTAAGCAGTTTCTCAGAAAGCTTCTTTCCAGATTTCATCTGAGGATATTTTTATTTCACCACAGCCCTCTATGCGCTTCCAAATATCACTTTGCCAATTCCACAAGAACTGTCTTAGCGAAAGGCTTCTTGAGGGGAAAGCTGTAACTCTGTGAGATGATTTCACAGAACACAAAGAAGTTTCTCAGAAAGCTTCTTTCTCTTTGTTATCGGAGGATATTTTCTTTGGGGCTATAGTCTTCTAAGGGATCCGAAATATCTGTTCTCAGATTCCACAGACATAAGGCTAGCAAAGAGATCCACGAAATACAGATGTAACTCTGTGAGATGATTTAACAGAACACTAAGCAGTTTCACAGAAAGCCTCTTTCCAGATTTCATCTGAGGATATTTCCTTTTTCACCATATCCCTCTAGGGGCTTCCAAATATCACTTTGCCAATTCCACAAGAACTGTATTACCGAAAGGCGTCTTGAGGGGAAAGCTGTAACCTGTGAGATGATTTCACAGAACACAAAGAAGTTTCTCAGAAAGCTTCTTTCTCTTTGTTATCGGATGATGTTTCCTTTGGCCCTATAGTCTTCAAAGGGATCCGAAATATCTGTTCTCTGATACCACAGAATAAGGCTAGCAAAGAGATCCACGAAATACAGATGTAACTCTGTGAGATGAATTAACAGAACACTAAGCAGTTTCTCAGAATGTTTCTTTCCAGATTTCATCTGAGGATATTTCCTTTTTCACCATAGCCCTCTAAGTGCTTCCAAATATCACTTTGCCAATTCCACAAGAACAGTCTAAGCGAAAGGCTTCTTGAGGGGGAAGCTGTAACTCTGTGAGATGATTTCACAGAACACAAATAAGTTTCTCAGAAAGATTCTTTCTCTTTCTTATCAGAGGATATTTCCTTTGGCCCTAGAGTCTTCAAAGGGATCCGATATATCTGTTCTCAGATTCCACAGAAATATGGCTAGCAAAGAGATCCACGAAATACAGATGTAACTCTGTGAGATGAATTAACAGAACACTAAGCAGTTTCTCAGAAAGCTTCTTTCCAGTTTTCATCTGAGGATATTTCCTGTTTCACCCTAGCCCGCTATGGGCTTCCAAATATCACTTTGCCAATTCCACAAGAAATGTCTTAGCAAAAGGCTTCTTGAGGGGAAAGCTGTAACTCTGTGACATGATTTCACAGAACACAAATAAGTTTCTCAGAAAGCTTCTTTGTCTTTTTTAAAGGAGGATATTTCCTTTGGCCCTATAGTCTTCAAAGGGATCCGAAATATCTGTTCTCAGATTCCACAGAAATAAGGCTAGCAAAGAGATCCACGAAATACAGATGTCACTGTGTGAGAGTAATTAACAGAACACTAAGCAGTTTCTCAGAAAGCTTCTTTCCAGATTTCATCTGAGGATATTTCCTTTTTCACCATAGCCCTCTATGGGCTTCCAAATATCACTTTGCCAATTCCACAAGAACTGTCTTAGCGAAAGGCTTCTTGAGGGGAAAGCTGTAACTCTGTGAGATGATTTCACAGAACACAAAGAAGTTTCTCAGAAAGCTTCTTTGTCTTTTTTATCGGAGTTTATTTCCTTTGGCCCTATAGTCTTCAAAGGGATCCGAAATATCTGTTCTTAGATTCCACACAAATAAGGATAGCCAAGAGATCCACGATATACAGATGGAACTCTGTGAGATGAATTAACAGAACACTAAGCAGTTTCTCAGAAAGCTTCTTTCCAGATTTCATCTGAGGATATATCCTTTTTCACCATATCCCTCTAGGGGCTTCCAAATATCACTTTGCCAATTCCACAAGAACTGTATTACCGAAAGGCGTCTTGAGGGGAAAGCTGTAACCTGAGAGATGATTTCACAGAACACAAAGAAGTTTCTCAGAAAGCTTCTTTCTCTTTGTTATCGGATGATGTTTCCTTTGGCCCTATAGTCTTCAAAGGGATCCGAAATATCTGTTCTCTGATACCACAGAAATAAGGCTAGCTAAGAGATCCACGAAATACAGATGTAACTCTGTGAGATGAATTAACAGAACACTTAGCAGTTTCTCAGAATGTTTCTTTCCAGATTTCATCTGAGGATATTTCCTTTTTCACCATAGCCCTCTAAGTGCTTCCAAATATCACTTTGCCAATTCCACAAGAACAGTCTAAGCGAAAGGCTTCTTGAGGGGGAAGCTGTAACTCTGTGAGATGATTTCACAGAACACAAATAAGTTTCTCAGAAAGATTCTTTCTCTTTCTTATCAGAGGATATTTCCTTTGGCCCTAGAGTCTTCAAAGGGATCCGATATATCTGTTCTCAGATTCCACAGAAATATGCCTAGCAAAGAGATCCACGAAATACAGATGTAACACTGTGAGATGAATTAACAGAACACTAAGCAGTTTCTCAGAAATCTTCTTTCCGGTTTTCATCTGAGGATATTTCCTGTTTCACCCTAGCCCTCTATGGGCTTCCAAATATCACTTTGCCAATTCCACAAGAAATGTCTTAGCAAAAGGCTTCTTGAGGGGAAAGCTGTAACTCTGTGACATGATTTCACAGAACACAAATAAGTTTCTCAGAAAGCTTCTTTGTCTTTTTTAACGGAGGATATTTCCTTTGGCCCTATAGTCTTCAAAGGGATCCGAAATATCTGTTCTCAGATTCCACAGAAATAAGGCTAGCAAAGAGATCCACGAAATACAGATGTCACTGTGTGAGAGTAATTAACAGAACACTAAGCAGTTTCTCAGAAAGCTTCTTTCCAGATTTCATCTGAGGATATTTCCTTTTTCACCATAGCCCTCTATGGGCTTCCAAATATCACTTTGCCAATTCCACAAGAACTGTCTTAGCGAAAGGCTTCTTGAGGGGAAAGCTGTAACTCTGTGAAATGATTTCACAGAACACAAAGAAGTTTCTCAGAAAGCTTCTTTCTCTTTGTTATCGGAGAATATTTCCTTTGGCCCTATAGTCTTCAAAGGGATCCGAAATATCTGTTCTCAGATTCCACAGAAATAAGGCTATCAAAGAGATCCACGAAATACAGAAGTAACTCTGTGAGATTAATTAACAGAACACTAAGCGGTTTCTCAGAAAGCTTCTTTCCAGATTTCATCAGAGGATATTTCCTTTTTCACCATAGCCCTCTATGCGCTCCCAAATATCACTTTGCCAATTCCACAAAAACTGTCTTATCGAAAGGCTTCTTGAGGAGAAAGCTGTAACTCTGTGAGATGATTTCACAGAACACAAAGTAGTTCCTCAAAAAGCTTCTTTCTCTTTGTTATCGGAGGATATTTCCTTTGGCACTATAGTCTTCAAAGGGATCCGAAATATCTGTTCTCAGATTCCACAGAAATAAGGCTAGCAAAGAGATCCACGAAATACATATGTAACTCTGTCAGATTAATTAACAGAACACTAAGCAGTTTCTCAGAAAACTTCTTTCCAGATTTCATCTGAGGATATTTCCTGTTTCACCATAGCCCTCTAGGGGCTTCCAAATATCACTTTGCCAATTACAAAAGAACTGTCATAGCGAAAGTCTTCTTGAGGGCAAAGCTGTAACTCTGTGAGATGATTTCACAGAACACAAAGAAGTTTCTCAGAAAGCTTCTTTGTCTTTGCTAACGGAGGATATTTCCTTTGGCCCTATAGTCTTCAAAGGGATCCGAAATATCTGTTCTCAGATTCCACAGAAATAAGGCTAGCAAAGAAGTCCACGAAATACAGATGTTACTCTGTGAGATGAATTAACAGAACACTAAGCAGTTTCTCAGAAAGCTTCTTTCCAGATTTCACCTGAGGATATTTCCTTTTTCAACATAGCCCTCTACGCGGTTCCAAATATCACTTTGCCAATTCCACAAGAACTGTCTTAGCGAAAGGCTTCTTCAGGGGAAAGCTGTAACTCTGTGAGATGATTTCACAAAACACAAAGAAGTTTCTCAGAAAGCTTCTTTCTCTTTGTTATCGGAGGATATTTCCTTTGGCCCTATAGTCTTCAAAGGTGTCCGAAATATCTGTTCTCAGATTCCACAGAATTAAGGCTAGCAAAGAGATCCACGAAATACAGATGTAACTCTGTGAGATGAATTAACACAACACTAAGCATTTTCTCAGAATTCTTCTCTCCAGATTTCATCTGAGGATATTTCCTTTTTCACCACAGCCCTCTAAGGGCTTCCAAATATCACTTTGCCAATTCCACAAGAACTGTCTTAGCGAAAGGCTTCTTGAGGGGAAAGCTGTAACTCTGTGAGATGATTTCACAGAACACAAAGAAGTTTCTCAGAAAGCTTCTTTCTCTTTGTTATTGGAGGATATTTCCTTTGGCACTACAGTCTTCCAAGGGATCCGAAATATCTGTTCTCAGATTCCACAGAAATAAGGCTAGCAAAGAGATCCACGAAATACAGATGTAAATCTCTGAGATGAATTAACAGAACACTAAGCAGTTTCTCAGAAAGCTTCTTTCCAGATTTCATCTGAGGATATTTCCTTTTTCACTGTAGCCCTCTATGCGCTTCCAAATATCACTTTGCCAATTCCACAAGAACTGTCTTAGCGAAAAGCTTCTTGAGGGGAAAGCTGGAACTCTGTGAGATGATTTCACAGAACACAAAGAAGTTTCTCAGAAAGCTTCTTTCTCTTTGTGATCGGAGTATATTTTCTTTGGCCCTGTAGTCTTCTCAGGGATCCGAAATATCTGTTCTCAGATTCCACAGATATAAGGCCAGCAAAGAGATCCACGAAATACAGATGTAACTCTGTGAGATGAATTAACAGAACACTAAGCAATTTCTCAGAAAGCTTCATTCCAGATTTCATCTGAGGATATTTCCTGTTTCACCATAGCCCTCTATGGGCTTCCAAATATCACTTTGCCAATTACACAACAACTGTCTTAGCAAAAGGCTTCTTGAGGGGAAAGCTGTAACTCTGTGAGATAACTTCACAGAACACAAAGAAGTTTCACAGAAAGATTCTTTGTCTTTGTTAACGGAGGATATTTCCTTTGGCCCTATCGTCTTCAAAGGGATCCGAAATATCTGTTCTCAGATTCCACAGAAATAAGGCTAGCCAAGAGATCCACGAAATACAGATGTAACTCTGTGAGATGAATTAACAGAACACTAAGCAGTTTCTCAGAAAGCTTCTTTCCAGATTTCATCTGGGGATATTTTCTTTTTCACCATAGCCCTCTAAGGGCTTCCAAATATCACTATGCGAATTCCACAAGAACTGTATTAACGAATGGCTTCTTGAGGGGAAAGCTGTAACTCTGTGAGATGATTTCACAAAACACAAAGCAGTTTCTCAGAAAGCTTCTTTCTCTTTGTTATCGGAGGATATTTCCTTTGGCCCTATAGTCTTAGAAGGGATCCGAATTATCTGTTCCCAGGTTCCACAGATATAAGGCTAGCAAAAAGATCCACGAAATACAGATGTAATTTTGTGAGATGAATTAACAGAACACTAAGCAGCTTCTCAGAAACCTTCTTTCCAGATTTCATCTGAGGATATTTCCTTTTTCACCATAGCTCTCTATGGGCTTCCAAATATCACTTTGCCAATTCCACAAGAACTGTCTTAGCGAAAGGCTTCTTGAGGGGAAAGCTGTAACTCTGTGAGATGATTTCACAGAACAAAAAAAGTTTCTCAGAAAGCTTCTTTCTCTTTGTTATCGGAGGATATTTCCTTTGGCCCTATAGTCTTCAAATGGATCCGAAATATCTGTTCTCAGATTCCAGAGAAAGAAGGCTAGCAAAGAGATCCAAGAAATACAGATGTACCTCTGTGAGATGAATTAACAGAACACTAAGCATTTTGTCAGAGAACTTTTTTACAGATTTCATCTGAGGATATTTCCTTTTTCACCATTGCCCTCTATGGGCTTCCAAATATCACTTTCCAATTCCAAAAGAACTGTCTTAGCGAAAGGCTTCTTGAGGGGAAAGCTGTAACTCTGTGAGATGATTTCACAGAACACAAAGAAGTTTCTCAGAAATCTTCTTTCTCTTTGTTATCGGAGTTTATTTCCTTTGGCCCTTTAGTATTCAAAGGTATCCGAAATATCTGTTCTCAGATTCCACAGAAATAAGGATAGCCAAGACATCCACAATATACAGATGTAACTCTGTGAGATGAATTAACAGAACACTAAGCAGATTCTCAGAAAGCTTTTTTCCAGATTTCATCTGAGGATATTTCCTTTTTCACCCTAGCCCTCCATGGGCTTCAAAATATCACTTTGCCAATTCCACAAGAACTGTCTTAGCGAAAGGCTTCATGAGATGAAAGCTGAAACTCTGTGAGATGATTTCATTGAACACAAAGAAGTTTCTGTGAAAGCTTCTTTCTCTTTGTTATCGGAGGATATTTCCTTTGGCCCTAGAGTCCTCAAAGGGATCCGAAATATCTGTTCTCAGATTCCACAGAAATAAAGCTAGCAAAGAGATCCACGAAATACAGATGTAAATCTGTGAGATGAATTAACGGAACACAAAGCAGTTTCTCAGAATTTTTCCTTCCAGATTTCATCTGAGGATATTTCCTTTTTCACCATAGCCCTGTATGGGCTTCCAAATATCACTTTGCCAATTCCACAAGAACTGTCTTAGCGAACGGCTTCTTGAGGAGAAAGCTGTAACTCTGTGAGATGATTTCCCAGAACACAAAGAAGTTTCTGAGAAAGCTTCTTACTCTTTGTTATTGGAGGATATTTCCTTTGGCACTATAGTCTTCCAAGGGATCCGAAATATCTGTTCTCAGATTACACAGAAATAAGGCTAGCAAAGAGATCCACTAAATACAGATGTAACGCTGTGAGATGAATTAACACAACGCTAAGCAGTTTCTCAGAAAGCTTCTTTCCAGATTTCATCTGAGGATATTTCCTGTTTCACCATAGCCCTCCATGGGCTTCCAAATATCTCTTTGCCAATTCCAAAAGAACTGTCTTAGCGAAAGGCTTCTTTAGGGCAAAGCTGTAACTCTGTGAGATGATTTCACAGAACACAAAGTAGTTTCTCAGAAAGCTTCTTTCTCTTTGTTAACGGAGGATATTTCCTTTGGCCCGGTAGTCTTCAAAGGGATTAGAAATATCTCTTCTCGAATCCACAGAAATAAGGCTGGCAAAGAGATCCACGAAATACAGATGTAACTCTGTGAGATGAATTAACAGAACACTAAGCACTTTCTCAGAAAGCTTCTTACCAGATTTCATCTGAGGATATTTCCTTTTTCACCATAGCCCTCTAATCGGTTCCAAATATCACTTTGCCAATTCCACAAGAACTGTCTTAGCGAAAGGCTTCTTGAGGGGAAAGCTGTAACTCTGTGAGATGATTTCAGAGAACACAAAGAAGTTTCTCAGAAAGCTTCTTTCTCTTTGTTATCGGAGGATATTTCCTTTGGCCCTTTAGTCTTCAAAGGGTTCCGAAATATCTGTTCTCAGATTCCACAGAAATAAGGCTAGCAAAGAGATCCACGAAATACATATGTAACTCTGTGAGATTAATTAACAGAACACTAAGCAGTTTCTCAGAAAGCTTCTTTCCAGATTTCATCTGAGGATATTTTTATTTCACCACAGCCCTCTATGCGCTTCCAAATATCACTTTGCCAATTCCACAAGAACTGTCTTAGCGAAAGGCTTCTTGAGGGGAAAGCTGTAACTCTGTGAGATGATTTCACAGAACACAAAGAAGTTTCTCAGAAAGCTTCTTTCTCTTTGTTATCGGAGGATATTTCCTTTGGGGCTATAGTCTTCTAAGGGATCCGAAATATTTGTTCTCAGATTCCACAGACATAAGGCTAGCAAAGAGATCCACGAAATACAGATGTAACTCTGTGAGATTAATTAACAGAACACTAAGCAGTTTCACAGAAAGCTTCTTTCCAGATTTCATCTGTGGATATTTCCTTTTTCAACATAGACCTCTATGGGCTTCCAAATATCACTTTGCCAATTCCACAAGAACTGTCTAGCGAAAGGCTTCTTGAGGGGAAAGCTGTAACTCTGTGAGATGATTTCACAGAACACAAAGAAGTTTCTCAGAAAGCTTCTTTCTCTTTGTTATCGGAGGATATTTCCTTTGGCCCTATAGTCTTCAAAGGTGTCCGAAATATCTGTTCTCAGATTCCACAGAATTAAGGCTAGCAAAGAGATCCACGAAATATAGATGTAACTCAGTGAGATGAATTTACACAACACTAAGCATTTTCTCAGAATGCTTCTCTCCAGATTTCATCTGAGGATATTTCCTTTTTCACCACAGCCCTCTAAGGACTTCCAAATATCACTTTGCCAATTCCACAAGAACTGTCTTAGCGAAAGGCTTCTTGAGGGGAAAGCTGTATCTCTGTGAGATGATTTCACAGAACACAAAGAAGTTTCTCAGAAAGCTTCTTTGTCTTTTTTAACGGAGGATATTTCCTCTGGCCCTATAGTCTTGAAAGGGATCCGAAATATCTGTTCTCAGATTCCACAGAAATAAGGCTAGCAAAGAGATCCACGAAATACAGATGTAACTCTGTGAGATGAATTAACAGAACACTAAGCAGTTTCTCAGAAAGCTTCCTTCCAGATTTCATCTGAGGATATTTACTTTTTCACCATAGCCCTCTATGGGCTTCCAAATATCACTTTGCCAATTCCACAAGAACTGTCTTTGCGAAAGGCTTCTTGAGGGGAAAGTTGTAACTCTGTGAGATGATTTCACAGAACACAAAGAAGTTTCTCAGAAAGCTTCTTTCTCTTTGTTATCGGAGGATATTTCCTTTGGCCCTATAGTCTTCAAAGGGATCCGAAATATCTGTTCTCAGATTCCACAGAAATAAGGCTAGCAAAGAGATCCATGAAATACAGATGTAACTCTGTGAGATGAATTAACAGAACACTAAGCAGTTTCTCAGAAAGCTTCTTTCCAGATTTCATCTGAGGATATTTCCTGTTTCACCATAGCCCTCTATGGGCTTTCAAATAGCACTTTGCCCATTCCACAAGAACTGTCTTAGCGAAAGGCTTCTTGAGGGGAAAATTTTAACTCTGTGAGACGATTACACAGAACACAAAGAAGTTTCTCAGAAATCTTCTTTGTCTTTGTTAACGGAGGATATTTCCTTTGGCCCTATAGTCTTCAAAGGGATCCGAAATATCTGTTCTCAGATTCCGCAGAAATAAGGCTAGAAAAGAGATCCACGAAATACAGGTGTAAATCTGTGAGATGAATTAACAGAACACTAAGCAGTTTCTCAGAAATCTTCATTCCAGATTTCATCTGAGGATATTTCCTTTTTCATCATAGTCCTCTATGCGGTTCCAAATATCACTTTGCCAATTCCACAAGAACTGTCTTAGCGAAAGGCTTCTTGAGGGGAAAGCTGTAACTCTGTGAGATGATTTCACAGAACACAAAGAAGTTTCTCAGAAAACTTCTTTCTCTTTGTGATCGGAGGATATTTCCTTTGGCCCTATAGTCTTCAAATGGATCCGAAATATCTGTTCTCAGATTCCAGAGAAACAAGGCTAACAAAGAGATCCACGAAATACAGATGTAACTCTGTGAGATGAATTAACCGAACACTAAGCAGTTTCTCAGAAAGCTTCTTTCCAGATTTCATCTGAGGATATTTCCTGTTTCACCATAGCCTTCTATGGGCTTTCATATATCACTTTGCCAATTCCACAAGAACTGTCTTAGCGAAAGGCTTCTTGAGGGGAAAGCTGTAACCTGTGAGATGATTTCACAGAACACAAAGAAGTTTCTCAGAAAGCTTCTTTGTCTTTGTTAACGGAGGATATTTCCTTTGGCCCTATAGTCTTCAAAGGGATCCGAAATATCTGTTCTCAGATTCCGCAGAAATAAGGCTAACAAAGAGATCCACGAAATACAGGTGTAACTCTGTGAGATGAATTAACAGAACACTAAGCAGTTTCTCAGAAAGCTTCTTTCCAGATTTCATCTGAGGATATTTCCTTTTTCACCATAGCCCTCTATGGGCTTCCAAATATCACTTTGCGAATTCCACAAGAACTGTCTTAGCGAAAGGCTTCTTGAGGGGAAAGCTGTAACTCTGTGAGATGATTTCACAGAACACAAAGAAGTTTCTCAGAAAGCTTCTTTCTCTTTGTTATCGGAGTTTATTTCCTTTGGCCCTTTAGTCTTCAAAGGTATCCGAAATATCTGTTCTTAGATTCCACAGAAATAAGGAGAGCCAAGACATCCACGATATACAGATGTAACTCTGTGAGATGAATTAACAGAACACTAAGCAGTTTCTCAGAAAGCTTCTTTCCAGAATTCATCTGAGGATATTTCCTTTTTCACCATAGCCCTCTATGGGCTTCAAAATATCACTTTGCCAATTCCACAAGAACTGTCTTAGCGAAAGGCTTCTTGAGGGGAAAGCTGTAACTCTGTGAGATGATTTCACAGAACACAAAGAAGTTTCTGTGAAAGCTTCTTTCTCTTTGTTATCGGAGGATATTTCCTTTGGCCCTGTAGTCTTCAAAGGGATCCGAAATATCTGTTCTCAGATTCCACAGAAATAAGGCTAGCAAAGAGATCCACGAAATACAGATGTAACTCTGTGAGATGAGTTAAGAGAACACTAAGCAGTTTCTCAGAAAGCTTCTTTCAAGATTTCATCTGAGAATATTTCCGTTTTCACCATAGCCCTCTATGCGCTTCCAAATATCACTTTGCCAATTCCACAAGAACTGTCTTAGCGAAAGGCTTCTTGAGGGGAAAGCTGTAACTCTGTGAGATGATTTCACAGAACACAAAGAAGTTTCTCAGAAAGCTTCTTTCTCTTTGTGATCGGAGGATATTTTCTTTGGCCCTATAGTCTTCTCAGAGATCCGAAATATATGTTCTCAGATTCCACAGAAATAAGGCTAACAAAGAGATCCACGAAATACAGATGTAACTCTGTGAGATGAATTAACAGAACACTAAGCAGTTTCTCAGAAAGCTTCTTTCCATATTTCATCTGAGGATATTTCCTGTTTCACCATAGCCCTCTATGGGCTTCCAAATATCACTTTGCCAAACCCACAACAACTGTCTTAGCGAAAGGCTTCTTGAGGGGAAAGCTGTAACTCTGTGAAATGATTTCACAGAACAGAAAGAAGTTTCACAGAAAGAATCTTTGTCTTTGTTAACGTAGGATATTTCCTTTGGCCCTATCGTCTTCAAAGGGATCCGAAATATCTGTTCTCAGATTCCACAGAAATAAGGCTAGCCAAGAGATCCACGAAATACAGATGTAACTCTGTGAGATGAGTTAACAGAACACTAAGCAGTTTCTCAGAAAGCTTCGTTCCAGATTTCATCTGGGGATATTTTCTTTTTCACCATAGCCCTCTAAGGGCTTCCAAATATCACTATGCGAATTCCACAAGAACTGTCTTAGCGAATGGCTTCTTGAGGGGAAAGATGTAACTCTGTGAGATGATTTCACAGAACACTAAGAGGTGTCTCAGAAAGCTTCTTTCTCTTTGTTATCGGAGGATATTTCCTTTGGCCCTATAGTCTTAGAAGGGATCCGAAATATCTGTTCCCAGGTTCCACAGATATAAGGCTAGCAAAGAGATCCAGGAAATACAGACGTAACTCTGTGAGATGAATTAACAGAACACTAAGCAGTTTCTCAGAAAGCTTCTTTCCAGATTTCATCTGAGGATATTTCCTTTTTCACCATAGCCCTCTATGGGCTTCCAAATATCATTTTGCCAATTCCACAAGAACTGTCTTAGCGAAAGGCTTCTTGAGGGGAAAGCTGTAACTCTGTGAGATGATTTCACAGAACACAAAGAAGTTTCTCAGAAAGCTTCTTTCTCTTTGTTATCGGAGTTTATTTCCTTTGTCCCTTTAGTCTTCAAAGGTATCCGAAATATCTGTTCTTATTTTCCACAGAAATAAGGAGAGCCAAGACATCCACGATATACAGATGTAACTCTGTGAGATGAATTAACAGAACACTAACCAGTTTCTCAGAAAGCTTCTTTCCAGATTTCATCTGAGGATATTTCCTTTTTCACCATAGCCCTCTATGCGCTTCCAAATATCACTTTGCCAATTCCACAAGAACTGTCTTAGCGAAAGGCTTTTGAGGGGAAAGCTGTAACTCTGTGAGATGATTTCACAGAACACAAAGAAGTTTCTCAGAAAGCTTCTTTCTCTTTGTGATCAGAGGAAATTTTCTTAGGCCCTATAGTCTTAGAAGGGATCTGAAATATCTGTTCTCAGATTCCACAGAAATAAGGCTAACAAAGAGATCCACGAAATACAGATGTAACTCTGTGAGATGAATTAACAGAATACTAAGCAGTTTCTCAGAAAGCTTCTTTCCAGATTTCATCTGAGGATATTTCCTGTTTCACCATAGCCCTCTATGGGCTTCCAAATATCACTTTGCCAATTCCACAACAACTGTCTTAGCGAAAGGCATCTTGAGGGGAAAGCTGTAACTCTGTGAGATGATTTCACAGAACAGAAAGAAGTTTCACAGAAAGATTCTTTGTCTTTGTTAACGGAGGATATTTCCTTTGGCCCTATCGTTTTCAAAGGGATCCGAAATATCTGTTCTCAGATTCCACAGAAATAAGGCTAGCAAAGAGATCCACGAAATACAGATGTACCTCTGTGAGATGAATTAACAGAACACTAAGCAGTTTCTCAGAAAGCTTCTTTCCAGATTTCATCAGAGGATATTTCCTTTTTCACAATAGCACTCTATGCGGTTCCAAATATCACTTTGCCAATTCCACAAGAACTGTCTTAGCGAAAGGCTTCTTGAAGGGAAAGCTGTAACTCTGTGAGATGATTTCACAGAACACAAAGAAGTTTCTCAGAAAGCTTCTTTCTCTTTGTTATCGGAGGATATTTCCTTTGGAACTAGAGACTTCAAAGGGATCCGAAATATCTGTTCTCACATTCCCCAGAAATAAGGCTAGCAAAGAGATCCATGAAATACAGATGTAACACTGTGAGATGAATTAACAGAACACTAAGCAGTTTCTCAGAAATCTTCTTTCCAGATTTCATCTGAGGATATTTCCTTTTTCACCATAGCCCTCTAAGGGCTTCCAAATATCACTTTGTCAATTCCACAAGAACTGTCTTAGCGAAAGGCTTCTTGAGGGGAAAGCTGTAACTCTGTGAGATGATTTCAAAGAATACAAAGAAGTTTCTCAGAAAGCTTCTCTCTCTCTGTTCTCGGATTATATTTCCTTTGGCCCTAGGGTCTTCAAGGGATCCGATATATCTGTTCTCAGATTCCACAGAAATAAGGCTAGCCAAGAGATCCACGAAATACAGATGTAACACTGTGACATGAATTAACAGAACACTAAGCAGTTTCTCAGAAAGTTTCTTTCCAGATTTCATCTGGGGATATTTCCTTTTTCACATAGCCTTCTAGGGGCTTCCAAATATCACTTTGCCCATTCCACAAGAACTGTCTTAGCGAAAGTCGTCCTGAGGGGAAAGCTGTAACCTGTGAGATGATTTCACTGAACACAAAGAAGTTTCTGTGAAAGCTTCTTTCTCTTTGTTATCGGAGGATATTTCCTTTGGCCCTATAGTCTTCAAAGGGATCCGAAATATCTGTTCTCAGATTCCACAGAAATAAGGCTAGCAAAGAGATACACGAAATACAGATGTAACTCTGTGAGATGAATTAACAGAACACTAAGCAGTTTCTCAGAAGGCTTCTTTCCAGATTTCATCTGAGGATATTTCCTTTTTCACCATAGCCGTCCATGGGCTTCCAAATATCACTTTGCCAATTCCACAACAACTGTCTTAGCGAAAGGCGTCTTGAGGGGAAAGCTGTAACTCTGTGAGATGATTTCACAGAACACAAAGAAGTTTCTCAGAAAGCTTCTCTCTCTCTGTTCTCGGAGGATATTTCCTTTGGCCCTAGAGTCTTCAAAGGGATCCGAAATATCCGTTCTCAGATTCCGCAGAAATAAGGCTAGAAAAGAGATCCACGAAATACAGGTGTAACTCTTTGAGATGAATTAACAGAACACTAAGCAGTTTCTCATAAAGCTTCCTTCCAGATTTCATCTGAGGATATTTCCTTTTTCACCATAGCCCACTATGCGGTTCCAAATATCACTTTGCCAATTCCACAAGAACTGTCTTAGCGAAAGGCTTCTTGAAGGGAAAGCTGTAACTCTGTGAGATGATTTCACAGAACACAAAGAAGTTTCTCAGAAAGCTTCTTTCTCTTTGTTATTGGAGGATATTTCCTTTGGCACTATAGTATTCCAAGGGATCCGAAATATCTGTTCTCAGATTCCACAGAAATAAGGCTAGCAAAGAGATCCACGAAATACAGATGTAACTCTGTGAGATGAATTAAGAGAACACTAAGCAGTTTCTCAGAAATCTTCTTTCAAGATTTCATCTGAGAATATTTCCTTTTTCACCATAGCCCTCTATGCGCTTCCAAATATCACTTTGCCAATTCCACAAGAACTGTCTTAGCGAAAGGCTTCTTGACGGGAAAGCTGTAACTCTGTGAGATGATTTCACAGAACACAAAGAAGTTTCTCAGAAAGCTTCTTTCTCTTTGTGATCGGAGGATATTTTCTTTGGCCCTATAGTCTTCTCAGGGATCCGAAATATATGTTCTCAGATTCCACAGAAATAAGGCTAACAAAGAGATCCACGAAATACAGATGTAACTCTGTGAGATGAATTAACAGAACACTAAGCAGTTTCTCAGAAAGCTTCTTTCCATATTTCATCTGAGGATATTTCCTGTTTCACCATAGCCCTCTATGGGCTTCCAAATATCACTTTGCCAATTCCACAACAACTGTCTTAGCGAAAGGCTTCTTGAGGGGAAAGCTGTAACTCTGTGAAATGATTTCACAGAACAGAAAGAAGTTTCACAGAAAGATTCTTTGTCTTTGTTAACGTAGGATATTTCCTTTGGCCCTATCGTCTTCAAAGGGATCCGAAATATCTGTTCTCAGATTCCACAGAAATAAGGCAAGCCAAGAGATCCACGAAATACAGATGTAACTCTGTGAGATGAGTTAACAGAACACTAAGCAGTTTCTCAGAAAGCTTCGTTCCAGATTTCATCTGGGGATATTTTCTTTTTCACCATAGCCCTCTAAGGGCTTCCAAATATCACTATGCGAATTCCACAAGAACTGTCTTAGCGAATGGCTTCTTGAGGGGAAAGATGTAACTCTGTGAGATGATTTCACAGAACACTAAGAAGTGTCTCAGAAAGCTTCTTTGTCTTTGTTATCGGAGGATATTTCCTTTGGCCCTATAGTCTTAGAAGGGATCCGAAATATCTGTTCCCAGGTTCCACAGATATAAGGCTAGCAAAGAGATCCAGGAAATACAGACGTAACTCTGTGAGATGAATTAACAGAACACTAAGCAGTTTCTCAGAAAGCTTCTTTCCAGATTTCATCTGAGGATATTTCCTTTTTCACCATAGCCCTCTATGGGCTTCCAAATATCATTTTGCCAATTCCACAAGAACTGTCTTAGCGAAAGGCTTCTTGAGGGGAAAGCTGTAACACTGTGAGATGATTTCACAGAACACAAAGAAGTTTCTCAGAAAGCTTCTTTCTCTTTGTTATCGGAGTTTATTTCCTTTGTCCCTTTAGTCTTCAAAGGTATCCGAAATATCTGTTCTTATTTTCCACAGAAATAAGGAGAGCCAAGACATCCACGATATACAGATGTAACTCTGTGAGATGAATTAACAGAACACTAAGCAGTTTCTCAGAAAGCTTCTTTCCAGAATTCATCTGAGGATATTTTCTTTTTCACCATAGCCCTCTAGGGGCTTCAAAATATCACTTTGCCAATTCCACAAGAACTGTCTTAGCGAAAGGCTTCTTGAGGGGAAAGCTGTAACTCTGTGAGATGATTTCACAGAACACAAAGAAGTTTCTGTGAAAGCCTCTTTCTCTTTGTTATCGGAGGATATTTCCTTTGGCCCTGTAGTCTTCCAAGGGATCCGAAATATCTGTTCTCAGATTCCACAGAAATAAGGCTAGCAAAGAGATCCACGAAATACAGATGTAACTCTGTGAGATGAATTAACAGAACACTAAGCAGTTTCTCAGAAAGCTTCTTTCCAGATTTCATCTGTGGATATTTCCTTTTTCAACATAGCCCTCTAGGGGCTTCCAAATATCACTTTGCCAATTCCACAACAACTGCCTTAGCGAAAGGCGTCTTGAGGGGAAAGCTGTAATCTGTGAGATGATTTCACAGAACACAAAGAAGTTTCTCAGAAGGCTTCTTTCTCTTTGTTATCGGAGGATATTTCCTTTGTCCCTAGAGACTTCAAAGGGATCCGAAATATCTGTTCTCACATTCCACAGAAATAAGGCTAGCAAAGAGATCCACGAAATACAGATGTAACTCTGTGAGATGAATTAACAGAACACTAAGCAGTTTCTCAGAAAGCTTCTTTCCAGATTTCATCTGAGGATATTTCCTTTTTCACCATAGCCCTCTATAGGCTTCCAAATATCACTTTGCCAATTCCACAAGAACTGTCTTAGCGAAAGGCTTCTTGAGGGGAAAGCTGTAACTCTGTGAGATGATTTCACTGAACACAAAGAAGTTTCTGTGAAAGCTTCTTTCTCTTTGTTATCGGAGGATATTTCCTTTGGCCCTAGAGTCTTCAAAGGGATCCGAAATATCTGTTCTCAGATTCCACAGAAATAAGGCTAGCAAAGAGATCCACGAAATACAGATGTAACACTGTGAGATGAATTAACAGAACACTAAGCAGTTTCTCAGAAAGCTTCTTTCCAGATTTCATCTGAGGATATTTCCTTTTTCACCATAGCCCTCTATGGGCTTCCAAATATCACTTTGCCAATTCCACAAGACCTGTCTTAGCGAAAGGCTTCTTGAGGGGAAAGCTGTAACTCTGTGAGATGATTTCACAGAACACAAAGAAGTTTCTCAGAAAGCTTCTTTCTCTTTGTTGTCGGAGTTTATTTCCTTTGACCCTTTAGTCTTCAAAGGTATCCGAAATATCTGTTCTTAGATTCCACAGAAATAAGGATAGCCAAGACATCCACGATATACAGATGTAACTCTGTGAGATGAATAAACAGAACACTAAGCAGTTTCTCAGAAAGCTTCTTTCCAGATTTCATCTGAGGATATTTCCTTTTTAACCTTAGCCCTCTATGGGCTTCAAAATATCACTTTGCCAATTCCACAAGAACTGTCTTAGCGAAAGGCTTCTTGAGGGGAAAGCTGTAACTCTGTGAAATGATTTCACTGAACACAAAGAAGTTTCTGTGAAAGTTTCTTTCTCTTTGTTATCGGAGGATATTTCCTTTGGCCCTAGAGTCTTCAAAGGGATCCGAAATATCTGTTCTCAGATTCCACAGAAATAAGGCTAGCCAAGAGATCCACGATATACAGATGTATCTCTCTGAGATGAATTAACAGAACACTAAGCAGTTTCTCAGAAAGCTTCTTTCCAGATTTCATGTGAGGATATTTCCTTTTTCACCATAGCCCTCTATGCGCTTCCAAATATCACTTTGCCAATTCCACAAGAACTGTCTTAGCGAAAGGCTTTTGAGGGGAAAGCTGTAACTCTGTGAGATGATTTCACAGAACACAAAGAAGTTTCTCAGAAAGCTTCTTTCTCTTTGTGATCAGAGGATATTTTCTTAGGCCCTATAGTCTTAGAAGGGATCTGAAATATCTGTTCTCAGATTCCACAGAAATAAGGCTAACAAAGAGATCCACGAAATACAGATGTAACTCTGTGAGATGAATTAACAGAACACTAAGCAGTTTCTCAGAAAGCTTCTTTCCAGATTTCATCTCAGGATATTTCCTGTTTCACCATAGCCCTCTATGGGCTTCCAAATATCACTTTGCCAATTCCACAACAACTGTCTTAGCGAAAGGCATCTTGAGGGGAAAGCTGTAACTCTGTGAGATGATTTCACAGAACAGAAAGAAGTTTCACAGAAAGATTCTTTGTCTTTGTTAACGGAGGATATTTCCTTTGGCCCTATCGTTTTCAAAGGGATCCGAAATATCTGTTCTCAGATTCCACAGAAATAAGGCTAGCAAAGAGATCCACGAAATACAGATGTAACTCTGTGAGATGAATTAACAGAACACTAAGCAGTTTCTCAGAAAGCTTCTTTCCAGATTTCATCAGAGGATATTTCCTTTTTCACAATAGCACTCTATGCGGTTCCAAATATCACTTTGCCAATTCCACAAGAACTGTCTTAGCGAAAGGCTTCTTGAAGGGAAAGCTGTAACTCTGTGAGATGATTTCACAGAACACAAAGAAGTTTCTCAGAAAGCTTCTTTCTCTTTGTTATCGGAGGATATTTCCTTTGGACCTAGAGACTTCAACGGGATCCGAAATATCTGTTCTCACCTTCCCCAGAAATAAGGCTAGCAAAGAGATCCATGAAATACAGATGTAACACTGTGAGATGAATTAACAGAACACTAAGCAGTTTCTCAGAAATCTTCTTTCCAGATTTCATCTGAGGATATTTCCTTTTTCACCATAGCCCTCTAAGGGCTTCCAAATATCACTTTGTCAATTCCACAAGAACTGTCTTAGCGAAAGGCTTCTTGAGGGGAAAGCTGTAACTCTGTGAGATGATTTCAAAGAATACAAAGAAGTTTCTCAGAAAGCTTCTCTCTCTCTGTTCTCGGAGGATATTTCCTTTGGCCCTAGGGTCTTCAAGGGATCCGATATATCTGTTCTCAGATTCCACAGAAATAAGGCTAGCCAAGAGATCCACGATATACAGATGTAACTCTGTGACATGAATTAACAGAACACTAAGCAGTTTCTCAGAAAGTTTCTTTCCAGATTTCATCTGGGGATATTTCCTTTTTCACATAGCCTTCTAGGGGCTTCCAAATATCACTTTGCCCATTCCACAAGAACTGTCTTAGCGAAAGTCGTCCTGAGGGGAAAGCTGTAACCTGTGAGATGATTTTACATAACACAAAGAAGATTCTCTGAAAGCTTCTTTCTCTTTGTTATCGGAGGATATTTCCTTTGGCCCTATAGTCTTCAAAGGGATCCGAAATATCTGTTCTCAGATTCCACAGAAATAAGGCTAGCAAAGAGATACACGAAATACAGATGTAACTCTGTGAGATGAATTAACAGAACACTAAGCAGTTTCTCAGAAGGCTTCTTTCCAGATTTCATCTGAGGATATTTCCTTTTTCACCATAGCCGTCCATGGGCTTCCAAATATCACTTTGCCAATTCCACAACAACTGTCTTAGCGAAAGGCGTCTTGAGGGGAAAGCTGTAACTCTGTGAGATGATTTCACAGAACACAAAGAAGTTTCTCAGAAAGCTTCTCTCTCTCTGTTCTCGGAGGATATTTCCTTTGGCCCTAGAGTCTTCAAAGGGATCCGAAATATCCGTTCTCAGATTCCGCAGAAATAAGGCTAGAAAGAGTTCCACGAAATACAGGTGTAACTCTTTGAGATGAATTAACAGAACACTAAGCAGTTTCTCAGAAAGCTTCCTTCCAGATTTCATCTGAGGATACTTCCTTTTTCACCATAGCCCACTATGCGGTTCCAAATATGACTTTGCCAATTCCACAAGAACTGTCTTAGCGAAAGGCTTCTTGAAGGGAAAGCTGTAACTCTGTGAGATGATTTCACAGAACACAAAGAAGTTTCTCAGAAAGCTTCTTTCTCTTTGTTATTGGAGGATATTTCCTTTGGCACTATAGTCTTCCAAGGGATCCGAAATATCTGTTCTCAGATTCCACAGAAATAAGGCTAGCAAAGAGATCCACGAAATACAGATGTAACTCTGTGAGATGAATTAAGAGAACACTAAGCAGTTTCTCAGAAAGCTTCTTTCCATATTTCATCTGAGGATATTTCCTGTTTCAACATAGCCCTCTATGGGCTTCCAAATATCACTTTGCCAATTCCACAACAACTGTCTTAGCGAAAGGCTTCTTGAGGGGAAAGCTGTAACTCTGTGAAATGATTTCACAGAACAGAAAGAAGTTTCACAGAAAGATTCTTTGTCTTTGTTAACGTAGGATATTTCCTTTGGCCCTATCGTCTTCAAAGGGATCCGAAATATCTGTTCTCAGATTCCACAGAAATAAGGCTAGCCAAGAGATCCACGAAATACAGATGTAACTCTGTGAGATGAGTTAACAGAACACTAAGCAGTTTCTCAGAAAGCTTCGTTCCAGATTTCATTTGGGGATATTTTCTTTTTCACCATAGCCCTCTAAGGGCTTCCAAATATCACTATGCGAATTCCACAAGAACTGTCTTAGCGAATGGCTTCTTGAGTGGAAAGATGTAACTCTGTGAGATGATTTCACAGAACACTAAGAAGTGTCTCAGAAAGCTTCTTTCTCTTTGTTATCGGAGGATATTTACTTTGGCCCTATAGTCTTAGAAGGGATCCGAAATATCTGTTCCCAGGTTCCACAGATATAAGGCTAGCAAAGAGATCCAGGAAATACAGACGTAACTCTGTGAGATGAATTAACAGAACACTAAGCAGTTTCTCAGAAAGCTTCTTTCCAGATTTCATCTGAGGATATTTCCTTTTTCACCATAGCCCTCTATGGGCTTCCAAATATCATTTTGCCAATTCCACAAGAACTGTCTTAGCGAAAGGCTTCTTGAGGGGAAAGCTGTAACTCTGTGAGATGATTTCACAGAACACAAAGAAGTTTCTCAGAAAGCTTCTTTCTCTTTGTTATCGGAGTTTATTTCCTTTGTCCCTTTAGTCTTCAAAGGTATCCGAAATATCTGTTCTTATTTTCCACAGAAATAAGGAGAGCCAAGACATCCACGATATACAGATGTAACTCTGTGAGATGAATTAACAGAACACTAAGCAGTTTCTCAGAAAGCTTCTTTCCAGAATTCATCTGAGGATATTTCCTTTTTCACCATAGCCCTCTAGGGGCTTCAAAATATCCCTTTGCCAATTCCACAAGAACTGTCTTAGCGAAAGGCTTCTTGAGGGGAAAGCTGTAACTCTGTGAGATGATTTCACAGAACACAAAGAAGTTTCTGTGAAAGCCTCTTTCTCTTTGTTATCGGAGGATATTTCCTTTGGCCCTGTAGTCTTCCAAGGGATCCGAAATATCTGTTCTCAGATTCCACAGAAATAAGGCTAGCAAAGAGATCCACGAAATACAGATGTAACTCTGTGAGATGAATTAACAGAACACTAAGCAGTTTCTCAGAAAGCTTCTTTCCAGATTTCATCTGAGGATATTTCCTTTTTCAACATAGCCCTCTAGGGGCTTCCAAATATCACTTTGCCAATTCCACAACAACTGTCTTAGCGAAAGGCGTCTTGAGGGGAAAGCTGTAATCTGTGAGATGATTTCACAGAACACAAAGAAGTTTCTCAGAAGGCTTCTTTCTCTTTGTTATCGGAGGATATTTCCTTTGTCCCTAGAGACTTCAAAGGGATCCGAAATATCTGTTCTCACATTCCACAGAAATAAGGCTAGCAAAGAGATCCACGAAATACAGATGTAACTCTGTGAGATGAATTAACAGAACACTAAGCAGTTTCTCAGAAAGCTTCTTTCCAGATTTCATCTGAGGATATTTCCTTTTTCACCATAGACCTCTATGGGCTTCCAAATATCACTTTGCCAATTCCACAAGAACTGTCTTAGCGAAAGGCTTCTTGAGGGCAAAGCTGTAACTCTGTGAGATGATTTCACTGAACACAAAGAAGTCTGTGAAAGCTTCTTTCTCTTTGTTATCGGAGGATATTTCCTTTGGCCCTAGAGTCTTCAAAGGGATCCGAAATATCTGTTCTCAGATTCCACAGAAATAAGGCTAGCAAAGAGATCCACGAAATACAGATGTAACACTGTGAGATGAATTAACAGAACACTAAGCAGTTTCTCAGAAAGCTTCTTTCCAGATTTCATCTGAGGATATTTCCTTTTTCACCATAGCCCTCTATGGGCTTCCAAATATCACTTTGCCAATTCCACAAGAACTGTCTTAGCGAAAGGCTTCTTGAGGGGAAAGCTGTAACTCTGTGAGATGATTTCACAGAACACAAAGAAGTTTCTCAGAAAGCTTCTTTCTCTTTGTTGTCGGAGTTTATTTCCTTTGACCCTTTAGTCTTCAAAGGTATCCGAAATATCTGTTCTTAGATTCCACAGAAATAAGGATAGCCAAGACATCCACGATATACAGATGTAACTCTGTGAGATGAATAAACAGAACACTAAGCAGTTTCTCAGAAAGCTTCTTTCCAGATTTCATCTGAGGATATTTCCTTTTTAACCATAGCCCTCTATGGGCTTCAAAATATCACTTTGCCAATTCCACAAGAACTGTCTTAGCGAAAGGCTTCTTGAGGGGAAAGCTGTAACTCTGTGAGATGATTTCACTGAACACAAAGAAGTTTCTGTGAAAGTTTCTTTCTCTTTGTTATCGGAGGATATTTCCTTTGGCCCTAGAGTCTTCAAAGGGATCCGAAATATCTGTTCTCAGATTCCACAGAAATAAGGCTAGCCAAGAGATCCACGAAATACAGATGGATCTCTCTGAGATGAATTAACAGAACACTAAGCAGTTTCTCAGAAAGCTTCTTTCCAGATTTCACCTGAGGATATTTCCTTTTTCAACATAGCCCTCTAGGGGCTTCCAAATATCACTTTGCCAATTGCACAAGAACTGTCTTAGCGAAAGTCGTCTTGAGGGGAAAGCTGTAACCTGTGAGATGATTTTACATAACACAAAGAAGTTTCTCTGAAAGCTTCTTTCTCTTTGTTATCGGAGGATATTTCCTTTGGCCCTATAGTCTTCAAAGGGATCCGAAATATCTGTTCTCACATTCCACAGTAATAAGGCTAGCAAAGAGATCCACGAAATACAGATGTAACTCTGTGAGATGAATTAACAGAACAGTAAGCAGTTTCTCAGAAAGCTTCTTTCCAGATTTCATCTGAGGATATTTCCTTTTTCAACATAGCCCTCCATGGGCTTCCAAATATCACTTTGCCAATTCCACAAGAACTGTCTTAGCGAAAGTCGTCTTGAGGCGAAAGCTGTACCTCTGTGAGATGATTTCACAGAACACAAAGAAGTTTCTCAGAAAGCTTCTTTCTCTTTGTGATCGGAGGATATTTTCTTTGGCCCTGTAGTTTTCTCAGGGATCCGAAATATCTGTTCTCAGATTCCACAGAAATAAGGCAAACAAAGAGATCCACGAAATACAGATGTAACTCTGTGAGATGAATTAACAGAACACTAAGCAGTTTCTCAGAAATCTTCTTTCCAGATTTCATGTGAGGATATTTCCTGTTTCACCTAAACCCTCTATGGGCTTCCAAATATCACTTTGCCAATTCCACAACAACTCTCTTAGCGAAAGGCAACTTGAGGGGAAAGCTGTAACTCTGTGAGATGATTTCACAGAACAGAAAGAAGTTTCACCGAAAGATTCTTTGTCTTTGTTAAGGGAGGATATTTCCTTTGGCCCTATAGTCTTCAAAGGGATCCGAAATATCTGTTCTCAGATTCCACAGAAATAAGGCTAGCAAAGAGATCCACGAAATACAGATGTAACTCTGTGAGATGAATTAACAGAACACTAAGCAGTTTCTCAGAAAGCTTCTTTCCAGATTTCCTCTGAGGATATTTCCTGTTTCACCATAGCCCTCTATGGGCTTTCATATATCACTTTGCCAATTCCACAAGAACTGTCTTAGCTAAAGGCTTCTTGAGGGGAAAGCTGTAACTCTGTAAGATGATTTCACAGAACACAAAGAAGTTTCTCAGAAAGATTCTTTGTCTTTGTTAACGGAGGATATTTCCTTTGGCCCTGTAGTCTTCAAAGGGATCCGAAATATCTGTTCTCAGATTCCGCAGAAATAAGGCTAGCAAAGAGATCCACGAAATACAGATGTAACACTGTGAGATGAATTAACAGAACACTAAGCAGTTTCTCAGAAAGCTTCCTTCCAGATTTCATCTGAGGATATTTCCTTTTTCACCATAGACCTCCATGGGCTTCCAAATATCACTTTGCCAATTCCACAAGAACTGTCTTAGCGAAAGGCTTCTTGAGGGGAAAGCTTTAAATCTGTGAGATGATTTCACTGAACACAGAGAAGTTTCTGTGAAAGCTTCTTTCTCTTTGTTATCGGAGGATATTTCCTTTGGCCCTAGAGTCTTCAAAGGGATCGGAAATATCTCTTCTCAGATTCCACAGAAATAAGGCTAGCAAAGAGATCCACGAAATACAGATGTAACTCTGTGAGATGAATTAACAGAACACTAAGCAGTTTCTCAGAAAGCTTCTTTCCAGATTTCATCTGAGGATATTTCCTTTTTCACCATAGACCTCCATGGGCTTCCAAATATCACTTTGCCAATTCCACAAGAACTGTCTTAGCGAAAGGCTTCTTGAGGGGAAAGCTGTAACTCTGTGAGATGATTTCACTGAACATAAAGAAGTATCTGTGAAAGCTTCTTTCTCTTGTTATCGGAGAATATTTCCTTTGGACCTAGAGTCTTCAAAGGGATCGGAAATATCTGTTCTCAGATTCCACAGAAATAAGGCTAGGAAAGACATCCACGAAATACAGATGTAACTCTGTGAGATGAATTATCAGAACACTAAGCAGTTTCTCAGAAAGCTTCTTTCCAGATTTCATCTGAGGATATTTCCTTTTTCAACATAGCCCTATAGGGGCTTCCAAATATCACTTTGCCAATTCCACAAGAACTGTCTTAGCGAAAGTCGTCTTGAGGGGAAAGCTGTAACCTGTGAGATGATTTCACAGAACACAAACAAGTTTCTCGAAAGCTTCTTTCTCTTTTTTATCGGAGGATATTTCCTTTGGCCCTAGAGACTTCAAAAGGATCCGAATTATCTGTTCTCACATTACACAGAAATAAGGCTAGCAAAGAGATCCACGAAATACAGATGTAACTCGGTGAGATGGATTAACAGAACACTAAGCAGTTTCTCGGAAATCTTCTTTCCAGATTTCATCTGAGGATACTTCCTTTTTCACCATAGCCCTCTAAAGGCTTCCAAATATCACTTTGCCAATTCCACAAGAACTGTCCTAGCGAAAGGCTTCTTGAGGGGAAAGCTGTAACTCTGTGAGATGATTTCACAGAACACAAAGAAGTTTCTCAGAATGCTTCTTTCTCTTTCGATCGGAGGATATTTTCTTTGGCCCTATAATCTTCAAAGGGATCAGAAATATCTGTTCTCAGATTCCACAGAAATAAGGCTAGCAAAGAGATCCGCGAAGTACAGATGTAACTCTGTGAGATGAATTAACAGAACACTAAGCAGTTCCTCATAATGCTTCTTTCCAGATTTCATCTGAGGATATTTCCTTTTTCACCATAGCCCTCTATGCGCTTCCAAATATCACTTTGCCAATTCCACAAGAACTGTCTTAGCGAAAGACTTCTTGAGGCGAAAGCTGTAACTCTGTGAGATGATTTCACAGAACACAAAGAAGTTTCTCAGAATGCTTCTTTCTCTTTCGATCGGAGGATATTTTCTTTGGCCCTATAGTCTTCTCAGGGATGCGAAATATCTGTCCTCAGATTCCACAGAAATAAGGCTATCAAAGAGATCCACGAAATACAGATGTACCTCTGTGAGATGAATTAACAGAACACTAAGCAGTTTCTCAGAAAGCTTCTTTCCAGATTTCATCTGAGGATATTTCCTTTTTCACCGTAGCCGTCCATGGGCTTCCAAATATCACTTTGCCAATTCCACAAGAACTGTCTTAGCGAAAGGCGTCTTGAGGGGAAAGCTGTAACCTGTGAGATGATTTCACAGAACACAAAGAAGTTTCTCAGAAAGCTTCTTTCTCTTTGTTATCGGAGATTATTTCCTTTGGCCCTAGAGACTTCAAAGGGATCCGAAATATCTGTTCTCACATTCCACAGAAATAAGGCTAGCAAAGAGATCCACGAAATACAGATGTAACTCTGTGAGATGAATTATCAGAACACTAAGCAGTTTCTCAGAATGCTTCTTTCCAGATTTCATCTGAGGATATTTCCTTTTTCACCATAGCCCTCTATGCGCTTCCAAATATCACTTTGCCAATTCCACAAGAACTGTCTAAGCGAAAGGCTTCTTGAGGCGAAAGCTGTAACTCTCTGAGATGATTTCACAGAACACAAAGAAGTTTCTCAGAAAGCTTCTTTCTCTTTGTGATCGGAGAATATTTTCTTTGGCCCTATAGTCTTCTCAGGGATCCGAAATATCTGTTCTCAGATTCCACAGAAATAAGGCTAGCAAAGAGATCCACGAAATACAGATGTAACTCTGTGAGATGAATTAACAGAACACTAAGCAGTTTCTCAGAAAGCTTCTTTCCAGATTTCATCTGAGTATATTTCCTTTTTCACCTTAGGCCTCTATGCGGTTCCAAATATCACTTTGCCAATTCCACAAGAACTGTCTTAGCGAAAGGCTTCTTGAGGGGAAAGCTATAACTCTGTGAGATGATTTCACAGAACACAAAGAAGTTTCTCAGAAAGCTTCTTTGTCTTTGTTATCGGAGGATATTTCCTTTGGCCCTATAATCTTCAATGGGATCAGAAATATCTGTTCTCAGATTCCACAGAAATAAGGCTAGCAAAGAGATCCACGAAATACAGGTGTAACTCTGTGAGATGAATTAACAGAACACTAAGCAGTTTCTCAGAAAGCTTCTTTCCAGATTTCATCTGAGGATATTTCCTTTTTCACCGTAGCCGTCCATGGGCTTCCAAATATCACTTTGCCAATTCCACAAGAACTGTCTTAGCGAAAGGCGTCTTGAGGGGAAAGCTGTAACCTGTGAGATGATTTCACAGAACACAAAGAAGTTTCTCAGAAAGCTTCTTTCTCTTTGTTATCGGAGGATATTTCCTTTGGCCCTAGAGACTTCAAAGGGATCCGAAATATCTGTTCTCACATTCCACAGAAATAAGGCTAGCAAAGAGATCCACGAAATACAGATGTAACTCTGTGAGATGAATTATCAGAACACTAAGCAGTTTCTCAGAATGCTTCTTTCCAGATTTCATCTGAGGATATTTCCTTTTTCACCATAGCCCTCTATGCGCTTCCAAATATCACTTTGCCAATTCCACAAGAACTGTCTAAGCGAAAGGCTTCTTGAGGCGAAAGCTGTAACTCTGTGAGATGATTTCACAGAACACAAAGAAGTTTCTCAGAAAGCTTCTTTCTCCTTGTGATCGGAGGATATTTTCTTTGGCCCTATAGTCTTCTCAGGGATCCGAAATATCTGTTCTCAGATTCCACAGAAATAAGGCTAGCAAAGAGATCCACGAAATACAGATGTAACTCTGTGAGATGAATTAACAGAACTCTAAGCAGTTTCTCAGAAAGCTTCTTTCCAGATTTCATCTGAGTATATTTCCTTTTTCACCTTAGGCCTCTATGCGGTTCCAAATATCACTTTGCCAATTCCACAAGAACTGTCTTAGCGAAAGGCTTCTTGAGGGGAAAGCTGTAACTCTGTGAGATGATTTCACAGAACACAAAGAAGTTTCTCAGAAAGCTTCTTTGTCTTTGTTATCGGAGGATATTTCCTTTGGCCCTATAATCTTCAATGGGATCAGAAATATCTGTTCTCAGATTCCACAGAAATAAGGCTAACAAAGAGATCCACGAAATACAGATGCACCTCTGTGAGATGAATTAACAGAACACTAAGCAGTTTCTCAGAAAGCTTCTTTCCAGATTTCATCTGAGGATATTTCCTTTTTCACCATAGGCCTCTATGCGGTTCCAAATATCACTTTGCCAATTCCACAAGAACTGTCTTAGGGAAAGGCTTCTTGAGGGGAAAGCTGTAACTCTGTGAAATGATTTCACAGAACACAAAGTAGTTTCTCAGAAATCTTCTTTGTCTTTGTTATCGGAGGATATTTCCTTTGGCCCTATAATCTTCAAAGTGATCAGAAATATCTGTTCTCAGATTCCACAGAAATAAGGCTAGCAAAGAGATCCGCGAAGTACAGATGTAACTCTGTGAGATGAATTAACAGAACACTAAGCAGTTCCTCATAATGCTTCTTTCCAGATTTCATCTGAGGATATTTCCTTTTTCACCATAGCCCTCTATGCGCTTCCAAATATCACTTTGCCAATTCCACAAGAACTGTCTTAGCGAAAGACTTCTTGAGGCGAAAGCTGTAACTCTGTGAGATGTTTTCACAGAACACAAAGAAGTTTCTCAGAATGCTTCTTTCTCTTTCGATCGGAGGATATTTTCTTTGGCCCTATAGTCTTCTCAGGGATCCGAAATATCTGTTCTCAGATTCCACAGAAATAAGGCTAGCAAAGAGATCCACGAAATACAGATGTAACTCTGTGAGATGAATTAACAGAACACTAAGCAGTTTCTCAGAAAGCTTCTTTCCAGATTTCATCTGAGGATATTTCCTTTTTCACCATAGCCCTCTATGCGGTTCCAAATATCACTTTGCCAATTCCACAAGAACTGTCTTAGCGAAAGGCTTCTTGAGGGGAAAGTTGTAACTCTGTGAGATGATTTCACAGAACACAAGGAAGTTTCTGAGAAATCTTCTTTCTCTTTGTTATTGGAGGATATTTCCTTTGGCACTATAGTCTTCAAGGGGATCCGAAATATCTGTTCTCAGATTCCGCAGAAATAAGGCTAGCAAAGAGATCCACGAAATACAGGTGTAACTCTGTTAGATGAATTAACAGAACACTAAGCAGTTTCTCAGAAAGCTTCTTTCCAGATTTCATCTGAGGATATTTCCTTTTTCACCATAGCCCTCTATGCGCTTCCAAATATCACTTTGCCAATTCCACAAGAACTGTCTTAGTGAAAGGCTTCTTGAGGGGAAAGCTGTAACTCTGTGAGATGATTTCACAGAACACAAAGAAGTTTCTCAGAAAGCTTCTTTCTCTTTGTTATCGGAGGATATTTCCTTTGGCCCTATAGTCTTCAAAGGGATCCGAAATATCTGTTCTCAGATTCCACAGAAATAAGGCTAACAAAGAGATCCACGAAATACAGATGCACCTCTGTGAGATGAATTAACAGAACACTAAGCAGTTTCTCAGAAAGCTTCTTTCCAGATTTCATCTGAGGATATTTCCTTTTTCACCATAGGCCTCAATGCGGTTCCAAATATCACTTTGCCAATTCCACAAGAACTGTCTTAGCGAAAGGCTTCTTGAGGGGAAAGCTGTAACTCTGTGAGATGATTTCACAGAACACAAAGAAGTTTCTCAGAAATCTTCTTTGTCTTTGTTATCGGAGGATATTTCCTTTGGCCCTATAATCTTCAAAGGGATCAGAAATATCTGTTCTCAGACTCCACAGAAATAAGGCTGGCAAAGAGATCCACGAAGTACAGATGTAACTCTGTGAGATGAATTAACAGAACACTAAGCAGTTTCTCATAATGCTTCTTTCCAGATTTCATCTGAGGATATTTCCTTTTTCACCATAGCCCTCTATGCGCTTCCAAATATCACTTTGCCAATTCCACAAGAACTGTCTTAGCGAAAGACTTCTTGAGGCGAAAGCTGTAACTCTGTGAGATGATTTCACAGAACACAAAGAAGTTTCTCAGAAAGCTTCTTTCTCTTTCGATAGGAGGATATTTTCTTTGGCCCTATAGTCTTCTCAGGGATGCGAAATATCTGTTCTCAGATTCCACAGAAATAAGGCTAACAAAGAGATCCACGAAATACAGATGTAACTCTGTTAGATGAATTAACAGAACACTAAGCAGTTTCTCAGAAAGCTTCTTTCCAGATTTCATCTGAGGATATTTCCTGTTTCACCATAGCCCTCTATGGGCTTTCAAATATCACTTTGCCAATTCCACAAGAACTGTCTTAGCGAAAGGCTTCTTGAGGGGAAAGCTGTAACTCTGTGAGATCATTTCACAGAACACAAAGAAGTTTCTCAGAAAGCTTCTTTGTCTTTTAAAACGGAGGATATTTCCTTTGGCCCTATAGTCTTCAAGGGATCCGAAATATCTGTTCTCAGATTCCGCAGAAATAAGGCTAGCAAAGAGATCCACGAAATACAGATGTAACTCTGTGAGATGAATTAACAGAACACTAAGCAGTTTCTCAGAAAGCTTCTTTCCAGATTTCATCTGAGGATACTTCCTTTTTCACCATAGCCCTCTATGCGGTTCCAAATATCACTTTGCCAATTCCACAAGAACTGTCTTAGCGAAAGGCGTCTTGAGGGGAAAGCTGTAACCTGTGAGATGATTTCACAGAACACAAAGAAGTTTCTCAGAAAGCTTCTTTCTCTTTGTTATCGGAGGATATTTCCTTTGGCCCTAGAGACTTCAAAGGGATCCGAAATATCTGTTCTCACATTCCAAGGAAATAAGGCTAGCAAAGAGATCCACGAAATACAGATGTAACTCTGTGAGATGAATTATCAGAACACTAAGCAGTTTCTCAGAAATCTTCTTTCCAGATTTCATCTGAGGATATTTCCTTTTTCACCATAGCCCTCTAAGGGCTTCCAAATATCACTTTGCCTATTCCACAAGAACTGTCTTAGCGAAAGGCTTCTTGAGGGGAAAGCTGTAACTCTGTGAGATGATTTCACAGAACACAAAGAAGTTTCTCAGAAAGCTTCTTTCTCTTTGTTATCGGAGGATATTTACTTGGGCCCTATAGTCTTCTAAGGGATCCGAAATATCTGTTCTCACATTCCACAGAAATAAGGCTAGCAAAGAGATCCACGAAATACAGATGTAACTCTGTGAGATGAATTAACAGAACACTAAGCAGTTTCTCAGAATGCTTCTTTCCAGATTTCATCTGAGGATATTTCCTTTTTCAACATAGCCCTCTATGCGCTTCCAAATATCACTTTGCCAATTCCACAAGAACTGTCTAAGCGAAAGGCTTCTTGAGGCGAAAGCTGTAACTCTGTGAGATGATTTCACAGAACACAAGGAAGTTTCTCAGTCAGCTTCTTTCTCTTTGTGATCGGAGGATATTTTCTTTGGCCCTATAGTCTTCTCAGGGATCCGAAATATCTGTTCTCAGATTCCACAGAAATAAGGCTAGCAAAGAGATCCACGAAATACAGATGTAACTCTGTGAGATGAATTAGCAGAACACTAAGCAGTTTCTCAGAAAGCTTCTTTCCAGATTTCATCTGAGTATATTTCCTTTTTCACCATAGGCCTCTATGCGGTTCCAAATATCACTTTGCGAATTCCACAAGAACTGTCTTAGCGAAAGGCTTATTGAGGGGAAAGCTGTAACTCTGTGAGATGATTTCACAGAACACAAAGAAGTTTCTCAGAAAGCTTCTTTGTCTTTGTTATCGGAGGATATTTCCTTTGGCCCTATAATCTTCAATGGGATCAGAAATATCTGTTCTCAGATTCCACAGAAATAAGGCTAGCAAAGAGATCCACGAAATACAGGTGTAACTCTGTGAGATGAATTAACAGAACACTAAGCAGTTTCTCAGAAAGCTTCTTTCCAGATTTCATGAGGATATTTCCTTTTTCAACATAGCCCTCTATGCGCTTCCAAATATCACTTTGCCAATTCCACAACAACTGTCTTAGCGAAAGGATTCTTGAGGGGAAAGCTGTAACCTGTGAGATGATTTCACAGAACACAAAGAAGTTTCTCAGAAAGCTTCTTTCTCTTTGTTATCGGAGGATATTTCCTTTGGCCCTAGAGACTTCAAAGGGATCCGAAATATCTGTTCTCACATTCCACGGATATAAGGCTAGCAAAGAGATCCACAAAATACAGATGTAACTCTGTGAGATGAATTATCAGAACACTAAGCAGTTTCTCAGAAATCTTCTTTCCAGATTTCATCTGAGGATATTTCCTTTTTCACCATAGCCCTCTAAGGGCTTCCAAATATCACTTTGCCAATTCCACAAGAACTGTCTTAGCGAAAGGCTTCTTGAGGGGAAAGCTGTAACTCTGTGAGATGATTTCACAGAACACAAAGAAGTTTCTCAGAAAGCTTCTTTGTCTTTGTTATCGGAGGATATTTCCTTTGGCCCTATATTCTTCAAAGGGATCCGAAATATCTGTTCTCAGATTCCACAGAAATAAGGCTAGCAAAGAGATCCACGAAATACAGATGTAACTCTGTGAGATTAATTAACAGAACACTAAGCAGTTTCTCAGAAAGCTTCTTTCCAGATTTCATCTGAGGATATTTCCTTTTTCACTCTAGCCCTCTAAGGGCTTCCAAATATCACTTTGCCAATTCCACAAGAACTGTCTTAGCGAAAGGCTTCTTGAGGGGAAAGCTGTGACTCTGTGAGATGATTTCACAGAACACAAAGAAGTTTCTCAGTAAACTTCTTTCTCTTTGTTATTGGAGGATATTTCCTTTGGCACTATAGTCTTCAAAGGGATCAGAAATATCTGTTCTCAGATTCCACAGAAATAAGGCTAGCAAAGAGATCCACGAAATACAGATGTAACTCTGTGAGATGAATTAACAGAACACTAAGAAGTTTCTCAGAAATCTTCTTTCTAGATTTCATCTGAGGATATTTCCTTTTTCACCTTAGCCCTCTATGCGCTTCCAAATATCACATTGCCAATTCCACAAGAACTGTCTTAGCCAAAGACTTCTTGAGGCGAAAGCTGTAACTCGGTGAGATGATTTCACAGAACACAAAGAAGTTTCTCAGAAAGCTTCTTTCTCTTTGTTATCGGAGTTTATTTCCTTTGGCCCTATAGTCTTCCATGGGATCCGAAATATCTGTTCTTAGATTCCACAGAAATAAGGATCGCCAAGAGATCCACGATATACAGATATAACTCTGTGAGATGAATTAACAGAACACTAAGCAGTTTCTCAGAAAGCTTCTTTCCAGATTTCATCTGAGGATATTTCCTTTTTCACCGGAGCCGTCCATGGGCTTCCAAATATCACTTTGCCAATTCCACAAGAACTGTCTTAGCGAAAGGCGTCTTGAGGGGAAAGCTGTAACCTGTGAGATGATTTCACAGAACACAAAGAAGTTTCTCAGAAAGCTTCTTTCTCTTTGTTATCGGAGGATATTTCCTTTGGCCCTAGAGACTTCAAAGGGATCCGAAATATCTGTTCTCACATTCCACAGAAATAAGGCTAGCAAAGAGATCCACGAAATACAGATGTAACTCTGTGAGATGAATTATCAGAACACTAAGCAGTTTCTCAGAAATCTTCTTTCCAGATTTCATCTGAGGATATTTCCTTTTTCACCTTAGCCCTCTAAGGGCTTCCAAATATCACTTTGCCAATTCCACAAGAACTGTCTTAGCGAAAGGCTTCTTGAGGGGAAAGCTGTAACTCTGTGAGATGATTTCACAGAACACAAAGAAGTTTCTCAGAAAGCTTCTTTCTCTTTGTTATCGGAGGATATTTACTTGGGCCCTATAATCTTCAATGGGATCAGAAATATCTGTTCTCAGATTCCACAGAAATAAGGCTAGCAAAGAGATCCACGAAATACAGGTGTAACTCTGTGAGATGAATTAACAGAACACTAAGCAGTTTCTCAGAAAGCTTCTTTCCAGATTTCATCTGAGGATATTTCCTTTTTCACCATAGCCCTCTATGCGGTTCCAAATATCACTTTGCCAATTCCAAAAGAACTGTCTTAGTGAAAGGCTTCTTGAGAGGAAAGCTGTAACTCTGTGAGATGATTTCACAGAAAACAAAGAAGTTTCTCAGAAAGCTTCTTTCTCTTTGTTATCGGAGGATATTTCCTTTGGCCCTATAGTCTTCCAAGGGATCCGAAATATCTGTTCTCAGATTCCACAGAAATAAGGCTAACAAACAGATCCACGAAAAACAGATGTAACTCTGTGAGATGAAGTAACAGAACACTAAGCAGTTTCTCAGAAAGCTTCTTTCCAGATTTCATCTGAGGATATTTCCTTTTTCAACATAGCCCTCCATGCGGTTCCAAATATCGCTTTGCAATTCCACAAGAACTGTCTTAGCGAAAGGCATCTTGAGGGGAAAGCTGTAACCTGTGAGATGATTTCACAGAACACAAAGAAGTTTCTCAGAAAGCTTCTTTCTCTTTGTTATCGGAGGGTATTTCCTTTGGCCCTAGAGACTTCAAAGGGATCCGAAATATCTGTTCTCACATTCCACAGAAATAAGGCTAGCAAAGACATCCACGAAATACAGATGTAACTCTGTGAGATGAATTAACAGAACACTAAGCAGTTTCTCAGAAAGCTTCTTTCCAGATTTCATCTGAGGATATTTCCTTTTTCACCATAGCCCTCTAAGGGCTTCCAAATATCACTTTGCCAATTCCACAAGAACTGTCTTAGCGAAAGGCTTCTTGAGGGGAAAGCTGTAACTCTGTTAGATGATTTCACAGAACACAAAGAAGTTTCTCAGAAAGCTTCTTTCTCTTTGTTATCGGAGGATATTTACTTTGGCCCTATAGTCTTCAAAGGGATCCGAAATATCTGTTCTCAGATTCCACAGAAATAAGGCTAGCAAAGAGATCCACGAAATACAGATGTAACTCTGTGAGATGAATTAACAGAACACTAAGCAGTTTCTCAGAATGCTTCTTTCCAGATTTCATCTGAGGATATTTCCTTTTTCACCATAGCCCTCTATGCGCTTCCAAATATCACTTTGCCAATTCCACAAGAACTGTCTTAGCGAAAGGCTTCTTGAGGCGAAAGCTGTAACTCTGTGAGATGATTTCACAGAACACAAAGAAGTTTCTCAGAAAGCTTCTTTCTCTTTGTGATCGGAGGATATTTTCTTTGGCCCTATAGTCTTCTCAGGGATACGAAATATCTGTTCTCAGATTCCACAGAAATAAGGCTAGCAAAGAGATCCACGAAATACAGATGTAACTCTGTGAGAAGAATTAACAGAACACTAAGCAGTTTCTCAGAAAGCTTCTTTCCACATTTCATCTGAGGATATTTCCTTTTTCACCATAGCCCTCTATGGGCTTCCAAATATCACTTTGTCGATTCCACAAGAACTGTCTTAGCGAAAGGCTTCTTGAGGGGAAAGCTGTAACTCTGTGAGATGATTTCACAGAACACAAAGAAGTTTCTCAGAAAGCTTCTTTGTCTTTGTTATCGGAGGATATTTCCTTTGGCCCTATATTCTTCAAAGGGATCGGAAATATCTGTTCTCAGATTCCACAGAAATAAGGCTAGCAAAGAGATCCACGAAATACAGATGTAACTCTGTGAGATGAATTAACAGAACACTAAGCAGTTTCTCAGAAAGCTTCTTTCCAGATTTCATCTGAGGATATTTCCTTTTTCACCCTAGCCCTCTAAGGGCTTCCAAATATCACTTTGCCAATTCCACAAGAACTGTCTTAGCGAAAGGCTTCTTGAGGGGAAAGCTGTGACTCTGTGAGATGATTTCACAGAACACAAAGAAGTTTCTCAGTAAACTTCTTTCTCTTTGTTATTGGAGGATATTTCCTTTGGCACTATAGTCTTCAAAGGGATCAGAAATATCTGTTCTCAGAATTCCACAGAAATAAGGCTAGCAAAGAGATCCACGAAATACAGATGTAACTCTGTGAGATGAATTAACAGAACACTAAGCAGTTTCTCAGAAAGCTTCTTTCCAGATTTCATCTGAGGATATTTCCTTTTTCAACATAGCGCTCTATGCGCTTCCAAATATCACTTTGCCAATTTCACAACAACTGTCTTAGCGAAAGGCTTCTTGAGGGGAAAGCTGTAACTCTGAGAGATGATTTCACAGAACACAAGGAAGTTTCTCAGAAAGCTTCTTTCTCTTTGTTATCGGAGTTTTTTTCCTTTGGCCCTATAGTCTTCCAAGGGATCCGAAATATCTGTTCTTAGATTCCACAGAAATAAGGATAGCCAAGAGATCCACGATATACAGATGTAACTCTGTGAGATGATTTAACAGAACACTAAGCAGTTTCTGAGAAAGCTTCTTTCCATATTTCATCTGAGGATATTTCCTTTTTCACCATAGCCCTCCATGGGCTTCCAAATATCCCTTTGCCAATTCCACAAGAACTGTCTTAGCGAAAGACGTCTTGAGGGGAAGGCTGTAACCTATGAGATGATTTCACAGAACACAAAGAAGTTTCTCAGAAAGCTTCTTTCTCTTTGTTATCGGAGGATATTTTCTTTGTCCCTCTAGTCTTCTCAGGGATCCGAAATATCTGTTCTTAGATTTCACAGAAATAAGGATAGCCAAGAGATCCACGATATACAGATGTAACTCTGTGAGATGAATTAACAGAACACTAAGCAGTTTCTCAGAAAGCTTCTTTCTCTTTGTTATCGGATGATATTTCCTTTGGCCCTATAGTCTTAGAAGGGATCCGAAATATCTGTTCCCAGATTCCACAGATATAAGGCTAGCAAAGGGATCCACGAAATACAGATGTAACTTTGTGATTTGAATTAACAGAACACTAAGCAGTTTCTCAGAAAGCTTCTTTCTAGATTTCATCTGAGGATATTTCCTTTTTCACCTTAGCCCTCTATGGACTTCCAAATATCACTTTGCCAATTCCACAAGAACTGACTTAGCGAAAGGCTTCTTGAGGGGAAAGCTGTAACTCTGTGACTTGATTTCACAGAACACAAAGATGTTCTTCAGAAAGCTTCTTTCTCTTTGTTATCGGAGGATATTTCCTTTGACCCTGTAGTCTTCAAATGGATCCGAAATATCTGTTCTCAGATTCCAGAGAAACAAGGCTAGCAAAGAGATCCACGAAATACAGATGTACCTCTGTGAGATGAATTAACAGAACACTAAGCAGTTTCTCAGAAAGCTTCTTTCCAGATTTCATCTGAAGATATTTCCTTTTTCACCATAGCCCTCTATGGGCTTCCAAATATCACTTTGCCAATTCCACAAGAAGTGTCTTAGCGAAAGGCTTCTTGAGGGGAAAGCTGTAACTACGTGAGATGATTTCACAGAACACAAAGAAGTTTCTCAGAAAGCTTCTTTCTCTTTGTTATCGGAGTTTATTTCCTTTGGCCCTATAGTATTCAAAGGGATTCGAAATGTCTGTTCTTAGATTCCACAGACATAAGGATAGCCAAGACATCCTCAATATACAGATGTAACTCTATGAGATGAATTAACAGAACACTAAGCAGTTTCTCAGAAAGCTTCTTTCCATATTTCATCTGAGGATATTTCCTTTTTCACCATAGCCCTCCATGGGCTTCCAAATATCACTTTGTCAATTCCACAAGAACTGTCTTAGCGAAAGGCTTCTTGAGGGGAAAGCTGTAACTCTGTGAGATGATTTCACTGAACACAAGGAAGTTTCTGTGAAAGCTTCTTTCTCTTTGTTATCCGAGGATATTTCCTAGGTCCTGTAGTCTTCAAAGGGATCCGAAATATCTGTTATCAGATTCCACAGAAATAAGGCTAGGAAAGAGACCCACGAAATACAGATGTAACTCTGTGAGATGAATTAACAGAACACTAAGCAGTTTTTCAGAAAGCTTCTTTCCAGATTTCATCTGAGCATATTTCCTTTTTCAACATAGCCCTCTAGGGGCTTCCAAATATCACTTTGCGAATTCCACAAGAACTGTCTTAGCGAAAGTCGTCTTGAGGGGAAAGCTGTAACCTGTGAGATGATTTTACATAACACAAAGAAGTTTCTCTGAAAGCTTCTTTCTCTTTGTTATCGGAGGATATTTCCTTTGGCCCTATAGTCTTCAAAGGGATCCGAAATATCTGTTCTCAGATTCCACAGAAATAAGGCTAGCAAAGAGATCCACGAAATACAGATGTATCTCCGTGAGATGAATTAAAAGAACACTAAGCAATTTCTCAGAAAGCTTCTTTCCAGATTTCATTTGGGGATATTTCCTTTTTCACCATAGCCCTCCAGGGGCTTCCAAATATCACTTTGCCAATTCCCCAAGAACTGTCTTAGCGTAAGGCTTCTTGAGGGGAAAGCAGTATCTCTGTGAGATGATATCACAGAACACAAAGAAGTTTCTCAGAAAGCTTCTTTCTCTTTGTTATCGGAGTTTATTTCTTGGGCCCTATAGTCTTCAAAGGGATCCGAAATATCTGTTCTTAGATTCCACAGAAATAAGGATAGCCAAGAGATCCACGATATACAGAAGTAACCCTGTGAGATGAATTAACAGAACACTAAGCAGTTTCTCAGAAAGCTTCTTTCCAGTTTTCATCTTCGGATATTTCCTTTTTCACCATAGCCCTCCATGGGCTTCCAAATATCACTTTGCCAATTCCACAAGAACTGTTTTAGCGAAAGGCTTCTTGAGGGGAAAGCTGTAACTCTGTGAGATGATTTCACAGAACACAAAGAAGTTTCTGAGAAAGCTTCTTTCTCTTTGTTATCGGAGGACATTTCCTTTGGGCCTAGAGTCTTCTAAGGGATCCGAAATATCTGTTTTAAGATCCAACAGAAATAAGGCTAGCAAAGAGATCCACGTAATACAGATGTAACTCTGTGAGATGAATTAACAGAACATTAAGCAGTTTCTCAGAAAGCTTCTTTCCAGATTTCATCTTAGGATATTTCCTTTTTCACCATAGCCCTCTATGGGCTTTCAAATATCACTTTGCGAATTCCACAAGAACTGTCTTAGCGAAAGGCTTCTTGAGGGGAAAGCTGTAACTCTGCGAGATGATTTCACAGAACACAACGAAGTTTCTCAGAAAGCTTCTTTCTCATTGTTATCGGAGGATATTTCCTTTGGCCCTACAGTCTTAGAAGGGATCTGAAATATCTGTTCCCAGATTCCACAGATATAAGGCTAGCAAAGAAATCCACGAAATACAGATGCAACTTTGTGAGATGAATTAACAGAACACTAAGCAGTTTCTCAGAAAGCTTCTTTCCAGATTTCATCTGAGGATATTTCCTTTTTCACCATAGCCCTCTATGGGCTTCCAAATATCACTTTGCCCATTCCACAAGAACTGTCATAGCGAAAGGCTTCTTGAGGGGAAAGCTGTAACTCTGTGAGATGATTTCACAGAACACAAAGAAGTTTCTCAGAAAGCTTCTTTCTCTTTGTTATCGGAGGATATTTTCTTTGGCTCTAGAGTCTTCCAAGGGATACGAAATATCTGTTCTCATATTCCACAGAAATAAGACTAGCAAAGAGATCCACGAAATACGGATGTAACTCAGTGAGACGAATTAACAGAACACAAAGCAGTTTCTCAGAAAGCTTCTTTCCAGATTTCATCTGAGGATATTTCCTTTTTCACCATAGCCCTCTATGCGCTTCCAAATATCACTTTGCCAATTCCACAAGAACTGTCTTAGTGAAAGGCTTCTTGAGGGGAAAGCTGTAACTCTGTGAGATGACTTCATAGAACACAAAGAACTTTCTCAGAAAGCTTCTTTCTCTTTGTTATCGGGGGATATTTCCTTTGGGCCCATAGTCTTAAAAGGGATCAGAAATATCTGTTCTCAGATTCCACAGATATAAGGCTAGCAAAGAGATCCACGAAATACAGATGTAACTCTGTGAGATGAATTAACAGAACACTAAGCAGTTTCTCAGAAAGCTTCTTTCCAGATTTCATCTGAGGATACTTCGTTTTTCACCATAGCCCTCTATGGGCTTCCAAATATCAGTTTGCCAATTCCACAAGAACTGTCTTAGCGATAGGCTTCTTGAGGGGAAAGCTGTAACTCTGTGAGATGATTTCACAGAACACAAAGAAGTTTCTCAGAATGCTTCTTTCTCTTTGTTATCGGAGGATATTTCCTTTGGCCCTATAGTTTTCTAAGGGATCCGACATATCTCTACTCAGATTCCACAGAAATAAGGCTAGCAAAGAGATCCACGATATACAGATGTAACTCTGTGAGATGAATTAACAGAACACTAAGCAGTTTCTCAGAATGCTTCTTTCCAGATTTCATCTGAGGATATTTCCTTTTTCACCATAGCCCTCTATGCGCTTGCAAATATCACTTTGCGAATTCCACAAGAACTGTCCTAGCGAAAGGCTTCTTCAGGGGAAAGCTATAACACTGTGAAATGATTTCACAGAACACAAAGATGTTTCTCAGAAAGCTTCTTTCGCTTTGTTATCGGGGGATATTTCCTTTGGCCCCATAGTCTTCAAAGGGATCCGAAATATCTGTTCTCAGATTCCACAGAAATAAGGCTAGCAAAGAGATCCACGAAATACAGATGTAACTTTGAGAGATGAATTAACAGAACACTAAGCAGTTTCTCAGAAACCTTCTTTCCAGATTTCATCTGAGGATATTTCCTTTTTCACCTTAGCCCTCTATGGGCTTCCAAATATCACTTTGCCAATTCCACAAGAACTGTCTTAGCGAAAGGCTTCTTGAGGTGAAAGCTGCAACTCTGTGAGATGATTTCACAGAACAAAAAGAAGTTTCTCAGAAAGCTTCTTTCTCTTTGTTATCGGAGGGTATTTCCTTTGGCCCTATAGTCTTCCAAGGGATCCGAAATATCTCTTCTCAGATTCCACAGATATAAGGCTAGCAAAGAGATCCACAAAACACAGATGTAACGCTGTCAGATGAATTAACAGAACACTAAGCAGTTTCTCAGAAAGCTTGATTCCAGATTTCATCTGAGGATATATCCTTTTTCGCCATAGCCCTCTATGGGCTTCCAAATATCATTTTGCCATTTCCACAAGAACTGTCTTAGCGAAAGGCTTCTTGA
The DNA here is from genome assembly GCF_043159975.1 of Macaca nemestrina. NCBI lineage: Eukaryota > Metazoa > Chordata > Mammalia > Primates > Cercopithecidae > Macaca > Macaca nemestrina. Next base: position 35,557,541 of record NC_092143.1, read on the forward strand.
GGGGAAAGCTGTAACTCTGTGAGATGATTTCACAGAAAACAAAGAAGTTTCTCAGAAAGCTTCTTTCTCTTTGTTATCGGAGGATATTTCCTTTGGCCCTATAGTCTTCCAAGGGATCCGAAATATCTGTTCTCAGATTCCACAGAAATAAGTCTAGCAAAGAGATCCACGAAATACAGATGTAACTCTCTGAGATGAATTAACAGAACACTAAGCAGTTTCTCAGAAAGTTTCTTTCCTGATTTCATCTGAGGATATTTCCTTTTTCACCTTAGCCCTCCAAGGGCTTCCAAATATCACTTTTCCAATTCCACAAGAACTGTCTTAGCGTAAGGCTTCTGGAGGGGAAAGCTGTATCTCTGTGAGATGATTTCACAGAACACAAAGGAGTTTCTCAGAAAGCTTCTTTCTCTTTGTTATCGGAGTTTATTTCCTTTGGCCCTATAGTCTTCGAAGGGATCCGAAATATCTGTTCTTAGATTCCACAGAAATAAGGCTAGCCAAGAGATCCACGATATACAGATGTAACTCTGTGAGATGAATTAACAGAACACTAAGCAGTTTACGAGAAAGGTTCTTTCCAGATTTCATCTGAGGATATTTCGTTTTTCACCATAGCCCTCCATGGGCTTCCAAATATCACTTTGCGAATTCCACAAGAACTGTCTTAGCGAAAGGCTTCTTGAGGGAAAAGCTGTAACTCTGTGAGATGATTTCACAGAAAACAAAGAAGTTTCTCAGAAAGCTTCTTTCTCTTTGTTATCGGAGGATATTTACTTGGGCCCTATAATCTTCAATGGGATCAGAAATATCTGTTCTCAGATTCCACAGAAATAAGGCTAGCAAAGAGATCCACGAAATACAGGTGTAACTCTGTGAGATGAATTAACAGAACACTAAGCAGTTTCTCAGAAAGCTTCTTTCCAGATTTCATCTGAGGATATTTCCTTTTTCACCATAGCCCTCTATGCGGTTCCAAATATCACTTTGCCAATTCCAAAAGAACTGTCTTAGTGAAAGGCTTCTTGAGAGGAAAGCTGTAACTCTGTGAGATGATTTCACAGAAAACAAAGAAGTTTCTCAGAAAGCTTCTTTCTCTTTGTTATCGGAGGATATTTCCTTTGGCCCTATAGTCTTCCAAGGGATCCGAAATATCTGTTCTCAGATTCCACAGAAATAAGGCTAACAAACAGATCCACGAAAAACAGATGTAACTCTGTGAGATGAAGTAACAGAACACTAAGCAGTTTCTCAGAAAGCTTCTTTCCAGATTTCATCTGAGGATATTTCCTTTTTCAACATAGCCCTCCATGCGGTTCCAAATATCGCTTTGCAATTCCACAAGAACTGTCTTAGCGAAAGGCATCTTGAGGGGAAAGCTGTAACCTGTGAGATGATTTCACAGAACACAAAGAAGTTTCTCAGAAAGCTTCTTTCTCTTTGTTATCGGAGGGTATTTCCTTTGGCCCTAGAGACTTCAAAGGGATCCGAAATATCTGTTCTCACATTCCACAGAAATAAGGCTAGCAAAGACATCCACGAAATACAGATGTAACTCTGTGAGATGAATTAACAGAACACTAAGCAGTTTCTCAGAAAGCTTCTTTCCAGATTTCATCTGAGGATATTTCCTTTTTCACCATAGCCCTCTAAGGGCTTCCAAATATCACTTTGCCAATTCCACAAGAACTGTCTTAGCGAAAGGCTTCTTGAGGGGAAAGCTGTAACTCTGTTAGATGATTTCACAGAACACAAAGAAGTTTCTCAGAAAGCTTCTTTCTCTTTGTTATCGGAGGATATTTACTTTGGCCCTATAGTCTTCAAAGGGATCCGAAATATCTGTTCTCAGATTCCACAGAAATAAGGCTAGCAAAGAGATCCACGAAATACAGATGTAACTCTGTGAGATGAATTAACAGAACACTAAGCAGTTTCTCAGAATGCTTCTTTCCAGATTTCATCTGAGGATATTTCCTTTTTCACCATAGCCCTCTATGCGCTTCCAAATATCACTTTGCCAATTCCACAAGAACTGTCTTAGCGAAAGGCTTCTTGAGGCGAAAGCTGTAACTCTGTGAGATGATTTCACAGAACACAAAGAAGTTTCTCAGAAAGCTTCTTTCTCTTTGTGATCGGAGGATATTTTCTTTGGCCCTATAGTCTTCTCAGGGATACGAAATATCTGTTCTCAGATTCCACAGAAATAAGGCTAGCAAAGAGATCCACGAAATACAGATGTAACTCTGTGAGAAGAATTAACAGAACACTAAGCAGTTTCTCAGAAAGCTTCTTTCCACATTTCATCTGAGGATATTTCCTTTTTCACCATAGCCCTCTATGGGCTTCCAAATATCACTTTGTCGATTCCACAAGAACTGTCTTAGCGAAAGGCTTCTTGAGGGGAAAGCTGTAACTCTGTGAGATGATTTCACAGAACACAAAGAAGTTTCTCAGAAAGCTTCTTTGTCTTTGTTATCGGAGGATATTTCCTTTGGCCCTATATTCTTCAAAGGGATCGGAAATATCTGTTCTCAGATTCCACAGAAATAAGGCTAGCAAAGAGATCCACGAAATACAGATGTAACTCTGTGAGATGAATTAACAGAACACTAAGCAGTTTCTCAGAAAGCTTCTTTCCAGATTTCATCTGAGGATATTTCCTTTTTCACCCTAGCCCTCTAAGGGCTTCCAAATATCACTTTGCCAATTCCACAAGAACTGTCTTAGCGAAAGGCTTCTTGAGGGGAAAGCTGTGACTCTGTGAGATGATTTCACAGAACACAAAGAAGTTTCTCAGTAAACTTCTTTCTCTTTGTTATTGGAGGATATTTCCTTTGGCACTATAGTCTTCAAAGGGATCAGAAATATCTGTTCTCAGAATTCCACAGAAATAAGGCTAGCAAAGAGATCCACGAAATACAGATGTAACTCTGTGAGATGAATTAACAGAACACTAAGCAGTTTCTCAGAAAGCTTCTTTCCAGATTTCATCTGAGGATATTTCCTTTTTCAACATAGCGCTCTATGCGCTTCCAAATATCACTTTGCCAATTTCACAACAACTGTCTTAGCGAAAGGCTTCTTGAGGGGAAAGCTGTAACTCTGAGAGATGATTTCACAGAACACAAGGAAGTTTCTCAGAAAGCTTCTTTCTCTTTGTTATCGGAGTTTTTTTCCTTTGGCCCTATAGTCTTCCAAGGGATCCGAAATATCTGTTCTTAGATTCCACAGAAATAAGGATAGCCAAGAGATCCACGATATACAGATGTAACTCTGTGAGATGATTTAACAGAACACTAAGCAGTTTCTGAGAAAGCTTCTTTCCATATTTCATCTGAGGATATTTCCTTTTTCACCATAGCCCTCCATGGGCTTCCAAATATCCCTTTGCCAATTCCACAAGAACTGTCTTAGCGAAAGACGTCTTGAGGGGAAGGCTGTAACCTATGAGATGATTTCACAGAACACAAAGAAGTTTCTCAGAAAGCTTCTTTCTCTTTGTTATCGGAGGATATTTTCTTTGTCCCTCTAGTCTTCTCAGGGATCCGAAATATCTGTTCTTAGATTTCACAGAAATAAGGATAGCCAAGAGATCCACGATATACAGATGTAACTCTGTGAGATGAATTAACAGAACACTAAGCAGTTTCTCAGAAAGCTTCTTTCTCTTTGTTATCGGATGATATTTCCTTTGGCCCTATAGTCTTAGAAGGGATCCGAAATATCTGTTCCCAGATTCCACAGATATAAGGCTAGCAAAGGGATCCACGAAATACAGATGTAACTTTGTGATTTGAATTAACAGAACACTAAGCAGTTTCTCAGAAAGCTTCTTTCTAGATTTCATCTGAGGATATTTCCTTTTTCACCTTAGCCCTCTATGGACTTCCAAATATCACTTTGCCAATTCCACAAGAACTGACTTAGCGAAAGGCTTCTTGAGGGGAAAGCTGTAACTCTGTGACTTGATTTCACAGAACACAAAGATGTTCTTCAGAAAGCTTCTTTCTCTTTGTTATCGGAGGATATTTCCTTTGACCCTGTAGTCTTCAAATGGATCCGAAATATCTGTTCTCAGATTCCAGAGAAACAAGGCTAGCAAAGAGATCCACGAAATACAGATGTACCTCTGTGAGATGAATTAACAGAACACTAAGCAGTTTCTCAGAAAGCTTCTTTCCAGATTTCATCTGAGGATATTTCCTTTTTCACCATAGCCCTCTATGGGCTTCCAAATATCACTTTGCCAATTCCACAAGAAGTGTCTTAGCGAAAGGCTTCTTGAGGGGAAAGCTGTAACTACGTGAGATGATTTCACAGAACACAAAGAAGTTTCTCAGAAAGCTTCTTTCTCTTTGTTATCGGAGTTTATTTCCTTTGGCCCTATAGTATTCAAAGGGATTCGAAATGTCTGTTCTTAGATTCCACAGACATAAGGATAGCCAAGACATCCTCAATATACAGATGTAACTCTATGAGATGAATTAACAGAACACTAAGCAGTTTCTCAGAAAGCTTCTTTCCATATTTCATCTGAGGATATTTCCTTTTTCACCATAGCCCTCCATGGGCTTCCAAATATCACTTTGTCAATTCCACAAGAACTGTCTTAGCGAAAGGCTTCTTGAGGGGAAAGCTGTAACTCTGTGAGATGATTTCACTGAACACAAGGAAGTTTCTGTGAAAGCTTCTTTCTCTTTGTTATCCGAGGATATTTCCTAGGTCCTGTAGTCTTCAAAGGGATCCGAAATATCTGTTATCAGATTCCACAGAAATAAGGCTAGCAAAGAGACCCACGAAATACAGATGTAACTCTGTGAGATGAATTAACAGAACACTAAGCAGTTTTTCAGAAAGCTTCTTTCCAGATTTCATCTGAGCATATTTCCTTTTTCAACATAGCCCTCTAGGGGCTTCCAAATATCACTTTGCGAATTCCACAAGAACTGTCTTAGCGAAAGTCGTCTTGAGGGGAAAGCTGTAACCTGTGAGATGATTTTACATAACACAAAGAAGTTTCTCTGAAAGCTTCTTTCTCTTTGTTATCGGAGGATATTTCCTTTGGCCCTATAGTCTTCAAAGGGATCCGAAATATCTGTTCTCAGATTCCACAGAAATAAGGCTAGCAAAGAGATCCACGAAATACAGATGTATCTCCGTGAGATGAATTAAAAGAACACTAAGCAATTTCTCAGAAAGCTTCTTTCCAGATTTCATTTGGGGATATTTCCTTTTTCACCATAGCCCTCCAGGGGCTTCCAAATATCACTTTGCCAATTCCCCAAGAACTGTCTTAGCGTAAGGCTTCTTGAGGGGAAAGCAGTATCTCTGTGAGATGATATCACAGAACACAAAGAAGTTTCTCAGAAAGCTTCTTTCTCTTTGTTATCGGAGTTTATTTCTTGGGCCCTATAGTCTTCAAAGGGATCCGAAATATCTGTTCTTAGATTCCACAGAAATAAGGATAGCCAAGAGATCCACGATATACAGAAGTAACTCTGTGAGATGAATTAACAGAACACTAAGCAGTTTCTCAGAAAGCTTCTTTCCAGTTTTCATCTTCGGATATTTCCTTTTTCACCATAGCCCTCCATGGGCTTCCAAATATCACTTTGCCAATTCCACAAGAACTGTTTTAGCGAAAGGCTTCTTGAGGGGAAAGCTGTAACTCTGTGAGATGATTTCACAGAACACAAAGAAGTTTCTGAGAAAGCTTCTTTCTCTTTGTTATCGGAGGACATTTCCTTTGGGCCTAGAGTCTTCTAAGGGATCCGAAATATCTGTTTTAAGATCCAACAGAAATAAGGCTAGCAAAGAGATCCACGTAATACAGATGTAACTCTGTGAGATGAATTAACAGAACATTAAGCAGTTTCTCAGAAAGCTTCTTTCCAGATTTCATCTTAGGATATTTCCTTTTTCACCATAGCCCTCTATGGGCTTTCAAATATCACTTTGCGAATTCCACAAGAACTGTCTTAGCGAAAGGCTTCTTGAGGGGAAAGCTGTAACTCTGCGAGATGATTTCACAGAACACAACGAAGTTTCTCAGAAAGCTTCTTTCTCATTGTTATCGGAGGATATTTCCTTTGGCCCTACAGTCTTAGAAGGGATCTGAAATATCTGTTCCCAGATTCCACAGATATAAGGCTAGCAAAGAAATCCACGAAATACAGATGCAACTTTGTGAGATGAATTAACAGAACACTAAGCAGTTTCTCAGAAAGCTTCTTTCCAGATTTCATCTGAGGATATTTCCTTTTTCACCATAGCCCTCTATGGGCTTCCAAATATCACTTTGCCCATTCCACAAGAACTGTCATAGCGAAAGGCTTCTTGAGGGGAAAGCTGTAACTCTGTGAGATGATTTCACAGAACACAAAGAAGTTTCTCAGAAAGCTTCTTTCTCTTTGTTATCGGAGGATATTTTCTTTGGCTCTAGAGTCTTCCAAGGGATACGAAATATCTGTTCTCATATTCCACAGAAATAAGACTAGCAAAGAGATCCACGAAATACGGATGTAACACAGTGAGACGAATTAACAGAACACAAAGCAGTTTCTCAGAAAGCTTCTTTCCAGATTTCATCTGAGGATATTTCCTTTTTCACCATAGCCCTCTATGCGCTTCCAAATATCACTTTGCCAATTCCACAAGAACTGTCTTAGTGAAAGGCTTCTTGAGGGGAAAGCTGTAACTCTGTGAGATGACTTCATAGAACACAAAGAACTTTCTCAGAAAGCTTCTTTCTCTTTGTTATCGGGGGATATTTCCTTTGGGCCCATAGTCTTAAAAGGGATCAGAAATATCTGTTCTCAGATTCCACAGATATAAGGCTAGCAAAGAGATCCACGAAATACAGATGTAACTCTGTGAGATGAATTAACAGAACACTAAGCAGTTTCTCAGAAAGCTTCTTTCCAGATTTCATCTGAGGATACTTCGTTTTTCACCATAGCCCTCTATGGGCTTCCAAATATCAGTTTGCCAATTCCACAAGAACTGTCTTAGCGATAGGCTTCTTGAGGGGAAAGCTGTAACTCTGTGAGATGATTTCACAGAACACAAAGAAGTTTCTCAGAATGCTTCTTTCTCTTTGTTATCGGAGGATATTTCCTTTGGCCCTATAGTTTTCTAAGGGATCCGACATATCTCTACTCAGATTCCACAGAAATAAGGCTAGCAAAGAGATCCACGATATACAGATGTAACTCTGTGAGATGAATTAACAGAACACTAAGCAGTTTCTCAGAATGCTTCTTTCCAGATTTCATCTGAGGATATTTCCTTTTTCACCATAGCCCTCTATGCGCTTGCAAATATCACTTTGCGAATTCCACAAGAACTGTCCTAGCGAAAGGCTTCTTCAGGGGAAAGCTATAACACTGTGAAATGATTTCACAGAACACAAAGATGTTTCTCAGAAAGCTTCTTTCGCTTTGTTATCGGGGGATATTTCCTTTGGCCCCATAGTCTTCAAAGGGATCCGAAATATCTGTTCTCAGATTCCACAGAAATAAGGCTAGCAAAGAGATCCACGAAATACAGATGTAACTTTGAGAGATGAATTAACAGAACACTAAGCAGTTTCTCAGAAACCTTCTTTCCAGATTTCATCTGAGGATATTTCCTTTTTCACCTTAGCCCTCTATGGGCTTCCAAATATCACTTTGCCAATTCCACAAGAACTGTCTTAGCGAAAGGCTTCTTGAGGTGAAAGCTGCAACTCTGTGAGATGATTTCACAGAACAAAAAGAAGTTTCTCAGAAAGCTTCTTTCTCTTTGTTATCGGAGGGTATTTCCTTTGGCCCTATAGTCTTCCAAGGGATCCGAAATATCTCTTCTCAGATTCCACAGATATAAGGCTAGCAAAGAGATCCACAAAACACAGATGTAACGCTGTCAGATGAATTAACAGAACACTAAGCAGTTTCTCAGAAAGCTTGATTCCAGATTTCATCTGAGGATATATCCTTTTTCGCCATAGCCCTCTATGGGCTTCCAAATATCATTTTGCCATTTCCACAAGAACTGTCTTAGCGAAAGGCTTCTTGAGGGGAAAGCTGTAACTCTGTGAGATGATTTCACAGAAAACAAAGAAGTTTCTCAGAAAGCTTCTTTCTCTTTGTTATCGGAGGATATTTCCTTTGGCCCTATAGTCTTCCAAGGGATCCGAAATATCTGTTCTCAGATTCCACAGAAATAAGTCTAGCAAAGAGATCCACGAAATACAGATGTAACTCTCTGAGATGAATTAACAGAACACTAAGCAGTTTCTCAGAAAGTTTCTTTCCTGATTTCATCTGAGGATATTTCCTTTTTCACCTTAGCCCTCCAAGGGCTTCCAAATATCACTTTTCCAATTCCACAAGAACTGTCTTAGCGTAAGGCTTCTGGAGGGGAAAGCTGTATCTCTGTGAGATGATTTCACAGAACACAAAGGAGTTTCTCAGAAAGCTTCTTTCTCTTTGTTATCGGAGTTTATTTCCTTTGGCCCTATAGTCTTCGAAGGGATCCGAAATATCTGTTCTTAGATTCCACAGAAATAAGGCTAGCCAAGAGATCCACGATATACAGATGTAACTCTGTGAGATGAATTAACAGAACACTAAGCAGTTTACGAGAAAGGTTCTTTCCAGATTTCATCTGAGGATATTTCGTTTTTCACCATAGCCCTCCATGGGCTTCCAAATATCACTTTGCGAATTCCACAAGAACTGTCTTAGCGAAAGGCTTCTTGAGGGAAAAGCTGTAACTCTGTGAGATGATTTCACAGAACACAAAGAAGTTTCTCAGAAAGCTTCTTTCTCTTTGTTATCGGAGGATATTTCCTTTGGCCTTATAGTCTTAGAAAGGATCCGAAATATCTGTTCCCAGATTCCACAGATAAAATGCTAGCAAAGAGATCCAAGAAATACAGATGTAACTTTGAGAGATGAATTAACAGAACACAAACCAGTTTCTCAGAAAGCTTCTTTCCAGATTTCATCTGAGGATATTTCCTTTTTCACCTTAGCCCTCTATGGGCTTCCAAATATCACTTTGCCAATTCCACAAGAACTGTTTTAGCGAAAGGCTAGTTGAGGTGAAAGCTGTAACTCTGTGAGATGATTTCATAGAACACAGAGAAGTTTCTCAGAAAGCTTCTTTCTCTTTGTTATCGGAGGATATTTCCTTTGGCCCTATAGTCTTCAAAGGGATCCGAAATATCTGTTCTCAGATTCCCCAGAAATAAGGCTAGCAAAGAGATCCACGAAATACAGATGTAACTCTGTGAGATGAATTAACAGAACACTAAGCAGTTTCTCTGAATGCTTCTTTCCAGATTTCATCTGAGGATATTTCCTTTTTCACCATAGCCCTCTAAGGGCTTCCAAATATCACTTTGGCAATTCCACAAGAACTGTCTTAGCGAAAGGCTTCTTGAGGCGAAAGCTGTAACTCTGTGAGATGATTTCACAGAACACAAAGAAGTTTCTCAGAAAGCTTCCTTCTCTTTGTGATGGGAGGATATTTTCTTTGGCCCTGTAGTCTTCTCAGGGATCCGAAATATCTGTTCTCAGATTCCACAGAAATAAGGATAGCAAAGAGATCCACGAAATACAGATGTAACTCTGTGAGATGAATTAACAGAACACTAAGCAGTTTGTCAGAAAGCTTCTTTCCAGATTTCATCTGAGGATATTTCCTTTTTCAACATAGCCCTCTAGGGGCTTCCAAATATCACTTTGCCAATTCCACAAGAACTGTCTTAGCGAAAGTCGTCTTGAGGAGAAAGCTGTAACCTGTGAGATGATTTTACATAACACAAAGAAGTTTCTCTGAAAGCTTGTTTCTCTTTGTTATCGGAGGATATTTCCTTTGGCCTTATAGTCTTCAAAGGGATCCGAAATATCTATTCTCAGATTCCACAGAAAAAAGGCCAGCAAAGAGATGCACGAAATACAGATGTAACTCTGTGAGATGAATTAACAGAACACTAAGCAGTTTCTCAGAAAGCTTATTTCCAGATTTCATCTGAGGATATTTCCTTTTTCAACATAGCCCTCTAAGGGCTTCCAAATATCACTTTGCCAATTCCACAAGAACTGTCTTAGCGAAAGTCGTCTTGAGGAGAAAGCTGTAACCTGTGAGATGATTTTACATAACACAAAGAAGTTTCTCTGAAAGCTTGTTTCTCTTTGTTATCGGAGGATATTTCCTTTGGCCTTATAGTCTTCAAAGGGATCCGAAATATCTGTTCTCAGATTCCACAGAAATAAGGCTAGCAAAGAGATCCACGAAATACAGATGTAACTCTGTGAGATGAATTAACAGAACACTAAGCAGTTTCTCAGAAAGCTTCTTTCCAGATTTTATCTGAGGATATTTCCTTTTTCACCATAGCCCTCTATGCGCTTCCAAATATCACTTTGCCAATTCCACAAGAACTGTCTTAGCGAAAGGCTTCTTTAGGGGAAAGCTGTAACACTCTGAGATGATTTCACAGAACACAAAGAAGTTTCTCAGAAAGCTTCTTTCTCTTTGTTATCGGAGGAGATTTCCTTTGGCCCTATAGTCTTCAAAGGGATCCGAAATATCTGTTCTTAGATTCCACAGAAATAAAGATAGCCAAGAGATCCACGATATACAGATGTAACTCTGTGAGATGAATTAACAGAACACTAAGCAGTTTCTCAGAAAGCTTCTTTCCACATTTCATCTGAGGATATTTCCTTTTTCACCATAGCCCTCCATGGGCTTCCAAATATCACTTTGCCAATTACACAAGAACTGTCTTAGCGAAAGGCTTCTTGAGGGGAAAGCTGTATCTCTTTGAGATGATTTCACAGAACACAAAGAAGTTTCTCAGAAAGCTTCTTTCTCTTTGTTATCGGAGGATATTTCCTTTGGCCCTATAGTCTTCAAAGGGATCCGAAATATCTCTTCTCAGATTCCACAGATATAAGGCTCACAAAGAGATCCACGAAACACAGATGTAACCCTGTCAGATGAATTAACAGAACACTAAGCAGTTTCTCAGAAAGCTTGTTTCCAGATTTCATCTGAGGATATTTCCTTTTTCGCCATAGCCCTCTATGGGCTTCCAAATATCACTTTGCCAATTCCACAAGAAGTGTCTTAGCGAAAGGCTTCTTGAGGGGAAAGCTGTAACTCTGTGAGATGATTTCACAGAAAACAAAGAAGTTTCTCAGAAAGCTTCTTTCTCTTTGTTATCGGAGGATATTTCCTTTGGCCCTAGAGTCTTAGAAGGGATCCGAAATATCTGTTCTCATATTCCACAGAAATAAGGCTAGCAAAGGGATCCACGAAATACAGATGTAACTCTGTGAGATGAATTAACAGAACACTAAGCAGTTTCTCAGAAAGCTTCTTTCCAGATTTCATCTTAGGATATTTCCTTTTTCACGATAGCCCTCTAGGGGCTTCCAAATATCACTTTGCCAATTCCACAAGAACTGTCTTAGCGTAAGCCTTCTTGAGGGGAAAGCTGTATCTCTGTGAGATGATTTCACAGAACACAAAGAAGTTTCTCAGAAAGCTTCTTTCTCTTTGTTATCGGAGGATATTTCCTTTGGCCCTAGAGACTTCAAAGGGATCCGAAATATCTGTTCTCACATTCCACAGAAATAAGGCTAGCAAAGAGATCCACGAAATACAGATGTAACTCTGTGAGATGAATTAACAGAACACTAAGCAGTTTCTCAGAAATCTTCCTTCCAGATTTCATCTGAGGATATTTCCTTTTTCACCATAGCCCTCTAAGGACTCTCAAATATCACTTTGCCAATTCCACAAGAACTGTCTTAGCGAAAGTCTTCTTGAGGGGAAAGCTGTAACTCTGTGAGATGATTTTACAGAACACAAAGAAGTTTCTCAGAAAGCTTCTCTCTCTCTCTTCTCGGACGATATTTCCTTTGGCTCTAGAGTCTTCAAAGGGATCCGATATATCTGTTCTCAGGTTTCACAGAAATAAGGCTACCCAAGGGATCCACGATATACAGATGTAACTCTGTGAGATGAATTAACAGAACACTAAGCAGTTTCTCATAAAGCTTCTTTCCAGATTTCATCTGGGGATATTTTCTTTTTCACCATAGCCCTCTATGGGCTTCCAAATATCACTTTGCCAATTCCACAAGAACTGTCTTAGCGAAAGTCTTCTTGAGGGGAAACCTGTAACTCTGTGAGATGACTTCACAGAACACAAAGAAGTTCCTCAGAAAGCTTCTTTCTCTTTGTTATCGGGGGATATTTCCTTTGGCCCTATAGTCTTCAAAGGGATCCGAAATATCTGTTCTCAGATTCCACAGATATAAGGCTAGTAAAGAGATCCACGAAATACAGATGTAACTCTGTGAGATGAATTAACAGAACACTAAGCAGTTTCTCAGAATGCTTCTTTCCAGATTTCATCTGCGGATATTTCCTATTTCACCGTAGCCCTCTATGTGCTTGTAAATATCACTTTGCGAATTCCACAAGAACTGTCTTAGCGAAAGGCTTCTTGAGGGGAAAGCTGTAACTCTGTGAGATGATTTCACAGAACACAAAGAAGTTTCTCAGAAAGCTTCTTTCTCTTTGTTATCGGAGTTTATTTCCTTTGGCCCTAGAGTCTTCAAAGGGATCCGAAATATCTGTTCTTAGATTCCACAGAAATAAAGATAGCCAAGAGATCCACGATATACAGATGTAACTCTGTGAGATGAATTAACAGAACACTAAGCAGTTTCTCAGAAAGCTTCTTTCCACATTTCAGCTGAAGATATTTCCTTTTTCACCATAGCCCTCCATGGGCTTCCAAATATCACTTTGCCAATTACACAAGAACTGTCTTAGCGAAAGGCTTCTTGAGGGGAAAGCTGTATCTCTGTGAGATGACTTCACAGAACACAAAGAAGTTTCTCAGAAAGCTTCTTTCTCTTTGTTATCGGAGGATATTTCCTTTGGCCCTATAGTCTTCAAAGGGATCCGAAATATCTGTTCTCAGATTCCACAGATATAAGGCTAGCAAAGAGATCCACGAAACACAGATGTAACCCTGTCAAATGAATTAACAGAACACTAAGCAGTTTCTCAGAAAGCTTGTTTCCAGATTTCATCTGAGGATATTTCCTTTTTCGCCATAGCCCTCTAAGGGCTTCCAAATATCACTTTGCCAATTCCACAAGAACTGTCTTAGCGAAAGTCTTCTTGAGGGGAAAGCTGTAACTCTGTGAGATGATTTCACAGAAAACAAAGAAGTTTCTCAGAAAGCTTCTTTCTCCTTGTTATCGGAGGATATTTCCTTTGGCCCTATAGTCTTAGAAGGGATCCGAAATATCTGTTCTCAGATTCCACAGAAATAAGGCTAGCAAAGAGATCCACGAAATACAGATGTAACTCTGTGAGATGAATTAACAGAACACTAAGCAGCTTCTCAGAAAGTTTCTTTCCAGATTTCATCTGAGGATATTTCCTTTTTCACGATAGCCCTCTAGGAGCTTCCAAATATCACTTTGCCAATTTCACAAGAACTGTCTTAGCGAAAGGCCTCTTGAGGGGAAAGCTGTATCTCTGTGAGATGATTTCACAGAACACAAAGGAGTTTCTCAGAAAGCTTCTTTCTCTTTCTTATCGGAGTTTATTTCCTTTGGCCCTATAGTCTTCCAAGGGATCCGAAATATCTGTTCTCAGATTCCACAGATATAAGGCTAGCAAAGAGATCCACGAAACACAGATGTAACCCTGTCAAATGAATTAACAGAACACTAAGCAGTTTCTCAGAAAGCTTGTTTCCAGATTTCATCTGAGGATATTTCCTTTTTCGCCATAGCCCTCTAAGGGCTTCCAAATATCACTTTGCCAATTCCACAAGAACTGTCTTAGCGAAAGTCTTCTTGAGGGGAAAGCTGTAACTCTGTGAGATGATTTCACAGAAAACAAAGAAGTTTCTCAGAAAGCTTCTTTCTCTTTGTTATCGGAGGATATTTCCTTTGGCCCTATAGTCTTAGAAGGGATCCGGAATATCTGTTCTCAGATTCCACAGAAATAAGGCTAGCAAAGAGATCCACGAAATTCAGATGTAACTCTGTGAGATGAATTAACAGAACACTAAGCAGCTTCTCAGAAAGTTTCTTTCCAGATTTCATCTGAGGATATTTCCTTTTTCACGATAGCCCTCTAGGGGCTTCCAAATATCACTTTGCCAATTCCGCAAGAACTGTCTTAGCGAAAGGCCTCTTGAGGGGAAAGCTGTATCTCTGTGAGATGATTTCACAGAACACAAAGGAGTTTCTCAGAAAGCTTCTTTCTCTTTCTTATCGGAGTTTATTTCCTTTGGCCCTATAGTCTTCCAAGGGATCCGAAATATCTGTTCTTAGATTCCACAGAAATAAGGATAGCCAAGAGATCCACGATATACAGATGTAACTCTGTGAGATGAATTAACAGAACACTAAGCAGTTTCTGAGAAAGCTTCTTTACAGATTTCATCTGTGGATATTTCCTTTTTCAGCATAGCCCTCCATGGGCTTCCAAATATCACTTTGCCAATTCCACAATAACTGTCTTAGCGAAAGGCCTCTTGAGGGGAAAGCTGTATCTCTGTGAGATGATTACACAGAACACAAAGAAGTTTCTCAGAAAGCTTCTCTCTCTCTGTTCTCGGAGGATATTTCCTTTGGCCCTAGAGTCTTCAAAGGGATCCGATATATCTGTTCTCAGATTCCACAGAAATAAGGCTAGCCAAGAGATCCACGATATACAGATGTAACTCTGTGAAATGAATTAACAGAACACTAAGCAGTTTCTTAGAAAGCTTCCTTCCAGATTTCATCTGGGGATATTTTCTTTTTCACCTTAGCCCTCTATGGGCTTCCAAATATCACTTTTCGAATTCCACCAGAACTGTCTTAGCGAATGGCTTCTTGAGGGGAAAGCTGTAAGTCTGTGAGATGATTTCACAGAACACAAAGAAGTTTCTCAGAAAGCTTCTTTCTCTTTGTTATCGGAATATATTTCCTTTGGCCTTATAGCCTTAGAAGGGATCCGAAATATCTGTTCCCAGATTCCACAGATATAAGTCTAGCAAAGAGATCCAAGAAATACAGATGAAACTTTGAGAGATGAATTAACAGAACACTAAGCAGTTTCTCAGAAAGCTTCTTTCCAGATTTCATCTGAGGATATTTCCTTTTTCACCTTAGCCCTCTATGGGCTTCCAAATATCACTTTGCCAATTCCACAAGAACTGTCTTAGCGAAAGGCTTCTTGAGGTGAAAGCTGTAACTCTGTGAGATGATTTCACAGAACAAAAAGAAGTTTCTCAGAAAGCTTCTTTCTCTTTGTTATCGGAGGGTATTTCCTTTGGCCCTATAGTCTTCTAAGGGAACCGAAATATCTCTTCTCAGATTCCACAGAAATAAGGATAGCCAAGAGATCCACGATATACAGATGTAACTCTGTGAGATGAATTAACAGAACACTAAGCAGTTTCTCAGTAAGCTTCTTTCCAGATTTCATCTGAGGTTATTTCCTTTTTAACCATAGCCCTCCATGGGCTTCCAAATATCACTTTGCCAATTCCACAAGAACTGTCTTAGCGAATGGCTTCTTGAGGGGAAAGCTGTAACTCTGTGAGATGACTTCACAGAACACAAAGAAGTTTCTCAGAAAGCTTCTTTCTCTTTGTTATCGGGGGATATTTCCTTTGGCCCTATAGTCTTCAAAGGGATCCGAAATATCTGTTCTCAGATTCCACAGATATAAGGCTAGTAAAGAGATCCACGAAATACAGATGTAACTCTGTGAGATGAATTAACAGAACACTAAGCAGTTTCTCAGAATGCTTCTTTCCAGATTTCATCTGAGGATATTTCCTTTTTCACCGTAGCCCTCTATGCGCTTCTAAATATGACTTTGCGAATTCCACAAGAACTGTCTTAGCGAAAGGCTTCTTGCGGGGAAAGCTGTAACTCTGTGAGATGATTTCACAGAACACAAAGAAGTTTCTCAGAAAGCTTCTTTCTCTTTGTTATTGGAGTTTATTTCCTTTGGCCCTAGAGTCTTCAAAGGGATCCGAAATATCTGTTCTTAGATTCCACAGAAATAAAGAAAGCCAAGGGATCCACGATATACAGATGTAACTCTGTGAGATGAATTAACAGAACACTAAGCAGTTTCTCAGAAAGCTTCTTTCCACATTTCATCTGAGGATATTTCCTTTTTCACCATAGCCGTCCATGGGCTTCCAAATATCACTTTGCCAATTCCACAAGAACTGTCTTAGCGAAAGGCTTCTTGAGGGGAAAGCTCTAACTCTGTGAGATGATTTCACATAAAACAAAGAAGTTTCTCAGAAAGCTTCTTTCTCTTTGTTATCGGAGGATATTTCCTTTGGAACTATAGTCTTAGAAGGGATCCGAAATATCTGTTCTCAGATTCCACAGAAATAAGGCTAGCAAAGAGATCCACGAAATACAGATGTAACTCTGTGAGATGAATTAACAGAATACTAAGCAGCTTCTGAGAAAGTATCTTTCCAGATTTCATCTGAGGATATTTCCTTTTTCACGATAGCCCTCTAGGTGCTTCCAAATATCACTTTGCCAATTCCACAAGAACTGTCTTAGCGAAAGGCTTCTTGAGGGGAAAGCTGTATCTCTTTGAGATGATTTCACAGAACACAAAGGAGTTTCTCAGAAAGCTTCTTTCTCTTTGTTATCGGAGTTTATTTCCTTTGGCCCTATAGTCTTCCAAGGGATCCGAAATATCTGTTCTTAGATTCCACAGAAATAAGGGTAGCCAAGAGATCCACAATATACAGATGTAACACTGTGAGATGAATTAACAGAACACTAAGCAGTTTCTGAGAAAGCTTCTTTCCAGATTTCATCTGAGGATATTTCCTTTTTCAGCATAGCCCTCCATGGGCTTCCAAATATCACTTTGCCAATTCCACAAGAACTGTCTTAGCGAAAGGCGTCTTTTGGGGAAAGCTGTAACCTGTGAGATGATTTCACAGAACACAAAGAAGTTTCTCAGAAAGCTTCTTTCTCTTTGTTATCGGAGGATATTTCCTTTGGCCCTAGAGACTTCAAAGGGATCCGAAATATCTGTTCTCACATTCCACAGAAATAAGGCTAGCAAACAGATCCACGAAATACAGAAGTAACTCTGTGAGATGAATTAACAGAACACTAAGCAGTTTCTCAGAAAGCATCTTTCCAGATTTCATCTGAGGATATTTCCTTTTTCACCATAGCCCTCAAAGGGGTTCCAAATATCACTTTGCCAATTCCACAAGAACTGTCTTAGCGAAAGGCTTCTTGAGGGGAAAGCTGTAACTCTGTGAGATGCTTTCAAAGAACACAAAGAAGTTTCTCAGAAAGCTTCTCTCTCTCTTTTCTCGGAGGATATTTCCTTTGGCCCTAGAGTCTTCAAAGGGATCCGATATATCTGTTCTCAGATTCCACAGAAATAAGGCTAGCCAAGAGATCCACGATATACAGATGTAACTCTGTGAGATGAATTAACAGAACACTAAGCAGTTTCTCAGAAAGCTTCTTTCCAGGTTTCATCTGGGGATATTTTCTTTTTCACCGTAGCCCTCTATTGGCTTCCAAATATCACTGTGCGAATTCCAAAAGAACTGTCTTAGCGAATGGCTTCTTGAGGGGAAAGCTGTAACTCTCTGAGATGATTTCACAGAACACAAAGAAGTTTCTCAGAAAACTTCTTTGTCTTTGTTATCGTAGGATATTTCCTGTGGCCTTATAGTCTTAGAAGGGATCCGAAATATCTCTTCCCAGATTCCACAGATATAAGGCTAGCAAAGAGATCGACGAAATAGAGATGTAACTTTCAGAGATGAATTAACAGAACACTAAGCAGTTTCTCAGAAAGCTTCTTTCCAGATTTCATCTGAGGATATTTCCTTTTTCACCTTAGACCTCTATGGGCTTCCAAATATCACTTTGCCAATTCCACAAGAACTGTCTTACCGAAAGGCTTCTTGAGGGGAAAGCTGTAACTCTGTGAGATGATTTCACAGAACACAAAGAAGTCTCTCAGAAAGCTTCTTTCTCTTTGTTATCGGAGGATATTTCCTTTGGCCTTATAGTCTTCTAAGGGACCCGAAATATCTGTTCTCAGATTACCCAGAAATAAGGCTAACAAAGAGATCCACGAAATACAGATGTAACTCTGTGAGATGAATTAACAGAACACTAAGCAGTTTCTCAGAAAGCTTCTTTCCAGATTTCATCTGAGGATATTTCCTGTTTCACCATAGCCCTCTATGCGCTTCCAAATATCACTTTGCCAATTCCACAAGAACTGTCATAGCGAAAGGCTTCTTGAGGGGAAAGCTGTAACTCTATGAGATGATTTCAGAGAACACAAAGAAGTTTCCCAGAAACCTTCTTTCTCTTTGTGATGGGAGGATATTTTCTTTGGCCCTATAGTCTTCTCAGGGATCCGAAATATCTGTTCTCAGATTCCACAGAAATAAGGCTAGCAAAGAGATCCACGAAATACAGATGTAACACTGTGAGATGAATTAACAGAACACTAAGCAGTTTCTCAGAAAGCTTCTTTCCAGATTTCATCTGAGGATATTTCCTTTTTCAACATAGCCCTCTAGGGGCTTCCAAATATCACTTTGCCAATTCCACATGAACTGTCTTAGTGAAAATCGTCTTGAGGGGAAAGCTGTAACCTGTGAGATGATTTTACATAACACAAAGAAGTTTCTCTGAAAGCTTCTTTCTCTGTGTTATCGGAGGATATTTCCTTTGGCCCTATAGTCTTCAAAGGGATCCGAAATATCTGTTCTCAGATTCCACAGAAATAAGGCTAGCAAAGTGATCCAAGAAATACAGATGTAACTCTGTGAGATGAATTAACAGAACACTAAGCAGTTTCTCAGAAAGCTTCTTTCCAGATTTCATCTGAGGATATTTCCTTTTTCACCATAGCCCTCCAAGGGCTTCCAAATATCACATTGCCAATTCCAGCAGAACTGTCTTAGCGAAAGGCGTCTTGAGGGGAAAGCTGTAACCTGTGAGATGATTTCACAGAACACAAAGAAGTTTCTCAGAAAGCTTCTTTCTCTTTGTTATCGGAGGATATTTCCTTTGGCCCTAGAGACTTCAAAGGGATCCGAAATATCTGTTCTCACATTGCACAGAAATAAGGCTAACAAAGAGATCCACGAAATACAGATGTAACTCTGTGAGATGAATTAACAGAACACTAAGCAGTTTCTCAGAAAGCTTCTTTCCAGATTTCATCTGAGGATATTTCCTTTTTCACCATAGCCCTCTAAGGGCTTCCAAATATCACTTTGCCAATTCCACAAGAACTGTCTTAGCCAAAGGCGTCTTGAGGGGAAAGCTGTAACTCTGTGAGATGATTTCACAGAACACAAAGAAGTTTCTCAGAAAGCTTCTTTGTCTTTGTTAACGGAGGATATATCCTTTGGCCCTATAGTCTTCAAAGGGATCCGAAATATCTGTTATCAGATTCCGCAGAAATAAGGCTAGAAAAGAGATCCACGAAATACAGGTGTAACTCAGTGATATGAATTAACAGAACAAAGGAGTTTCTCAGAAAGCTTCTTTCCAGATTTCATCTGAGGATATTTCCTTTTTCACCATAGCCCTCTATGCGGTTCCAAATATCACTTTGCCAATTCCACAAGAACTGTCTTAGCGAAAGGCTTCTTGAGGGGAAAGCTGTAACTCTGTGAGATGATTTCACAGAACACAAAGAAGTTTCTCAGAAAACTTCTTTCTCTTTTTTTTTGGAGGATATTTCCTTTGGCACTATAGTCTTCCAAGGGATCCGTAATATCTGTTCTTAGATTCCACAGAAATAAAGATAGCCAAGAGATCCACGATATACAGATGTAACTCTGTGAGATGAATTAACAGAACACTAAGCAGTTTCTCAGAAAGCTTCTTTCCACATTTCATCTGAGGATATTTCCTTTTTCACCATAGCCCTCCATGGGCTTCCAAATATCACTTTGCCAATTCCACAAGAACTGTCTTAGCGAAAGGCTTCTTGAGGGGAAAGCTGTAACTCTGTGAGATGATTTCACAGAAAACAAAGAAGTTTCTCAGCTTCTTTCTCTTTGTTATTGCAGGATATTTCCTTTGGCCCTATAGTCTTCTCAGGGATCCGAAATATCTGTTCTCAGATTCCACAGAAATAAGGCTAGCAAAGAGATCCACGAAATACAGATGTAACTCTGTGAGATGAATTAACAGAACACTAAGCAGTTTCTCAGAAAGCTTCTTTCCAGATTTCATCTGAGGATATTTCCTTTTTCACCATAGCCCTCTAAGGGCTTCCAAATATCAATTTGCCAATTCCACAAGAACTGTCTTAGCGAAAGTCTTCTTTAGGGGAAAGCTGTAACTCTCTGAGATGATTTCACAGAACACAAAGAAGTTTCTCAGAAAGCTTCTTTCTCTTTTTTATCGGAGGATATTTCCTTTGGCTTATAGTCTTAGAAGGGATCCGAAATATCTCTTCCCAGGTTCCACAGATATAAGGCTAGCAAAGAGATCCACGAAATACAGATGTAACTTTGAGAGATGAATTAACAGAACACTAAGCAGTTTCTCAGAAAGCTTCTTTCCAGATTTCATCTGAGGATATTTCCTTTTTCACCTTAGCCCTCTATGCGCTTCCAAATATCACTTTGCCAATTCCACAAGAACTGTCTTAGCGAAAGGCTTCTTGAGGTGAAAGCTGAAACTCTGTGAGATGATTTCACAGAACACAAAGAAGTTTCTCAGAAAACTTCTTTCTCTTTGTTATCGGAGGATATTTCCTTTGGCCCTATAGTCTTCAAAGGGATCCGAAATATCTGTTCTCAGATTCCACAGAAATAAGGCTAGCAAAGAGATCCACAAAATACAGATGTAACTCTGTGAGATGAATTAACAGAACACTAAGCAGTTTCTCAGAATGCTTCTTTCCAGATTTCATCTGAGGATATTTCCTTTTTCACAATAGCCCTCTATGCGCTTCCAAATATCACTTTGCCAATTCCACAAGAACTGTCTTAGATAAAGGCTCCTTGAGGGGAAAGCTGTAACTCTGTGAGATGATTTCACAGAACGCAAAGAAGTTTCTCAGAAAGCTTCTTTCTCTTTGTGATGGGAGGATATTTTCTTTGGCCCTATAGTCTTCTCAGGGATCCGAAATATCTGCTCTCAGATTCCACAGAAATAAGGCTAGCAAAGAGATCCACGAAATACAGATGTAACTCTGTGAGATGAATTAACAGAACACTAAGCAGTTTCTCAGAAAGCTTCTTTCCAGATTTCATCTGAGGATATTTCCTTTTTCAACATAGCCCTCCATGGGCTTCCAAATATCACTTTGCAATTCCACAAGAACTGTCTTAGCGAAAGGCGTCTTGAGGGGAAAGCTGTAACCTGTGAGATGATTTCACAGAACACAAAGAAGTTTCTCAGAAAGCTTCTTTCTCTTTGTTATCGGAGGATATTTCCTTTGGCCCTAGAGACTTCAAAGAGATCCGAAATATCTGTTCTCACATTGCACAGAAATAAGGCTAACAAAGAGATCCACGAAATACAGATGTAACTCTGTGAGATGAATTAACAGAACACTAAGCAGTTTCTCAGAAAGCTTCTTTCCAGATTTCATCTGAGGATATTTCCTTTTTCACCATAGCCCTCTAAGGGCTTCCAAATATCACTTTGCCAATTCCACAAGAACTGTCTTAGCGAAAGGCTTCTCGAGGGGAAAGCTGTAACTCTGTGAGATGATTTCACAGAACACAAAGAAGTTTCTCAGAAAGCTTCTCTCTCTCTGTTCTCGGAGGATATTTCCTTTGGCCCTAGGGTCTTCAAAGGGATCCGATATATCTGTTCTCAGATTCCACAGAAATAAGGCTAGCAAAGAGATCCACGAAATACAGATGTAACTCTGTGAGATGAATTAACAGAACACTAAGCAGTTTCTCAGAATGCTTCTCTCCAGATTTCATCTGAGGATATTTCCTTTTTCACCATAGCCCTCTAAGGGCTTCCAAATATCACTTTGAAAATGCCACAAGAACTGTCTTAGCGAAAAGCGTCTTGAGGGGAAAGCTGTAACTCTGTGAGATGATTTCACAGAACACAAAGAAGTTTCTCAGAAAGCTTCTTTGTCTTTGTTATCGGAGGATATTTCCTTTGGCCCTATAGTCTTCAAAGGGATCCGAAATATCTGTTATCAGATTCCGCAGAAATAAGGCTAGAAAAGAGATCCACGAAATACAGGTGTAACTCAGTGATATGAATTAACAGAACACTAAGGAGTTTCTCAGAAAGCTTCTTTCCAGATTTCATCTGAGGATATTTGCTTTTTCACCATAGCCCTCTATGCGGTTCCAAATATCACTTTGCCAATTCCACAAGAACTGTCTTAGCGAAAGGCTTCTTGAGGGGAAAGCTGTAACTCTGTGAGATGATTTCACAGAACACAAAGAAGTTTCTCAGAAAACTTCTTTCTCTTTTTTTTTGGAGGATATTTCCTTTGGCACTATAGTCTTCCAAGGGATCCGTAATATCTGTTCTTAGATTCCACAGAAATAAAGATAGCCAAGAGATCCACGATATACAGATGTAACTCTGTGAGATGAATTAACAGAACACTAAGCAGTTTCTCAGAAAGCTTCTTTCCACATTTCATCTGAGGATATTTCCTTTTTCACCATAGCCCTCCATGGGCTTCCAAATATCACTTTGCCAATTCCACAAGAAATGTCTTAGCGAATGGCTTCTTGAGGGGAAAGCTGTATCTCTGTGAGATGACTTCACAAAACACAAAGAAGTTTCTCAGAAAGCTTCTTTCTCTTTGTTATCGGAGGATATTTCCTTTGGCCCTATAGTCTTCAAAGGGATCCGAAATATCTGTTCTCAGATTCCACAGATATAAGGCTCGCAAAGAGATCCATGAAACACAGATGTAACACTGTCAGATGAATTAACAGAACACTAATCAGTTTCTCACAAAGCTTGTTTCCAGATTTCATGTGAGGATATTTCCTTTTTCGCCATAGCCCTCTATGGGCTTCCAAATATCACTTTGCCAATTCCACAAGAACTGTCTTAGCGAAAGGCTTCTTGAGGGGAAAGCTGTAACTCTGTGAGATGATTTCACAGAAAACAAAGAAGTTTCTCGGCTTCTTTCTCTTTGTTATTGGAGGATATTTCCTTTCGCCCTATAGTCTTAGAAGGGATCCGAAATATCTGTTCTCAGATTCCACAGAAATAAGGCTAGCAAAGAGATCCACGAAATACAGATGTAACTCTGTGAGGTGAATTAACAGAACACTAAGCGGTTTCTCAGAAAGCTTCTTTCCAGATTTCATCTGAGGATATTTCCTTTTTCACGACAGCCCTCTAGGGGCTTCCAAATATCACTTTGCCAGTTCCACAAGAACTGTCTTAGCGTAAGGCTTCTTGAGGGGAAAGCTGTATCTCTGTGAGATGATTTCACAGAACACAAAGGAGTTTCTCAGAAAGCTTCTTTCTCTTTGTTATCGGAGTTTATTTCCTTTGGCCCTATAGTCTTCCAAGGGATCCGAAATATCTGTTCTTAGATTCCACAGAAATAAAGATAGCCAAGAGATCCACGATAAACAGATGTAACTATGTGAGATGAATTAACAGAACACTAAGCAGTTTCTGAGAAAGCTTCTTTCCAGATTTCATCTGAGGATATTTCCTTTTTCGCCATAGCCCTCCATGGGATTCCAAATATCACTTTGCAATTCCACAAGAACTGTCTTGGCGAAAGGCGTCTTGAGGGGAAAGCTGTAACCTGTGAGATGATTTCACAGAACACAAAGAAGTTTCTCAGAAAGCTTCTTTCTCTTTGTTATCGGAGGATATTTCCTTTGGCCCTAGAGACTTCAAAGGGATCCGAAATATCTGTTCTCACATTGCACAGAAATAAGGCTAGCAAAGAGATCCACGACATACAGATGTAACTCTGTGAGATGAATTTACGGAACACTAAGCAGTTTCTCAGAAAGCTTCTTTCCAGATTTCATCTGAGGATATTTCCTTTTTCACCATAGCCCTCTAAGGGCTTCCAAATATCACTTTGCCAATTCCACAAGAACTGTCTTAGCGAAAGTCTTCTTGAGGGCAAAGCTGTAACTCTGTGAGATGATTTCACAGAAAAAAAGAAGTTTCTCAGAAAGCTTCTTTCTCTTTGTTATCGGAGGATATTTCCTTTGGCCTTATAGTCTTAGAAGGGATCCGAAATATCTGTTCCCAGATTCCACAGATATAAGGCTAGCAAAGAGATCCACGAAATACAGATGTAACTTTGAGAGATGAATTAACAGAACACTAAGCAGTTTCTAAGAAAGCTTCTTTCCAGATTTCATCTGAGGATATTTCCTTTGTCACCTTAGCCCTCTATGGGTTTCCAAATATCACTTTGCCAATTCCACAAGAACTGTCTTAGCGAAAGGCTTCTTGAGGTGAAAGCTGAAACTCTGTGAGATGATTTCACAGAACACAAAGAAGTTTCTCAGAAAACTTCTTTCTCTTTGTTATCGGAGGATATTTCCTATGGCCCTATAGTCTTCTAAGGGATCCGAAATATCTGTTCTCAGATTCCCCAGAAATAAGGCTAACAAAGAGATCCACGAAATACAGATGTAACTCTGTGAGATGAATTAACAGAACACTAAGCAGTTTCTCAGAAAGCTTCTTTCCAGATTTCATCTGAGGATATTTCCTGTTTCACCATAGCCGTCTACGGGCTTCCAAATATCACTTTGCCAATTCCACAAGAACTGTCTTAGCGAAAGGCTTCTTTAGGGGAAAGCTGTAACTCTGTGAGATGATTTCACAGAACACAAAGAAGTTTCTCAGAAAGCTTATTTCTCTTTTTTATCGGAGGATATTTCCTTTGGCCCTATAGTCTTCAAAGGGATCCGAAATATCTGTTCTCAGATTCCACAGAAATAAGGCTAGCAAAGAGATCCACGAAATACAGATGTAACTCTGTGAGATGAATTAACAGAACACTAAGCAGTTTCTCAGAATGCTTCTTTCCAGATTTCATCTGAGGATATTTCCTTTTTCACCATAGCCCTCTATGCGCTTCCAAATATCACTTTGCCAATTCCACAAGAACTGTCTTAGCGAAAGGCTTCTTGAGGGGAAAGCTGTAACTCTGTGAGATGATTTCACAGAACACAAAGAAGTATCTCAGAAAGCTTCTTCCTCTTTGTGATGGGAGGATATTTTCTATGGCCCTATAGTCTTCTCAGGGATCCGAAATATCTGCTCTCAGATTCCACAGAAATAAGGCTAGCATAGAGATCCACGAAATACAGATGTATCTCTGTGAGATGAATTAAAAGAACACTAAGCAGTTTCTCAGAAAGCTTCTTTCCAGATTTCATCTGAGGATATTTCCTTTTTCAACATAGCCCTCTAGGGGCTTCCAAGTATCACTTTGCCAATTCCACAAGAACTGTCTTAGCGAATGTCGTCTTGAGGGGAAATCTGTAACCTGTGAGATGATTTTACATAACAGAAAGAAGTTTCCTGAAAGCTTCTTTCTCTTTGTTATCGGAGGATATTTCCTTTGGCCCTATAGTCTTAGAAGGGATCCGAAATATTTGTTCTCAGATTCCACAGAAATAAGGCTACCAAAGTGATCCACGAAATACAGATGTAACTTTGTGAGATGAATTAACAGAACACTAAGCAGTTTCTCAGAAAGCTTCTTTCCAGATTTCATCTGAGGATATTTTCTTTTTCACCATAGCCCTCCATGGGCTTCCAAATATCACTTTGCCAATTCCACAAGAACTGTCTTAGCGAAAGGCGTCTTGAGGGGAAAGCTGTAACCTGTGAGATGATTTCACAGAACACAAAGAAGTTTCTCAGAAAGCTTCTTTCTCTTTGTGATGGGAGGATATTTCCTTTGGCCCTAGAGACTTCAAAGGGATCCGAAATATCTGTTCTCAGATTCCACAGAAATAAGGCTAGCAAAGAGATCCACGAAATACAGATGTAACTCTGTGAGATGAAATAATAGAACACTAAGCAGTTTCTCAGAAAGCTTCTTTCCAGATTTCATCTGAGGATATTTCCTTTTTCACCATATCCCTCTATGGGCTTCCAAATATCACTTTGCGAATTCCACAAGAACTGTCTTAGCGAATGGCTTCTTGAGGGGAAAGCTGTAACTCTGTGAGATGATTTCACAGAACACAAAGAAGTTTCTCAGAAAGCTTCTTTCTCTTTGTGATGGGAGGATATTTTCTTTGGCCCTATAGTCTTCTCAGGGATCCGAAATATCTGCTCTCAGATTCCACAGAAATAAGGCTAGCAAAGAGATCCACGAAATATAGATGTAACTCTGTGAGATGAATTAACAGAACACTAAGCAGTTTCTCAGAAAGCTTCTTTCCAGATTTCATCTGAGGATATTTCCTTTTTCACCATATCCCTCTATGGGCTTCCAAATATAACTTTGCGAATTCCACAAGAACTGTCTTAGCGAATGGCTTCTTGAGGGGAAAGCTGTAACTCTGTGAGATGATTTCACAGAACACAAAGAAGTTTCTCAGAAAGCTTCTTTGTCTTTGTTATCGGAGGATATTTCCTTTGGCCTCACAGTCTTAGAAGGGATCCGAAATATCTGTTCCCAGATTCCACAGATATAAGGCTAGCAAAGAGATCCACGAAATACAGATGTAACTTTGAGAGATGAATTAACAGAACACTAAGCAGTTTCTCAGAAAGCTTCTTTCCAGATTTCATCTGAGGATATTTCCTTTTTCACCTTAGCCCTCTATGCGCTTCCAAATATCACTTTGCCAATTCCACAAGAACTGTCTTAGCGAAAGGCTTCTTGAGGTGAAAGCTGAAACTCTGTGAGATGATTTCACAAAACACAAAGAAGTTTCTCAGAAAACTTCTTTCTCTTTGTTATCGGAGGATATTTCCTTTGGCCCTATAGTCTTCAAAGGGATCCGAAATATCTGTTCTCAGATTCCACAGAAATAAGGCTAGCAAAGAGATCCACAAAATACAGATGTAACTCTGTGAGATGAATTAACAGAACACTAAGCAGTTTCTCAGAATGCTTCTTTCCAGATTTCATCTGAGGATATTTCCTTTTTCACTATAGCCCTCTATGCGCTTCCAAATATCACTTTGCCAATTCCACAAGAGCTGTCTTAGCTAAAGGCTCCTTGAGGGGAAAGCTGTAACTCTGTGAGATGATTTCACAGAACGCAAAGAAGTTTCTCAGAAAGCTTCTTTCTCTTTGTGATGGGAGGATATTTTCTTTGGCCCTATAGTCTTCTCAGGGATCCGAAATATCTGCTCTCAGATTCCACAGAAATAAGGCTAGCAAAGAGATCCACGAAATACAGATGTAACTCTGTGAGATGAATTAACAGAACACTAAGCAGTTTCTCAGAAAGCTTCTTTCCAGATTTCATCTGAGGATATTTCCTTTTTCAACATAGCCCTCCATGGGCTTCCAAATATCACTTTGCAATTCCACAAGAACTGTCTTAGCGTAAGGCTTCTTGAGGGGAAAGCTGTATCTCTGTGAGATGATTTCACAGAACACAAAGGAGTTTATCAGAAAGCTTCTTTCTCTTTGTTATCGGAGTTTATTTCCTTTGGCCCTATAGTCTTCCAAGGGATCCGAAATATCTGTTCTTAGATTCCACAGAAATAAGGATAGCCAAGAGATCCACGATAAACAGATGTAACTCTGTGAGATGAATTAACAGAACACTAAGCAGTTTCTGAGAAAGCTTCTTTCCAAATTTCATCTGAGGATATTTCCTTTTTCAACATAGGCCTCTATGCGCTTCCAAATATCACTTTGCCAATTCCACAACAACTGTCTTAGCGAAAGTCTTTTTGAGGGGAAAGCTGTAACTCTGTGAGATGATTTCACAGAACACAAAGGAGTTTCTCAGAAAGCTTCTTTCTCTTTGTTATCGGAGTTTATTTCCTTTGGCCCTATAGTCTTCCAAGGGATACGAAATATCTGTTCTTAGATTCCACAGAAATAAGGATAGCCAAGAGATCCACGATATACAGATGTAACTCTGTGAGATGAATTAACAGAACACTAAGCAGTTTCTGAGAAAGTTTCTTTCCAGATTTCATCTGAGGATATTTACTTTTTCACCATAGCCCTCCATGGGCTTCCAAATATCACTTTGCCAATTCCACAAGAACTGTCTTAGCGAAAGGCGTCTTGAGGGGAAAGCTGTAACCTTTGAGATGATTTCACAGAACACAAAGAAGTTTCTCAGAAAGCTTCTTTCTCTTTGTTATCGGAGGATATTTCCTTTGGCCCTAGAGACTTCAAAGGGATCCGAAATATCTGTTCTCACATTGCACAGAAATAAGGCGAGCAAAGAGATCCACGAAATACAGATGTAACTCTGTGAGATGAATTAAGAGAACACTAAGCAGTTTCTCAGAAATCTTCTTTCCAGATTTCATCTGAGGATATTTCCTTTTTCACCATAGCCCTCTAAGGGCTTCCAAATATCACTTTGCCAATTCCACAAGAACTGTCTTAGCGAAAGGCTTCTTGAGGGGAAAGCTGTAACTCTGTGAGATGATTTCACAGAACACAAAGAAGTTTCTCAGAAAGCTTCCTTCTCTTTGTTATCGGAGGATATTTCCTTTGGCCTTATAGTCTTAGAAGGGATCCGAAATATCTGTTCCCAGATTCCACAGATATAAGGCTAGCAAAGAGATCCACGAAATACAGATGTAACTTTGAGAGATGAATTAACAGAACACTAAGCAGTTTCTCAGAAAGCTTCTTCCCAGATTTCATCTGAGGATATTTCCTTTTTCACCTTAGCCCTCTATGGGCTTCCAAATATCACTTTGCCAATTCCACAAGAACTGTCTTAGCGAAAGGCTTCTTGAGGGGAAAGCTGTGACTCTGTGAGATGATTTCACAGATTACAAAGAAGTTTCTCAGAAAACTTCTTTCTCTTTGTTATTCTAGGATATTTTCTTTGGCACTATAGTCTTCCAAGGGATGCGAAATATCTGTTCTCAAAATCCACAGAAATAAGGCTAGAAAAGAGATCCACGAAATAAAGATGTAACTCTGTGAGTTGAATTAACAGAACACTAAGCGGTTTCTCAGAAAGCTTCTTTCCAGATTTCATCTGAGGATATTTCCTTTTTCACCATAGCCCTCTATGCGCTTCCAAATATCACTTTGCCAATTCCACAAGAACTGTCTTAGCGAAAGGCTTCTTGAGGGGAAAGCTGTAAGTCTGTGAGATTATTTCACAGAACACAAAGAAGTTTCTCAGAAAGTTTCTTTCTCTTTGTGATCGAAGGATGTTTTCTTTAGCCCTATAGTCTTCAAAGAGATCCGAAATATCTGTTCTCAGATTCCACAGAAATAAGGCTAGCAAAGAGATCCAGGCATTACAGATGTAACTCTGTGAGATGAATTAACAGAACACTAAGCAGTTTCTCAGAAAGCTTCTTTCCAGATTTCATCTGAGGATATTTCCTTTTTCACCATAGCCCTCTATGCGGTCCAAATATCACTTTGCCAATTCCACAAGAACTCTCTTAGCGAAAGGCTTCTAGAGGGGAAAGTTGTAACTATGTGAGATGATTTCACAGAACACAAAGAAGTTTCTCAGAAAGCTTCTTTGTCTTTGTTAACGGAGGATATTTCCTTTGGCCCTATAGTCTTCAAAGGGATCCGAAATATCTGTTCTCAGATTCCGCAGAAATAAGGCTAGAAAAGAGATCCACGACATACAGGTGTAACTCTGTTAGATGAATTAACAGAACACTAAGCAGTTTCTCAGAAAGCTTCTTTCCAGATTTCATCTGAGGATATTTCCTTTTTCACCATAGCCCTCTATGCGGTTCCAAATATCACTTTGCCAATTCCACAAGAACTGTCTTAGCGAAAGGCTTCTTGAGGGGAAAGCGGTAACTCTGTGAGATGATTTCACAGAACAGAAAGAAGAATCTCAGAAAACTTCTTTCTATTTGTTATTGGAGGATATTTCCTTTGGCACTATATTCTTCCAAGGGATCCGAAATATCTGTTCTCAGATTCCACAGAAATAAGGTTAGCAAAGAGATCCACGAAATACAGATGTAACTCTGTGAGATGAATTAACAGAACACTAAGCAGTTTCTCAGAAAGCTTCTTTCCAGATTTCATCTGAGGACATTTCCTTTTTCACCATAGCCCTCTATGCGCTTCCAAATATCACTTTGCCAATTCCACAAGAACTGTCTTAGCGAAAGGCTTCTTGAGGGGAAAGCTGTAACTCTGTGAGATGATTTCACAGAACACAAAGAAGTTTCTCAGAAAGCTTCTTTCTCTTTGTGATGGGAGGATATTTCCTTTGGCCCTATAGTCTTCAAAGGGATCCGAAATATCTTTTCCCAGATTCCACAGAAATAAGGCTAGCAAAGAGATCCACGAAATACAGATGTAACTCTGTGAGATGAATTAACAAAACACTAAGCAGTTTCTCAGGGAGCTTCTTTCCAGATTTCATCTGAGGATATTTCCTTTTTCACAATAGCCCTCTATGCGCTTCTAAATATCACTTTGCCACTTCCACAAGAACTGTCTTAGCGAAAGGCTTCTTGAGGGGAAAGCTGTAACTCTGTGAGATGATTTCACAGAACACAAACAAGTTTCTCAGAAATCTTCTTTCTCTTTGTGATCGGAGGATATTTTCTTTGTCCCCATATTCTTCTCAGAGATCAGAAATATCTCTTCTCAGATTCCACAGAAATAAGGCTAACAAAGAGATCCACGAAATACAGATGTACCTCTGTGAGATGAATTAACAGAACACTAAGCTGTTTCTCAAATTATTCTTTCCAGATTTCACCTGAGGATATTTCCTTTTTCACCTTAGCCCTCTATGGCCTCCAAATATCACTTTGCCAATTCCACAAGAACTGTCTTAGCGAAAGGCTTCTTGAGGGGAAAGCTGTAACTCTGTGAGATGATTTCACAGAACACAAAGAAGTTCTCAGAAAGATTCTTTCTCTTTGTTATAGGAGGATATTTCCTTTGGCCCTATAGTCTTCAAATGGATCCGAAATATCTGTTCTCAGATTCCAGAGAAACAAGGCTAGCAAAGAGATCCACGAAATACAGATGTACCTCTGTGAGATGAATTAACAGAACACTAAGCAGTTTCTCAGAAAGCTTCTTTCCAGATTTCATCTGAGGATATTTCCTTTTTCACCATAGCCCTCAATGCCCTTCCAAATGTCACTTTGCCAATTCCACAAAAACTGTCTTAGCGAAAGGCTTCTTGAGGGCAAAGCTGTAACTCTGTGAGATGATTTCACAGAACATAAAGAAGTTTCTCAGAAAGCTTCTTTCTCTTTGTTATTGGAGGATATTTCCTTTGGCACTATAGTCTTCAAAGGGATCCGAAATATCTGTTCTCAGATTCCACAGAAATAAGGCTAGCAAAGAGATCCAAGAAATACAGATGTAACTCTGTGAGATGAATTAACAGAACACTAAGCAGTTTCTCAGAAAGCTTCTTTCCAGATTTCATCTGAGGATATTTCCATTTTCAACATAGGCCTCTATGCGCTTCCAAATATCACTTTGCCAATTCCACAACAACTGTCTTAGCGAAAGTCTTCTTGAGGGGAAAGCTGTAACTCTGTGAGATGATTTCACAGAACACAAAGAAGTTTCTCAGAAAGCTTCTTTCTCTTTGTTATCGGGGTTTATTTCCTTTGGCCCTATAGTCTTCCAAGGGATCCGAAATATCTGTTCTTAGATTCCACAGAAATAAGGATAGCCAAGATATCCACGATATACAGATGTAACTCTGTGAGATGAATTAGCAGAACACTAAGCAGTTTCTGAGAAAGCTTCTTTCCAGATTTCATCTGAGGATATTTCCTTTTTCACCATAGCCCTCCATGGGCTTCGAAATATCACTTTGCCAATTCCACAAGAACTGTCTTAGCGAAAGGCGTCTTGAGGGGTAAGCTCTAACCTGTGAGATGATTTCACAGAACACAAACAAGTTTCTCAGAAAGCTTCTTTCTCTTTGTTTTCGGATGATATTTCCTTTGGCCCTATAGTCTTAGAAGGGATCCAAAATATCTGTTCCCAGATTCCACAGATATAAGGCTAGCAAATAGATCCACGAAATACAGATGTAACTTTGTGAGATGAATTAACAGAACACTAAGCAGTTTCTCAGAAAGTTTCTTTCCAGATTTCATCTGAGGATATTTCCTTTTTCACCTTAGCCCTCTATGGCCTCCAAATATCACTTTGCCAATTCCACAAGAACTGTCTTAGCGAAAGGCTTCTTGAGGGGAAAGCTGTAACTCTGTGAGATGATTTCACAGAACACAAAGAAGTTCTCAGAAAGCTTCTTTCTCTTTGTTATAGGAGGATATTTCCTTTGGCCCTATAGTCTTCAAATGGATCCGAAATATCTGTTCTCAGATTCCAGAGAAACAAGGCTAGCAAAGAGATCCACTAAATACAGATGTACCTCTGTGAGATGAATTAACAGAACACTAAGTAGTTTCTCAGAAAGCTTCTTTCCAGATTTCATCTGAGGATATTTCCTTTTTCACCCTAGCCCTCTAAGGGCTTCCAAATATCACTTTGCCATTTCCACAAGAACTGTCTTAGCGAAAGGCTTCTTGAGGGGAAAGCTGTAACTCCGTGAAATGATTTCACAGAACACAAAGAAGTTTCTCAGAAAGCTTCTTTCTCTTTGTTATCGGAGTTTATTTCCTTTGGCCCTATAGTCTTCAAAGGGATTCGAAATATCTTTTCTTGGATTCCACAGACATAAGGATAACCGAGACATCCACGATATACAGATGTAACTCTGTGAGATGAATTAACAGAACAATAAGCAGTTTCTCAGAAAGCTTCTTTCCAGATTTCATCTGAGGATATTTCCTTTTTCACCATAGCCCTACATGGCCTTCCAAATATCACTTTGCCAATTCCACAAGAACTGTCTTAGCGAAAGGCTTCTTGAGGGGAAAGCTGTAACTCTGTGAGATGATTTCACAGAACACAAAGAAGTTTCTCAGAAAGCTTCTTTCTCTTTGTTATCGGAGGATATTTCCTTTGTCCCTATAATCTTCTAAGGGATCCGAAATATCTGTCCTCAGTTTCCACAGAAATAAGGCAAGCAAAGAGATCCACGAAATACAGATGTAACTCTGTGAAATGAATTAACAGAACACTAAGCAGTTTCTCAGAATGCTTCTTTCCAGATTTCATCTGAGGATATTTCCATTTTCACCATAGCCCTCTATGGGCTTCCAAATATCACTTTGCCAATTCCACAATAACTGTCTTAGCGAAAGGCTTCTTGAGGGGAAAGCTGTAACTCTGTGAGATGATTTCACAGAACACAAAGAAGTTTCTCAGAAAGCTTCTTTCTCTTTGTTATCGGAGTTTATTTCCTTTGGCTCTATAGCCTTCAAAGGGATACGACATATCTGTTCTTAGAATCCACAGAAATAAGGATAGCCAAGAGATCCACGATATACAGATGTAACTCTGTGAGATGAATTAAAAGAACACTAAGCAGTTTCTCAGAAAGCTTCTTTCCAGATTTCATCTGAGGATATTTCCTTTTTCAACATAGCCCTCTAGGAGCTTCTAAATATCACTTTGCCAATTCCACAAGGACTGTCTTAGCGAAAGTCGTCTTGAGGGGAAAGCTGTAACCTGTGAGATGATTTTACATAACACAAAGAAGTTTCTCTGAAAGCTTCTTTCTCTTTGTTATCGGAGGATATTTCCTTTGGCCCTACAGTCTTCAAAGGGATCCGAAATATCTGTTCTCAGATTCCACAGAAATAAGGCTAGCAAAGAGATCCACGAAATACAGATGTAACTCTGTGAGATGAATTAACAGAATACTAAGCAGTTTCTCAGAAAGCTTCTTTCCAGATTTCATCTGAGGATATTTCCTTTTCCACCATAGCACTCTATGGGCTTCCACATATCACTTTGCCTATTCCACAAGAACTGTCTTAGCGAAAGGCTTCTTGAGGGGAAAGCTGTAACTCTGTGAGATGATTTCACAGAACACAAAGAAGTTTCTCAGAAAGCTTCTTTCTCTTTGTTATCGGAGGACATTTCCTTTGGGCCTAGATTCTTCAAAGGGATCCGAAATATCTGTTCTCAAATCCATAAGAAATAAGGCTAGCAAAGAGATCCAGGAAATACAGATGTAACTCTGTGAGTTGAATTAACAGAACATTAAGCAGTTTCTCAGAAAGCTTCTTTCCAGATTTCATCTTAGGATATTTCCTTTTTCACCATAGCCCTCTATGGACTTCCAAATATCACTTTGCGAATTCCACAAGAACTGTCATAGCGAAAGGATTCTTGAGGGGAAAGCTGTAACTCTGTGAGATGATTTCACAGAACACAAAGAAGTTTCTAAGAAAGCTTCTTTCTCTTTGTTATCGGAGGACATTTCCTTTGGGACTATAGTCTTCAAAGGGATCCGAAATATCTGTTCTGAGATTCCGGAGAAACAAGGCTAGCAAAGAGATCCACGAAATACAGATGTAACACTGTGAGATGAATTAACACAACACTAAGCAGTTTCTCAGAAAGCTTCTTTCCAGATTTCATCTGAGGATATTTCCTTTTTCACCCTAGCCTCTGTGGGCTTCCAAATATCACTTTGCCAATTCCATAAGAACTGTCTTAGCGAAAGTCTTCTTTAGGGGAAAGCGGTAACTCTGTGAGATGATTTCACAGAATACAAAGAAGTTTCTCAGAAAGCTTCTTTCTATTTGTTATCGGAGTTTATTTCCTTTGGCCCTATAGTCTTCGAAGGGATACGAAATATCTGTTTTTATATTCCACAGAAATAAGGCTAGCCAAGAGATCCACGATATACAGATGTAACTCTGTGAGATGAATTAACAGAACACTAAGAAGTTTCTCAGACAGCTTCTTTCCAGATTTCATCTTCGGATATTTCCTTTTTCACCATAGCCCTCCATGGGCTTCCAAATATCACTTTGCCAATTCCACAAGAACTGTCTTAGCGAAAGGTTTCTTGAGGGGAAATCTGTAAGTCTGTGAGATGATTTCACTGAACACAAAGAAGTTATTGTGAAAGCTTCTTTGTCTTTGTTATCGGAGGATATTTCCTTTGGCCCTAGAGTCTTCAAAGGGATCCGAAATATCTGTTCTCAGATTCCACAGAAATAAGGCTAGCAAAGAGATCCATGAAATACAGATGTAACACTGTGAGATGAATTAAAAGAACACTAAGCAGTTTCTCAGAAAGCTTCTTTCCAGATTTCATCTGAGGATACTTCGTTTTTCACCATAGCCCTCTATGGGCTTCCAAATATCAGTTTGCCAATTCCACAAGA
Source organism: Macaca nemestrina (assembly GCF_043159975.1). Classification (NCBI taxonomy): domain Eukaryota; kingdom Metazoa; phylum Chordata; class Mammalia; order Primates; family Cercopithecidae; genus Macaca; species Macaca nemestrina. Next base: position 35,592,976 of record NC_092143.1, read on the forward strand.
ACTGTCTTAGCCATAGGCTTCTTGAGGGGAAAGCTGTAACTTTGTGAGATGATTTCACAGAACACAAAGAAGTTTCTCAGAAAGCTTCTTTCTCTTTGTTATTGGAGGATATTTCCTTTGGCCCTATAGTCTTCTAAGGGATCCGAAATATCTCTACTCAGATTCCAAAGAAATAAGGCTAGCAAAGAGATCCACGAAATACAGATGTAACTCTGTGAGATGAATTAACAGAACACTAAGCAGTTTCTTAGAGTGCTTCTTTCCAGATTCCATCTGAGGATATTTCCTTTTTCACCATAGCCTCTATGGGCTTCCAAATATCACTTTGCCAATTCCACAAGAACTGTCTTAGCGAAAGGCTTCTTGAGGGGAAAGCTGTAACTCTGTGAGATGATTTCACAGAACACAAAGAAGTTTCTCAGAAAGCTTCTTTCTCTTTGTTATTGGAGTTTATTTCCATTGGCCCTATAGCCTTCAAAGGGATCCTACATATCTGTTCTTAGATTCCACAGAAATAAGGCTAACCAAGAGATCCACGATATACAGATGTAACTCTGTGAGATGAATTCACAGAACACTAAGCAGTTTCTCAGAAAGCTTCTTTCCAGATTTCATCCTCGGATATTTCCTTTTTCACCATAGCCCTCCATGGGCTTCCAAATATCACTTTGCCAATTCCACAAGAACTGTCTTGTAGGAAGGCTTCTTGAAGGGAAAGCTCTAACTCTGTGAGATGATTTCACAGAACACAAAGAAGTTTCTCAGAAAGCTTCTTTCTCTTTGTTATCGGAGGATATTTCCTTTGCCCCTATAGTCTTCTAAGGGATCCGAAATATCTGTTCTCAGATTCCACTGAAATAAGGCTAGCAAAGAAATCCACGCAATATAGATGTAACTCTGTGAGATGAATTAACAGAACACTAAGCAGTTTCTCAGAAAGCTTCTTTCCAGATTTCATCTGAGGATATTTCCTTTTTCACCATAGCCCTCTAAGGGCTTCCAAATATCACTTTGCCAATTCCAAAGGAACTGTCTTAGCGAAAGGCTTCTTGAGGGGAAAGCTGTAACTCTGTGAGATGATTTCACAGAACACAAAGAAGTTTCTCAGAAAGCTTCTTTCTCTTTGTTACTGGAGATTATTTCCTTTGGCCCTAGAGTCTTCAAAGGGATCCGAAATATCTGTTCTCAGATTCCACAGATATAAGGCTAGCAAAGAGATCCACGAAATACCGATGTAACTCTGTGAGATGAATTAACAGAACACTAAGCAGTTTCTCAGAATGCTTCTTTCCAGATTTCATCTGAGGATATTTCCTTTTTCACCGTAGCCCTCTATGCGCTTGCAAATATCACTTTGCGAATTCCACAAGAACTGTCTTAGAGAAAGGCTTCTTTAGGGGAAAGCTGTAACACTGTGAGATGATTTCACAGAACACAAAGAAGTTTCTCAGAAAGCTTCCTTCTGTTTGTTATCGGAGTCTATTTCCTTTGGCCCTATAGTCTTCAAAGGGATCCGAAATATCTCTTCTCAGATTCCCCAGAAGTAAAGATAGCCAAGAGATCCACGATATACAGATGTAACTCTGTGAGATGAATTAACAGAACACTAAGCAGTTTCTCCGAAATCTTCTTTCCACATTTCATCTGAGGATATTTCCTTTTTCACCATAGATCTCCATGGGCTTCCAAATATCACTCTGCCAATGCCACAAGAACTGTCTTAGCGAAAGGCTTCTTGAGGGGAAAGCTGGAACTCTGTGAGATGACTTCACAGAACACAAAGAAGTTCCTCAGAAGGCTTCTTTCTCTTTTTTATCGGAGGATATTTCCTTTGGCCCTATAGTCTTCCAAGGGATCCGAAATATCTGTTCTCAGATTCCACAGATATAAGGCTAGCAAAGAGATCCACGAAACACAGATGTAACCCTGTCAGATGAATTAACAGAACACTAAGCAGTTCCTCAGAAAGCTTGTTTCCAGATTTCATCTGAGGATATTTCCTTTTTCGCCGCAGCCCTGTATGGGCTTCCAAATATCACTTTGCCAATTCCACAAGAACTGTCTTAGCGAAAGGCTTCCTGAGGGGAAAGCTGTAACTCTGTGAGATGATTTCACAGAAAACAAAGAAGTTTCTCAGAAAGCTTCTTTCTCTTTGTTATCGGAGGATATTTCCTTTGGCCCTATAGTCTTAGAAGGGATCCGAAATATCTGTTCTCAGAATCCAGAGAAATAAGGCTAGCAAAGAGATCACGAAATACAGATGTAACTCTGTGAGATGAATTAACAGAACACTAAGCAGTTTCTCAGAAAGCTTCTTTCCAGATTTCATCTGAGGATATTTCCTTTTTCACGATAGCCCTCCATGGGCTTCCAAATATCACTTTGCCAATTCCACAAGAACTGTCTTAGCGAAAGGCTTCTTGAAAGGAAAGCTCTAAGTCTGTGAGATGATTTCAAAGAACACAAAGAAGTTTCTCAGAAAGCTTCTTTCTCTTTGTTATCGGAGGATATTTCCTTTGGCCCTATAGTCTTCAAAGGGATCCGAAATATCTGTTCTCAGATTCCACAGAAATAAGGCAAGCAAAGAAATCCACGCAATATAGATGTAACTCTGTGAGATGTATTAACAGAACACTAAGCAGTTTCTCAGAAAGCTTCTTTCCAGATTTCATCTGAGGATATTTCCTTTTTCACCATAGCCCTCTAAGGGCTTCCAAATATCACTTTGCCAATTCCCAAAGAACTGTTTTAGCGAAAGGCTTCTTGAGAGGAAAGCTGTAACTCTGTGAGATGATTTCACAGAACACAAAGAAGTTTCTCAGAAAGCTTCTTTGTCTTTGTTAACGGAGGATATATCCTTTGGCCCTATAGTCTTCAAAGGGATCCGAAATATCTGTTATCAGATTCCGCAGAAATAAGGCTAGAAAAGAGATCCACGAAATACAGGTGTAACTCAGTGATATGAATTAACAGAACACTAAGGAGTTTCTCAGAAAGCTTCTTTCCAGATTTCATCTGAGGATATTTCCTTTTTCACCATAGCCCTCTATGCGGTTCCAAATATCACTTTGCCAATTCCACAAGAACTGTCTTAGCGAAAGGCTTCTTGAGGGGAAAGCTGTAACTCTGTGAGATGATTTCACAGAACACAAAGAAGTTTCTCAGAAAACTTCTTTCTCTTTTTTTTTGGAGGATATTTCCTTTGGCACTATAGTCTTCCAAGGGATCCGTAATATCTGTTCTTAGATTCCACAGAAATAAAGATAGCCAAGAGATCCACGATATACAGATGTAACTCTGTGAGATGAATTAACAGAACACTAAGCAGTTTCTCAGAAAGCTTCTTTCCACATTTCATCTGAGGATATTTCCTTTTTCACCATAGCCCTCCATGGGCTTCCAAATATCACTTTGCCAATTCCACAAGAACTGTCTTAGCGAAAGGCTTCTTGAGGGGAAAGCTGTAACTCTGTGAGATGATTTCACAGAAAACAAAGAAGTTTCTCAGCTTCTTTCTCTTTGTTATTGCAGGATATTTCCTTTGGCCCTATAGTCTTCTCAGGGATCCGAAATATCTGTTCTCAGATTCCACAGAAATAAGGCTAGCAAAGAGATCCACGAAATACAGATGTAACTCTGTGAGATGAATTAACAGAACACTAAGCAGTTTCTCAGAAAGCTTCTTTCCAGATTTCATCTGAGGATATTTCCTTTTTCACCATAGCCCTCTAAGGGCTTCCAAATATCAATTTGCCAATTCCACAAGAACTGTCTTAGCGAAAGTCTTCTTTAGGGGAAAGCTGTAACTCTCTGAGATGATTTCACAGAACACAAAGAAGTTTCTCAGAAAGCTTCTTTCTCTTTGTTATCGGAGGATATTTCCTTTGGCTTATAGTCTTAGAAGGGATCCGAAATATCTCTTCCCAGGTTCCACAGATATAAGGCTAGCAAAGAGATCCACGAAATACAGATGTAACTTTGAGAGATGAATTAACAGAACACTAAGCAGTTTCTCAGAAAGCTTCTTTCCAGATTTCATCTGAGGATATTTCCTTTTTCACCTTAGCCCTCTATGCGCTTCCAAATATCACTTTGCCAATTCCACAAGAACTGTCTTAGCGAAAGGCTTCTTGAGGTGAAAGCTGAAACTCTGTGAGATGATTTCACAGAACACAAAGAAGTTTCTCAGAAAACTTCTTTCTCTTTGTTATCGGAGGATATTTCCTTTGGCCCTATAGTCTTCAAAGGGATCCGAAATATCTGTTCTCAGATTCCACAGAAATAAGGCTAGCAAAGAGATCCACAAAATACAGATGTAACTCTGTGAGATGAATTAACAGAACACTAAGCAGTTTCTCAGAATGCTTCTTTCCAGATTTCATCTGAGGATATTTCCTTTTTCACAATAGCCCTCTATGCGCTTCCAAATATCACTTTGCCAATTCCACAAGAACTGTCTTAGATAAAGGCTCCTTGAGGGGAAAGCTGTAACTCTGTGAGATGATTTCACAGAACGCAAAGAAGTTTCTCAGAAAGCTTCTTTCTCTTTGTGATGGGAGGATATTTTCTTTGGCCCTATAGTCTTCTCAGGGATCCGAAATATCTGCTCTCAGATTCCACAGAAATAAGGCTAGCAAAGAGATCCACGAAATACAGATGTAACTCTGTGAGATGAATTAACAGAACACTAAGCAGTTTCTCAGAAAGCTTCTTTCCAGATTTCATCTGAGGATATTTCCTTTTTCAACATAGCCCTCCATGGGCTTCCAAATATCACTTTGCAATTCCACAAGAACTGTCTTAGCGAAAGGCGTCTTGAGGGGAAAGCTGTAACCTGTGAGATGATTTCACAGAACACAAAGAAGTTTCTCAGAAAGCTTCTTTCTCTTTGTTATCGGAGGATATTTCCTTTGGCCCTAGAGACTTCAAAGAGATCCGAAATATCTGTTCTCACATTGCACAGAAATAAGGCTAACAAAGAGATCCACGAAATACAGATGTAACTCTGTGAGATGAATTAACAGAACACTAAGCAGTTTCTCAGAAAGCTTCTTTCCAGATTTCATCTGAGGATATTTCCTTTTTCACCATAGCCCTCTAAGGGCTTCCAAATATCACTTTGCCAATTCCACAAGAACTGTCTTAGCGAAAGGCTTCTCGAGGGGAAAGCTGTAACTCTGTGAGATGATTTCACAGAACACAAAGAAGTTTCTCAGAAAGCTTCTCTCTCTCTGTTCTCGGAGGATATTTCCTTTGGCCCTAGGGTCTTCAAAGGGATCCGATATATCTGTTCTCAGATTCCACAGAAATAAGGCTAGCAAAGAGATCCACGAAATACAGATGTAACTCTGTGAGATGAATTAACAGAACACTAAGCAGTTTCTCAGAATGCTTCTCTCCAGATTTCATCTGAGGATATTTCCTTTTTCACCATAGCCCTCTAAGGGCTTCCAAATATCACTTTGAAAATGCCACAAGAACTGTCTTAGCGAAAAGCGTCTTGAGGGGAAAGCTGTAACTCTGTGAGATGATTTCACAGAACACAAAGAAGTTTCTCAGAAAGCTTCTTTGTCTTTGTTATCGGAGGATATTTCCTTTGGCCCTATAGTCTTCAAAGGGATCCGAAATATCTGTTATCAGATTCCGCAGAAATAAGGCTAGAAAAGAGATCCACGAAATACAGGTGTAACTCAGTGATATGAATTAACAGAACACTAAGGAGTTTCTCAGAAAGCTTCTTTCCAGATTTCATCTGAGGATATTTGCTTTTTCACCATAGCCCTCTATGCGGTTCCAAATATCACTTTGCCAATTCCACAAGAACTGTCTTAGCGAAAGGCTTCTTGAGGGGAAAGCTGTAACTCTGTGAGATGATTTCACAGAACACAAAGAAGTTTCTCAGAAAACTTCTTTCTCTTTTTTTTTGGAGGATATTTCCTTTGGCACTATAGTCTTCCAAGGGATCCGTAATATCTGTTCTTAGATTCCACAGAAATAAAGATAGCCAAGAGATCCACGATATACAGATGTAACTCTGTGAGATGAATTAACAGAACACTAAGCAGTTTCTCAGAAAGCTTCTTTCCACATTTCATCTGAGGATATTTCCTTTTTCACCATAGCCCTCCATGGGCTTCCAAATATCACTTTGCCAATTCCACAAGAAATGTCTTAGCGAATGGCTTCTTGAGGGGAAAGCTGTATCTCTGTGAGATGACTTCACAGAACACAAAGAAGTTTCTCAGAAAGCTTCTTTCTCTTTGTTATCGGAGGATATTTCCTTTGGCCCTATAGTCTTCAAAGGGATCCGAAATATCTGTTCTCAGATTCCACAGATATAAGGCTCGCAAAGAGATCCATGAAACACAGATGTAACACTGTCAGATGAATTAACAGAACACTAATCAGTTTCTCACAAAGCTTGTTTCCAGATTTCATGTGAGGATATTTCCTTTTTCGCCATAGCCCTCTATGGGCTTCCAAATATCACTTTGCCAATTCCACAAGAACTGTCTTAGCGAAAGGCTTCTTGAGGGGAAAGCTGTAACTCTGTGAGATGATTTCACAGAAAACAAAGAAGTTTCTCAGCTTCTTTCTCTTTGTTATTGGAGGATATTTCCTTTCGCCCTATAGTCTTAGAAGGGATCCGAAATATCTGTTCTCAGATTCCACAGAAATAAGGCTAGCAAAGAGATCCACGAAATACAGATGTAACTCTGTGAGGTGAATTAACAGAACACTAAGCGGTTTCTCAGAAAGCTTCTTTCCAGATTTCATCTGAGGATATTTCCTTTTTCACGATAGCCCTCTAGGGGCTTCCAAATATCACTTTGCCAGTTCCACAAGAACTGTCTTAGCGTAAGGCTTCTTGAGGGGAAAGCTGTATCTCTGTGAGATGATTTCACAGAACACAAAGGAGTTTCTCAGAAAGCTTCTTTCTCTTTGTTATCGGAGTTTATTTCCTTTGGCCCTATAGTCTTCCAAGGGATCCGAAATATCTGTTCTTAGATTCCACAGAAATAAAGATAGCCAAGAGATCCACGATAAACAGATGTAACTATGTGAGATGAATTAACAGAACACTAAGCAGTTTCTGAGAAAGCTTCTTTCCAGATTTCATCTGAGGATATTTCCTTTTTCGCCATAGCCCTCCATGGGATTCCAAATATCACTTTGCAATTCCACAAGAACTGTCTTGGCGAAAGGCGTCTTGAGGGGAAAGCTGTAACCTGTGAGATGATTTCACAGAACACAAAGAAGTTTCTCAGAAAGCTTCTTTCTCTTTGTTATCGGAGGATATTTCCTTTGGCCCTAGAGACTTCAAAGGGATCCGAAATATCTGTTCTCACATTGCACAGAAATAAGGCTAGCAAAGAGATCCACGACATACAGATGTAACTCTGTGAGATGAATTTACGGAACACTAAGCAGTTTCTCAGAAAGCTTCTTTCCAGATTTCATCTGAGGATATTTCCTTTTTCACCATAGCCCTCTAAGGGCTTCCAAATATCACTTTGCCAATTCCACAAGAACTGTCTTAGCGAAAGTCTTCTTGAGGGCAAAGCTGTAACTCTGTGAGATGATTTCACAGAAAAAAAGAAGTTTCTCAGAAAGCTTCTTTCTCTTTGTTATCGGAGGATATTTCCTTTGGCCTTATAGTCTTAGAAGGGATCCGAAATATCTGTTCCCAGATTCCACAGATATAAGGCTAGCAAAGAGATCCACGAAATACAGATGTAACTTTGAGAGATGAATTAACAGAACACTAAGCAGTTTCTAAGAAAGCTTCTTTCCAGATTTCATCTGAGGATATTTCCTTTGTCACCTTAGCCCTCTATGGGTTTCCAAATATCACTTTGCCAATTCCACAAGAACTGTCTTAGCGAAAGGCTTCTTGAGGTGAAAGCTGAAACTCTGTGAGATGATTTCACAGAACACAAAGAAGTTTCTCAGAAAACTTCTTTCTCTTTGTTATCGGAGGATATTTCCTATGGCCCTATAGTCTTCTAAGGGATCCGAAATATCTGTTCTCAGATTCCCCAGAAATAAGGCTAACAAAGAGATCCACGAAATACAGATGTAACTCTGTGAGATGAATTAACAGAACACTAAGCAGTTTCTCAGAAAGCTTCTTTCCAGATTTCATCTGAGGATATTTCCTGTTTCACCATAGCCGTCTACGGACTTCCAAATATCACTTTGCCAATTCCACAAGAACTGTCTTAGCGAAAGGCTTCTTTAGGGGAAAGCTGTAACTCTGTGAGATGATTTCACAGAACACAAAGAAGTTTCTCAGAAAGCTTATTTCTCTTTTTTATCGGAGGATATTTCCTTTGGCCCTATAGTCTTCAAAGGGATCCGAAATATCTGTTCTCAGATTCCACAGAAATAAGGCTAGCAAAGAGATCCACGAAATACAGATGTAACTCTGTGAGATCAATTAACAGAACACTAAGCAGTTTCTCAGAATGCTTCTTTCCAGATTTCATCTGAGGATATTTCCTTTTTCACCATAGCCCTCTATGCGCTTCCAAATATCACTTTGCCAATTCCACAAGAACTGTCTTAGCTAAAGGCTCCTTGAGGGGAAAGCTGTAACTCTGTGAGATGATTTCACAGAACACAAAGAAGTATCTCAGAAAGCTTCTTCCTCTTTGTGATGGGAGGATATTTTCTATGGCCCTATAGTCTTCTCAGGGATCCGAAATATCTGCTCTCAGATTCCACAGAAATAAGGCTAGCATAGAGATCCACGAAATACAGATGTATCTCTGTGAGATGAATTAAAAGAACACTAAGCAGTTTCTCAGAAAGCTTCTTTCCAGATTTCATCTGAGGATATTTCCTTTTTCAACATAGCCCTCTAGGGGCTTCCAAGTATCACTTTGCCAATTCCACAAGAACTGTCTTAGCGAATGTCGTCTGGAGGGGAAATCTGTAACCTGTGAGATGATTTTACATAACAGAAAGAAGTTTCCTGAAAGCTTCTTTCTCTTTGTTATCGGAGGATATTTCCTTTGGCCCTATAGTCTTAGAAGGGATCCGAAATATTTGTTCTCAGATTCCACAGAAATAAGGCTACCAAAGTGATCCACGAAATACAGATGTAACTTTGTGAGATGAATTAACAGAACACTAAGCAGTTTCTCAGAAAGCTTCTTTCCAGATTTCATCTGAGGATATTTCCTTTTTCACCATAGCCCTCCATGGGCTTCCAAATATCACTTTGCCAATTCCACAAGAACTGTCTTAGCGAAAGGCGTCTTGAGGGGAAAGCTGTAACCTGTGAGATGATTTCACAGAACACAAAGAAGTTTCTCAGAAAGCTTCTTTCTCTTTGTGATGGGAGGATATTTCCTTTGGCCCTAGAGACTTCAAAGGGATCCGAAATATCTGTTCTCAGATTCCACAGAAATAAGGCTAGCAAAGAGATCCACGAAATACAGATGTAACTCTGTGAGATGAAATAATAGAACACTAAGCAGTTTCTCAGAAAGCTTCTTTCCAGATTTCATCTGAGGATATTTCCTTTTTCACCATATCCCTCTATGGGCTTCCAAATATCACTTTGCGAATTCCACAAGAACTGTCTTAGCGAATGGCTTCTTGAGGGGAAAGCTGTAACTCTGTGAGATGATTTCACAGAACACAAAGAAGTTTCTCAGAAAGCTTCTTTCTCTTTGTGATGGGAGGATATTTTCTTTGGCCCTATAGTCTTCTCAGGGATCCGAAATAACTGCTCTCAGATTCCACAGAAATAAGGCTAGCAAAGAGATCCACGAAATATAGATGTAACTCTGTGAGATGAATTAACAGAACACTAAGCAGTTTCTCAGAAAGCTTCTTTCCAGATTTCATCTGAGGATATTTCCTTTTTCACCATATCCCTCTATGGGCTTCCAAATATAACTTTGCGAATTCCACAAGAACTGTCTTAGCGAATGGCTTCTTGAGGGGAAAGCTGTAACTCTGTGAGATGATTTCACAGAACACAAAGAAGTTTCTCAGAAAGCTTCTTTCTCTTTGTTATCGGAGGATATTTCCTTTGGCCTCATAGTCTTAGAAGGGATCCGAAATATCTGTTCCCAGATTCCACAGATATAAGGCTAGCAAAGAGATCCACGAAATACAGATGTAACTTTGAGAGATGAATTAACAGAACACTAAGCAGTTTCTCAGAAAGCTTCTTTCCAGATTTCATCTGAGGATATTTCCTTTTTCACCTTAGCCCTCTATGCGCTTCCAAATATCACTTTGCCAATTCCACAAGAACTGTCTTAGCGAAAGGCTTCTTGAGGTGAAAGCTGAAACTCTGTGAGATGATTTCACAGAACACAAAGAAGTTTCTCAGAAAACTTCTTTCTCTTTGTTATCGGAGGATATTTCCTTTGGCCCTATAGTCTTCAAAGGGATCCGAAATATCTGTTCTCAGATTCCACAGAAATAAGGCTAGCAAAGAGATCCACAAAATACAGATGTAACTCTGTGAGGTGAATTAACAGAACACTAAGCAGTTTATCAGAATGCTTCTTTCCAGATTTCATCTGAGGATATTTCCTTTTTCACAATAGCCCTCTATGCGCTTCCAAATATCACTTTGCCAATTCCACAAGAGCTGTCTTAGCTAAAGGCTCCTTGAGGGGAAAGCTGTAACTCTGTGAGATGATTTCACAGAACGCAAAGAAGTTTCTCAGAAAGCTTCTTTCTCTTTGTGATGGGAGGATATTTTCTTTGGCCCTATAGTCTTCTCAGGGATCCGAAATATCTGCTCTCAGATTCCACAGAAATAAGGCTAGCAAAGAGATCCACGAAATACAGATGTAACTCTGTGAGATAAATTAACAGAACACTAAGCAGTTTCTCAGAAAGCTTCTTTCCAGATTTCATCTGAGGATATTTCCTTTTTCAACATAGCCCTCCATGGGCTTCCAAATATCACTTTGCAATTCCACAAGAACTGTCTTAGCGTAAGGCTTCTTGAGGGGAAAGCTGTATCTCTGTGAGATGATTTCACAGAACACAAAGGAGTTTATCAGAAAGCTTCTTTCTCTTTGTTATCGGAGTTTATTTCCTTTGGCCCTATAGTCTTCCAAGGGATCCGAAATATCTGTTCTTAGATTCCACAGAAATAAGGATAGCCAAGAGATCCACGATAAACAGATGTAACTCTGTGAGATGAATTAACAGAACACTAAGCAGTTTCTGAGAAAGCTTCTTTCCAGATTTCATCTGAGGATATTTCCTTTTTCAACATAGGCCTCTATGCGCTTCCAAATATCACTTTGCCAATTCCACAACAACTGTCTTAGCGAAAGTCTTTTTGAGGGGAAAGCTGTAACTCTGTGAGATGATTTCACAGAACACAAAGGAGTTTCTCAGAAAGCTTCTTTCTCTTTGTTATCGGAGTTTATTTCCTTTGGCCCTATAGTCTTCCAAGGGATACGAAATATCTGTTCTTAGATTCCACAGAAATAAGGATAGCCAAGAGATCCACGATATACAGATGTAACTCTGTGAGATGAATTAACAGAACACTAAGCAGTTTCTGAGAAAGTTTCTTTCCAGATTTCATCTGAGGATATTTACTTTTTCACCATAGCCCTCCATGGGCTTCCAAATATCACTTTGCCAATTCCACAAGAACTGTCTTAGCGAAAGGCGTCTTGAGGGGAAAGCTGTAACCTTTGAGATGATTTCACAGAACACAAAGAAGTTTCTCAGAAAGCTTCTTTCTCTTTGTTATCGGAGGATATTTCCTTTGGCCCTAGAGACTTCAAAGGGATCCGAAATATCTGTTCTCACATTGCACAGAAATAAGGCGAGCAAAGAGATCCACGAAATACAGATGTAACTCTGTGAGATGAATTAAGAGAACACTAAGCAGTTTCTCAGAAATCTTCTTTCCAGATTTCATCTGAGGATATTTCCTTTTTCACCATAGCCCTCTAAGGGCTTCCAAATATCACTTTGCCAATTCCACAAGAACTGTCTTAGCGAAAGGCTTCTTGAGGGGAAAGCGGTAACTCTGTGAGATGATTTCACAGAACACAAAGAAGTTTCTCAGAAAGCTTCCTTCTCTTTGTTATCGGAGGATATTTCCTTTGGCCTTATAGTCTTAGAAGGGATCCGAAATATCTGTTCCCAGATTCCACAGATATAAGGCTAGCAAAGAGATCCACGAAATACAGATGTAACTTTGAGAGATGAATTAACAGAACACTAAGCAGTTTCTCAGAAAGCTTCTTCCCAGATTTCATCTGAGGATATTTCCTTTTTCACCTTAGCCCTCTATGGGCTTCCAAATATCACTTTGCCAATTCCACAAGAACTGTCTTAGCGAAAGGCTTCTTGAGGTGAAAGCTGTAACTCTGTGAGATGATTTCACAGAACACAAAGAAGTTTCTCAGAAAGCTTCTTTCTCTTTGTTATCGGAGGATATTTCCTTTGGCCCTATAGTCTTCTAAGGGATCCGAAATATCTGTTCTCAGATTCCCCAGAAATAAGGCTAACAAAGACATCCACGATATACAGATGTAACTCTGTGAGATGAATTAACAGAACACTAAGCAGTTTCTCAGAAAGCTTCTTTCCAGATTTCATCTGAGGATATTTCCTGTTTCACCATAGCCGTCTATGGGCTTCCAAATATCACTTTGCCAATTCCACAAGAATTGTCTTAGCGAAAAGCTTTTTGAGGGGAAAGCTGTAACTCTGTGAGATGATTTCACAGAACACAAAGAAGTTTTTCAGAAAGCTTCTTTCTCTTTGTTATCGGAGGATATTTCCTTTGGCCCTATAGTCTTCAAAGGGATCCGAAATATATGGTCTCAGATTCCACATATAAAGGGTAGCAAGGAGATCCACGAAATACAGATGTAACTCTGTGAGATGAATTAACAGAACACTAAGCAGTTTCTCAGAAAGCTTCTTTCCAGATTTCATCTGAGGATATTTCCTTTTTCACCATAGCCCTCTATGCGGTTCCAAATATCACTTTGCCAATTCCACAAGAACTGTCTTAGCGAAAGGCTTCTTGAGGGGAAAGCTGTAACTCTGTGAGATGATTTCACAGATTACAAAGAAGTTTCTCAGAAAACTTCTTTCTCTTTGTTATTGGAGGATATTTTCTTTGGCACTATAGTCTTCCAAGGGATGCGAAATATCTGTTCTCAAAATCCACAGAAATAAGGCTAGAAAAGAGATCCACGAAATAAAGATGTAACTCTGTGAGTTGAATTAACAGAACACTAAGCGGTTTCTCAGAAAGCTTCTTTCCAGATTTCATCTGAGGATATTTCCTTTTTCACCATAGCCCTCTATGCGCTTCCAAATATCACTTTGCCAATTCCACAAGAACTGTCTTAGCGAAAGGCTTCTTGAGGGGAAAACTGTAAGTCTGTGAGATTATTTCACAGAACACAAAGAAGTTTCTCAGAAAGTTTCTTTCTCTTTGTGATCGAAGGATGTTTTCTTTAGCCCTATAGTCTTCAAAGAGATCCGAAATATCTGTTCTCAGATTCCACAGAAATAAGGCTAGCAAAGAGATCCAGGCATTACAGATGTAACTCTGTGAGATGAATTAACAGAACACTAAGCAGTTTCTCAGAAAGCTTCTTTCCAGATTTCATCTGAGGATATTTCCTTTTTCACCATAGCCCTCTATGCGGTCCAAATATCACTTTGCCAATTCCACAAGAACTCTCTTAGCGAAAGGCTTCTAGAGGGGAAAGTTGTAACTATGTGAGATGATTTCACAGAACACAAAGAAGTTTCTCAGAAAGCTTCTTTGTCTTTGTTAACGGAGGATATTTCCTTTGGCCCTATAGTCTTCAAAGGGATCCGAAATATCTGTTCTCAGATTCCGCAGAAATAAGGCTAGAAAAGAGATCCACGACATACAGGTGTAACTCTGTGAGATGAATTAACAGAACACTAAGCAGTTTCTCAGAAAGCTTCTTTCCAGATTTCATCTGAGGATATTTCCTTTTTCACCATAGCCCTCTATGCGGTTCCAAATATCACTTTGCCAATTCCACAAGAACTGTCTTAGCGAAAGGCTTCTTGAGGGGAAAGCGGTAACTCTGTGAGATGATTTCACAGAACAGAAAGAAGAATCTCAGAAAACTTCTTTCTATTTGTTATTGGAGGATATTTCCTTTGGCACTATATTCTTCCAAGGGATCCGAAATATCTGTTCTCAGATTCCACAGAAATAAGGCTAGCAAAGAGATCGACGAAATACAGATGTAACTCTGTGAGATGAATTAACAGAACACTAAGCAGTTTCTCAGAAAGCTTCTTTCCAGATTTCATCTGAGGACATTTCCTTTTTCACCATAGCCCTCTATGCGCTTCCAAATATCACTTTGCCAATTCCACAAGAACTGTCTTAGCGAAAGGCTTCTTGAGGGGAAAGCTGTAACTCTGTGAGATGATTTCACAGAACACAAAGAAGTTTCTCAGAAAGCTTCTTTCTCTTTGTGATGGGAGGATATTTCCTTTGGCCCTATAGTCTTCAAAGGGATCCGAAATATCTTTTCCCAGATTCCACAGAAATAAGGCTAGCAAAGAGATCCACGAAATACAGATGTAACTCTGTGAGATGAATTAACAAAACACTAAGCAGTTTCTCAGGGAGCTTCTTTCCAGATTTCATCTGAGGATATTTCCTTTTTCACAATAGCCCTCTATGCGCTTCTAAATATCACTTTGCCACTTCCACAAGAACTGTCTTAGCGAAAGGCTTCTTGAGGGGAAAGCTGTAACTCTGTGAGATGATTTCACAGAACACAAACAAGTTTCTCAGAAATCTTCTTTCTCTTTGTGATCGGAGGATATTTTCTTTGTCCCCATATTCTTCTCAGAGATCAGAAATATCTCTTCTCAGATTCCACAGAAATAAGGCTAACAAAGAGATCCACGAAATACAGATGTACCTCTGTGAGATGAATTAACAGAACACTAAGCTGTTTCTCAAATTATTCTTTCCAGATTTCACCTGAGGATATTTCCTTTTTCACCTTAGCCCTCTATGGCCTCCAAATATCACTTTGCCAATTCCACAAGAACTGTCTTAGCGAAAGGCTTCTTGAGGGGAAAGCTGTAACTCTGTGAGATGATTTCACAGAACACAAAGAAGTTCTCAGAAAGATTCTTTCTCTTTGTTATAGGAGGATATTTCCTTTGGCCCTATAGTCTTCAAATGGATCCGAAATATCTGTTCTCAGATTCCAGAGAAACAAGGCTAGCAAAGAGATCCACGAAATACAGATGTACCTCTGTGAGATGAATTAACAGAACACTAAGCAGTTTCTCAGAAAGCTTCTTTCCAGATTTCATCTGAGGATATTTCCTTTTTCACCATAGCCCTCAATGCCCTTCCAAATGTCACTTTGCCAATTCCACAAAAACTGTCTTAGCGAAAGGCTTCTTGAGGGCAAAGCTGTAACTCTGTGAGATGATTTCACAGAACATAAAGAAGTTTCTCAGAAAGCTTCTTTCTCTTTGTTATTGGAGGATATTTCCTTCGGCACTATAGTCTTCAAAGGGATCCGAAATATCTGTTCTCAGATTCCACAGAAATAAGGCTAGCAAAGAGATCCAAGAAATACAGATGTAACTCTGTGAGATGAATTAACAGAACACTAAGCAGTTTCTCAGAAAGCTTCTTTCCAGATTTCATCTGAGGATATTTCCATTTTCAACATAGGCCTCTATGCGCTTCCAAATATCACTTTGCCAATTCCACAACAACTGTCTTAGCGAAAGTCTTCTTGAGGGGAAAGCTGTAACTCTGGGAGATGATTTCACAGAACACAAAGAAGTTTCTCAGAAAGCTTCTTTCTCTTTGTTATCGGGGTTTATTTCCTTTGGCCCTATAGTCTTCCAAGGGATCCGAAATATCTGTTCTTAGATTCCACAGAAATAAGGATAGCCAAGATATCCACGATATACAGATGTAACTCTGTGAGATGAATTAGCAGAACACTAAGCAGTTTCTGAGAAAGCTTCTTTCCAGATTTCATCTGAGGATATTTTCTTTTTCACCATAGCCCTCCATGGGCTTCCAAATATCACTTTGCCAATTCCACAAGAACTGTCTTAGCGAAAGGCGTCTTGAGGGGTAAGCTCTAACCTGTGAGATGATTTCACAGAACACAAACAAGTTTCTCAGAAAGCTTCTTTCTCTTTGTTTTCGGATGATATTTCCTTTGGCCCTATAGTCTTAGAAGGGATCCAAAATATCTGTTCCCAGATTCCACAGATATAAGGCTAGCAAATAGATCCACGAAATACAGATGTAACTTTGTGAGATGAATTAACAGAACACTAAGCAGTTTCTCAGAAAGTTTCTTTCCAGATTTCATCTGAGGATATTTCCTTTTTCACCTTAGCCCTCTATGGCCTCCAAATATCACTTTGCCAATTCCACAAGAACTGTCTTAGCGAAAGGCTTCTTGAGGGGAAAGCTGTAACTCTGTGAGATGATTTCACAGAACACAAAGAAGTTCTCAGAAAGCTTCTTTCTCTTTGTTATAGGAGGATATTTCCTTTGGCCCTATAGTCTTCAAATGGATCCGAAATATCTGTTCTCAGATTCCAGAGAAACAAGGCTAGCAAAGAGATCCACTAAATACAGATGTACCTCTGTGAGATGAATTAACAGAACACTAAGTAGTTTCTCAGAAAGCTTCTTTCCAGATTTCATCTGAGGATATTTCCTTTTTCACCCTAGCCCTCTAAGGGCTTCCAAATATCACTTTGCCAATTCCACAAGAACTGTCTTAGCGAAAGGCTTCTTGAGGGGAAAGCTGTAACTCCGTGAAATGATTTCACAGAACACAAAGAAGTTTCTCAGAAAGCTTCTTTCTCTTTGTTATCGGAGTTTATTTCCTTTGGCCCTATAGTCTTCAAAGGGATTCGAAATATCTTTTCTTGGATTCCACAGACATAAGGATAACCGAGACATCCACGACATACAGATGTAACTCTGTGAGATGAATTAACAGAACAATAAGCAGTTTCTCAGAAAGCTTCTTTCCAGATTTCATCTGAGGATATTTCCTTTTTCACCATACCCCTACATGGCCTTCCAAATATCACTTTGCCAATTCCACAAGAACTGTCTTAGCGAAAGGCTTCTTGAGGGGAAAGCTGTAACTCTGTGAGATGATTTCACAGAACACAAAGAAGTTTCTCAGAAAGCTTCTTTCTCTTTGTTATCGGAGGATATTTCCTTTGTCCCTATAATCTTCTAAGGGATCCGAAATATCTGTCCTCAGTTTCCACAGAAATAAGGCAAGCAAAGAGATCCACGAAATACAGATGTAACTCTGTGAAATGAATTAACAGAACACTAAGCAGTTTCTCAGAATGCTTCTTTCCAGATTTCATCTGAGGATATTTCCATTTTCACCATAGCCCTCTATGGGCTTCCAAATATCACTTTGCCAATTCCACAATAACTGTCTTAGCGAAAGGCTTCTTGAGGGGAAAGCTGTAACTCTGTGAGATGATTTCACAGAACACAAAGAAGTTTCTCAGAAAGCTTCTTTCTCTTTGTTATCGGAGTTTATTTCCTTTGGCTCTATAGCCTTCAAAGGGATACGACATATCTGTTCTTAGAATCCACAGAAATAAGGATAGCTAAGAGATCCACGATATACAGATGTAACTCTGTGAGATGAATTAACAGAACACTAAGCAGTTTCTCAGAAAGCTTCTTTCCAGATTTCATCTGAGGATATTTCCTTTTTCAACATAGCCCTCTAGGAGCTTCTAAATATCACTTTGCCAATTCCACAAGGACTGTCTTAGCGAAAGTCGTCTTGAGGGGAAAGCTGTAACCTGTGAGATGATTTTACATAACACAAAGAAGTTTCTCTGAAAGCTTCTTTCTCTTTGTTATCGGAGGATATTTCCTTTGGCCCTACAGTCTTCAAAGGGATCCGAAATATCTGTTCTCAGATTCCACAGAAATAAGGCTAGCAAAGAGATCCACGAAATACAGATGTAACTCTGTGAGATGAATTAACAGAATACTAAGCAGTTTCTCAGAAAGCTTCTTTCCAGATTTCATCTGAGGATATTTCCTTTTCCACCATAGCACTCTATGGGCTTCCACATATCACTTTGCCTATTCCACAAGAACTGTCTTAGCGAAAGGCTTCTTGAGGGGAAAGCTGTAACTCTGTGAGATGATTTCACAGAACACAAAGAAGTTTCTCAGAAAGCTTCTTTCTCTTTGTTATCGGAGGATATTTCCTTTGGCCCTATAGTCTTCTAAGGGATCCGTAATATCTGTTCTCAGATTCCACAGAAATAAGGCTAGCAAAGACATTCACGAAATACAGATGTAACCCAGTGAGATGAATAAACAGAACACTAAGCAGTTTCTCAGAAAGCTTCTTTCCAGATTTCATCTGAGGATATTTCCTTTTTCACCATAGCCCTCTATGGGCTTCCAAATATCCCATTGCCAATTCCACAAGAACTGTCTTAGCGAAAGGCTTCTTGAGGGGAAAGCGGTAACTCTATGAGATGATTTCACAGAACACAAAGAAGTTTCTCAGAAAGCTTATTTCTCTTTGTTATCGGAGTTTATTTCCTTTGGCCCTATAGTCTTCAAAAGGATCTGAAATATCTGTTCTTAGATTCCACAGAAATAACGACAGCCAAGAGATCCACGATATACAGATGTAACACTGTGAGATGAATTAACAGAACACTAAGACGTTTCTCAGAAAGCTTCTTTGAAGATTTCATCTGAGGATATTTCCTTTTTCACCATAGCCCTCTATGGGCTTCGCAATATCACTTTTCCAATTCCACAAGAACTGTCTTAACGAAAGGCTTCTTGAGGGGAAAGCTGTATCTCTGTGAGATGATATCACAGAAAACAAAGAAGTTTCTCAGAAAGCTTCTTTCTCTTTGTTATCGGAGGATATTTCCTTTGGCCCTACAGTCTTAGAAGGGATCCGAAATATCTGTTCTCAGATTCCAGAGATATAAGGCCAGCAAAGAGATCCACGAAATACAGATGTATCTCTGTGAGATGAATTAACAGAACACTAAGCAGTTTCTCAGAAAGTTTCTTTCCAGATTTCATCTGAAGGTACTTCCTTTTTCACCATAGCCCTCTATGGGCTTCCAAATATCACTTTGCCAATTCCACAAGAACTTTCTTAGCGAAAGGCTTCTTGATGGGAAACCTGCAACTCTGTAAGGTGATTTCACAGAACACAAGGAAGTTTCTCAGAAAGCTTCTTTCTCTTTGTTATCAGAGGATATTTCCTTTGGCCCTATACTCTACTAAGGGATCCGAAATATCTGTTCTCAGATTCCACAGAAATAAGGCTAGCAAAGAGATCCACGAAATAGAGATGTAACTCTGTGAGATGAATTAACAAAACACTAAGCAGGTTCTCAGAAAGCTTCTTTCCAGATTTCATCTGAGGATATTTCCTTTTTCACCAAAGCCCTCCATGGGCTTCCAAATATCTCTTTGCCAATTCCACAAGAACTGTCTTAGCGAAAGGCTTCTTGAGGGGAAAGCTGTAACTCTGTGAGATGATTTCACAGAACACAAAGAAGTTTCTCAGAAAGCTTCTTTCTCTTTTTTATCGGAGGATATTTCCTTTGGCTCTAGAGTCTTCAAAGGGATCCGAGGTATCTGTTCTCAGATCCCACAGAAACAAGGCTAGCAAAGAGATCCACGAAATACAGATGTAACTCTGTGAGATGAATTAGCAGAACACTAAGCAGTTTCTCAGAAAGCTTCTTTCTAGATTTCATCTGAGGATATTTCCTTTATCACCATAGCCCTCTATGGGCTTCCAAATATCAGTTTGCCAATTACACAAGAACTGTCTTGGCGAAAGGCTTCTTGAGGGGAAAGCTGTAACTCTGTGAGATGATTTCACAGAACACAAAGAAGTTTCTCAGAAAGCTTAATTCTCTTTGTTTTCGGATGATATTTCCATTGGCCCTATAGTCTTCTATGGGATCCGAAATATCTGTTCTCAGATTCCACAGAAATAAGGCTAGCAAAGAGATCCACGAAATACAGATGTAACTCTGTGAGATGAATTAACAGAATACTAAGCAGTTTCTCAGAAAGCTTCTTTCCATATTTTTCTGAGGATATTTCCTTTATCACCATAGCCCTCTAAGGGCTTCCAAATATCACTTTGCCTATTCCACAAGAACTGTCTTAGCGAAATGATTCTTGAGGGGAAAGCTGTAACTCTGTAAGATGATTTCAGAGAACACAAAGAAGTTTCTCAGAAAGCTTCTTTCTCTTTGTTATCAGAGGATATTTCCTGTGGCCCTATAGTCTTCTAAGGCATCCGTAATATCTGTTCTCAGATTCCACAGAAATAAGGCTAGCAAAGACATCCACGAAATACCGATGTAACTCTGTGAGATGAATTAACAGAACACTAAGCGGTTTCTCAGAAAGCTTCTTTCCAGATTTCATCTGAGGATATTTCCTTTTTCACCACAGCCCTCTAAGGGCTTCCAAATATCACTTTGCCAATTCCAGAAGAACTGTCTTAGCGAAAGGCTTCTTGAGGGGAAAGCTGTAACTCTGTGAGATGATTTCAAGAACACAAAGGAGTTTCTCAGAAAGCTTCTTTCTCTTTGTTATCGGAGAATATTTCCTTTGGCCCTATAGTCTTCAAAGAGATCCGAAATATCTTTTATCAGATTCCACAGAAATAAGGCTAGCAAAGAGATCCACGAAATACAGATGTAACTCTGTGAGATGAATTAACAGAATACTAAGCAGTTTCTCAGAAATCTTCTTTCCAGATTTCATCTGAGGATATTTCCTTTTTCACCATAGCCCTCTATGGGCTTCGCAACATCACTTTGCCAATTCCACAAGAACTGTCTTAACGAAAGGCTTCTTGAGGGGAAAGCTGTATCTCTGTGAGATGATATCACAGAAAACAAAGAAGTTTCTCAGAAAGCTTCTTTCTCTTTGTTATCGGAGGATATTTCCTTTGGCCCTACACTCTTCTAAGGGATCCGAAATATCTGTTCTCAGATTCCACAGAAATAATGCTAGCAAAGAGATCCACGAAATAGAGATGTAACTCTGTGAGATGAATTAACAAAACACTAAGCAGATTCTCAGAAAGCTTCTTTCCAGATTTCATCTGAGGATATTTCCTTTTTCACCATAGCCCTCCATGGGCTTCCAAATATCACTTTGCCAATTCCACAAGAACTGTCTTAGCGAAAGGCTTCTTGAGGGGAAAGCTGTAAATCTTTGAGATGATTTCACAGAACACAAAGAAGTTTCTCAGAAAGATTTTTTCTCATTGTTATCGGAGGATATTTCCTTTGGCCCTATAGACTTAGAAGGGATCCGAAATATCTGTTCCCAGATTCCACAGATATAAGGCTAGCAAAGAGATCCACGAAATACAGATGCAACTTTATGAGATGAATTAACAGAACACTAAGCAGTTTCTCAGAACGCTTCTTTCCAGATTTCATCTGAGGATATTTCCTTTTTCACCACAGCCCTCTAAGGGCTTCCAAATATCACTTTGCCAATTCCAGAAGAACTGTCTTAGCGAAAGGCTTCTTGAGGGGAAAGCTGTAACTCTGTGAGATGATTTCAAGAACACAAAGGAGTTTCTCAGAAAGCTTCTTTCTCTTTGTTATCGGAGAATATTTCCTTTGGCCCTATAGTCTTCAAAGAGATCCGAAATATCTTTTATCAGATTCCACAGAAATAAGGCTAGCAAAGAGATCCACGAAATACAGATGTAACTCTGTGAGATGAATTAACAGAATACTAAGCAGTTTCTCAGAAATCTTCTTTCCAGATTCCATCTGAGGATATTTCCTTTTTCACCATAGCCCTCTATGGGCTTCGCAACATCATTTTGCCAATTCCACAAGAACTGTCTTAAGGAAAGGCTTCTTGAGGGGAAAGCTGTATCTCTGTGAGATGATATCACAGAAAACAAAGAAGTTTCTCAGAAAGCTTCTTTCTCTTTGTTATCGGAGGATATTTCCTTTGGCCCTATAGTCTTCTAAGGGATCCGAAATATCTGTTCTCTGATTCCAGAGATATAAGGCCAGCAAGGAGATCCACGAAATACAGATGTACCTCTGTGAGATGAATTCACAGAACACTAAGCAGTTTCTCAGAAAGTTTCTTTCCAGATTTCATCTGAAGATACTTCCTTTTTCACCATAGCCCTCTATGGGCTTCCAAATATCACTTTGCCAATTACACAAGAACTTTCTTAGCGAAAGGCTTCTTGATGGGAAAGCTGCAACTCTGTAAGGTGATTTCACAGAACACAAAGAAGTTTCTCAGAAAGCTTCTTTCTCTTTGTTATCAGAGGATATTTCCTTTGGCCCTATACTCTTCTAAGGGATCCGACATATCTGTTCTCAGATTCCACAGAAATAAGGCTAGCAAAGAGATCCACGAAATACAGATGGAACTCTGTGAGATGAATTAACAGAACACTAGGCAGTTTCTCAGAAAGCTTCTTTCCAGATTTCATCTAAGGATATTTCCTTTTTCAACATAGCCCTCTAAGGGCTTCCAAATATCACTTTGCCGATTCCACAAGAACTGTCTTAGCGAAAGGTTTCTTGAGGGGAAAGCTGCAACTCTGTGAGATGATTTCACAGAACACAAAGAAGTTTCTCAGAAAGCTTCTTTCTCTTTGTTATCGGAGGATATTTCCTTTGGCTCTAGAGTCTTCAAAGGGATCCGAGGTATCTGTTCTCAGATCCCACATGAACAAGGCTAGCAAAGAGATCCACGAAATACAGATGTAACTCTGTGAGATGAATTAGCAGAACACTAAGCAGTTTCTCAGAAAGCTTCTTTCTAGATTTCATCTGAGGATATTTCCTTTATCACCATAGCCCTCTATGGGCTTCCAAATATCACTGTGCCAATTCCACAAGAACTGTCTTAGCGAAAGGCTTCTTGAGGGGAAAGCTGTAAATCTTTGAGATGATTTCACAGAACACAAAGATGTTTCTCAGAAAGCTTCTTTCTCTTTGTTATCGGAGTTTATTTCTTTGGCCCTATAGCCTTCAAAGGGATACGACATATCTGTTCTTAGATTCCACAGAAATAAGGATAGCCAAGAGATCCACGATATACAGATGTAACTCTGTGAGATGAATTAACAGAACACTAAGCAGTTTCTCAGAAAGCTTCTTTCCAGATTTCATCTGAGGATATTTCCTTTTTCACGATAGCCCTCTAGGGGCTTCCAAATATCACTTTGCCAATTCCACAAGAACTGTCTTAGCGAAAGGCTTCTTGAGGGGAAAGCTGGAACTCTGTGAGATGATTTCACAGAACACAAAGAAGTTTCTCAGAAAGCTTCTTTCTCTTTGTTATCGGAGGATATTTCCATTGGCCCTATAGTTTTCAAAGGGATCCGAAATATCTGTTCTCAGATTCCACAGATATATGGCTAGCAAAGAGATCCACGAAACACAGATGTAACCCTGTCAGATGAATTAACAGAACTCTAAGCAGTTTCTCAGAAACCTTGTTTCCAGATTTCATCTGAGGATATTTCCTTTTTCGCCATAGCCCTCTATGGGCTTCCAAATATCACTTTGCCAATTCCACAAGACCTGTCTTAGCGAAAGGCTTCTTGAGGGGAAAGCTGTAACTCTGTGAGATGATTTCACAGAACACAAAGAAGTTTCTCAGAAAGCTTCTTTCTCTTTGTTATCGGAGGATATTTCCTTTGGCCCTCTAGTATTTGAAGGGATCCGAAATATCTGTTCTCTGATTCCACAGAAATAAGGCTAACAAAGAGATCCACGAAATACAGATGTAACTCTGTGAGATGAATTAACAGAACACTAAGCAGTTTCTCAGAATGCTTCTTTCCAGATTCCATCTGAGGATATTTCCTTTTTCACCATAGCCCTCTATGGGCTTCTAAATATCACTTTGCCAATTCCACAAGAACTGTCTTAGCGAAAGGCTTCTTGAGGGGAAAGCTGTAACTCTGTGAGATGATTTCACAGAACACAAAGTGGTTTCTCAGAAAGCTTCTTTCTCTTTGTTATCGGAGTTTATTTCCATTGGCCCTATAGCCTTCAAAGGGATCCTACATATCTGTTCTTAGATTCCACAGAAACAAGGATAGCCAAGTGATCCACGACATACAGATGTAACTCTGTGAGATGAATTAACAGAACACTAAGCAGTTTCTCAGAAAGCTTCATTCCAGATTTCATCTTCGGATATTTCCTTTTTCACCATAGCCCTCCATGGGATTCCAAATATCACTTTGCCAATTCCACAAGAACTGTCTTAGCGAAAGGCTTCTTGAAGGGAAAGCTCGAACTCTGCGAGATGATTTCACAGAACACAAAGAAGTTTCTCAGAAAGCTTCTTTCTCTTTGATATCAGAGGATATTTCCTTTGGCCCTATAGTCTTCTTAGGGATCCGAAATATCTCTTCTGTGATTCCAGGAATATAAGGCCAGCAAAGAGATCCACGAAATACAGATGTAACTCTGTGAGATGAATTAACAGAACACTAAGCAGTTTCTCAGAAAGTTTCTTTCCAGATTTCATCTGAAGGTACTTCCTTTTTCACCATAGCCCTCTGTGGGTTTCCGAATATCACTTTGCCAATTACACAAGAACATTCTTAGCGAAAGGCTTCTTGATGGGAAAGCTGCAACTCTGTAAGGTGATTTCACAGAACACAAAGAAGTTTCTCAGAAAGCTTCTTTCTCTTTGTTATCAGAGGATATTTCCTTTGGCCCTATATTCTTCTAAGGGATCCGACATATCTGTTCTCAGATTCCACAGAAATAAGGCTAGCAAAGAGATCCACGAAATACAGATGGAACTCTGTGAGATGAATTAACAGAACACTAGGCAGTTTCTCAGAAAGCTTCTTTCCAGATTTCATCTAAGGATATTTTCTTTTTCAACATAGCCCTCTAAGGGCTTCCAAATATCACTTTGCCGATTCCACAAGAACTGTCTTAGCGAAAGGTTTCTTGAGGGGAAAGCTGCAACTCTGTGAGATGATTTCACAGAACACAAAGAAGTTTCTCAGAAAGCTTCTTTCTCTTTGTTATCGGAGGATATTTCCTTTGGCTCTAGAGTCTTCAAAGGGATCCGAGGTATCTGTTCTCAGATCCCACATAAACAAGGCTAGCAAAGAGATCCACGAAATACAGATGTAACTCTGTGAGATGAATTAGCAGAACACTAAGCAGTTTCTCAGAAAGCTTCTTTCTAGATTTCATCTGAGGATATTTCCTTTATCACCATAGCCCTCTATGGGCTTCCAAATATCACTGTGCCAATTCCACAAGAACTGTCTTAGCGAAAGGCTTCTTGAGGGGAAAGCTGTAAATCTTTGAGATGATTTCACAGAACACAAAGATGTTTCTCAGAAAGCTTCTTTCTCTTTGTTATCGGAGTTTATTTCCTTTGGCCCTATAGCCTTCAAAGGGATACGACATATCTGTTCTTAGATTCCACAGAAATAAGGATAGCCAAGAGATCCACGATATACAGATGTAACTCTGTGAGATGAATTAACAGAACACTAAGCAGTTTCTCAGAAAGCTTCTTTCCAGATTTCATCTGAGGATAGTTCCTTTTTCACGATAGCCCTCTAGGGGCTTCCAAATATCACTTTGCCAATTCCACAAGAACTGTCTTAGCGAAAGGCTTCTTGAGGGGAAAGCTGGAACTCTGTGAGATGATTTCACAGAACACAAAGAAGTTTCTCAGAAAGCTTCTTTCTCTTTGTTATCGGAGGATATTTCCATTGGCCCTATAGTTTTCAAAGGGATCCGAAATATCTGTTCTCAGATTCCACAGATATATGGCTAGCAAAGAGATCCACGAAACACAGATGTAACCCTGTCAGATGAATTAACAGAACTCTAAGCAGTTTCTCAGAAACCTTGTTTCCAGATTTCATCTGAGGATATTTCCTTTTTCGCCATAGCCCTCTATGGGCTTCCAAATATCACTTTGCCAATTCCACAAGACCTGTCTTAGCGAAAGGCTTCTTGAGGGGAAAGCTGTAACTCTGTGAGATGATTTCACAGAACACAAAGAAGTTTCTCAGAAAGCTTCTTTCTCTTTGTTATCGGAGGATATTTCCTTTGGCCCTCTAGTATTTGAAGGGATCCGAAATATCTGTTCTCTGATTCCACAGAAATAAGGCTAACAAAGAGATCCACGAAATACAGATGTAACTCTGTGAGATGAATTAACAGAACACTAAGCAGTTTCTCAGAATGCTTCTTTCCAGATTCCATCTGAGGATATTTCCTTTTTCACCATAGCCCTCTATGGGCTTCTAAATATCACTTTGCCAATTCCACAAGAACTGTCTTAGCGAAAGGCTTCTTGAGGGGAAAGCTGTAACTCTGTGAGATGATTTCACAGAACACAAAGGAGTTTCTCAGAAAGCTTCTTTCTCTTTGTTATCGGAGTTTATTTCCATTGGCCCTATAGCCTTCAAAGGGATCCTACATATCTGTTCTTAGAATCCACAGAAACAAGGATAGCCAAGAGATCCACGACATACAGATGTAACTCTGTGAGATGAATTAACAGAACACTAAGCAGTTTCTCAGAAAGCTTCATTCCAGATTTCATCTTCGGATATTTCCTTTTTCACCATAGCCCTCCATGGGATTCCAAATATCACTTTGCCAATTCCACAAGAACTGTCTTAGCGAAAGGCTTCTTGAAGGGAAAGCTCGAACTCTGCGAGATGATTTCACAGAACACAAAGAAGTTTCTCAGAAAGCTTCTTTCTCTTTGATATCAGAGGATATTTCCTTTGGCCCTATAGTCTTCTTAGGGATCCGAAATATCTGTTCTCTGATTCCAGAAATATAAGGCCAGCAAAGAGATCCACGAAATACAGATGTAACTCTGTGAGATGAATTAACAGAACACTAAGCAGTTTCTCAGAAAGTTTCTTTCCAGATTTCATCTGAAGGTACTTCCTTTTTCACCATAGCCCTCTGTGGGTTTCCGAATATCACTTTGCCAATTACACAAGAACATTCTTAGCGAAAGGCTTCTTGATGGGAAAGCTGCAACTCCTTAAGGTGATTTCACAGAACACAAGGAAGTTTCTCAGAAAGCTTCTTTCTCTTTGTTATCAGAGGATATTTCCTTTGGCCCTATATTCTTCTAAGGGATCCGAAATATCTGTTCTCAGATTCCACAGAAATAAGGCAAGCAAAGTGATCCACGAAATAGAGATGTAACTCTGTGAGATGAATTAACAAAACACTAAGCAGATTCTCAGAAAGCTTCTTTCCAGATTTCATCTGAGGATATTTCCTTTTTCACCATAGCCCTCCATGGGCTTCCAAATATCTCTTTGCCAATTCCACAAGAACTGTCTTAGCGAAAGGCTTCTTGAGGGGAAACCTGTAACTCTGTGAGATGATTTCACAGAACACAAACAAGTTTCTCAGAAAGCTTCTTTCTCTTTGTTATCGGAGGATATTTCCTTTGGCCCTAGAGTCTTCAAAGGGATCCGAGCTATCTGTTCTCAGATCCCACAGAAACAAGGCTAGCAAAGAGAACCACGAAATACAGATGTAACTCTGTGAGATGAATTAGCAGAACACTAATCAGTTTCTCAGAAAGCTACTTTCTAGATTTCATCTGAGGATATTTCCTTTATCACCATAGAACTCTATGGGCTTCCAAATATCACTTTGCCAATTCCACAAGAACTGTCTTAGCGAAAGGCTTCTTGAGGGGAAAGCTGGAACTCTGTGAGATGATTTCACAGAACACAAAGAAGTTTCTCAGAAAGCTTATTTCTCTTTGTTTTCGGAGGATATTTCCATTGGCCCTATAGTCTTCTAAGGGATCCGAAATATCTGTTCTCAGATTCCACAGAAATAAGGCTAGCAAAGAGATCCACGAAATACAGATGTAACTCTGTGAGATGAATTAACAGAACACTAAGCAGTTTCTCAGAAAGCTTCTTTCCAGATTTTTCTGAGGATATTTCCTTTATCACCATAGCCCTCTATGGGCTTCCAAATATCACTTTGCCAATTCCACAAGAACTGTCTTAGCGAAAGTCTTATTGAGGGGAAAGCTGTAACTCTGTGAGATGATTTCACAGAACACAAAGAAGTTTCTCAGAAAGCTTCTTTCTCTTTGTTATAGGAGGTTATTTCCTTTGGCCCTATAATCTTCAAAGGATCCGAAATATCTGTTCTCAGATTCCACAGAAATAAGGCTAGCAAGGAGATCTAAGAAATACAAATGTAACTCTGTGAGATGGATTAACAGAACACTAAGTAGTTTCTCAGAAACTTCTTTCCAGATTTCATCTGAGGATATTTCCTTTTTCACCATAGCCCTCTAGGCGCTTCCAAATATCACTTTGCCAATTCCACAAGAACTGTCTTACCGAAAGGCTTCTTGAGGGGAAAGCTGTAACTCTGTGAGATGATATCACAGAACACAAAGAAGTTTCTCAGAAAGCTTCTTTCTCTTTGTTATCGGAGGATATTTCCTTTGGTGCTATCGTCTTCTAAGGGATCCGAAATATCTGATCTCAGATTGCACAGAAATAAGGCTAGCAAAGAGATACAGGCAATACAGATGTAACTCTGTGAGATGAATTAACAGAACACTAAGCAGTTTCTCAGAAAGCTTCTTTCCAGATTTCATCTGAGGATACTTCCTTTTTCACTATAGCCCTCTATGGGCTTCCAAATATCACTTTGCCTATTCCACAAGAACTGTCTTAGCGAAATGATACTTGAGGGGAAAGCTGTAACTCTGTAAGATGATTTCAGAGAACATAAAGAAGTTTCTCAGAAAGCTTCTTTCTCTTTGTTATCAGAGGATATTTCCTTTGGCCCTAAAATCTTCTAAGGGATCCGTAATATCTGTTCTCAGATTCCACAGAAATAAGGCTAGCAAAGACATCCACGAAATACCGATGTAACTCTGTGAGATGAATTAACAGAACACTAAGCAGTTTCTCAGAAAGCTTCATTCCAGATTTCATCTTCGGATATTTCCTTTTTCACCATAGCCCTCCATGGGATTCCAAATATCACTTTGCCAATTCCACAAGAACTGTCTTAGCGAAAGGCTTCTTGAGGGGAAAGCTGTAACTCTGTGAGATGATTTCACAGAACACAAAGTGGTTTCTCAGAAAGCTTCTTTCTCTTTGTTATCGGAGTTTATTTCCATTGGCCCTATAGCCTTCAAAGGGATCCTACATATCTGTTCTTAGATTCCACAGAAACAAGGATAGCCAAGTGATCCACGACATACAGATGTAACTCTGTGAGATGAATTAACAGAACACTAAGCAGTTTCTCAGAAAGCTTCATTCCAGATTTCATCTTCGGATATTTCCTTTTTCACCATAGCCCTCCATGGGATTCCAAATATCACTTTGCCAATTCCACAAGAACTGTCTTAGCGAAAGGCTTCTTGAAGGGAAAGCTCGAACTCTGCGAGATGATTTCACAGAACACAAAGAAGTTTCTCAGAAAGCTTCTTTCTCTTTGATATCAGAGGATATTTCCTTTGGCCCTATAGTCTTCTTAGGGATCCGAAATATCTGTTCTCTGATTCCAGAAATATAAGGCCAGCAAAGAGATCCACGAAATACAGATGTAACTCTGTGAGATGAATTAACAGAACACTAAGCAGTTTCTCAGAAAGTTTCTTTCCAGATTTCATCTGAAGGTACTTCCTTTTTCACCATAGCCCTCTGTGGGTTTCCGAATATCACTTTGCCAATTACACAAGAACATTCTTAGCGAAAGGCTTCTTGATGGGAAAGCTGCAACTCTGTAAGGTGATTTCACAGAACACAAAGAAGTTTCTCAGAAAGCTTCTTTCTCTTTGTTATCAGAGGATATTTCCTTTGGCCCTATACTCTTCTAAGGGATCCGACATATCTGTTCTCAGATTCCACAGAAATAAGGCTAGCAAAGAGATCCACGAAATACAGATGGAACTCTGTGAGATGAATTAACAGAACACTAGGCAGTTTCTCAGAAAGCTTCTTTCCAGATTTCATCTAAGGATATTTCCTTTTTCAACATAGCCCTCTAAGGGCTTCCAAATATCACTTTGCCGATTCCACAAGAACTGTCTTAGCGAAAGGTTTCTTGAGGGGAAAGCTGCAACTCTGTGAGATGATTTCACAGAACACAAAGAAGTTTCTCAGAAAGCTTCTTTCTCTTTGTTATCGGAGGATATTTCCTTTGGCTCTAGAGTCTTCAAAGGGATCCGAGGTATCTGTTCTCAGATCCCACATAAACAAGGCTAGCAAAGAGATCCACGAAATACAGATGTAACTCTGTGAGATGAATTAGCAGAACACTAAGCAGTTTCTCAGAAAGCTTCTTTCTAGATTTCATCTGAGGATATTTCCTTTATCACCATAGCCCTCTATGGGCTTCCAAATATCACTGTGCCAATTCCACAAGAACTGTCTTAGCGAAAGGCTTCTTGAGGGGAAAGCTGTAAATCTTTGAGATGATTTCACAGAACACAAAGATGTTTCTCAGAAAGCTTCTTTCTCTTTGTTATCGGAGTTTATTTCCTTTGGCCCTATAGCCTTCAAAGGGATACGACATATCTGTTCTTAGATTCCACAGAAATAAGGATAGCCAAGAGATCCACGATATACAGATGTAACTCTGTGAGATGAATTAACAGAACACTAAGCAGTTTCTCAGAAAGCTTCTTTCCAGATTTCATCTGAGGATATTTCCTTTTTCACGATAGCCCTCTAGGGGCTTCCAAATATCACTTTGCCAATTCCACAAGAACTGTCTAAGCGAAAGGCTTCTTGAGGGGAAAGCTGGAACTCTGTGAGATGATTTCACAGAACACAAAGAAGTTTCTCAGAAAGCTTCTTTCTCTTTGTTATCGGAGGATATTTCCATTGGCCCTATAGTTTTCAAAGGGATCCGAAATATCTGTTCTCAGATTCCACAGATATATGGCTAGCAAAGAGATCCACGAAACACAGATGTAACCCTGTCAGATGAATTAACAGAACTCTAAGCAGTTTCTCAGAAACCTTGTTTCCAGATTTCATCTGAGGATATTTCCTTTTTCGCCATAGCCCTCTATGGGCTTCCAAATATCACTTTGCCAATTCCACAAGACCTGTCTTAGCGAAAGGCTTCTTGAGGGGAAAGCTGTAACTCTGTGAGATGATTTCACAGAACACAAAGAAGTTTCTCAGAAAGCTTCTTTCTCTTTGTTATCGGAGGATATTTCCTTTGGCCCTCTAGTATTTGAAGGGATCCGAAATATCTGTTCTCTGATTCCACAGAAATAAGGCTAACAAAGAGATCCACGAAATACAGATGTAACTCTGTGAGATGAATTAACAGAACACTAAGCAGTTTCTCAGAATGCTTCTTTCCAGATTCCATCTGAGGATATTTCCTTTTTCACCATAGCCCTCTATGGGCTTCTAAATATCACTTTGCCAATTCCACAAGAACTGTCTTAGCGAAAGGCTTCTTGAGGGGAAAGCTGTAACTCTGTGAGATGATTTCACAGAACACAAAGGAGTTTCTCAGAAAGCTTCTTTCTCTTTGTTATCGGAGTTTATTTCCATTGGCCCTATAGCCTTCAAAGGGATCCTACATATCTGTTCTTAGATTCCACAGAAACAAGGATAGCCAAGAGATCCACGACATACAGATGTAACTCTGTGAGATGAATTAACAGAACACTAAGCAGTTTCTCAGAAAGCTTCATTCCAGATTTCATCTTCGGATATTTCCTTTTTCACCATAGCCCTCCATGGGATTCCAAATATCACTTTGCCAATTCCACAAGAACTGTCTTAGCGAAAGGCTTCTTGAAGGGAAAGCTCGAACTCTGCGAGATGATTTCACAGAACACAAAGAAGTTTCTCAGAAAGCTTCTTTCTCTTTGATATCAGAGGATATTTCCTTTGGCCCTATAGTCTTCTTAGGGATCCGAAATATCTGTTCTCTGATTCCAGAAATATAAGGCCAGCAAAGAGATCCACGAAATACAGATGTAACTCTGTGAGATGAATTAACAGAACACTAAGCAGTTTCTCAGAAAGTTTCTTTCCAGATTTCATCTGAAGGTACTTCCTTTTTCACCATAGCCCTCTGTGGGTTTCCGAATATCACTTTGCCAATTACACAAGAACATTCTTAGCGAAAGGCTTCTTGATGGGAAAGCTGCAACTCTTTAAGGTGATTTCACAGAACACAAGGAAGTTTCTCAGAAAGCTTCTTTCTCTTTGTTATCAGAGGATATTTCCTTTGGCCCTATATTCTTCTAAGGGATCCGAAATATCTGTTCTCAGATTCCACAGAAATAAGGCAAGCAAAGTGATCCACGAAATAGAGATGTAACTCTGT
Source organism: Macaca nemestrina (assembly GCF_043159975.1). Lineage (NCBI taxonomy): Eukaryota > Metazoa > Chordata > Mammalia > Primates > Cercopithecidae > Macaca > Macaca nemestrina. Next base: position 35,625,397 of record NC_092143.1, read on the forward strand.
GAGATGAATTAACAAAACACTAAGCAGATTCTCAGAAAGCTTCTTTCCAGATTTCATCTGAGGATATTTCCTTTTTCACCATAGCCCTCCATGGGCTTGCAAATATCTCTTTGCCAATTCCACAAGAACTGTCTTAGCGAAAGGCTTCTTGAGGGGAAAGCTGTAACTCTGTGAGATGATTTCACAGAACACAAACAAGTTTCTCAGAAAGCTTCTTTCTCTTTGTTATCGGAGGATATTTCCTTTGGCCCTAGAGTCTTCAAAGGGATCCGAGGTATCTGTTCTCAGATCCCACAGAAACAAGGCTAGCAAAGAGAACCACGAAATTCAGATGTAACTCTGTGAGATGAATTAGCAGAACACTAATCAGTTTCTCAGAAAGCTACTTTCTAGATTTCATCTGAGGATATTTCCTTTATCACCATAGAACTCTAGGGGCTTCCAAATATCACTTTGCCAATTCCACAAGAACTGTCTTAGCGAAAGGCTTCTTGAGGGGCAAGCTGGAACTCTGTGAGATGATTTCACAGAACACAAAGAAGTTTCTCAGAAAGCTTATTTCTCTTTGTTTTCGGAGGATATTTCCATTGGCCCTATAGTCTTCTGAGGGATCCGAAATATCTGTTCTCAGATTCCACAGAAATAAGGCTAGCAAAGAGATCCACGAAATACAGATGTAACTCTGTGAGATGAATTAACAGAACACTAAGCAGTTTCTCAGAAAGCTTCTTTCCAGATTTTTCTGAGGATATTTCCTTTATCACCATAGCCCTCTATGGGCTTCCAAATATCACTTTGCCAATTCCACAAGAACTGTCTTAGCGAAAGTCTTATTGAGGGGAAAGCTGTAACTCTGTGAGATGATTTCACAGAACACAAAGAAGTTTCTCAGAAAGCTTCTTTCTCTTTGTTATAGGAGGTTATTTCCTTTGGCCCTATAATCTTCAAAGGATCCGAAATATCTGTTCTCAGATTCCACAGAAATAAGGCTAGCAAGGAGATCTAAGAAATACAAATGTAACTCTGTGAGATGGATTAACAGAACACTAAGTAGTTTCTCAGAAACTTCTTTCCAGATTTCATCTGAGGATATTTCCTTTTTCACCATAGCCCTCTAGGCGCTTCCAAATATCACTTTGCCAATTCCACAAGAACTGTCTTACCGAAAGGCTTCTTGAGGGGAAAGCTGTAACTCTGTGAGATGATATCACAGAACACAAAGAAGTTTCTCAGAAAGCTTCTTTCTCTTTGTTATCGGAGGATATTTCCTTTGGTGCTATCGTCTTCTAAGGGATCCGAAATATCTGATCTCAGATTGCACAGAAATAAGGCTAGCAAAGAGATACAGGCAATACAGATGTAACTCTGTGAGATGAATTAACAGAACACTAAGCAGTTTCTCAGAAAGCTTCTTTCCAGATTTCATCTGAGGATACTTCCTTTTTCACTATAGCCCTCTATGGGCTTCCAAATATCACTTTGCCTATTCCACAAGAACTGTCTTAGCGAAATGATACTTGAGGGGAAAGCTGTAACTCTGTAAGATGATTTCAGAGAACATAAAGAAGTTTCTCAGAAAGCTTCTTTCTCTTTGTTATCAGAGGATATTTCCTTTGGCCCTAAAATCTTCTAAGGGATCCGTAATATCTGTTCTCAGATTCCACAGAAATAAGGCTAGCAAAGACATCCACGAAATACCGATGTAACTCTGTGAGATGAATTAACAGAACACTAAGCGGTTTCTCAGAAAGCTTCTTTCCAGATTTCATCTGAGGATACTTCCTTTTTCACCACAGCCCTCTATGGGCTTCCAAATATCACTTTGCCAATTCCACAAGAACTGTCTTGGCGAAAGGCTTCTTGAGGGGAAAGCTGGAACTCTGTGAGATGATTTCACAGAACACAAAGAAGTTTCTCAGAAAGCTTCTTTCTCTTTGTTATCGGAGGATATTTCCATTGGCCCTATAGTCTTCAAAGGGATCCGAAATATCTGTTCTCAGATTCCACAGATATAAGGCTAGCAAAGAGATCCACGAATTACAGATGTAACTCTGTGAGATGAATTAAGAGAACACTAAGCTGTTTCTCAGAAAGCTTCTTTCCAGATTTTACTGAGGATATTTCCTTTTTCACCATAGCCCTCTATGGGCTTATAATATCACTTTGCAAATTCCAGAAGAACTGTCTTAGCGAAAGGCTTCCTGAGGGGAAAGCTGTAACTCTGTGAGATGATTTCACAGAAAACAAAGAGGTTTCTCAGAAAGCTTCTTTCTCTTTGTTATCGGAGGATATTTCCTTTGGCCCTATAGTCTTAGAAGGGATCCGAATTATCTGTTCTCAGATTCCACAGAAATAAGGCTAGCAAAGAGATACACGAAATACAGATGAAACTCTGTGAGATGAATTAACAGAACACTAAGCACTTTCTCAGAAAGCTTCTTTCCAGATTTCATCTGAGGATACTTCTTTTTTCACCATAGCCCTCTATGGGCTTCCAAATATCAGTTTGCCAATTCCACAAGAACTGTCTTAGCGATAGGCTTCTTGAGGGGAAAGCTGTAACTCTGTGAGATGATTTCACAGAACACAAAGAAGTTTCTCAGAAAGCTTCTTTCTCTTTGTTATCGGAGGATATTTCCTTTGGCCCTATAGTCTTCTAAGGGATCCGAAATATCTCTACTCAGATTCCACAGAAATAAGGCTAGCAAAGAGATCCACGAAATACAGATGTAACTCTGTGAGATGAATTAACAGAACACTAAGCAGTTTCTCAGAATGCTTCTTTCCAGATTCCATCTGAGGATATTTCCTTTTTCACCATAGCCCTCTATGGGCTTCCAAATATCACTTTGCCAATTCCACAAGAACTGTCTTAGCGAAAGGCTTCTTGAGGGGAAAGCTGTAACTCTGTGAGATGATTTCACAGAACACAAAGAAGTTTCTCAGAAAGCTTCTTTCTCTTTGTTATCGGAGTTTATTTCCATTGGCCGTATAGCCTTCAAAGGGATCCTACATATCTGTTCTTAGATTCCACTGAAATAAGGATAGCCAAGAGATCCACGACATACAGATGTAACTCTGTGAGATGAATTAACAGAACACTAAGCAGTTTCTCAGAAAGCTTCATTCCAGATTTCATCTTCGGATATTTCCTTTTTCACCACAGCCCTCCATGGGCTTCCAAATATCACTTTGCCAATTCCACAAGAACTGTCTTAGCGAAAGGCTTCTTGAAGGGAAAGCTCTAACTCTGTGAGATGATTTCACAGAACACAAAGAAGTTTCTCAGAAAGCTTCTTTCTCTTTGTTATCGGAGGATATTTCCTTTGGCCCTATAGTCTTCAAAGGGATCCGAAATATCTGTTCTCGATTCCACAGAAATAAGGCTAGCAAAGAAATCCACGCAATATAGATGTAACTCTGTGAGATGAATTAGCAGAACACTAAGCAGTTTCTCAGAAAGCTTCTTTCCAGATTTCATCTGAGGATATTTCCTTTTTCACCCCAGCCCTCTAGGGGCTTCCAAATATCACTTTGCCAATTCCAGAAGAACTGTCTTAGCGAAAGGCTTCCTGAGGGGAAAGCTGTAACTCTGTGAGATGATTTCACAGAACACAAAGGAGTTTCTCAGAAAACCCTCTTTCTCTTTGTTATCGGAGAATATTTCCTTTGGCCCTATAGTCTTCAAAGGGATCCGAAATATCTTTTCCCAGATTCCACAGATATAAGGCTAGCAAAGAGATCCACGAAATACAGATGTAACTCTGTGAGATGAATTAAAAGAACACTAAGCAGTTTCTCAAAAATCTTCTTTCCAGATTTCATCTGAGGATATTTCCTTTTTCACCATAGCCCTCTATGGGCTTCCCAATATCACTTTGCCAATTCCGCAAGAACTGTCTTAACGAAAGGCTTCTTGAGGGGAAAGCTGTATCTCTGTGAGATGATATCACAGAACCCAAAGAAGTTTCTCAGAAAGCTCCTTTCTCTTTGTTATCGGAGGATATTTCCTTTGGCCCTATCGTCTTCTAAGGGATCCGAAATATCTGATCTCAGATTGCTCAGAAATAAGGCCAGCAAATAGATCCAGGAAATACAGATGTAACTCTGTGAGATGAATTAACAGAACACTAAGAAGTTTCTAATAAAGCTTCTTTCCAGATTTCATCTGAGGATACTTCCTTTTTCACTATAGCCCTCTATGGGCTTCCAAATATCACTTTGCATATTCCACAGGAACTGTCTTAGCGAAATGATTCCTGAGGGGAAAGCTGTAACTCTGTAAGATGATTTCAGAGAACACAAAGAAGTTTCTCAAAAAGCTTCTTTCTCTTTGTTATCAGAGGATAATTCCTTTGGCCCTATAGTCTTCTAAGGGATCTGTAATATCTGTTCTCAGATTCCACAGAAATAAGGCTAGCAAAGACATCCACGAAATACCGATGTAACACTGTGAGATGAATTAACAGAACACTAAGCGGTTTCTCAGAAAGCTTCTTTCCAGATCTCATCTGAGGATATTTCCTTTTTCACCATAGCCCTCTATGGGCTTCCAAATATCACTTTGCCAATTCCAGAAGAACTGTCTTAGCGAAAGGCTTCCTGAGGTGAAAGCTGTAACTCTGTGAGATGATTTCACAGAACACAAAGGGGTTTCTCAGAAAACTTCTTTCTCTTTGTTATCGGAGAATATTTCCTTTGGCCCTATAGTCTTCAAAGGGATCCGAAATATCTTTTCCCAGATTCCACAGAAATAAGGCTAGCAAAGAGATCCACGAAATACAGATGTATCTCTGTGAGATGAATTAACAGAACACTAAGCAGTTTCTCAAAAATCTTCTTTCCAGATTTCATCTGAGGATATTTCCTTTTTCACCATAGCCCTCTATGGGCTTCCCAATATCACTTTGCCAATTCCACAAGAACTGTCTTAACGAAAGGCATCTTGAGGGGAAACCTGTATCTCTGTGAGAAGATATCACAGAACACAAAGAAGTTTCTCAGAAAGCTTCTTTCTCTTTGTTATCGGAGGATATTTCCTTTGGCCCTATAGTCTTCTAAGGGATCCGAAATATCTGTTCTCAGATTCCACAGATATAAGGCCAGCAAAGAGATCCACGAAATACAGATGTAACTCTGTGAGATGAATTAACAGAACACTAAGCAGTTTCTCAGAAAGCTTCTTTCCAGATTTCATCTGAGGATATTTCCTTTTTCACCATAGCCCTCTAAAGGCTTCCAAATATCACTTTGCCAATTCCACAACAACTGTCTTAGCGAAAGGCTTCTTGAGGGTAAAGCTGTAACTCTGTGAGACGATTTCACAGAACACAAAGAAGATTCTCAGAAAGCATCTTTCTCTTTGTTATCGGAGGATATTTCCTTTGGCCCTATCGTCTTCTAAGGGATCCGAAATATCTGTTCTCAGTTTCCACAGAAATAAGGCTAACAAAGAGTTCCACGAAATACAGATGTAACTCTGTGATATGAATTAACAGAACACTAAGCAGTTTCTCAGAATGCTTCTTTCCAGATTTCATCTGAGGATATTTCCTTTTCACCATAGCCCTCTATGCGCTTGCAAATATAACTTTGCGAATTCCACAAGAATTGTCTTAGCGAAAGGCTTCTTGAGGGGAAAGCTGTAACACTGTGAGATGATTTCACAGAACACAAAGAAGTTTCTCACAAAGCTTCTTTCTCTTTGTTATCGGAGTTTATTTCCTTTCGCCGTATAGTCTTCAAAGGGATCCGAAATATCTGTTCTTAGATTCCACAGAAATAAGGATTGCCAAGAGATCCACGAAATACAGATGTAACTGTGTGAGATGAATTAACAGAACACTAAGCAGTTTCTCAGAAAGCTTCTTTCCAGATTTCATCTGAGGATATTTCCTTTTTCACCCCAGCCCTCTATGGGCTTCCAAATATCACTTTGCCAATACCAGAAGAACTGTCTTAGCGAAAGGCTTCCTGAGGGGAAAGCTGTATCTCTGTGAGATGATTTCACAGAACACAAAGGAGTTTCTCAGAAAACTTCTTTCTCTTTGTTATCGGAGAATATTTCCTTTGGCCCTATAGTCTTCAAAGGGATCCGAAATATCTTTTCCCAGATTCCACAGAAATAAGGCTAGCAAAGAGATCCACGAAATACAGATGTAACTCTGTGAGATGAATTAACAGAACACTAAGCAGTTTCTCAAAAATCTTCTTTCCAGATTTCATCTGAGGATATTTCCTTTTTCACCAGAGCCCTCTATGGGCTTCCCAATATCACTTTGCCAATTCCACAAGAACTGTCTTAACGAAAGGCTTCTTGAGGGGAAAGCTGTATCTCTGTGAGATGATATCACAGAACACAAAGAAGTTTCTCAGAAAGCTTCTTTCTCTTTGTTATCGGAGGATATTTCCTTGGGCCCTATAGTCTTCTAAGGGATCCGAAATATCTGTTCTCAGATTCCACAGATATAAGGCTAGCAAAGAGATCCACGAAATACAGATGTAACTCTGTGAGATGAATTAACAGAACACTAAGCAGTTTCTCAGAAAGCTTCTTTCCAGATTTCATCTGAGGATATTTCCTTTTTCACCATAGCCCTCTAGGCGCTTCCAAATATCACTTTGCCAATTCCACAAGAACTGTCTTAGCGAAAGGCTTCTTGAGGGGAAAGCTGTAACTCTGTGAGATGATATCACAGAACACAAAGAAGTTTCTCAAAAAGCTTCTTTCTCTTTGTTATCGGAGGATATTTCCTTTGGCCCTATCGTCTTCTAAGGGATCCGAAATATCTGATCTCAGATTGCACAGAAATAAGGCCAGCAAATAGATCCAGGAAATACAGATGTAACTCTGTGAGATGAATTAACAGAACACTAAGCAGTTTCTCAGAAAGCTTTTTTCCAGATTTCATCTGAGGATACTTCCTTTTTCACTATAGCCCTCTATGGGCTTCCAAATATCACTTTGCCTATTCCACAAGAACTGTCTTAGCGAAATGATTCCTGAGGACAAAGCTGTAACTCTGTAAGATGATTTCAGAGAACACAAAGAAGTTTCTCAGAAAGCTTCTTTCTCTTTGTTATCAGAGGATATTTCCTTTGGCCCTATAGTCTTCTAAGGGATACGTAATATCTGTTCTCAGATTCCACAGAAATAAGGCTAGCAAAGACATCCAAGAAATACCGATGTAACTCTGTGAGATGAATTAACAGAACACTAAGCGGTTTCTCAGAAAGCTTCTTTCCAGATTTCATCTGAGGATATTTCCTTTTTCACCAAAGCCCTCTATGGGCTTCCAAATATCACTTTGCCAATTCCACAAGAACCGTCTTAGCGAAAGGCTTCTTGAGGGGAAAGCTGGTACTCTGTGAGATGATTTCACAGAACACAAAGAAGTTTCTCAGAAAGCTTCTTTCTCTTTGTTATCGGAGGGTATTTCCATTGGCCCTATAGTCTTCAAAGGGATCCGAAATATCTGTTCTCAGATTCCACAGATATAAGGCTAGCAAAGAGATCCCCGAATTACAGATGTAACTCTGTGAGATGAATTAACAGAACACTAAGCTGTTTCTCAGAAATCTTCTTTCCAGATTTCATCTGAGGATATTTCCTTTTTCACCATAGCCCTCTATGGGCTTCGCAACATCACTTTGCCAATTCCACAAGAACTGTCTTAACGAAAGGCTTCTTGAGGGGAAAGCTGTATCTCTGTGAGATGATATCACAGAAAACAAAGAAGTTTCTCAGAAAGCTTCTTTCTCTTTGTTATCGGAGGATATTTCCTTTGGCCCTACACTCTTCTAACGGATCCGAAATATCTGTTCTCAGATTCCACAGAAATAATGCTAGCAAAGAGATCCACGAAATAGAGATGTAACTCTGTGAGATGAATTAACAAAACACTAAGCAGATTCTCAGAAAGCTTCTTTCCAGATTTCATCTGAGGATATTTCCTTTTTCACCATAGCCCTCCATGGGCTTCCAAATATCACTTTGCCAATTCCACAAGAACTGTCTTAGCGAAAGGCTTCTTGAGGGGAAAGCTGTAAATCTTTGAGATGATTTCACAGAACACAAAGAAGTTTCTCAGAAAGATTTTTTCTCATTGTTATCGGAGGATATTTCCTTTGGCCCTATAGACTTAGAAGGGATCCGAAATATCTGTTCCCAGATTCCACAGATATAAGGCTAGCAAAGAGATCCACGAAATACAGATGCAACTTTATGAGATGAATTAACAGAACACTAAGCAGTTTCTCAGAACGCTTCTTTCCAGATTTCATCTGAGGATATTTCCTTTTTCACCACAGCCCTCTAAGGGCTTCCAAATATCACTTTGCCAATTCCAGAAGAACTGTCTTAGCGAAAGGCTTCTTGAGGGGAAAGCTGTAACTCTGTGAGATGATTTCAAGAACACAAAGGAGTTTCTCAGAAAGCTTCTTTCTCTTTGTTATCGGAGAATATTTCCTTTGGCCCTATAGTCTTCAAAGAGATCCGAAATATCTTTTATCAGATTCCACAGAAATAAGGCTAGCAAAGAGATCCACGAAATACAGATGTAACTCTGTGAGATGAATTAACAGAATACTAAGCAGTTTCTCAGAAATCTTCTTTCCAGATTCCATCTGAGGATATTTCCTTTTTCACCATAGCCCTCTATGGGCTTCGCAACATCACTTTGCCAATTCCACAAGAACTGTCTTAACGAAAGGCTTCTTGAGGGGAAAGCTGTATCTCTGTGAGATGATATCACAGAAAACAAAGAAGTTTCTCAGAAAGCTTCTTTCTCTTTGTTATCGGAGGATATTTCCTTTGGCCCTATAGTCTTCTAAGGGATCCGAAATATCTGTTCTCTGATTCCAGAGATATAAGGCCAGCAAGGAGATCCACGAAATACAGATGTACCTCTGTGAGATGAATTCACAGAACACTAAGCAGTTTCTCAGAAAGTTTCTTTCCAGATTTCATCTGAAGATACTTCCTTTTTCACCATAGCCCTCTATGGGCTTCCAAATATCACTTTGCCGATTCCACAAGAACTGTCTTAGCGAAAGGTTTCTTGAGGGGAAAGCTGCAACTCTGTGAGATGATTTCACAGAACACAAAGAAGTTTCTCAGAAAGCTTCTTTCTCTTTGTTATCGGAGGATATTTCCTTTGGCTCTAGAGTCTTCAAAGGGATCCGAGGTATCTGTTCTCAGATCCCACATAAACAAGGCTAGCAAAGAGATCCACGAAATACAGATGTAACTCTGTGAGATGAATTAGCAGAACACTAAGCAGTTTCTCAGAAAGCTTCTTTCTAGATTTCATCTGAGGATATTTCCTTTATCACCATAGCCCTCTATGGGCTTCCAAATATCACTGTGCCAATTCCACAAGAACTGTCTTAGCGAAAGGCTTCTTGAGGGGAAAGCTGTAAATCTTTGAGATGATTTCACAGAACACAAAGATGTTTCTCAGAAAGCTTCTTTCTCTTTGTTATCGGAGTTTATTTCCTTTGGCCCTATAGCCTTCAAAGGGATACGACATATCTGTTCTTAGATTCCACAGAAATAAGGATAGCCAAGAGATCCACGATATACAGATGTAACTCTGTGAGATGAATTAACAGAACACTAAGCAGTTTCTCAGAAAGCTTCTTTCCAGATTTCATCTGAGGATATTTCCTTTTTCACGATAGCCCTCTAGGGGCTTCCAAATATCACTTTGCCAATTCCACAAGAACTGTCTTAGCGAAAGGCTTCTTGAGGGGAAAGCTGGAACTCTGTGAGATGATTTCACAGAACACAAAGAAGTTTCTCAGAAAGCTTCTTTCTCTTTGTTATCGGAGGATATTTCCATTGGCCCTATAGTTTTCAAAGGGATCCGAAATATCTGTTCTCAGATTCCACAGATATATGGCTAGCAAAGAGATCCACGAAACACAGATGTAACCCTGTCAGATGAATTAACAGAACTCTAAGCAGTTTCTCAGAAACCTTGTTTCCAGATTTCATCTGAGGATATTTCCTTTTTCGCCATAGCCCTCTATGGGCTTCCAAATATCACTTTGCCAATTCCACAAGACCTGTCTTAGCGAAAGGCTTCTTGAGGGGAAAGCTGTAACTCTGTGAGATGATTTCACAGAACACAAAGAAGTTTCTCAGAAAGCTTCTTTCTCTTTGTTATCGGAGGATATTTCCTTTGGCCCTCTAGTATTTGAAGGGATCCGAAATATCTGTTCTCTGATTCCACAGAAATAAGGCTAACAAAGAGATCCACGAAATACAGATGTAACTCTGTGAGATGAATTAACAGAACACTAAGCAGTTTCTCAGAATGCTTCTTTCCAGATTCCATCTGAGGATATTTCCTTTTTCACCATAGCCCTCTATGGGCTTCTAAATATCACTTTGCCAATTCCACAAGAACTGTCTTAGCGAAAGGCTTCTTGAGGGGAAAGCTGTAACTCTGTGAGATGATTTCACAGAACACAAAGGAGTTTCTCAGAAAGCTTCTTTCTCTTTGTTATCGGAGTTTATTTCCATTGGCCCTATAGCCTTCAAAGGGATCCTACATATCTGTTCTTAGATTCCACAGAAACAAGGATAGCCAAGAGATCCACGACATACAGATGTAACTCTGTGAGATGAATTAACAGAACACTAAGCAGTTTCTCAGAAAGCTTCATTCCAGATTTCATCTTCGGATATTTCCTTTTTCACCATAGCCCTCCATGGGATTCCAAATATCACTTTGCCAATTCCACAAGAACTGTCTTAGCGAAAGGCTTCTTGAAGGGAAAGCTCGAACTCTGCGAGATGATTTCACAGAACACAAAGAAGTTTCTCAGAAAGCTTCTTTCTCTTTGATATCAGAGGATATTTCCTTTGGCCCTATAGTCTTCTTAGGGATCCGAAATATCTGTTCTCTGATTCCAGAAATATAAGGCCAGCAAAGAGATCCACGAAATACAGATGTAACTCTGTGAGATGAATTAACAGAACACTAAGCAGTTTCTCAGAAAGTTTCTTTCCAGATTTCATCTGAAGGTACTTCCTTTTTCACCATAGCCCTCTGTGGGTTTCCGAATATCACTTTGCCAATTACACAAGAACATTCTTAGCGAAAGGCTTCTTGATGGGAAAGCTGCAACTCTGTAAGGTGATTTCACAGAACACAAAGAAGTTTCTCAGAAAGCTTCTTTCTCTTTGTTATCAGAGGATATTTCCTTTGGCCCTATACTCTTCTAAGGGATCCGACATATCTGTTCTCAGATTCCACAGAAATAAGGCTAGCAAAGAGATCCACGAAATACAGATGGAACTCTGTGAGATGAATTAACAGAACACTAGGCAGTTTCTCAGAAAGCTTCTTTCCAGATTTCATCTAAGGATATTTCCTTTTTCAACATAGCCCTCTAAGGGCTTCCAAATATCACTTTGCCGATTCCACAAGAACTGTCTTAGCGAAAGGTTTCTTGAGGGGAAAGCTGCAACTCTGTGAGATGATTTCACAGAACACAAAGAAGTTTCTCAGAAAGCTTCTTTCTCTTTGTTATCGGAGGATATTTCCTTTGGCTCTAGAGTCTTCAAAGGGATCCGAGGTATCTGTTCTCAGATCCCACATAAACAAGGCTAGCAAAGAGATCCACGAAATACAGATGTAACTCTGTGAGATGAATTAGCAGAACACTAAGCAGTTTCTCAGAAAGCTTCTTTCTAGATTTCATCTGAGGATATTTCCTTTATCACCATAGCCCTCTATGGGCTTCCAAATATCACTGTGCCAATTCCACAAGAACTGTCTTAGCGAAAGGCTTCTTGAGGGGAAAGCTGTAAATCTTTGAGATGATTTCACAGAACACAAAGATGTTTCTCAGAAAGCTTCTTTCTCTTTGTTATCGGAGTTTATTTCCTTTGGCCCTATAGCCTTCAAAGGGATACGACATATCTGTTCTTAGATTCCACAGAAATAAGGATAGCCAAGAGATCCACGATATACAGATGTAACTCTGTGAGATGAATTAACAGAACACTAAGCAGTTTCTCAGAAAGCTTCTTTCCAGATTTCATCTGAGGATATTTCCTTTTTCACGATAGCCCTCTAGGGGCTTCCAAATATCACTTTGCCAATTCCACAAGAACTGTCTTAGCGAAAGGCTTCTTGAGGGGAAAGCTGGAACTCTGTGAGATGATTTCACAGAACACAAAGAAGTTTCTCAGAAAGCTTCTTTCTCTTTGTTATCGGAGGATATTTCCATTGGCCCTATAGTTTTCAAAGGGATCCGAAATATCTGTTCTCAGATTCCACAGATATATGGCTAGCAAAGAGATCCACGAAACACAGATGTAACCCTGTCAGATGAATTAACAGAACTCTAAGCAGTTTCTCAGAAACCTTGTTTCCAGATTTCATCTGAGGATATTTCCTTTTTCGCCATAGCCCTCTATGGGCTTCCAAATATCACTTTGCCAATTCCACAAGACCTGTCTTAGCGAAAGGCTTCTTGAGGGGAAAGCTGTAACTCTGTGAGATGATTTCACAGAACACAAAGAAGTTTCTCAGAAAGCTTCTTTCTCTTTGTTATCGGAGGATATTTCCTTTGGCCCTCTAGTATTTGAAGGGATCCGAAATATCTGTTCTCTGATTCCACAGAAATAAGGCTAACAAAGAGATCCACGAAATACAGATGTAACTCTGTGAGATGAATTAACAGAACACTAAGCAGTTTCTCAGAATGCTTCTTTCCAGATTCCATCTGAGGATATTTCCTTTTTCACCATAGCCCTCTATGGGCTTCTAAATATCACTTTGCCAATTCCACAAGAACTGTCTTAGCGAAAGGCTTCTTGAGGGGAAAGCTGTAACTCTGTGAGATGATTTCACAGAACACAAAGGAGTTTCTCAGAAAGCTTCTTTCTCTTTGTTATCGGAGTTTATTTCCATTGGCCCTATAGCCTTCAAAGGGATCCTACATATCTGTTCTTAGATTCCACAGAAACAAGGATAGCCAAGAGATCCACGACATACAGATGTAACTCTGTGAGATGAATTAACAGAACACTAAGCAGTTTCTCAGAAAGCTTCATTCCAGATTTCATCTTCGGATATTTCCTTTTTCACCATAGCCCTCCATGGGATTCCAAATATCACTTTGCCAATTCCACAAGAACTGTCTTAGCGAAAGGCTTCTTGAAGGGAAAGCTCGAACTCTGCGAGATGATTTCACAGAACACAAAGAAGTTTCTCAGAAAGCTTCTTTCTCTTTGATATCAGAGGATATTTCCTTTGGCCCTATAGTCTTCTTAGGGATCCGAAATATCTGTTCTCTGATTCCAGAAATATAAGGCCAGCAAAGAGATCCACGAAATACAGATGTAACTCTGTGAGATGAATTAACAGAACACTAAGCAGTTTCTCAGAAAGTTTCTTTCCAGATTTCATCTGAAGGTACTTCCTTTTTCACCATAGCCCTCTGTGGGTTTCCGAATATCACTTTGCCAATTACACAAGAACATTCTTAGCGAAAGGCTTCTTGATGGGAAAGCTGCAACTCTTTAAGGTGATTTCACAGAACACAAGGAAGTTTCTCAGAAAGCTTCTTTCTCTTTGTTATCAGAGGATATTTCCTTTGGCCCTATATTCTTCTAAGGGATCCGAAATATCTGTTCTCAGATTCCACAGAAATAAGGCAAGCAAAGTGATCCACGAAATAGAGATGTAACTCTGTGAGATGAATTAACAAAACACTAAGCAGATTCTCAGAAAGCTTCTTTCCAGATTTCATCTGAGGATATTTCCTTTTTCACCATAGCCCTCCATGGGCTTCCAAATATCTCTTTGCCAATTCCACAAGAACTGTCTTAGCGAAAGGCTTCTTGAGGGGAAAGCTGTAACTCTGTGAGATGATTTCACAGAACACAAACAAGTTTCTCAGAAAGCTTCTTTCTCTTTGTTATCGGAGGATATTTCCTTTGGCCCTAGAGTCTTCAAAGGGATCCGAGGTATCTGTTCTCAGATCCCACAGAAACAAGGCTAGCAAAGAGAACCACGAAATACAGATGTAACTCTGTGAGATGAATTAGCAGAACACTAATCAGTTTCTCAGAAAGCTACTTTCTAGATTTCATCTGAGGATATTTCCTTTATCACCATAGAACTCTATGGGCTTCCAAATATCACTTTGCCAATTCCACAAGAACTGTCTTAGCGAAAGGCTTCTTGAGGGGAAAGCTGGAACTCTGTGAGATGATTTCACAGAACACAAAGAAGTTTCTCAGAAAGCTTATTTCTCTTTGTTTTCTGAGGATATTTCCATTGGCCCTATAGTCTTCTAAGGGATCCGAAATATCTGTTCTCAGATTCCACAGAAATAAGGCTAGCAAAGAGATCCACGAAATACAGATGTAACTCTGTGAGATGAATTAACAGAACACTAAGCAGTTTCTCAGAAAGCTTCTTTCCAGATTTTTCTGAGGATATTTCCTTTATCACCATAGCCCTCTATGGGCTTCCAAATATCACTTTGCCAATTCCACAAGAACTGTCTTAGCGAAAGTCTTATTGAGGGGAAAGCTGTAACTCTGTGAGATGATTTCACAGAACACAAAGAAGTTTCTCAGAAAGCTTCTTTCTCATTGTTATCGGAGGATATTTCCTTTGGCCCTATAATCTTCAAAGGATCCGAAATATCTGTTCTCAGATTCCACAGAAATAAGGCTAGCAAGGAGATCCAAGAAATACAAATGTAACTCTGTGAGATGGATTAACAGAACACTAAGTAGTTTCTCAGAAACTTCTTTCCAGATTTCATCTGAGGATATTTCCTTTTTCACCATAGCCCTCTAGGCGCTTCCAAATATCACTTTGCCAATTCCACAAGAACTGTCTTACCGAAAGGCTTCTTGAGGGGAAAGCTGTAACTCTGTGAGATGATATCACAGAACACAAAGAAGTTTCTCAGAAAGCTTCTTTCTCTTTGTTATCGGAGGATATTTCCTTTGGTGCTATCGTCTTCTAAGGGATCCGAAATATCTGATCTCAGATTGCACAGAAATAAGGCTAGCAAAGAGATACAGGCAATACAGATGTAACTCTGTGAGATGAATTAACAGAACACTAAGCAGTTTCTCAGAAAGCTTCTTTCCAGATTTCATCTGAGGATACTTCCTTTTTCACTATAGCCCTCTATGGGCTTCCAAATATCACTTTGCCTATTCCACAAGAACTGTCTTAGCGAAATGATACTTGAGGGGAAAGCTGTAACTCTGTAAGATGATTTCAGAGAACATAAAGAAGTTTCTCAGAAAGCTTCTTTCTCTTTGTTATCAGAGGATATTTCCTTTGGCCCTAAAATCTTCTAAGGGATCCGTAATATCTGTTCTCAGATTCCACAGAAATAAGGCTAGCAAAGACATCCACGAAATACCGATGTAACTCTGTGAGATGAATTAACAGAACACTAAGCGGTTTCTCAGAAAGCTTCTTTCCAGATTTCATCTGAGGATACTTCCTTTTTCACCACAGCCCTCTATGGGCTTCCAAATATCACTTTGCCAATTCCACAAGAACTGTCTTGGCGAAAGGCTTCTTGAGGGGAAAGCTGGAACTCTGTGAGATGATTTCACAGAACACAAAGAAGTTTCTCAGAAAGCTTCTTTCTCTTTGTTATCGGAGGATATTTCCATTGGCCCTATAGTCTTCAAAGGGATCCGAAATATCTGTTCTCAGATTCCACAGATATAAGGCTAGCAAAGAGATCCACGAATTACAGATGTAACTCTGTGAGATGAATTAAGAGAACACTAAGCTGTTTCTCAGAAAGCTTCTTTCCAGATTTTACTGAGGATATTTCCTTTTTCACCATAGCCCTCTATGGGCTTATAATATCACTTTGCAAATTCCAGAAGAACTGTCTTAGCGAAAGGCTTCCTGAGGGGAAAGCTGTAACTCTGTGAGATGATTTCACAGAAAACAAAGAGGTTTCTCAGAAAGCTTCTTTCTCTTTGTTATCGGAGGATATTTCCTTTGGCCCTATAGTCTTAGAAGGGATCCGAATTATCTGTTCTCAGATTCCACAGAAATAAGGCTAGCAAAGAGATACACGAAATACAGATGAAACTCTGTGAGATGAATTAACAGAACACTAAGCACTTTCTCAGAAAGCTTCTTTCCAGATTTCATCTGAGGATACTTCTTTTTTCACCATAGCCCTCTATGGGCTTCCAAATATCAGTTTGCCAATTCCACAAGAACTGTCTTAGCGATAGGCTTCTTGAGGGGAAAGCTGTAACTCTGTGAGATGATTTCACAGAACACAAAGAAGTTTCTCAGAAAGCTTCTTTCTCTTTGTTATCGGAGGATATTTCCTTTGGCCCTATAGTCTTCTAAGGGATCCGAAATATCTCTACTCAGATTCCACAGAAATAAGGCTAGCAAAGAGATCCACGAAATACAGATGTAACTCTGTGAGATGAATTAACAGAACACTAAGCAGTTTCTCAGAATGCTTCTTTCCAGATTCCATCTGAGGATATTTCCTTTTTCACCATAGCCCTCTATGGGCTTCCAAATATCACTTTGCCAATTCCACAAGAACTGTCTTAGCGAAAGGCTTCTTGAGGGGAAAGCTGTAACTCTGTGAGATGATTTCACAGAACACAAAGAAGTTTCTCAGAAAGCTTCTTTCTCTTTGTTATCGGAGTTTATTTCCATTGGCCGTATAGCCTTCAAAGGGATCCTACATATCTGTTCTTAGATTCCACTGAAATAAGGATAGCCAAGAGATCCACGACATACAGATGTAACTCTGTGAGATGAATTAACAGAACACTAAGCAGTTTCTCAGAAAGCTTCATTCCAGATTTCATCTTCGGATATTTCCTTTTTCACCACAGCCCTCCATGGGCTTCCAAATATCACTTTGCCAATTCCACAAGAACTGTCTTAGCGAAAGGCTTCTTGAAGGGAAAGCTCTAACTCTGTGAGATGATTTCACAGAACACAAAGAAGTTTCTCAGAAAGCTTCTTTCTCTTTGTTATCGGAGGATATTTCCTTTGGCCCTATAGTCTTCAAAGGGATCCGAAATATCTGTTCTCGATTCCACAGAAATAAGGCTAGCAAAGAAATCCACGCAATATAGATGTAACTCTGTGAGATGAATTAGCAGAACACTAAGCAGTTTCTCAGAAAGCTTCTTTCCAGATTTCATCTGAGGATATTTCCTTTTTCACCCCAGCCCTCTAGGGGCTGCCAAATATCACTTTGCCAATTCCAGAAGAACTGTCTTAGCGAAAGGCTTCCTGAGGGGAAAGCTGTAACTCTGTGAGATGATTTCACAGAACACAAAGGAGTTTCTCAGAAAACCTCTTTCTCTTTGTTATCGGAGAATATTTCCTTTGGCCCTATAGTCTTCAAAGGGATCCGAAATATCTTTTCCCAGATTCCACAGATATAAGGCTAGCAAAGAGATCCACGAAATACAGATGTAACTCTGTGAGATGAATTAACAGAACACTAAGCAGTTTCTCAAAAATCTTCTTTCCAGATTTCATCTGAGGATATTTCTTTTTTCACCATAGCCCTCTATGGGCTTCCCAATATCACTTTGCCAATTCCGCAAGAACTGTCTTAACGAAAGGCTTCTTGAGGGGAAAGCTGTATCTCTGTGAGATGATATCACAGAACCCAAAGAAGTTTCTCAGAAAGCTCCTTTCTCTTTGTTATCGGAGGATATTTCCTTTGGCCCTATCGTCTTCTAAGGGATCCGAAATATCTGATCTCAGATTGCACAGAAATAAGGCCAGCAAATAGATCCAGGAAATACAGATGTAACTCTGTGAGATGAATTAACAGAACACTAAGAAGTTTCTAATAAAGCTTCTTTCCAGATTTCATCTGAGGATACTTCCTTTTTCACTATAGCCCTCTATGGGCTTCCAAATATCACTTTGCATATTCCACAGGAACTGTCTTAGCGAAATGATTCCTGAGGGGAAAGCTGTAACTCTGTAAGATGATTTCAGAGAACACAAAGAAGTTTCTCAAAAAGCTTCTTTCTCTTTGTTATCAGAGGATAATTCCTTTGGCCCTATAGTCTTCTAAGGGATCTGTAATATCTGTTCTCAGATTCCACAGAAATAAGGCTAGCAAAGACATCCACGAAATACCGATGTAACACTGTGAGATGAATTAACAGAACACTAAGCGGTTTCTCAGAAAGCTTCTTTCCAGATTTCATCTGAGGATATTTCCTTTTTCACCATAGCCCTCTATGGGCTTCCAAATATCACTTTGCCAATTCCAGAAGAACTGTCTTAGCGAAAGGCTTCCTGAGGTGAAAGCTGTAACTCTGTGAGATGATTTCACAGAACACAAAGGTGTTTCTCAGAAAACTTCTTTCTCTTTGTTATCGGAGAATATTTCCTTTGGCCCTATAGTCTTCAAAGGGATCCGAAATATCTTTTCCCAGATTCCACAGAAATAAGGCTAGCAAAGAGATCCACGAAATACAGATGTATCTCTGTGAGATGAATTAACAGAACACTAAGCAGTTTCTCAAAAATCTTCTTTCCAGATTTCATCTGAGGATATTTCCTTTTTCACCATAGCCCTCTATGGGCTTCCCAATATCACTTTGCCAATTCCACAAGAACTGTCTTAACGAAAGGCATCTTGAGGGGAAACCTGTATCTCTGTGAGAAGATATCACAGAACACGAAGAAGTTTCTCAGAAACCTTCTTTCTCTTTGTTATCGGAGGATATTTCCTTTGGCCCTATAGTCTTCTAAGGGATCCGAAATATCTGTTCTCAGATTCCACAGATATAAGGCCAGCAAAGAGATCCACGAAATACAGATGTAACTCTGTGAGATGAATTAACAGAACACTAAGCAGTTTCTCAGAAAGCTTCTTTCCAGATTTCATCTGAGGATATTTCCTTTTTCACCATAGCCCTCTAAAGGCTTCCAAATATCACTTTGCCAATTCCACAACAACTGTCTTAGCGAAAGGCTTCTTGAGGGTAAAGCTGTAACTCTGTGAGACGATTTCACAGAACACAAAGAAGATTCTCAGAAAGCTTCTTTCTCTTTGTTATCGGAGGATATTTCCTTTGGCCCTATCGTCTTCTAAGGGATCCGAAATATCTGTTCTCAGTTTCCACAGAAATAAGGCTAACAAAGAGTTCCACGAAATACAGATGTAACTCTGTGATATGAATTAACAGAACACTAAGCAGTTTCTCAGAATGCTTCTTTCCAGATTTCATCTGAGGATATTTCCTTTTCACCATAGCCCTCTATGCGCTTGCAAATATAACCTTGCGAATTCCACAAGAATTGTCTTAGCGAAAGGCTTCTTGAGGGGAAAGCTGTAACACTGTGAGATGATTTCACAGAACACAAAGAAGTTTCTCACAAAGCTTCTTTCTCTTTGTTATCGGAGTTTATTTCCTTTCGCCGTATAGTCTTCAAAGGGATCCGAAATATCTGTTCTTAGATTCCACAGAAATAAGGATTGCCAAGAGATCCACGAAATACAGATGTAACTGTGTGAGATGAATTAACAGAACACTAAGCAGTTTCTCAGAAAGCTTCTTTCCAGATTTCATCTGAGGATATTTCCTTTTTCACCCCAGCCCTCTATGGGCTTCCAAATATCACTTTCCCAATACCAGAAGAACTGTCTTAGCGAAAGGCTTCCTGAGGGGAAAGCTGTATCTCTGTGAGATGATTTCACAGAACACAAAGGAGTTTCTCAGAAAACTTCTTTCTCTTTGTTATCGGAGAATATTTCCTTTGGCCCTATAGTCTTCAAAGGGATCCGAAATATCTTTTCCCAGATTCCACAGAAATAAGGCTAGCAAAGAGATCCACGAAATACAGATGTAACTCTGTGAGATGAATTAACAGAACACTAAGCAGTTTCTCAAAAATCTTCTTTCCAGATTTCATCTGAGGATATTTCCTTTTTCACCAGAGCCCTCTATGGGCTTCCCAATATCACTTTGCCAATTCCACAAGAACTGTCTTAACGAAAGGCTTCTTGAGGGGAAACCTGTATCTCTGTGAGATGATATCACAGAACACAAAGAAGTTTCTCAGAAAGCTTCTTTCTCTTTGTTATCGGAGGATATTTCCTTGGGCCCTATAGTCTTCTAAGGGATCCGAAATATCTGTTCTCAGATTCCACAGATATAAGGCTAGCAAAGAGATCCACGAAATACAGATGTAACTCTGTGAGATGAATTAACAGAACACTAAGCAGTTTCTCAGAAAGCTTCTTTCCAGATTTCATCTGAGGATATTTCCTTTTTCACCATAGCCCTCTAGGCGCTTCCAAATATCACTTTGCCAATTCCAGAAGAACTGTCTTAGCGAAAGGCTTCTTGAGGGGAAAGCTGTAACTCTGTGAGATGATATCACAGAACACAAAGAAGTTTCTCAAAAAGCTTCTTTCTCTTTGTTATCGGAGGATATTTCCTTTGGCCCTATCGTCTTCTAAGGGATCCGAAATATCTGATCTCAGATTGCACAGAAATAAGGCCAGCAAATAGATCCAGGAAATACAGATGTAACTCTGTGAGATGAATTAACAGAACACTAAGCAGTTTCTCAGAAAGCTTTTTTCCAGATTTCATCTGAGGATACTTCCTTTTTCACTATAGCCCTCTATGGGCTTCCAAATATCACTTTGCCTATTCCACAAGAACTGTCTTAGCGAAATGATTCCTGAGGGCAAAGCTGTAACTCTGTAAGATGATTTCAGAGAACACAAAGAAGTTTCTCAGAAAGCTTCTTTCTCTTTGTTATCAGAGGATATTTCCTTTGGCCCTATAGTCTTCTAAGGGATACGTAATATCTGTTCTCAGATTCCACAGAAATAAGGCTAGCAAAGACATCCAAGAAATACCGATGTAACTCTGTGAGATGAATTAACAGAACACTAAGCGGTTTCTCAGAAAGCTTCTTTCCAGATTTCATCTGAGGATATTTCCTTTTTCACCATAGCCCTCTATGGGCTTCCAAATATCACTTTGCCAATTCCACAAGAACCGTCTTAGCGAAAGGCTTCTTGAGGGGAAAGCTGGAACTCTGTGAGATGATTTCACAGAACACAAAGAAGTTTCTCAGAAAGCTTCTTTCTCTTTGTTATCGGAGGGTATTTCCATTGGCCCTATAGTCTTCAAAGGGATCCGAAATATCTGTTCTCAGATTCCACAGATATAAGGCTAGCAAAGAGATCCCCGAAATACAGATGTAACTCTGTGAGATGAATTAACAGAACACTAAGCTGTTTCT
Source organism: Macaca nemestrina (assembly GCF_043159975.1). Taxonomy (NCBI): domain Eukaryota; kingdom Metazoa; phylum Chordata; class Mammalia; order Primates; family Cercopithecidae; genus Macaca; species Macaca nemestrina. The sequence goes on from NC_092143.1 coordinate 35,646,681, forward strand.
CAGAAATCTTCTTTCCAGATTTCATCTGAGGATATTTCCTTTTTCACCATAGCCCTCTATGGGCTTCGCAACATCACTTTGCCAATTCCACAAGAACTGTCTTAACGAAAGGCTTCTTGAGGGGAAAGCTGTATCTCTGTGAGATGATATCACAGAAAACAAAGGAGTTTCTCAGAAAGCTTCTTTCTCTTTGTTATCGGAGGATATTTCCTTTGGCCCTACACTCTTCTAAGGGATCCGAAATATCTGTTCTCAGATTACACAGAAATATTGCTAGCAAAGAGATCCACGAAATAGAGATGTAACTCTGTGAGATGAATTAACAAAACACTAAGCAGATTCTCAGAAAGCTTCTTTCCAGATTTCATCTGAGGATATTTCCTTTTTCACCATAGCCCTCCATGGGCTTCCAAATATCACTTTGCCAATTCCACAAGAACTGTCTTAGCGAAAGGCTTCTTGAGGGGAAAGCTGTAAATCTTTGAGATGATTTCACAGAACACAAAGAAGTTTCTCAGAAAGATTTTTTCTCATTGTTATCGGAGGATATTTCCTTTGGCCCTATAGACTTAGAAGGGATCCGAAATATCTGTTCCCAGATTCCACAGATATAAGGCTAGCAAAGAGATCCACGAAATACAGATGCAACTTTATGAGATGAATTAACAGAACACTAAGCAGTTTCTCAGAACGCTTCTTTCCAGATTTCATCTGAGGATATTTCCTTTTTCACCACAGCCCTCTAAGGGCTTCCAAATATCACTTTGCCAATTCCAGAAGAACTGTCTTAGCGAAAGGCTTCTTGAGGGGAAAGCTGTAACTCTGTGAGATGATTTCAAGAACACAAAGGAGTTTCTCAGAAAGCTTCTTTCTCTTTGTTATCGGAGAATATTTCCTTTGGCCCTATAGTCTTCAAAGAGATCCGAAATATCTTTTATCAGATTCCACAGAAATAAGGCTAGCAAAGAGATCCACGAAATACAGATGTAACTCTGTGAGATGAATTAACAGAATACTAAGCAGTTTCTCAGAAATCTTCTTACCAGATTCCATCTGAGGATATTTCCTTTTTCACCATAGCCCTCTATGGGCTTCGCAACATCACTTTGCCAATTCCACAAGAACTGTCTTAACGAAAGGCTTCTTGAGGGGAAAGCTGTATCTCTGTGAGATGATATCACAGAAAACAAAGAAGTTTCTCAGAAAGCTTCTTTCTCTTTGTTATCGGAGGATATTTCCTTTGGCCCTATAGTCTTCTAAGGGATCCGAAATATCTGTTCTCTGATTCCAGAGATATAAGGCCAGCAAGGAGATCCACGAAATACAGATGTACCTCTGTGAAATGAATTCACAGAACACTAAGCAGTTTCTCAGAAAGTTTCTTTCCAGATTTCATCTGAAGGTACTTCCTTTTTCACCATAGCCCTCTATGGGCTTCCAAATATCACTTTGCCAATTACACAAGAACTTTCTTAGCGAAAGGCTTCTTGATGGGAAAGCTGCAACTCTGTAAGGTGATTTCACAGAACACAAAGAAGTTTCTCAGAAACCTTCTTTCTCTTTGTTATCAGAGGATATTTCCTTTGGCCCTATACTCTTCTAATGGATCCGACATATCTGTTCTCAGATTCCACAGAAATAAGGCTAGGAAAGAGATCCACGAAATACAGATGGAACTCTGTGAGATGAATTAACAGAACACTAGGCAGTTTCTCAGAAAGCTTCTTTCCAGATTTCATCTAAGGATATTTCCTTTTTCAACATAGCCCTCTAAGGGCTTCCAAATATCACTTTGCCGATTCCACAAGAACTGTCTTAGCGAAAGGTTTCTTGAGGGGAAAGCTGCAACTCTGTGAGATGATTTCACAGAACACAAAGAAGTTTCTCAGAAAGCTTCTTTCTCTTTGTTATCGGAGGATATTTCCTTTGGCTCTAGAGTCTTCAAAGGGATCCGAGGTATCTGTTCTCAGATCCCACATAAACAAGGCTAGCAAAGAGATCCACGAAATACAGATGTAACTCTGTGAGATGAATTAGCAGAACACTAAGCAGTTTCTCAGAAAGCTTCTTTCTAGATTTCATCTGAGGATATTTCCTTTATCACCATAGCCCTCTATGGGCTTCCAAATATCACTGTGCCAATTCCACAAGAACTGTCTTAGCGAAAGGCTTCTTGAGGGGAAAGCTGTAAATCTTTGAGATGATTTCACAGAACACAAAGATGTTTCTCAGAAAGCTTCTTTCTCTTTGTTATCGGAGTTTATTTCCTTTGGCCCTATAGCCTTCAAAGGGATACGACATATCTGTTCTTAGATTCCACAGAAATAAGGATAGCCAAGAGATCCACGATATACAGATGTAACTCTGTGAGATGAATTAACAGAACACTAAGCAGTTTCTCAGAAAGCTTCTTTCCAGATTTCATCTGAGGATATTTCCTTTTTCACGATAGCCCTCTAGGGGCTTCCAAATATCACTTTGCCAATTCCACAAGAACTGTCTTAGCGAAAGGCTTCTTGAGGGGAAAGCTGGAACTCTGTGAGATGATTTCACAGAACACAAAGAAGTTTCTCAGAAAGCTTCTTTCTCTTTGTTATCGGAGGATATTTCCATTGGCCCTATAGTTTTCAAAGGGATCCGAAATATCTGTTCTCAGATTCCACAGATATATGGCTAGCAAAGAGATCCACGAAACACAGATGTAACCCTGTCAGATGAATTAACAGAACTCTAAGCAGTTTCTCAGAAACCTTGTTTCCAGATTTCATCTGAGGATATTTCCTTTTTCGCCATAGCCCTCTATGGGCTTCCAAATATCACTTTGCCAATTCCACAAGACCTGTCTTAGCGAAAGGCTTCTTGAGGGGAAAGCTGGAACTCTGTGAGATGATTTCACAGAACACAAAGAAGTTTCTCAGAAAGCTTCTTTCTCTTTGTTATCGGAGGATATTTCCTTTGGCCCTCTAGTATTTGAAGGGATCCGAAATATCTGTTCTCTGATTCCACAGAAATAAGGCTAACAAAGAGATCCACGAAATACAGATGTAACTCTGTGAGATGAATTAACAGAACACTAAGCAGTTTCTCAGAATGCTTCTTTCCAGATTCCATCTGAGGATATTTCCTTTTTCACCATAGCCCTCTATGGGCTTCTAAATATCACTTTGCCAATTCCACAAGAACTGTCTTAGCGAAAGGCTTCTTGAGGGGAAAGCTGTAACTCTGTGAGATGATTTCACAGAACACAAAGGAGTTTCTCAGAAAGCTTCTTTCTCTTTGTTATCGGAGTTTATTTCCATTGGCCCTATAGCCTTCAAAGGGATCCTACATATCTGTTCTTAGATTCCACAGAAACAAGGATAGCCAAGAGATCCACGACATACAGATGTAACTCTGTGAGATGAATTAACAGAACACTAAGCAGTTTCTCAGAAAGCTTCATTCCAGATTTCATCTTCGGATATTTCCTTTTTCACCATAGCCCTCCATGGGATTCCAAATATCACTTTGCCAATTCCACAAGAACTGTCTTAGCGAAAGGCTTCTTGAAGGGAAAGCTCGAACTCTGCGAGATGATTTCACAGAACACAAAGAAGTTTCTCAGAAAGCTTCTTTCTCTTTGATATCAGAGGATATTTCCTTTGGCCCTATAGTCTTCTTAGGGATCCGAAATATCTGTTCTCTGATTCCAGAAATATAAGGCCAGCAAAGAGATCCACGAAATACAGATGTAACTCTGTGAGATGAATTAACAGAACACTAAGCAGTTTCTCAGAAAGTTTCTTTCCAGATTTCATCTGAAGGTACTTCCTTTTTCACCATAGCCCTCTGTGGGTTTCCGAATATCACTTTGCCAATTACACAAGAACATTCTTAGCGAAAGGCTTCTTGATGGGAAAGCTGCAACTCTGTAAGGTGATTTCACAGAACACAAAGAAGTTTCTCAGAAAGCTTCTTTCTCTTTGTTATCAGAGGATATTTCCTTTGGCCCTATACTCTTCTAAGGGATCCGACATATCTGTTCTCAGATTCCACAGAAATAAGGCTAGCAAAGAGATCCACGAAATACAGATGGAACTCTGTGAGATGAATTAACAGAACACTAGGCAGTTTCTCAGAAAGCTTCTTTCCAGATTTCATCTAAGGATATTTCCTTTTTCAACATAGCCCTCTAAGGGCTTCCAAATATCACTTTGCCGATTCCACAAGAACTGTCTTAGCGAAAGGTTTCTTGAGGGGAAAGCTGCAACTCTGTGAGATGATTTCACAGAACACAAAGAAGTTTCTCAGAAAGCTTCTTTCTCTTTGTTATCGGAGGATATTTCCTTTGGCTCTAGAGTCTTCAAAGGGATCCGAGGTATCTGTTCTCAGATCCCACATAAACAAGGCTAGCAAAGAGATCCACGAAATACAGATGTAACTCTGTGAGATGAATTAGCAGAACACTAAGCAGTTTCTCAGAAAGCTTCTTTCTAGATTTCATCTGAGGATATTTCCTTTATCACCATAGCCCTCTATGGGCTTCCAAATATCACTGTGCCAATTCCACAAGAACTGTCTTAGCGAAAGGCTTCTTGAGGGGAAAGCTGTAAATCTTTGAGATGATTTCACAGAACACAAAGATGTTTCTCAGAAAGCTTCTTTCTCTTTGTTATCGGAATTTATTTCCTTTGGCCCTATAGCCTTCAAAGGGATACGACATATCTGTTCTTAGATTCCACAGAAATAAGGATAGCCAAGAGATCCACGATATACAGAAGTAACTCTGTGAGATGAATTAACAGAACACTAAGCAGTTTCTCAGAAAGCTTCTTTCCAGATTTCATCTGAGGATATTTCCTTTTTCACGATAGCCCTCTAGGGGCTTCCAAATATCACTTTGCCAATTCCACAAGAACTGTCTTAGCGAAAGGCTTCTTGAGGGGAAAGCTGGAACTCTGTGAGATGATTTCACAGAACACAAAGAAGTTTCTCAGAAAGCTTCTTTCTCTTTGTTATCGGAGGATATTTCCATTGGCCCTATAGTTTTCAAAGGGATCCGAAATATCTGTTCTCAGATTCCACAGATATATGGCTAGCAAAGAGATCCACGAAACACAGATGTAACCCTGTCAGATGAATTAACAGAACACTAAGCAGTTTCTCAGAAACCTTGTTTCCAGATTTCATCTGAGGATATTTCCTTTTTCGCCATAGCCCTCTATGGGCTTCCAAATATCACTTTGCCAATTCCACAAGACCTGTCTTAGCGAAAGGCTTCTTGAGGGGAAAGCTGTAACTCTGTGAGATGATTTCACAGAACACAAAGAAGTTTCTCAGAAAGCTTCTTTCTCTTTGTTATCAGAGGATATTTCCTTTGGCCCTCTAGTATTTGAAGGGATCCGAAATATCTGTTCTCTGATTCCACAGAAATAAGGCTAACAAAGAGATCCACGAAATACAGATGTAACTCTGTGAGATGAATTAACAGAACACTAAGCAGTTTCTCAGAATGCTTCTTTCCAGATTCCATCTGAGGATATTTCCTTTTTCACCATAGCCCTCTATGGGCTTCTAAATATCACTTTGCCAATTCCACAAGAACTGTCTTAGCGAAAGGCTTCTTGAGGGGAAAGCTGTAACTCTGTGAGATGATTTCACAGAACACAAAGGAGTTTCCCAGAAAGCTTCTTTCTCTTTGTTATCGGAGTTTATTTCCATTGGCCCTATAGCCTTCAAAGGGATCCTACATATCTGTTCTTAGATTCCACAGAAACAAGTATAGCCAAGAGATCCACGACATACAGATGTAACTCTGTGAGATGAATTAACAGAACACTAAGCAGTTTCTCAGAAAGCTTCATTCCAGATTTCATCTTCGGATATTTCCTTTTTCACCATAGCCCTCCATGGGATTCCAAATATCACTTTGCCAATTCCACAAGAACTGTCTTAGCGAAAGGCTTCTTGAAGGGAAAGCTCGAACTCTGCGAGATGATTTCACAGAACACAAAGAAGTTTCTCAGAAAGCTTCTTTCTCTTTGATATCAGAGGATATTTCCTTTGGCCCTATAGTCTTCTTAGGGATCCGAAATATCTGTTCTCTGATTCCAGAAATATAAGGCCAGCAAAGAGATCCACGAAATACAGATGTAACTCTGTGAGATGAATTAACAGAACACTAAGCAGTTTCTCAGAAAGTTTCTTTCCAGATTTCATCTGAAGGTACTTCCTTTTTCACCATAGCCCTCTGTGGGTTTCCGAATATCACTTTGCCAATTACACAAGAACATTCTTAGCGAAAGGCTTCTTGATGGGAAAGCTGCAACTCTTTAAGGTGATTTCACAGAACACAAGGAAGTTTCTCAGAAAGCTTCTTTCTCTTTGTTATCAGAGGATATTTCCTTTGGCCCTATATTCTTCTAAGGGATCCGAAATATCTGTTCTCAGATTCCACAGAAATAAGGCAAGCAAAGTGATCCACGAAATAGAGATGTAACTCTGTGAGATGAATTAACAAAACACTAAGCAGATTCTCAGAAAGCTTCTTTCCAGATTTCATCTGAGGATATTTCCTTTTTCACCATAGCCCTCCATGGGCTTCCAAATATCTCTTTGCCAATTCCACAAGAACTGTCTTAGCGAAAGGCTTCTTGAGGGGAAAGCTGTAACTCTGTGAGATGATTTCACAGAACACAAACAAGTTTCTCAGAAAGCTTCTTTCTCTTTGTTATCGGAGGATATTTCCTTTGGCCCTAGAGTCTTCAAAGGGATCCGAGGTATCTGTTCTCAGATCCCACAGAAACAAGGCTAGCAAAGAGAACCACGAAATACAGATGTAACTCTGTGAGATGAATTAGCAGAACACTAATCAGTTTCTCAGAAAGCTACTTTCTAGATTTCATCTGAGGATATTTCCTTTATCACCATAGAACTCTATGGGCTTCCAAATATCACTTTGCCAATTCCACAAGAACTGTCTTAGCGAAAGGCTTCTTGAGGGGAAAGCTGGAACTCTGTGAGATGATTTCACAGAACACAAAGAAGTTTCTCAGAAAGCTTATTTCTCTTTGTTTTCTGAGGATATTTCCATTGGCCCTATAGTCTTCTAAGGGATCCGAAATATCTGTTCTCAGATTCCACAGAAATAAGGCTAGCAAAGAGATCCACGAAATACAGATGTAACTCTTTGAGATGAATTAACAGAACACTAAGTAGTTTCTCAGAAACTTCTTTCCAGATTTCATCTGAGGATATTTCCTTTTTCACCATAGCCCTCTAGGCGCTTCCAAATATCACTTTGCCAATTCCACAAGAACTGTCTTACCGAAAGGCTTCTTGAGGGGAAAGCTGTAACTCTGTGAGATGATATCACAGAACACAAAGAAGTTTCTCAGAAAGCTTCTTTCTCTTTGTTATCGGAGGATATTTCCTTTGGTGCTATCGTCTTCTAAGGGATCCGAAATATCTGATCTCAGATTGCACAGAAATAAGGCTAGCAAAGAGATACAGGCAATACAGATGTAACTCTGTGAGATGAATTAACAGAACACTAAGCAGTTTCTCAGAAAGCTTCTTTCCAGATTTCATCTGAGGATACTTCCTTTTTCACTATAGCCCTCTATGGGCTTCCAAATATCACTTTGCCTATTCCACAAGAACTGTCTTAGCGAAATGATACTTGAGGGGAAAGCTGTAACTCTGTAAGATGATTTCAGAGAACATAAAGAAGTTTCTCAGAAAGCTTCTTTCTCTTTGTTATCAGAGGATATTTCCTTTGGCCCTATAATCTTCTAAGGGATCCGTAATATCTGTTCTCAGATTCCACAGAAATAAGGCTAGCAAAGACATCCACGAAATACCGATGTAACTCTGTGAGATGAATTAACAGAACACTAAGCGGTTTCTCAGAAAGCTTCTTTCCAGATTTCATCTGAGGATACTTCCTTTTTCACCACAGCCCTCTATGGGCTTCCAAATATCACTTTGCCAATTCCACAAGAACTGTCTTACCGAAAGGCTTCTTGAGGGGAAAGCTGTAACTCTGTGAGATGATATCACAGAACACAAAGAAGTTTCTCAGAAAGCTTCTTTCTCTTTGTTATCGGAGGATATTTCCTTTGGTGCTATCGTCTTCTAAGGGATCCGAAATATCTGATCTCAGATTGCACAGAAATAAGGCCAGCAAATAGATCCAGGAAATACAGATGTAACTCTGTGAGATGAATTAACAGAACACTAAGAAGTTTCTAATAAAGCTTCTTTCCAGATTTCATCTGAGGATACTTCCTTTTTCACTATAGCCCTCTATGGGCTTCCAAATATCACTTTGCATATTCCACAGGAACTGTCTTAGCGAAATGATTCCTGAGGGGAAAGCTGTAACTCTGTAAGATGATTTCAGAGAACACAAAGAAGTTTCTCAAAAAGCTTCTTTCTCTTTGTTATCAGAGGATAATTCCTTTGGCCCTATAGTCTTCTAAGGGATCTGTAATATCTGTTCTCAGATTCCACAGAAATAAGGCTAGCAAAGACATCCACGAAATACCGATGTAACACTGTGAGATGAATTAACAGAACACTAAGCGGTTTCTCAGAAAGTTTCTTTCCAGATTTCATCTGAGGATATTTCCTTTTTCACCATAGCCCTCTATGGGCTTCCAAATATCACTTTGCCAATTCCAGAAGAACTGTCTTAGCGAAAGGCTTCCTGAGGTGAAAGCTGTAACTCTGTGAGATGATTTCACAGAACACAAAGGGGTTTCTCAGAAAACTTCTTTCTCTTTGTTATCGGAGAATATTTCCTTTGGCCCTATAGTCTTCAAAGGGATCCGAAATATCTTTTCCCAGATTCCACAGAAATAAGGCTAGCAAAGAGATCCACGAAATACAGATGTATCTCTGTGAGATGAATTAACAGAACACTAAGCAGTTTCTCAAAAATCTTCTTTCCAGATTTCATCTGAGGATATTTCCTTTTTCACCATAGCCCTCTATGGGCTTCCCAATATCACTTTGCCAATTCCACAAGAACTGTCTTAACGAAAGGCATCTTGAGGGGAAACCTGTATCTCTGTGAGAAGATATCACAGAACACAAAGAAGTTTCTCAGAAACCTTCTTTCTCTTTGTTATCGGAGGATATTTCCTTTGGCCCTATAGTCTTCTAAGGGATCCGAAATATCTGTTCTCAGATTCCACAGATATAAGGCCAGCAAAGAGATCCACGAAATACAGATGTAACTCTGTGAGATGAATTAACAGAACACTAAGCAGTTTCTCAGAAAGCTTCTTTCCAGATTTCATCTGAGGATATTTCCTTTTTCACCATAGCCCTCTAAAGGCTTCCAAATATCACTTTGCCAATTCCACAACAACTGTCTTAGCGAAAGGCTTCTTGAGGGTAAAGCTGTAACTCTGTGAGACGATTTCACAGAACACAAAGAAGATTCTCAGAAAGCTTCTTTCTCTTTGTTATCGGAGGATATTTCCTTTGGCCCTATCGTCTTCTAAGGGATCCGAAATATCTGTTCTCAGTTTCCACAGAAATAAGGCTAACAAAGAGTTCCACGAAATACAGATGTAACTCTGTGATATGAATTAACAGAACACTAAGCAGTTTCTCAGAATGCTTCTTTCCAGATTTCATCTGAGGATATTTCCTTTTCACCATAGCCCTCTATGCGCTTGCAAATATAACTTTGCGAATTCCACAAGAATTGTCTTAGCGAAAGGCTTCTTGAGGGGAAAGCTGTAACACTGTGAGATGATTTCACAGAACACAAAGAAGTTTCTCACAAAGCTTCTTTCTCTTTGTTATCGGAGTTTATTTCCTTTCGCCGTATAGTCTTCAAAGGGATCCGAAATATCTGTTCTTAGATTCCACAGAAATAAGGATTGCCAAGAGATCCACGAAATACAGATGTAACTGTGTGAGATGAATTAACAGAACACTAAGCAGTTTCTCAGAAAGCTTCTTTCCAGATTTCATCTGAGGATATTTCCTTTTTCACCCCAGCCCTCTATGGGCTTCCAAATATCACTTTGCCAATACCAGAAGAACTGTCTTAGCGAAAGGCTTCCTGAGGGGAAAGCTGTATCTCTGTGAGATGATTTCACAGAACACAAAGGAGTTTCTCAGAAAACTTCTTTCTCTTTGTTATCGGAGAATATTTCCTTTGGCCCTATAGTCTTCAAAGGGATCCGAAATATCTTTTCCCAGATTCCACAGAAATAAGGCTAGCAAAGAGATCCACGAAATACAGATGTAACTCTGTGAGATGAATTAACAGAACACTAAGCAGTTTCTCAAAAATCTTCTTTCCAGATTTCATCTGAGGATATTTCCTTTTTCACCAGAGCCCTCTATGGGCTTCCCAATATCACTTTGCCAATTCCACAAGAACTGTCTTAACGAAAGGCTTCTTGAGGGGAAACCTGTATCTCTGTGAGATGATATCACAGAACACAAAGAAGTTTCTCAGAAAGCTTCTTTCTCTTTGTTATCGGAGGATATTTCCTTGGGCCCTATAGTCTTCTAAGGGATCCGAAATATCTGTTCTCAGATTCCACAGATATAAGGCTAGCAAAGAGATCCACGAAATACAGATGTAACTCTGTGAGATGAATTAACAGAACACTAAGCAGTTTCTCAGAAAGCTTCTTTCCAGATTTCATCTGAGGATATTTCCTTTTTCACCATAGCCCTCTAGGCGCTTCCAAATATCACTTTGCCAATTCCAGAAGAACTGTCTTAGCGAAAGGCTTCTTGAGGGGAAAGCTGTAACTCTGTGAGATGATATCACAGAACACAAAGAAGTTTCTCAAAAAGCTTCTTTCTCTTTGTTATCGGAGGATATTTCTTTGGCCCTATCGTCTTCTAAGGGATCCGAAATATCTGATCTCAGATTGCACAGAAATAAGGCCAGCAAATAGATCCAGGAAATACAGATGTAACTCTGTGAGATGAATTAACAGAACACTAAGCAGTTTCTCAGAAAGCTTTTTTCCAGATTTCATCTGAGGATACTTCCTTTTTCACTATAGCCCTCTATGGGCTTCCAAATATCACTTTGCCTATTCCACAAGAACTGTCTTAGCGAAATGATTCCTGAGGGCAAAGCTGTAACTCTGTAAGATGATTTCAGAGAACACAAAGAAGTTTCTCAGAAAGCTTCTTTCTCTTTGTTATCAGAGGATATTTCCTTTGGCCCTATAGTCTTCTAAGGGATACGTAATATCTGTTCTCAGATTCCACAGAAATAAGGCTAGCAAAGACATCCAAGAAATACCGATGTAACTCTGTGAGATGAATTAACAGAACACTAAGCGGTTTCTCAGAAAGCTTCTTTCCAGATTTCATCTGAGGATATTTCCTTTTTCACCATAGCCCTCTATGGGCTTCCAAATATCACTTTGCCAATTCCACAAGAACCGTCTTAGCGAAAGGCTTCTTGAGGGGAAAGCTGGAACTCTGTGAGATGATTTCACAGAACACAAAGAAGTTTCTCAGAAAGCTTCTTTCTCTTTGTTATCGGAGGGTATTTCCATTGGCCCTATAGTCTTCAAAGGGATCCGAAATATCTGTTCTCAGATTCCACAGATATAAGGCTAGCAAAGAGATCCCCGAATTACAGATGTAACTCTGTGAGATGAATTAACAGAACACTAAGCTGTTTCTCAGAAAGCTTCTATCCAGATTTTACTGAGGATATTTCCTTTTTCACCATAGCCCTCTATGGGCTTCCAAATATCACTTTGCCAATTCCACAAGAACTGTCTTAGCGAAAGGCTTCTTGAGGGGAAAGCTGTAACTCTGTGAGATGATTTCAGAGAACACAAAGAAGTTTCTCAGAAAGCTTCTTTCTCTTTGTTATCGGAGGATATTTCCTTTGGCCCTATAGTCTTCTAAGGGATCCGAATTATCTGTTCTCAGATTCCACAGAAATAAGCCTGGCAAAGAGATCCACGAAATACAGATGTAACTCTGTGAGATGAATTAATAGAACACTAAACAGTTTCTCAGAAAGCTTCTTTCCAGATTTCATCTGAGGATATTTCCTTTTTCACCCCAGCCCTCTATGGGCTCCCAAATATCACTTTGCCAATTCCAGAAGAACTGTCTTAGCGAAAGGCTTCTTGAGGGGAAAGCTGTAACTCTGTGAGATGATTTCACAGAACACAAAGAAGTTTCTCAGAAAGCTTCTTTCTCTTTGTTATCGGAGAATATTTCCTTTGGCCCTAGAGTCTTCAAAGGGATCCGAAATATCTTTTCCCAGATTCCACAGAAATAAGGCTAGCAAAGAGATCCACGAAATACAGATGTAACTCTGTGAGATGAATTAACAGAACACTAAGCAGTTTCTCAGAAAGCTTCTTTCCAGATTTCATCTGAGGATACTTCCTTTTTCACTATTGCCCTCTATGGGCTTCCAAATATCACTTTGCCTATTCCACAAGAACTGTCTTAGCGAAATGATTCCTGAGGGGAAAGCTGTAACTCTGTAAGATGATTTCAGAGAACACAAAGAAGTTTCTCAGAAAGCTTCTTTCTCTTTGTTATCAGAGGATATTTCCTTTGGCCCTATAGTCTTCTAAGGGATCCGTAATATCTGTTCTCAGATTCCACAGAAATAAGGCTAGCAAAGACATCCATGAAATACCGATGTAAGTCTGTGAGATGAATTAACAGAACACTAAGCGGTTTCTCAGAAAGCTTCTTTCCAGATTTCATCTGAGGATATTTCCTTTTTCACCATAGCCCTCTATGGGCTTCCAAATATCACTTTGCCAATTCCACAAGAACTGTCTTAGCGAAAGGCTTCTTGAGGGGAAAGCTGGAACTCTGTGAGATGATTTCACAGAACACAAAGAAGTTTCTCAGAAAGCTTCTTTCTCTTTGTTATCGGAGGACATTTCCATTGGCCCTATAGTCTTCTAAGGGATCCGAAATATCTGTTCTCAGATTACACAGAAATAAGCCTGGCAAAGAGATCCACGAAATACAGAAGTAACTCTGTGAGATGAATTAACAGAACACTAAGCAGTTTCTCAGAAAGCTTCTTTCCAGATTTCATCTCAGGATATTTCCTTTTTCACCCCAGCCCTCTATGGGCTTCCAAATATCACTTTGCCAATTCCAGAAGAACTGTATTAGCGAAAGGCTTCCTGAGGGGAAAGCTGTAACTCTGTGAGATGATTTCACAGAACACAAAGGAGTTTCTCAGAAAACTTCTTTCTCTTTGTTATCGGAGAATATTTCCTTTGGCCCTATAGTCTTCAAAGGGATCCGAAATATCTTTTCCCAGATTCCACAGAAATAAGGCTAGCAAAGAGATCCACGAAATACAGATGTAACTCTGTGAGATGAATTAACAGAACACTAAGCAGTTTCTCAGAAAGCTTCTTTCCAGATTTCATCTGAGGATATTTCCTTTTTCACCATAGCCCTCCATGGGCTTCCAAATATCACTTTGCCAATTCCACAAGAACTGTCTTAACGAAAGGCTTCTTGAGGGGAAAGCTGTATCTCTGTGAGATGATTTCACAGAACACAAAGAAGTTTCTCAGAAAGCTTCCTTCTCTTTGTTATCGGAGGATATTTCCTTTGGCCCTATAGTCTTCTAAGGGAACCGAAACATCTGTTCTCAGATTCCACAGATATAAGGCCAGCAAAGAGATCCACGAAATACAGATGTAACTCTGTGAGATGAATTAACAGAACACTAAGCAGTTTCTCAGAAAGCTTCTTTCCAGATTTCATCTGAGGATATTTCCTTTTTCACCATAGCCCTCTAAGGGCTTCCAAATATCACTTTGCCAATTCCACAACAACTGTCTTAGCGAAAGGCTTCTTGAGGGGAAAGCTGTAACTCTGCGAGACGATTTCACAGAACACAAAGAAGTTTCTCAGAAAGCTTCTTTCTCTTTGTTATCGGAGGATATTTCCTTTGGCCCTATAGTCTTCTAAGGGATCCGAAATATCTGTTCTCAGTTTCCACAGAAATAAGGCTAACAAAGAGTTCCACGAAATACAGATGTAACTCTGTGATATGAATTAACAGAACACTAAGCAGTTTCTCAGAATGCTTCTTTCCAGATTTCATCTGAGGATATTTCCTTTTCACCATAGCCCTCTATGCGCTTGCAGATATAACTTTGCGAATTCCACAAGTATTGTCTTAGCGAAAGGCTTCTTGAGGGGAAAGCTGTAACACTGTGAGATGATTTCACAGAACACAAAGAAGTTTCTCAGAAAGCTTCTTTCTCTTTGTTATCGGAGTTTATTTCCTTTCGCCCTATAGTCTTCAAAGGGATCCGAAATATCTGTTCTTAGATTCCACAGAAATAAGGTTTGCCAAGAGATCCACGAAATACAGATGTAACTGTGTGAGATGAATTAACAGAACACTAAGCAGTTTCTCAGAAAGCCTCTTTCCAGATTTCATCTGAGGATATTTCCTTTTTCACCATAGCCCTCTATGGGCTTCCCAATATCACTTTGTCAATTCCACAAGAACTGTCTTAAAGAAAGGCATCTTGAGGGGAAACCTGTATCTCTGTGAGAAGATATCACAGAACACAAAGAAGTTTCTCAGAAACCTTCTTTCTCTTTGTTATCGGAGGATATTTCCTTTGGCCCTATAGTCTTCTAAGGGATCCGAAATATCTGTTCTCAGATTCCACAGATATAAGGCCAGCAAAGAGATCCACAAAATACAGATGTAACTCTGTGAGATGAATTAACAGAACACTAAGCAGTTTCTCAGAAAGCTTCTTTCCAGATTTCATCTGAGGATATTTCCTTTTTCACCATAGCCCTCTTAGGGCTTCCAAATATCACTTTGCCAATTCCACAACAACTGTCTTAGCGAAAGGCTTCTTGAGGGTAAAGCTGTAACTCTGTGAGACGATTTCACAGAACACAAAGAAGTTTCTCAGAAAGCTTCTTTCTCTTTGTTATCGGAGGATATTTCCTTTGGCCCTATCGTCTTCTAAGGGATCCGAAATATCTGTTCTCAGTTTCCACAGAAATAAGGCTAAAAAAGAGTTCCACGAAATACAGATGTAACTCGGTGATATGAATTAACAGAACACTAAGCAGTTTCTCAGAATGCTTCTTTCCAGATTTCATCTGAGGATATTTCCTTTTCACCATAGCCCTCTATGCGCTTGCAAATATAACTTTGCGAATTCCACAAGAATTGTCTTAGCGAAAGGCTTCTTGAGGGGAAAGCTGTAACACTGTGAGATGATTTCACAGAACACAAAGAAGTTTCTCACAAAGCTTCTTTCTCTTTGTTATCGGAGTTTATTTCCTTTCGCCCTATAGTCTTCAAAGGGATCCGAAATATCTGTTCTTAGATTCCACAGAAATAAGGATTGCCAAGAGATCCACGAAATACAGATGTAACTGTGTGAGATGAATTAACAGAACACTAAGCAGTTTCTCAGAAAGCTTCTTTCCAGATTTCATCTGAGGATATTTCCTTTTTCACCCCAGCCCTCTATGGGCTTCCAAATATCACTTTGCCAAATCCAGAAGAACTGTCTTAGCGAAAGGCTTCCTGAGGGGAAAGCTGTAACTCTGTGAGATGATTTCACAGAACACAAAGGAGTTTCTCAGAAAACTTCTTTCTCTTTGTTATCGGAGAATATTTCCTTTGGCCCTATAGTCTTCAAAGGGATCCGAAATATCTTTTCCCAGATTCCACAGAAATAAGGCTAGCAAAGAGATCCACGAAATACAGATGTAACTCTGTGAGATGAATTAACAGAACACTAAGCAGTTTCTCAAAAATCTTCTTTCCAGATTTCATCTGAGGATATTTCCTTTTTCACCAGAGCCCTCTATGGGCTTCCCAATATCACTTTGCCAATTCCACAAGAACTGTCTTAACGAAAGGCTTCTTGAGGGGAAAGCTGTATCTCTGTGAGATGATATCACAGAACACAAAGCAGTTTCTCAGAAAGCTTCTTTCTCTTTGTTATCGGAGGATATTTCCTTGGGCCCTATAGTCTTCTAAGGGATCCGAAATATCTGTTCTCAGATTCCACAGATATAAGGCCAGCAAAGAGATCCACGAAATACAGATGTAACTCTGTGAGATGAATTAACAGAACACTAAGCAGTTTCTCAGAAAGCTTCTTTCCAGATTTCATCTGAGGATATTTCCTTTTTCTCCATAGCCCTCTAGGCGCTTCCAAATATCACTTTGCCAATTCCAGAAGAACTGTCTTAGCGAAAGGCTTCTTGAGGGGAAAGCTGTAACTCTGTGAGATGATATCACAGAACACAAAGAAGTTTCTCAAAAAGCTTCTTTCTCTTTGTTATCGGAGGATATTTCCTTTGGCCCTATCGTCTTCTAAGGGATCCGAAATATCTGATCTCAGATTGCACAGAAATAAGGCCAGCAAATAGATCCAGGAAATACAGATGTAACTCTGTGAGATGAATTAACAGAACACTAAGCAGTTTCTCAGAAAGCTTTTTTCCAGATTTCATCTGAGGATACTTCCTTTTTCACTATAGCCCTCTATGGGCTTCCAAATATCACTTTGCCTATTCCACAAGAACTGTCTTAGCGAAATGATTCCTGAGGGCAAAGCTGTAACTCTGTAAGATGATTTCAGAGAACACAAAGAAGTTTCTCAGAAAGCTTCTTTCTCTTTGTTATCAGAGGATATTTCCTTTGGCCCTATAGTCTTCTAAGGGATACGTAATATCTGTTCTCAGATTCCACAGAAATAAGGCTAGCAAAGACATCCAAGAAATACCGATGTAACTCTGTGAGATGAATTAACAGAACACTAAGCGGTTTCTCAGAAAGCTTCTTTCCAGATTTCATCTGAGGATATTTCCTTTTTCACCATAGCCCTCTATGGGCTTCCAAATATCACTTTGCCAATTCCACAAGAACCGTCTTAGCGAAAGGCTTCTTGAGGGGAAAGCTGGAACTCTGTGAGATGATTTCACAGAACACAAAGAAGTTTCTCAGAAAGCTTCTTTCTCTTTGTTATCGGAGGGTATTTCCATTGGCCCTATAGTCTTCAAAGGGATCCGAAATATCTGTTCTCAGATTCCACAGATATAAGGCTAGCAAAGAGATCCCCGAATTACAGATGTAACTCTGTGAGATGAATTAACAGAACACTAAGCTGTTTCTCAGAAAGCTTCTATCCAGATTTTACTGAGGATATTTCCTTTTTCACCATAGCCCTCTATGGGCTTCCAAATATCACTTTGCCAATTCCACAAGAACTGTCTTAGCGAAAGGCTTCTTGAGGGGAAAGCTGTAACTCTGTGAGATGATTTCAGAGAACACAAAGAAGTTTCTCAGAAAGCTTCTTTCTCTTTGTTATCGGAGGATATTTCCTTTGGCCCTATAGTCTTCTAAGGGATCCGAATTATCTGTTCTCAGATTCCACAGAAATAAGCCTGGCAAAGAGATCCACGAAATACAGATGTAACTCTGTGAGATGAATTAATAGAACACTAAACAGTTTCTCAGAAAGCTTCTTTCCAGATTTCATCTGAGGATATTTCCTTTTTCACCCCAGCCCTCTATGGGCTCCCAAATATCACTTTGCCAATTCCAGAAGAACTGTCTTAGCGAAAGGCTTCTTGAGGGGAAAGCTGTAACTCTGTGAGATGATTTCACAGAACACAAAGAAGTTTCTCAGAAAGCTTCTTTCTCTTTGTTATCGGAGAATATTTCCTTTGGCCCTAGAGTCTTCAAAGGGATCCGAAATATCTTTTCCCAGATTCCACAGAAATAAGGCTAGCAAAGAGATCCACGAAATACAGATGTAACTCTGTGAGATGAATTAACAGAACACTAAGCAGTTTCTCAGAAAGCTTCTTTCCAGATTTCATCTGAGGATACTTCCTTTTTCACTATTGCCCTCTATGGGCTTCCAAATATCACTTTGCCTATTCCACAAGAACTGTCTTAGCGAAATGATTCCTGAGGGGAAAGCTGTAACTCTGTAAGATGATTTCAGAGAACACAAAGAAGTTTCTCAGAAAGCTTCTTTCTCTTTGTTATCAGAGGATATTTCCTTTGGCCCTATAGTCTTCTAAGGGATCCGTAATATCTGTTCTCAGATTCCACAGAAATAAGGCTAGCAAAGACATCCATGAAATACCGATGTAAGTCTGTGAGATGAATTAACAGAACACTAAGCGGTTTCTCAGAAAGCTTCTTTCCAGATTTCATCTGAGGATATTTCCTTTTTCACCATAGCCCTCTATGGGCTTCCAAATATCACTTTGCCAATTCCACAAGAACTGTCTTAGCGAAAGGCTTCTTGAGGGGAAAGCTGGAACTCTGTGAGATGATTTCACAGAACACAAAGAAGTTTCTCAGAAAGCTTCTTTCTCTTTGTTATCGGAGGACATTTCCATTGGCCCTATAGTCTTCTAAGGGATCCGAAATATCTGTTCTCAGATTACACAGAAATAAGCCTGGCAAAGAGATCCACGAAATACAGAAGTAACTCTGTGAGATGAATTAACAGAACACTAAGCAGTTTCTCAGAAAGCTTCTTTCCAGATTTCATCTCAGGATATTTCCTTTTTCACCCCAGCCCTCTATGGGCTTCCAAATATCACTTTGCCAATTCCAGAAGAACTGTATTAGCGAAAGGCTTCCTGAGGGGAAAGCTGTAACTCTGTGAGATGATTTCACAGAACACAAAGGAGTTTCTCAGAAAACTTCTTTCTCTTTGTTATCGGAGAATATTTCCTTTGGCCCTATAGTCTTCAAAGGGATCCGAAATATCTTTTCCCAGATTCCACAGAAATAAGGCTAGCAAAGAGATCCACGAAATACAGATGTAACTCTGTGAGATGAATTAACAGAACACTAAGCAGTTTCTCAGAAAGCTTCTTTCCAGATTTCATCTGAGGATATTTCCTTTTTCACCATAGCCCTCCATGGGCTTCCAAATATCACTTTGCCAATTCCACAAGAACTGTCTTAACGAAAGGCTTCTTGAGGGGAAAGCTGTATCTCTGTGAGATGATTTCACAGAACACAAAGAAGTTTCTCAGAAAGCTTCCTTCTCTTTGTTATCGGAGGATATTTCCTTTGGCCCTATAGTCTTCTAAGGGAACCGAAACATCTGTTCTCAGATTCCACAGATATAAGGCCAGCAAAGAGATCCACGAAATACAGATGTAACTCTGTGAGATGAATTAACAGAACACTAAGCAGTTTCTCAGAAAGCTTCTTTCCAGATTTCATCTGAGGATATTTCCTTTTTCACCATAGCCCTCTAAGGGCTTCCAAATATCACTTTGCCAATTCCACAACAACTGTCTTAGCGAAAGGCTTCTTGAGGGGAAAGCTGTAACTCTGCGAGACGATTTCACAGAACACAAAGAAGTTTCTCAGAAAGCTTCTTTCCCTTTGTTATCGGAGGATATTTCCTTTGGCCCTATAGTCTTCTAAGGGATCCGAAATATCTGTTCTCAGTTTCCACAGAAATAAGGCTAACAAAGAGTTCCACGAAATACAGATGTAACTCTGTGATATGAATTAACAGAACACTAAGCAGTTTCTCAGAATGCTTCTTTCCAGATTTCATCTGAGGATATTTCCTTTTCACCATAGCCCTCTATGCGCTTGCAGATATAACTTTGCGAATTCCACAAGAATTGTCTTAGCGAAAGGCTTCTTGAGGGGAAAGCTGTAACACTGTGAGATGATTTCACAGAACACAAAGAAGTTTCTCAGAAAGCTTCTTTCTCTTTGTTATCGGAGTTTATTTCCTTTCGCCCTATAGTCTTCAAAGGGATCCGAAATATCTGTTCTTAGATTCCACAGAAATAAGGTTTGCCAAGAGATCCACGAAATACAGATGTAACTGTGTGAGATGAATTAACAGAACACTAAGCAGTTTCTCAGAAAGCCTCTTTCCAGATTTCATCTGAGGATATTTCCTTTTTCACCATAGCCCTCTATGGGCTTCCCAATATCACTTTGTCAATTCCACAAGAACTGTCTTAAAGAAAGGCATCTTGAGGGGAAACCTGTATCTCTGTGAGAAGATATCACAGAACACAAAGAAGTTTCTCAGAAACCTTCTTTCTCTTTGTTATCGGAGGATATTTCCTTTGGGCCTATAGTCTTCTACGGGATCCGAAATATCTGTTCTCAGATTCCACAGATATAAGGCCAGCAAAGAGATCCACGAAATACAGATGTAACTCTGTGAGATGAATTAACAGAACACTAAGCAGTTTCTCAGAAAGCTTCTTTCCAGATTTCATCTGAGGATATTTCCTTTTTCTCCATAGCCCTCTAGGCGCTTCCAAATATCACTTTGCCAATTCCAGAAGAACTGTCTTAGCGAAAGGCTTCTTGAGGGGAAAGCTGTAACTCTGTGAGATGATATCACAGAACACAAAGAAGTTTCTCAGAAAGCTTCTTTCTCTTTGTTATCGGAGGATATTTCCTTTGGCCCTATCGTCTTCTAAGGGATCCGAAATATCTGATCTCAGATTGCACAGAAATAAGGCCAGCAAATAGATCCAGGAAATACAGATGTAACTCTGTGAGATGAATTAACAGAACACTAAGCAGTTTCTCAGAAAGCTTTTTTCCAGATTTCATCTGAGGATACTTCCTTTTTCACTATAGCCCTCTATGGGCTTCCAAATATCACTTTGCCAATTCCACAAGAACTGTCTTAGCGAAATGATACTTGAGGGGAAAGCTGTAACTCTGTAAGATGATTTCAGAGAACATAAAGAAGTTTCTCAGAAAGCTTCTTTCTCTTTGTTATCAGAGGATATTTCCTTTGGCCCTATAATCTTCTAAGGGATCCGTAATATCTGTTCTCAGATTCCACAGAAATAAGGCTAGCAAAGACATCCACGAAATACCGATGTAACTCTGTGAGATGAATTAACAGAACACTAAGCGGTTTCTCAGAAAGCTTCTTTCCAGATTTCATCTGAGGATACTTCCTTTTTCACCATAGCCCTCTATGGGCTTCCAAATATCACTTTGCCAATTCCACAAGAACTGTCTTGGCGAAAGGCTTCTTGAGGGGAAAGCTGGAACTCTGTGAGATGATTTCACAGAACACAAAGAAGTTTCTCAGAAAGCTTCTTTCTCTTTGTTATCGGAGGATATTTCCATTGGCCCTATAGTCTTCAAAGGGATCCGAAATATCTGTTCTCAGATTCCACAGATATAAGGCTAGCAAAGAGATCCACGAATTACAGATGTAACTCTGTGAGATGAATTAAGAGAACACTAAGCTGTTTCTCAGAAAGCTTCTTTCCAGATTTTACTGAGGATATTTCCTTTTTCACCATAGCCCTCTATGGGCTTATAATATCACTTTGCAAATTCCAGAAGAACTGTCTTAGCGAAAGGCTTCCTGAGGGGAAAGCTGTAACTCTGTGAGATGATTTCACAGAAAACAAAGAGGTTTCTCAGAAAGCTTCTTTCTCTTTGTTATCGGAGGATATTTCCTTTGGCCCTATAGTCTTAGAAGAGATCCGAATTATCTGTTCTCAGATTCCACAGAAATAAGGCTAGCAAAGAGATACACGAAATACAGATGAAACTCTGTGAGATGAATTAACAGAACACTAAGCACTTTCTCAGAAAGCTTCTTTCCAGATTTCATCTGAGGATACTTCTTTTTTCACCATAGCCCTCTATGGGCTTCCAAATATCAGTTTGCCAATTCCACAAGAACTGTCTTAGCGATAGGCTTCTTGAGGGGAAAGCTGTAACTCTGTGAGATGATTTCACAGAACACAAAGAAGTTTCTCAGAAAGCTTCTTTCTCTTTGTTATCGGAGGATATTTCCTTTGGCCCTATAGTCTTCTAAGGGATCCGAAATATCTCTACTCAGATTCCACAGAAATAAGGCTAGCAAAGAGATCCACGAAATACAGATGTAACTCTGTGAGATGAATTAACAGAACACTAAGCAGTTTCTCAGAATGCTTCTTTCCAGATTCCATCTGAGGATATTTCCTTTTTCACCATAGCCCTCTATGGGCTTCCAAATATCACTTTGCCAATTCCACAAGAACTGTCTTAGCGAAAGGCTTCTTGAGGGGAAAGCTGTAACTCTGTGAGATGATTTCACAGAACACAAAGAAGTTTCTCAGAAAGCTTCTTTCTCTTTGTTATCGGAGTTTATTTCCATTGGCCGTATAGCCTTCAAAGGGATCCTACATATCTGTTCTTAGATTCCACTGAAATAAGGATAGCCAAGAGATCCACGACATACAGATGTAACTCTGTGAGATGAATTAACAGAACACTAAGCAGTTTCTCAGAAAGCTTCATTCCAGATTTCATCTTCGGATATTTCCTTTTTCACCACAGCCCTCCATGGGCTTCCAAATATCACTTTGCCAATTCCACAAGAACTGTCTTAGCGAAAGGCTTCTTGAAGGGAAAGCTCTAACTCTGTGAGATGATTTCACAGAACACAAAGAAGTTTCTCAGAAAGCTTCTTTCTCTTTGTTATCGGAGGATATTTCCTTTGGCCCTATAGTCTTCAAAGGGATCCGAAATATCTGTTCTCGATTCCACAGAAATAAGGCTAGCAAAGAAATCCACGCAATATAGATGTAACTCTGTGAGATGAATTAGCAGAACACTAAGCAGTTTCTCAGAAAGCTTCTTTCCAGATTTCATCTGAGGATATTTCCTTTTTCACCCCAGCCCTCTAGGGGCTTCCAAATATCACTTTGCCAATTCCAGAAGAACTGTCTTAGCGAAAGGGTTCCTGAGGGGAAAGCTGTAACTCTGTGAGATGATTTCACAGAACACAAAGGAGTTTCTCAGAAAACCTCTTTCTCTTTGTTATCGGAGAATATTTCCTTTGGCCCTATAGTCTTCAAAGGGATCCGAAATATCTTTTCCCAGATTCCACAGATATAAGGCTAGCAAAGAGATCCACGAAATACAGATGTAACTCTGTGAGATGAATTAACAGAACACTAAGCAGTTTCTCAAAAATCTTCTTTCCAGATTTCATCTGAGGATATTTCCTTTTTCACCATAGCCCTCTATGGGCTTCCCAATATCACTTTGCCAATTCCGCAAGAACTGTCTTAACGAAAGGCTTCTTGAGGGGAAAGCTGTATCTCTGTGAGATGATATCACAGAACCCAAAGAAGTTTCTCAGAAAGCTCCTTTCTCTTTGTTATCGGAGGATATTTCCTTTGGCCCTATCGTCTTCTAAGGGATCCGAAATATCTGATCTCAGATTGCACAGAAATAAGGCCAGCAAATAGACCAGGAAATACAGATGTAACTCTGTGAGATGAATTAACAGAACACTAAGAAGTTTCTAATAAAGCTTCTTTCCAGATTTCATCTGAGGATACTTCCTTTTTCACTATAGCCCTCTATGGGCTTCCAAATATCACTTTGCATATTCCACAGGAACTGTCTTAGCGAAATGATTCCTGAGGAGAAAGCTGTAACTCTGTAAGATGATTTCAGAGAACACAAAGAAGTTTCTCAAAAAGCTTCTTTCTCTTTGTTATCAGAGGATAATTCCTTTGGCCCTATAGTCTTCTAAGGGATCTGTAATATCTGTTCTCAGATTCCACAGAAATAAGGCTAGCAAAGACATCCACGAAATACCGATGTAACACTGTGAGATGAATTAACAGAACACTAAGCGGTTTCTCAGAAAGCTTCTTTCCAGATTTCATCTGAGGATATTTCCTTTTTCACCATAGCCCTCTATGGGCTTCCAAATATCACTTTTCCAATTCCAGAAGAACTGTCTTAGCGAAAGGCTTCCTGAGGTGAAAGCTGTAACTCTGTGAGATGATTTCACAGAACACAAAGGGGTTTCTCAGAAAACTTCTTTCTCTTTGTTATCGGAGAATATTTCCTTTGGCCCTATAGTCTTCAAAGGGATCCGAAATATCTTTTCCCAGATTCCACAGAAATAAGGCTAGCAAAGAGATCCACGAAATACAGATGTATCTCTGTGAGATGAATTAACAGAACACTAAGCAGTTTCTCAAAAATCTTCTTTGCAGATTTCATCTGAGGATATTTCCTTTTTCACCATAGCCCTCTATGGGCTTCCCAATATCACTTTGCCAATTCCACAAGAACTGTCTTAACGAAAGGCATCTTGAGGGGAAACCTGTATCTCTGTGAGAAGATATCACAGAACACAAAGAAGTTTCTCAGAAACCTTCTTTCTCTTTGTTATCGGAGGATATTTCCTTTGGCCCTATAGTCTTCTAAGGGATCCGAAATATCTGTTCTCAGATTCCACAGATATAAGGCCAGCAAAGAGATCCACGAAATACAGATGTAACTCTGTGAGATGAATTAACAGAACACTAAGCAGTTTCTCAGAGAGCTTCTTTCCAGATTTCATCTGAGGATATTTCCTTTTTCACCATAGCCCTCTAAAGGCTTCCAAATATCACTTTGCCAATTCCACAACAACTGTCTTAGCGAAAGGCTTCTTGAGGGTAAAGCTGTAACTCTGTGAGACGATTTCACAGAACACAAAGAAGATTCTCAGAAAGCTTCTTTCTCTTTGTTATCGGAGGATATTTCCTTTGGCCCTATCGTCTTCTAAGGGATCCGAAATATCTGTTCTCAGTTTCCACAGAAATAAGGCTAACAAAGAGTTCCACGAAATACAGATGTAACTCTGTGATATGAATTAACAGAACACTAAGCAGTTTCTCAGAATGCTTCTTTCCAGATTTCATCTGAGGATATTTCCTTTTCACCATAGCCCTCTATGCGCTTGCAAATATAACTTTGCGAATTCCACAAGAATTGTCTTAGCGAACGGCTTCTTGAGGGGAAAGCTGTAACACTGTGAGATGATTTCACAGAACACAAAGAAGTTTCTCACAAAGCTTCTTTCTCTTTGTTATCGGAGTTTATTTCCTTTCGCCGTATAGTCTTCAAAGGGATCCGAAATATCTGTTCTTAGATTCCACAGAAATAAGGATTGCCAAGAGATCCACGAAATACAGATGTAACTGTGTGAGATGAAATAACAGAACACTAAGCAGTTTCTCAGAAAGCTTCTTTCCAGATTTCATCTGAGGATATTTCCTTTTTCACCCCAGCCCTCTATGGGCTTCCAAATATCACTTTGCCAATACCAGAAGAACTGTCTTAGCGAAAGGCTTCCTGAGGGGAAAGCTGTATCTCTGTGAGATGATTTCACAGAACACAAAGGAGTTTCTCAGAAAACTTCTTTCTCTTTGTTATCGGAGAATATTTCCTTTGGCCCTATAGTCTTCAAAGGGATCCGAAATATCTTTTCCCAGATTCCACAGAAATAAGGCTAGCAAAGAGATCCACGAAATACAGATGTAACTCTGTGAGATGAATTAACAGAACACTAAGCAGTTTCTCAAAAATCTTCTTTCCAGATTTCATCTGAGGATATTTCCTTTTTCACCAGAGCCCTCTATGGGCTTCCCAATATCACTTTGCCAATTCCACAAGAACTGTCTTAACGAAAGGCTTCTTGAGGGGAAAGCTGTATCTCTGTGAGATGATATCACAGAACACAAAGAAGTTTCTCAGAAAGCTTCTTTCTCTTTGTTATCGGAGGATATTTCCTTGGGCCCTATAGTCTTCTAAGGGATCCGAAATATCTGTTCTCAGATTCCACAGATATAAGGCTAGCAAAGAGATCCACGAAATACAGATGTAACTCTGTGAGATGAATTAACAGAACACTAAGCAGTTTCTCAGAAAGCTTCTTTCCAGATTTCATCTGAGGATATTTCCTTTTTCACCATAGCCCTCTAAGGGCTTCCAAATATCACTTTGCCAATTCCGGAAGAACTGTCTTAGCGAAAGGCTTCTTGAGGGGAAAGCTGTAACTCTGTGAGATGATATCACAGAACACAAAGAAGTTTCTCAAAAAGCTTCTTTCTCTTTGTTATCGGAGGATATTTCCTTTGGCCCTATCGTCTTCTAAGGGATCCGAAATATCTGATCTCAGATTGCACAGAAATAAGGCCAGCAAATAGATCCAGGAAATACAGATGTAACTCTGTGAGATGAATTAACAGAACACTAAGCAGTTTCTCAGAAAGCTTTTTTCCAGATTTCATCTGAGGATACTTCCTTTTTCACTATAGCCCTCTATGGGCTTCCAAATATCACTTTGCCTATTCCAGAAGAACTGTCTTAGCGAAATGATTCCTGAGGGCAAAGCTGTAACTCTGTAAGATGATTTCAGAGAACACAAAGAAGTTTCTCAGAAAGCTTCTTTCTCTTTGTTATCAGAGGATATTTCCTTTGGCCCTATAGTCTTCTAAGGGATACGTAATATCTGTTCTCAGATTCCACAGAAATAAGGCTAGCAAAGACATCCAAGAAATACCGATGTAACTCTGTGAGATGAATTAACAGAACACTAAGCGGTTTCTCAGAAAGCTTCTTTCCAGATTTCATCTGAGGATATTTCCTTTTTCACCATAGCCCTCTATGGGCTTCCAAATATCACTTTGCCAATTCCACAAGAACCGTCTTAGCGAAAGGCTTCTTGAGGGGAAAGCTGGAACTCTGTGAGATGATTTCACAGAACACAAAGAAGTTTCTCAGAAAGCTTCTTTCTCTTTGTTATCGGAGGGTATTTCCATTGGCCCTATAGTCTTCAAAGGGATCCGAAATATCTGTTCTCAGATTCCACAGATATAAGGCTAGCAAAGAGATCCCCGAATTACAGATGTAACTCTGTGAGATGAATTAACAGAACACTAAGCTGTTTCTCAGAAAGCTTCTTTCCAGATTTTACTGAGGATATTTCCTTTTTCACCATAGCCCTCTATGGGCTTCCAAATATCACTTTGCCAATTCCACAAGAACTGTCTTAGCGAAAGGCTTCTTGAGGGGAAAGCTGTAACTCTGTGAGATGATTTCAGAGAACACAAAGAAGTTTCTCAGAAAGCTTCTTTCTCTTTGTTATCGGAGGATATTTCCTTTGGCTCTATAGTCTTCTAAGGGATCCGAATTATCTGTTCTCAGATTCCACAGAAATAAGCCTGGCAAAGAGATCCACGAAATACAGATGTAACTCTGTGAGATGAATTAATAGAACACTAAACAGTTTCTCAGAAAGCTTCTTTCCAGATTTCATCTGAGGATATTTCCTTTTTCACCCCAGCCCTCTATGGGCTCCCAAATATCACTTTGCCAATTCCAGAAGAACTGTCTTAGCGAAAGGCTTCTTGAGGGGAAAGCTGTAACTCTGTGAGATGATTTCACAGAACACAAAGGAGTTTCTCAGAAAACTTCTTTCTCTTTGTTATCGGAGAATATTTCCTTTGGCCCTAGAGTCTTCAAAGGGATCCGAAATATCTTTTCCCAGATTCCACAGAAATAAGGCTAGCAAAGAGATCCACGAAATACAGATGTAACTCTGTGAGATGAATTAACAGAACACTAAGCAGTTTCTCAGAAAGCTTCTTTCCAGATTTCATCTGAGGATACTTCCTTTTTCACTATTGCCCTCTATGGGCTTCCAAATATCACTTTGCCTATTCCACAAGAACTGTCTTAGCGAAATGATTCCTGAGGGGAAAGCTGTAACTCTGTAAGATGATTTCAGAGAACACAAAGAAGTTTCTCAGAAAGCTTCTTTCTCTTTGT
Source organism: Macaca nemestrina (assembly GCF_043159975.1). Classification (NCBI taxonomy): domain Eukaryota; kingdom Metazoa; phylum Chordata; class Mammalia; order Primates; family Cercopithecidae; genus Macaca; species Macaca nemestrina. Next base: position 35,674,300 of record NC_092143.1, read on the forward strand.
TATCAGAGGATATTTCCTTTGGCCCTATAGTCTTCTAAGGGATCCGTAATATCTGTTCTCAGATTCCACAGAAATAAGGCTAGCAAAGACATCCACGAAATACCGATGTAAGTCTGTGAGATGAATTAACAGAACACTAAGCGGTTTCTCAGAAAGCTTCTTTCCAGATTTCATCTGAGGATATTTCCTTTTTCACCATAGCCCTCTATGGGCTTCCAAATATCACTTTGCCAATTCCACAAGAACTGTCTTAGCGAAAGGCTTCTTGAGGGGAAAGCTGGAACTCTGTGAGATGATTTCACAGAACACAAAGAAGTTTCTCAGAAAGCTTCTTTCTCTTTGTTATCGGAGGACATTTCCATTGGCCCTATAGTCTTCTAAGGGATCCGAAATATCTGTTCTCAGATTACACAGAAATAAGCCTGGCAAAGAGATCCACGAAATACAGAAGTAACTCTGTGAGATTAATTAAGAGAACACTAAGCAGTTTCTCAGAAAGCTTCTTTCCAGATTTCATCTCAGGATATTTCCTTTTTCACCCCAGCCCTCTATGGGCTTCCAAATATCACTTTGCCAATTCCAGAAGAACTGTATTAGCGAAAGGCTTCCTGAGGGGAAAGCTGTAACTCTGTGAGATGATTTCACAGAACACAAAGGAGTTTCTCAGAAAACTTCTTTCTCTTTGTTATCGGAGAATATTTCCTTTGGCCCTATAGTCTTCAAAGGGATCCGAAATATCTTTTCCCAGATTCCACAGAAATAAGGCTAGCAAAGAGATCCACGAAATACAGATGTAACTCTGTGAGATGAATTAACAGAACACTAAGCAGTTTCTCAGAAAGCTTCTTTCCAGATTTCATCTTCGGATATTTCCTTTTTCACCATAGCCCTCCATGCGCTTCCAAATATCACTTTGCCAATTCCACAAGAACTGTCTTAACGAAAGGCTTCTTGAGGGGAAAGCTGTATCTCTGTGAGATGATTTCACAGAACACAAAGAAGTTTCTCAGAAAGCTTCCTTCTCTTTGTTATCGGAGGATATTTCCTTTGGCCCTATAGTCTTCTAAGGGAACCGAAACATCTGTTCTCAGATTCCACAGATATAAGGCCAGCAAAGAGATCCACGAAATACAGATGTAACTCTGTGAGATGAATTAACAGAACACTAAGCAGTTTCTCAGAAAGCTTCTTTCCAGATTTCATCTGAGGATATTTCCTTTTTCACCATAGCCCTCTAAGGGCTTCCAAATATCACTTTGCCAATTCCACAACAACTGTCTTAGCGAAAGGCTTCTTGAGGGGAAAGCTGTAACTCTGCGAGACGATTTCACAGAACACAAAGAAGTTTCTCAGAAAGCTTCTTTCTCTTTGTTATCGGAGGATATTTCCTTTGGCCCTATAGTCTTCTAAGGGATCCGAAATATCTGTTCTCAGTTTCCACAGAAATAAGGCTAACAAAGAGTTCCACGAAATACAGATGTAACTCTGTGATATGAATTAACAGAACACTAAGCAGTTTCTCAGAATGCTTCTTTCCAGATTTCATCTGAGGATATTTCCTTTTCACCATAGCCCTCTATGCGCTTGCAGATATAACTTTGCGAATTCCACAAGAATTGTCTTAGCGAAAGGCTTCTTGAGGGGAAAGCTGTAACACTGTGAGATGATTTCACAGAACACAAAGAAGTTTCTCAGAAAGCTTCTTTCTCTTTGTTATCGGAGTTTATTTCCTTTCGCCCTATAGTCTTCAAAGGGATCCGAAATATCTGTTCTTAGATTCCACAGAAATAAGGTTTGCCAAGAGATCCACGAAATACAGATGTAACTGTGTGAGATGAATTAACAGAACACTAAGCAGTTTCTCAGAAAGCCTCTTTCCAGATTTCATCTGAGGATATTTCCTTTTTCACCATAGCCCTCTATGGGCTTCCCAATATCACTTTGTCAATTCCACAAGAACTGTCTTAAAGAAAGGCATCTTGAGGGGAAACCTGTATCTCTGTGAGAAGATATCACAGAACACAAAGAAGTTTCTCAGAAACCTTCTTTCTCTTTGTTATCGGAGGATATTTCCTTTGGCCCTATAGTCTTCTAAGGGATCCGAAATATCTGTTCTCAGATTCCACAGATATAAGGCCAGCAAAGAGATCCACAAAATACAGATGTAACTCTGTGAGATGAATTAACAGAACACTAAGCAGTTTCTCAGAAAGCTTCTTTCCAGATTTCATCTGAGGATATTTCCTTTTTCACCATAGCCCTCTTAGGGCTTCCAAATATCACTTTGCCAATTCCACAACAACTGTCTTAGCGAAAGGCTTCTTGAGGGTAAAGCTGTAACTCTGTGAGACGATTTCACAGAACACAAAGAAGTTTCTCAGAAAGCTTCTTTCTCTTTGTTATCGGAGGATATTTCCTTTGGCCCTATCGTCTTCTAAGGGATCCGAAATATCTGTTCTCAGTTTCCACAGAAATAAGGCTAAAAAAGAGTTCCACGAAATACAGATGTAACTCGGTGATATGAATTAACAGAACACTAAGCAGTTTCTCAGAATGCTTCTTTCCAGATTTCATCTGAGGATATTTCCTTTTCACCATAGCCCTCTATGCGCTTGCAAATATAACTTTGCGAATTCCACAAGAATTGTCTTAGCGAAAGGCTTCTTGAGGGGAAAGCTGTAACACTGTGAGATGATTTCACAGAACACAAAGAAGTTTCTCACAAAGCTTCTTTCTCTTTGTTATCGGAGTTTATTTCCTTTCGCCCTATAGTCTTCAAAGGGATCCGAAATATCTGTTCTTAGATTCCACAGAAATAAGGATTGCCAAGAGATCCACGAAATACAGATGTAACTGTGTGAGATGAATTAACAGAACACTAAGCAGTTTCTCAGAAAGCTTCTTTCCAGATTTCATCTGAGGATATTTCCTTTTTCACCCCAGCCCTCTATGGGCTTCCAAATATCACTTTGCCAATTCCAGAAGAACTGTCTTAGCGAAAGGCTTCCTGAGGGGAAAGCTGTAACTCTGTGAGATGATTTCACAGAACACAAAGGAGTTTCTCAGAAAACTTCTTTCTCTTTGTTATCGGAGAATATTTCCTTTGGCCCTATAGTCTTCAAAGGGATCCGAAATATCTTTTCCCAGATTCCACAGAAATAAGGCTAGCAAAGAGATCCACGAAATACAGATGTAACTCTGTGAGATGAATTAACAGAACACTAAGCAGTTTCTCAAAAATCTTCTTTCCAGATTTCATCTGAGGATATTTCCTTTTTCACCATAGCCCTCTATGGCCTTCCCAATATCACTTTGCCAATTCCACAAGAACTGTCTTAACGAAAGGCTTCTTGAGGGGAAAGCTGTATCTCTGTGAGATGATATCACAGAACACAAAGCAGTTTCTCAGAAAGCTTCTTTCTCTTTGTTATCGGAGGATATTTCCTTGGGCCCTATAGTCTTCTAAGGGATCCGAAATATCTGTTCTCAGATTCCACAGATATAAGGCCAGCAAAGAGATCCACGAAATACAGATGTAACTCTGTGAGATGAATTAACAGAACACTAAGCAGTTTCTCAGAAAGCTTCTTTCCAGATTTCATCTGAGGATATTTCCTTTTTCTCCATAGCCCTCTAGGCGCTTCCAAATATCACTTTGCCAATTCCAGAAGAACTGTCTTAGCGAAAGGCTTCTTGAGGGGAAAGCTGTAACTCTGTGAGATGATATCACAGAACACAAAGAAGTTTCTCAGAAAGCTTCTTTCTCTTTGTTATCGGAGGATATTTCCTTTGGCCCTATCGTCTTCTAAGGGATCCGAAATATCTGATCTCAGATTGCACAGAAATAAGGCCAGCAAATAGATCCAGGAAATACAGATGTAACTCTGTGAGATGAATTAACAGAACACTAAGCAGTTTCTCAGAAAGCTTTTTTCCAGATTTCATCTGAGGATACTTCCTTTTTCACTATAGCCCTCTAGGGGCTTCCAAATATCACTTTGCCTATTCCACAAGAACTGTCTTAGCGAAATGCTTCCTGAGGGCAAAGCTGTAACTCTGTAAGATGATTTCAGAGAACACAAAGAAGTTTCTCAGAAAGCTTCTTTCTCTTTGTTATCAGAGGATATTTCCTTTGGCCCTATAGTCTTCTAAGGGATACGTAATATCTGTTCTCAGATTCCACAGAAATAAGGCTAGCAAAGACATCCAAGAAATACCGATGTAACTCTGTGAGATGAATTAACAGAACACTAAGCGGTTTCTCAGAAAGCTTCTTTCCAGATTTCATCTGAGGATATTTCCTTTTTCACCATAGCCCTCTATGGGCTTCCAAATATCACTTTGCCAATTCCACAAGAACTGTCTTAGCGAAAGGCTTCTTGAGGGGAAAGCTGGAACTCTGTGAGATGATTTCACAGAACACAAAGAAGTTTCTCAGAAAGCTTCTTTCTCTTTGTTATCGGAGGATATTTCCATTGGCCCTATAGTCTTCAAAGGGATCCGAAATATCTGTTCTCAGATTCCACAGATATAAGGCTAGCAAAGAGATCCCCGAATTACAGATGTAACTCTGTGAGATGAATTAACAGAACACTAAGCTGTTTCTCAGAAAGCTTCTTTCCAGATTTTACTGAGGATATTTCCTTTTTCACCATAGCCCTCTATGGGCTTCCAAATATCACTTTGCCAATTCCACAAGAACTGTCTTAGCGAAAGGCTTCTTGAGGGGAAAGCTGTAACTCTGTGAGATGATTTCAGAGAACACAAAGAAGTTTCTCAGAAAGCTTCTTTCTCTTTGTTATCGGAGGATATTTCCTTTGGCCCTATAGTCTTCTAAGGGATCCGAAATATCTGTTCTCAGATTCCTCAGAAATAAGCCTGGCAAAGAGATCCACGAAATACAGATGTAACTCTGTGAGATGAATTAACAGAACACTAAACAGTTTCTCAGAAAGCTTCTTTCCAGATTTCATCTGAGGATATTTCCTTTTTCACCCCAGCCCTCTATGGGCTCCCAAATATCACTTTGCCAATTCCAGAAGAACTGTCTTAGCGAAAGGCTTCTTGAGGGGAAAGCTGTAACTCTGTGAGATGATTTCACAGAACACAAAGAAGTTTCTCAGAAAGCTTCTTTCTCTTTGTTATCGGAGTTTATTTCCTTTCGCACTATAGTCTTCAAAGGGATCCGAAATATCTGTTCTTAGATTCCACAGAAATAAGGATTGCCAAGAGATCCACGAAATACAGATGTAACTGTGTGAGATGAACTAACAGAACACTAAGCAGTTTCTCAGAAAGCCTCTTTCCAGATTTCATCTGAGGATATTTCCTTTTTCTCCACAGACCTCTATGGGCTTCCAAATATCACTTTGCGAATACCAGAAGAACTGTCTTATCGAAAGGCTTCCTGAGGGGAAAGCTGTAACTCTGTGAGATGATTTCACAGAACACAAAGGAGTTTCTCAGAAAACTTCTTTCTCTTTGTTATCGGAGAATATTTCCTTTGGCCCTATAGTCTTCAAAGGGTTCCGAAATATCTTTTCCCAGATTCCACAGAAATAAGGCTAGCAAGGAGATCCAAGAAATACAAATGTAACTCTGTGAGATGAATTAACAGAACACTAAGTAGTTTCTCAGAAAGCTTCTTTCCAGATTTCATCTGAGGATATTTCCTTTTTCACCATAGCCCTCTAGGAGCTTCCAAATATCACTTTGCCAATTCCACAAGAACTGTCTTAGCGAAAGGCTTCTTGAGGGGAAAGCTGTAACTCTGTGAGATGATTTCACAGTACACAAAGAAGTTTCTCAGAAAGCTTCTTTCTCTTTGTTATCGGAGGATATTTCCTTTGGCCCTATCGTCTTCTAAGGGATCCGAAATATCTGATCTCAGATTGCACAGAAATAAGGCCAGCAAATAGATCCAGGAAATACAGATGTAACTCTGTGAGATGAATTAACAGAACACTAAGCAGTTTCTCAGAAAGCTTCTTTCCAGATTTCATCTGAGGATACTTCCTTTTTCACTATAGCCCTCTATGGGCTTCCAAATATCACTTTGCCTATTCCACAAGAACTGTCTCAGCGAAATGATTCCTGAGGGGAAAGCTGTAACTCTGTGAGATGATTTCAGTGAACACAAAGAAGTTTCTCAGAAAGCTTCTTTCTCTTTGTTATGAGAGGATATTTCCTTTGGCCCTATAGTCTTCTAAGGGATCCGTAATATCTGTTCTCAGATTCCACAGAAATAAGGCTAGCAAAGACATCCACGAAATACCGATGTAACTCTGTGAGATGAATTAACAGAACACTAAGCGGTTTCTCAGAAAGCTTCTTTCCAGATTTCATCTGAGGATATTTCCTTTTTCACCATAGACCTCTATGGGCTTCCAAATATCACTTTACCAATTCCACAAGAACTGTGTTAGCGAAAGGCTTCCTGAGGGGAAAGCTGTAACTCTGTGAGATGATTTCACAGTACACAAAGAAGTTTCTCAGAAAGTTTCTTTCTCTTTGTTATCGGAGGATATTTCCTTTGGCCCTATAGTCTTCTAAGGGATCCGAAAAATCTGTTCTCAGATTCCACAGAAATAAGCCTGGCAAAGAGATCCACGAAATACAGATGTAACTCTGTGAGATGAATTAACAGAACACTAAGCAGTCTCACAGAAAGCTTCTTTCCAGATTTCATCTGAGGATATTTCCTTTTTCACCCCAGCCCTCTATGGGCTTCCAAATATCACTTTGCCAATTCCAGAAGAACTGTCTTAGCGAAAGGCTTCCTGAGGGGAAAGCTGTAACTCTGTGAGATGATTTCACAGAACACAAAGGAGTTTCTCAGAAAACTTCTTTCTCTTAGTTATCGGAGAATATTTCCTTTTGCCCTATAGTCATCAAAGGGATCCGAAATATCTTTTCCAAGATTCCACAGAAATAAGGCTAGCAAAGAGATCCACGAAATACAGATGTAACTCTGTGAGATGAATTAACAGAACACTAAGCAGTTTCTCAAAAATCTTCTTTCCAGATTTCATCTGAGGATATTTCCTTTTTCACCATAGCCCTCTATGGGCTTCCCAATATCACTTTGCCAATTCCACAAGAACTGTCTTAGCGAAAGGCATCTTGAGGGGAAAGCTGTAACTCTGTGAGACGATTTCACAGAACACAAAGAAGTTTCTCAGAAAGCTTCTTTCTCTTTGTTATCGGAGGATATTTCCTTTGGCCCTATCGTCTTCTAAGGGATCCGAAATATCTGTTCTCAGTTTCCACAGAAATAAGGCTAACAAAGAGTTCCACGAAATACAGATGTAACTCTGTGATATGAATTAACAGAACACTAGGAAGTTTCTCAGAATGCTTCTTTCCAGATTTCATCTGAGGATATTTCCTTTTCACCATAGCCCTCTATGCGCTTGCAAATATAACTTTGCGAATTCCACAAGAATTGTCTTAGCGAAAGGCTTCTTGAGGGGAAAGCTGTAACACTGTGAGATGATTTCACAGAACACAAAGAAGTTTCTCAGAAAGCTTCTTTCTCTTTGTTATCCGAGTTTATTTCCTTTCGCCCTATAGTCTTCAAAGGGATCCGAAATATCTGTTCTTAGATTCCACAGAAATAAGGATTGCCAAGAGATCCACGAAATACAGATGTAACTCTGTGAGATGAATTAACAGAACACTAAGCAGTTTCTCAGAAAGCTTCTTTCCAGATTTCATCTGAGGATATTTCCTTTTTAACCATAGCCCTCCATGGGCTTCCAAATATCACTTTGCCAATTACACAAGAACTGTTTTAGCGAAAGTCTTCTTGAGGGGAAAGCTGTAACTCTGTGAGATGACTTCACAGAACACGAAGAAGTTTCTCAGAAAGCTTCTTTCACTTTGTTATCGGAGTTTATTTCCTTTCGCCCTATAGTCTTCAAAGGGATCCGAAATATCTGTTCTTAGATTCCACAGAAATAAGGATTGCCAAGAGATCCACGAAATACAGATGTAACTGTGTGAGATGAATTAACAGAACACTAAGCAGTTTCTCAGAAAGCTTCTTTCCAGATTTCATCTGAGGATATTTCCTTTTTCACCCCAGCCCTCTATGGGCTTCCAAATATCACTTTGCCAATTCCAGAAGAACTGTCTTAGCGAAAGGCTTCCTGAGGGGAAAGCTGTAACTCTGTGAGATGATTTCACAGAACACAAAGGAGTTTCTCAGAAAACTTCTTTCTCTTTGTTATCGGAGAATATTTCCTTTGGCCCTATAGTCTTCAAAGGGATCCGAAATATCTTTTCCCAGATTCCACAGAAATAAGGCTAGCAAAGAGATCCACGAAATACAGATGTAACTCTGTGAGATGAATTAACAGAACACTAAGCAGTTTCTCAAAAATCTTCTTTCCAGATTTCATCTGAGGATATTTCCTTTTTCACCATAGCCCTCTATGGCCTTCCCAATATCACTTTGCCAATTCCACAAGAACTGTCTTAACGAAAGGCTTCTTGAGGGGAAAGCTGTATCTCTGTGAGATGATATCACAGAACACAAAGCAGTTTCTCAGAAAGCTTCTTTCTCTTTGTTATCGGAGGATATTTCCTTGGGCCCTATAGTCTTCTAAGGGATCCGAAATATCTGTTCTCAGATTCCACAGATATAAGGCCAGCAAAGAGATCCACGAAATACAGATGTAACTCTGTGAGATGAATTAACAGAACACTAAGCAGTTTCTCAGAAAGCTTCTTTCCAGATTTCATCTGAGGATATTTCCTTTTTCTCCATAGCCCTCTAGGCGCTTCCAAATATCACTTTGCCAATTCCAGAAGAACTGTCTTAGCGAAAGGCTTCTTGAGGGGAAAGCTGTAACTCTGTGAGATGATATCACAGAACACAAAGAAGTTTCTCAGAAAGCTTCTTTCTCTTTGTTATCGGAGGATATTTCCTTTGGCCCTATCGTCTTCTAAGGGATCCGAAATATCTGATCTCAGATTGCACAGAAATAAGGCCAGCAAATAGATCCAGGAAATACAGATGTAACTCTGTGAGATGAATTAACAGAACACTAAGCAGTTTCTCAGAAAGCTTTTTTCCAGATTTCATCTGAGGATACTTCCTTTTTCACTATAGCCCTCTAGGGGCTTCCAAATATCACTTTGCCTATTCCACAAGAACTGTCTTAGCGAAATGCTTCCTGAGGGCAAAGCTGTAACTCTGTAAGATGATTTCAGAGAACACAAAGAAGTTTCTCAGAAAGCTTCTTTCTCTTTGTTATCAGAGGATATTTCCTTTGGCCCTATAGTCTTCTAAGGGATACGTAATATCTGTTCTCAGATTCCACAGAAATAAGGCTAGCAAAGACATCCAAGAAATACCGATGTAACTCTGTGAGATGAATTAACAGAACACTAAGCGGTTTCTCAGAAAGCTTCTTTCCAGATTTCATCTGAGGATATTTCCTTTTTCACCATAGCCCTCTATGGGCTTCCAAATATCACTTTGCCAATTCCACAAGAACTGTCTTAGCGAAAGGCTTCTTGAGGGGAAAGCTGGAACTCTGTGAGATGATTTCACAGAACACAAAGAAGTTTCTCAGAAAGCTTCTTTCTCTTTGTTATCGGAGGATATTTCCATTGGCCCTATAGTCTTCAAAGGGATCCGAAATATCTGTTCTCAGATTCCACAGATATAAGGCTAGCAAAGAGATCCCCGAATTACAGATGTAACTCTGTGAGATGAATTAACAGAACACTAAGCTGTTTCTCAGAAAGCTTCTTTCCAGATTTTACTGAGGATATTTCCTTTTTCACCATAGCCCTCTATGGGCTTCCAAATATCACTTTGCCAATTCCACAAGAACTGTCTTAGCGAAAGGCTTCTTGAGGGGAAAGCTGTAACTCTGTGAGATGATTTCAGAGAACACAAAGAAGTTTCTCAGAAAGCTTCTTTCTCTTTGTTATCGGAGGATATTTCCTTTGGCCCTATAGTCTTCTAAGGGATCCGAAATATCTGTTCTCAGATTCCTCAGAAATAAGCCTGGCAAAGAGATCCACGAAATACAGATGTAACTCTGTGAGATGAATTAACAGAACACTAAACAGTTTCTCAGAAAGCTTCTTTCCAGATTTCATCTGAGGATATTTCCTTTTTCACCCCAGCCCTCTATGGGCTCCCAAATATCACTTTGCCAATTCCAGAAGAACTGTCTTAGCGAAAGGCTTCTTGAGGGGAAAGCTGTAACTCTGTGAGATGATTTCACAGAACACAAAGAAGTTTCTCAGAAAGCTTCTTTCTCTTTGTTATCGGAGTTTATTTCCTTTCGCACTATAGTCTTCAAAGGGATCCGAAATATCTGTTCTTAGATTCCACAGAAATAAGGATTGCCAAGAGATCCACGAAATACAGATGTAACTGTGTGAGATGAACTAACAGAACACTAAGCAGTTTCTCAGAAAGCCTCTTTCCAGATTTCATCTGAGGATATTTCCTTTTTCTCCACAGACCTCTATGGGCTTCCAAATATCACTTTGCGAATACCAGAAGAACTGTCTTATCGAAAGGCTTCCTGAGGGGAAAGCTGTAACTCTGTGAGATGATTTCACAGAACACAAAGGAGTTTCTCAGAAAACTTCTTTCTCTTTGTTATCGGAGAATATTTCCTTTGGCCCTATAGTCTTCAAAGGGTTCCGAAATATCTTTTCCCAGATTCCACAGAAATAAGGCTAGCAAGGAGATCCAAGAAATACAAATGTAACTCTGTGAGATGAATTAACAGAACACTAAGTAGTTTCTCAGAAAGCTTCTTTCCAGATTTCATCTGAGGATATTTCCTTTTTCACCATAGCCCTCTAGGAGCTTCCAAATATCACTTTGCCAATTCCACAAGAACTGTCTTAGCGAAAGGCTTCCTGAGGGGAAAGCTGTAACTCTGTGAGATGATTTCACAGTACACAAAGAAGTTTCTCAGAAAGCTTCTTTCTCTTTGTTATCGGAGGATATTTCCTTTGGCCCTATCGTCTTCTAAGGGATCCGAAATATCTGATCTCAGATTGCACAGAAATAAGGCCAGCAAATAGATCCAGGAAATACAGATGTAACTCTGTGAGATGAATTAACAGAACACTAAGCAGTTTCTCAGAAAGCTTCTTTCCAGATTTCATCTGAGGATACTTCCTTTTTCACTATAGCCCTCTATGGGCTTCCAAATATCACTTTGCCTATTCCACAAGAACTGTCTCAGCGAAATGATTCCTGAGGGGAAAGCTGTAACTCTGTAAGATGATTTCAGTGAACACAAAGAAGTTTCTCAGAAAGCTTCTTTCTCTTTGTTATGAGAGGATATTTCCTTTGGCCCTATAGTCTTCTAAGGGATCCGTAATATCTGTTCTCAGATTCCACAGAAATAAGGCTAGCAAAGACATCCACGAAATACCGATGTAACTCTGTGAGATGAATTAACAGAACACTAAGCGGTTTCTCAGAAAGCTTCTTTCCAGATTTCATCTGAGGATATTTCCTTTTTCACCATAGACCTCTATGGGCTTCCAAATATCACTTTACCAATTCCACAAGAACTGTGTTAGCGAAAGGCTTCCTGAGGGGAAAGCTGTAACTCTGTGAGATGATTTCACAGTACACAAAGAAGTTTCTCAGAAAGTTTCTTTCTCTTTGTTATCGGAGGATATTTCCTTTGGCCCTATAGTCTTCTAAGGGATCCGAAAAATCTGTTCTCAGATTCCACAGAAATAAGCCTGGCAAAGAGATCCACGAAATACAGATGTAACTCTGTGAGATGAATTAACAGAACACTAAGCAGTCTCACAGAAAGCTTCTTTCCAGATTTCATCTGAGGATATTTCCTTTTTCACCCCAGCCCTCTATGGGCTTCCAAATATCACTTTGCCAATTCCAGAAGAACTGTCTTAGCGAAAGGCTTCCTGAGGGGAAAGCTGTAACTCTGTGAGATGATTTCACATAACACAAAGGAGTTTCTCAGAAAACTTCTTTCTCTTAGTTATCGGAGAATATTTCCTTTTGCCCTATAGTCATCAAAGGGATCCGAAATATCTTTTCCAAGATTCCACAGAAATAAGGCTAGCAAAGAGATCCACGAAATACAGATGTAACTCTGTGAGATGAATTAACAGAACACTAAGCAGTTTCTCAAAAATCTTCTTTCCAGATTTCATCTGAGGATATTTCCTTTTTCACCATAGCCCTCTATGGGCTTCCCAATATCACTTTGCCAATTCCACAAGAACTGTCTTAGCGAAAGGCATCTTGAGGGGAAAGCTGTAACTCTGTGAGACGATTTCACAGAACACAAAGAAGTTTCTCAGAAAGCTTCTTTCTCTTTGTTATCGGAGGATATTTCCTTTGGCCCTATCGTCTTCTAAGGGATCCGAAATATCTGTTCTCAGTTTCCACAGAAATAAGGCTAACAAAGAGTTCCACGAAATACAGATGTAACTCTGTGATATGAATTAACAGAACACTAGGCAGTTTCTCAGAATGCTTCTTTCCAGATTTCATCTGAGGATATTTCCTTTTCACCATAGCCCTCTATGCGCTTGCAAATATAACTTTGCGAATTCCACAAGAATTGTCTTAGCGAAAGGCTTCTTGAGGGGAAAGCTGTAACACTGTGAGATGATTTCACAGAACACAAAGAAGTTTCTCAGAAAGCTTCTTTCTCTTTGTTATCCGAGTTTATTTCCTTTCGCCCTATAGTCTTCAAAGGGATCCGAAATATCTGTTCTTAGATTCCACAGAAATAAGGATTGCCAAGAGATCCACGAAATACAGATGTAGCTCTGTGAGATGAATTAACAGAACACTAAGCAGTTTCTCAGAAAGCTTCTTTCCAGATTTCATCTGAGGATATTTCCTTTTTAACCATAGCCCTCCATGGGCTTCCAAATATCACTTTGCCAATTACACAAGAACTGTTTTAGCGAAAGTCTTCTTGAGGGGAAAGCTGTAACTCTGTGAGATGACTTCACAGAACACGAAGAAGTTTCTCAGAAAGCTTCTTTCACTTTGTTATCGGAGGATATTTCCTTTGGCCCCATAGTCTTCAAAGGGATCCGAAATATCTGTTCTCAGATTCCACAGATAAAAGGCTAGCAAGGAGATCCACGAAATACAGATGTAACTCTGTGAGATGAATTAACAGAACACTAAGCAGTTTCTCAGAAAGCTTCTTTCCAGATTTCATCTGAGGATATTTCCTTTTTCACCATAGCCCTCCATGGGCTTCCAAATATCACTTTGCCAATTCCACAAGAACTGTCTTAGCGAAAGGCTTCTTGAAGGGAAAGCTGTAACTCTGTGAGATGATTTCACAGACACAAATATGTTTCTTAGAAAGCTTCGTTCTCTTTGTTATCGGAGTATATTTACTTTGGCCCTATAGTCTTCTAAGGTATCCGAAATATCTGTTCTCAGATTCCACAGATATAAGGCTAGCAAAGAAATCCACGCAATATACATGTAACTCTGTGAGATGAATTAACAGATCACTAAGCAGTTTCTCAGAAAGCTTCTTTCCAGATTTCATCTGAGGATATTTCCTTTTTCACCATAGCCCTCTAAGGGCTTCCAAATATCACTTTGCTAATTCCACAAGAACTGTCTTAGCGAAAGGCTTCTTGAGAGGAAAGCTGGGACTCTGTGAGATGATTTCACAGAACACAAAGAAGTTTCTCAGAAAGCTTCTTTCTCTTTGTTATCGGAGATTATTTCCTTTGACCCTATAGTCTTCAAAGGGATCCGAAATATCTGTTCTCAGATTCCACAGAAATAAGGCTAGCAAGGAGATCCAAGAAATGCAAATGTAACTCTGTGAGATGAATTAACAGAACACTAAGTAGTTTCTCAGAACGCTTCTTTCCAGATTTCATCTGAGGATATTTCCTTTTTCACCATAGCCCTCTGGGCGCTTCCAAATATCACTTTGCCAATTCCACAAGAACTGTCTTAGCGAAAGGCTTCTTGAGGGGAAAGCTGTAACTCTGTGAGATGATATCACAGAACACAAAGAAGTTTCTTAGAAAGCTTCTTTCTCTTTGTCATCGGAGGATATTTCCTTTGGCCCTATAGTCTTCTAAGGGATCCGAAATATCTGTTCTCAGATTGCACAGAAATAAGGCCAGCAAAGACATCCACGAAATACAGATGTAACACTGTGAGATGAATTAACAGAACACTCAGCAGTTTCTCAGAAAGCTTTTTTCCAGATTTCATCAGAGGATATTTCCTTTTTCACCATAGCCCTCTATGCGCTTCCAAATATCACTTTGCCAATTCCACAAGAACTGTCTTAGCGAAAGGCTTCTTGAGGTGAAAGCTGTAACTCTGTGAGATGATTTCACAGAACACAAAGAAGTTTCTCAGAAAGCTTCTTTCTCTTTGTTATCGGGGGATATTTCCTTTGGCCCGATAGTCTTCAAAGGGATCAGAAATATCTGTTCTCAGAGTCCACAGAAATAAGGCTAGCAAAGAGATCCACGAAATGCAGATGTAACACTGTGAGATGAATTAACAGAACACTAAGCAGCTTCTCAGAAAGCTTCTTTCCAGATTTCATCTGAGGATACTTCCTTTTTCAACAGAGCCCTCTATGGGCTTCCAAATATCATTTGCCAATTCCACAAGAACTGTCTTAGCGAAAGGCTTCTTGAGGGGAAAGCTGTAACTCTGTGAGATGATTTCACAGAACACAAAGAAGTTTCTCAGAAAGCTTCTTTCTCTTTGTTATCGGAGGATATTTCCTTTGGCCCGATAGTCTTCAAAGGGATTAGAAATATCTCTTCTCAGATTCCACAGAAATAAGGCTAGCAAAGAGATCCACGAAATACAGATGTAACTCTGTGAGATGAATTAACAGAACACTAAGCAGTTTCTCAGAATGCTTCTTTCCAGATTTCATCTGAGGATATTTCCTTTTTCACCTTAGCCCTCTATGCTTTTGCAAATATCACTTTGCGAATTCCACAAGAACTGTCTTAGCGAAAGGCTTCTTGAGGGGAAACCTGTAATACTGTGAGATGATTTCACAGAACACAAAGAAGTTTCTCAGAAAGCTTCTTTCTCTTTGTTATCGGAGTTTATTTCCTTTGGCCCTATAGTCTTCAAAGGGATACGAAATATCTGTTCTTAGATTCCGCAGAAATAAGGATAGCCAAGAGATCCACGATATACAGATGTAACTCTTTGAGATGAATTAAAAGAACACTAAGCAGTTTCTCAAAAAACTTCTTTCCAGATTTCATCTGAGGATATTTCCTTTTTCACCGTAGCCCTCCATTGGCTTCCAAATATCACTTTGCCAATTCCACAAGAACTCTCTTAGCGAAAGGCTTCTTGAGGGGAAAGCTCTAACTCTGTGAGATGATTTCACAGAACACAAAGAAGTTTCTCAGAAAGCTTCTTTCTCTTTGTTATCGGAGGATATTTCCTTTGGCCCTATAGTCTTCAAAGGATCCGAAATATCTGTTCTCAGATTCCACAGAAATAAGGTTTGCCAAGAGATCCACGAAATACAGATGTAACTGTGTGAGATGAATTAACAGAACACTAAGCAGTTTCTCAGAAAGCCTCTTTCCAGATTTCATCTGAGGATATTTCCTTTTTCACCATAGCCCTCTATGGGCTTCCCAATATCACTTTGTCAATTCCACAAGAACTGTCTTAAAGAAAGGCATCTTGAGGGGAAACCTGTATCTCTGTGAGAAGATATCACAGAACACAAAGAAGTTTCTCAGAAACCTTCTTTCTCTTTGTTATCGGAGGATATTTCCTTTGGCCCTATAGTCTTCTAAGGGATCCGAAATATCTGTTCTCAGATTCCACAGATATAAGGCCAGCAAAGAGATCCACAAAATACAGATGTAACTCTGTGAGATGAATTAACAGAACACTAAGCAGTTTCTCAGAAAGCTTCTTTCCAGATTTCATCTGAGGATATTTCCTTTTTCACCATAGCCCTCTTAGGGCTTCCAAATATCACTTTGCCAATTCCACAACAACTGTCTTAGCGAAAGGCTTCTTGAGGGTAAAGCTGTAACTCTGTGAGACGATTTCACAGAACACAAAGAAGTTTCTCAGAAAGCTTCTTTCTCTTTGTTATCGGAGGATATTTCCTTTGGCCCTATCGTCTTCTAAGGGATCCGAAATATCTGTTCTCAGTTTCCACAGAAATAAGGCTAAAAAAGAGTTCCACGAAATACAGATGTAACTCGGTGATATGAATTAACAGAACACTAAGCAGTTTCTCAGAATGCTTCTTTCCAGATTTCATCTGAGGATATTTCCTTTTCACCATAGCCCTCTATGCGCTTGCAAATATAACTTTGCGAATTCCACAAGAATTGTCTTAGCGAAAGGCTTCTTGAGGGGAAAGCTGTAACACTGTGAGATGATTTCACAGAACACAAAGAAGTTTCTCACAAAGCTTCTTTCTCTTTGTTATCGGAGTTTATTTCCTTTCGCCCTATAGTCTTCAAAGGGATCCGAAATATCTGTTCTTAGATTCCACAGAAATAAGGATTGCCAAGAGATCCACGAAATACAGATGTAACTGTGTGAGATGAATTAACAGAACACTAAGCAGTTTCTCAGAAAGCTTCTTTCCAGATTTCATCTGAGGATATTTCCTTTTTCACCCCAGCCCTCTATGGGCTTCCAAATATCACTTTGCCAATTCCAGAAGAACTGTCTTAGCGAAAGGCTTCCTGAGGGGAAAGCTGTAACTCTGTGAGATGATTTCACAGAACACAAAGGAGTTTCTCAGAAAACTTCTTTCTCTTTGTTATCGGAGAATATTTCCTTTGGCCCTATAGTCTTCAAAGGGATCCGAAATATCTTTTCCCAGATTCCACAGAAATAAGGCTAGCAAAGAGATCCACGAAATACAGATGTAACTCTGTGAGATGAATTAACAGAACACTAAGCAGTTTCTCAAAAATCTTCTTTCCAGATTTCATCTGAGGATATTTCCTTTTTCACCATAGCCCTCTATGGCCTTCCCAATATCACTTTGCCAATTCCACAAGAACTGTCTTAACGAAAGGCTTCTTGAGGGGAAAGCTGTATCTCTGTGAGATGATATCACAGAACACAAAGCAGTTTCTCAGAAAGCTTCTTTCTCTTTGTTATCGGAGGATATTTCCTTGGGCCCTATAGTCTTCTAAGGGATCCGAAATATCTGTTCTCAGATTCCACAGATATAAGGCCAGCAAAGAGATCCACGAAATACAGATGTAACTCTGTGAGATGAATTAACAGAACACTAAGCAGTTTCTCAGAAAGCTTCTTTCCAGATTTCATCTGAGGATATTTCCTTTTTCTCCATAGCCCTCTAGGCGCTTCCAAATATCACTTTGCCAATTCCAGAAGAACTGTCTTAGCGAAAGGCTTCTTGAGGGGAAAGCTGTAACTCTGTGAGATGATATCACAGAACACAAAGAAGTTTCTCAGAAAGCTTCTTTCTCTTTGTTATCGGAGGATATTTCCTTTGGCCCTATCGTCTTCTAAGGGATCCGAAATATCTGATCTCAGATTGCACAGAAATAAGGCCAGCAAATAGATCCAGGAAATACAGATGTAACTCTGTGAGATGAATTAACAGAACACTAAGCAGTTTCTCAGAAAGCTTTTTTCCAGATTTCATCTGAGGATACTTCCTTTTTCACTATAGCCCTCTAGGGGCTTCCAAATATCACTTTGCCTATTCCACAAGAACTGTCTTAGCGAAATGCTTCCTGAGGGCAAAGCTGTAACTCTGTAAGATGATTTCAGAGAACACAAAGAAGTTTCTCAGAAAGCTTCTTTCTCTTTGTTATCAGAGGATATTTCCTTTGGCCCTATAGTCTTCTAAGGGATACGTAATATCTGTTCTCAGATTCCACAGAAATAAGGCTAGCAAAGACATCCAAGAAATACCGATGTAACTCTGTGAGATGAATTAACAGAACACTAAGCGGTTTCTCAGAAAGCTTCTTTCCAGATTTCATCTGAGGATATTTCCTTTTTCACCATAGCCCTCTATGGGCTTCCAAATATCACTTTGCCAATTCCACAAGAACTGTCTTAGCGAAAGGCTTCTTGAGGGGAAAGCTGGAACTCTGTGAGATAATTTCACAGAACACAAAGAAGTTTCTCAGAAAGCTTCTTTCTCTTTGTTATCGGAGGATATTTCCATTGGCCCTATAGTCTTCAAAGGGATCCGAAATATCTGTTCTCAGATTCCACAGATATAAGGCTAGCAAAGAGATCCCCGAATTACAGATGTAACTCTGTGAGATGAATTAACAGAACACTAAGCTGTTTCTCAGAAAGCTTCTTTCCAGATTTTACTGAGGATATTTCCTTTTTCACCATAGCCCTCTATGGGCTTCCAAATATCACTTTGCCAATTCCACAAGAACTGTCTTAGCGAAAGGCTTCTTGAGGGGAAAGCTGTAACTCTGTGAGATGATTTCAGAGAACACAAAGAAGTTTCTCAGAAAGCTTCTTTCTCTTTGTTATCGGAGGATATTTCCTTTGGCCCTATAGTCTTCTAAGGGATCCGAAATATCTGTTCTCAGATTCCTCAGAAATAAGCCTGGCAAAGAGATCCACGAAATACAGATGTAACTCTGTGAGATGAATTAACAGAACACTAAACAGTTTCTCAGAAAGCTTCTTTCCAGATTTCATCTGAGGATATTTCCTTTTTCACCCCAGCCCTCTATGGGCTCCCAAATATCACTTTGCCAATTCCAGAAGAACTGTCTTAGCGAAAGGCTTCTTGAGGGGAAAGCTGTAACTCTGTGAGATGATTTCACAGAACACAAAGAAGTTTCTCAGAAAGCTTCTTTCTCTTTGTTATCGGAGTTTATTTCCTTTCGCACTATAGTCTTCAAAGGGATCCGAAATATCTGTTCTTAGATTCCAGAGAAATAAGGATTGCCAAGAGATCCACGAAATACAGATGTAACTGTGTGAGATGAACTAACAGAACACTAAGCAGTTTCTCAGAAAGCCTCTTTCCAGATTTCATCTGAGGATATTTCCTTTTTCTCCACAGACCTCTATGGGCTTCCAAATATCACTTTGCGAATACCAGAAGAACTGTCTTATCGAAAGGCTTCCTGAGGGGAAAGCTGTAACTCTGTGAGATGATTTCACAGAACACAAAGGAGTTTCTCAGAAAACTTCTTTCTCTTTGTTATCGGAGAATATTTCCTTTGGCCCTATAGTCTTCAAAGGGTTCCGAAATATCTTTTCCCAGATTCCACAGAAATAAGGCTAGCAAGGAGATCCAAGAAATACAAATGTAACTCTGTGAGATGAATTAACAGAACACTAAGTAGTTTCTCAGAAAGCTTCTTTCCAGATTTCATCTGAGGATATTTCCTTTTTCACCATAGCCCTCTAGGAGCTTCCAAATATCACTTTGCCAATTCCACAAGAACTGTCTTAGCGAAAGGCTTCTTGAGGGGAAAGCTGTAACTCTGTGAGATGATTTCACAGTACACAAAGAAGTTTCTCAGAAAGCTTCTTTCTCTTTGTTATCGGAGGATATTTCCTTTGGCCCTATCGTCTTCTAAGGGATCCGAAATATCTGATCTCAGATTGCACAGAAATAAGGCCAGCAAATAGATCCAGGAAATACAGATGTAACTCTGTGAGATGAATTAACAGAACACTAAGCAGTTTCTCAGAAAGCTTCTTTCCAGATTTCATCTGAGGATACTTCCTTTTTCACTATAGCCCTCTATGGGCTTCCAAATATCACTTTGCCTATTCCACAAGAACTGTCTCAGCGAAATGATTCCTGAGGGGAAAGCTGTAACTCTGTAAGATGATTTCAGTGAACACAAAGAAGTTTCTCAGAAAGCTTCTTTCTCTTTGTTATCGGAGGATATTTCCTTTGGCCCTATAGTCTTCTAAGGGATCCGTAATATCTGTTCTCAGATTCCACAGAAATAAGGCTAGCAAAGACATCCACGAAATACCGATGTAACTCTGTGAGATGAATTAACAGAACACTAAGCGGTTTCTCAGAAAGCTTCTTTCCAGATTTCATCTGAGGATATTTCCTTTTTCACCATAGACCTCTATGGGCTTCCAAATATCACTTTACCAATTCCACAAGAACTGTGTTAGCGAAAGGCTTCTTGAGGGGAAAGCTGTAACTCTGTGAGATGATTTCACAGTACACAAAGAAGTTTCTCAGAAAGTTTCTTTCTCTTTGTTATCGGAGGATATTTCCTTTGGCCCTATAGTCTTCTAAGGGATCCGAAAAATCTGTTCTCAGATTCCACAGAAATAAGCCTGGCAAAGAGATCCACGAAATACAGATGTAACTCTGTGAGATGAATTAACAGAACACTAAGCAGTCTCACAGAAAGCTTCTTTCCAGATTTCATCTGAGGATATTTCCTTTTTCACCCCAGCCCTCTATGGGCTTCCAAATATCACTTTGCCAATTCCAGAAGAACTGTCTTAGCGAAAGGCTTCCTGAGGGGAAAGCTGTAACTCTGTGAGATGATTTCACAGAACACAAAGGAGTTTCTCAGAAAACTTCTTTCTCTTAGTTATCGGAGAATATTTCCTTTTGCCCTATAGTCATCAAAGGGATCCGAAATATCTTTTCCAAGATTCCACAGAAATAAGGCTAGCAAAGAGATCCACGAAATACAGATGTAACTCTGTGAGATGAATTAACAGAACACTAAGCAGTTTCTCAAAAATCTTCTTTCCAGATTTCATCTGAGGATATTTCCTTTTTCACCATAGCCCTCTATGGGCTTCCCAATATCACTTTGCCAATTCCACAAGAACTGTCTTAGCGAAAGGCATCTTGAGGGGAAAGCTGTAACTCTGTGAGACGATTTCACAGAACACAAAGAAGTTTCTCAGAAAGCTTCTTTCTCTTTGTTATCGGAGGATATTTCCTTTGGCCCTATCGTCTTCTAAGGGATCCGAAATATCTGTTCTCAGTTTCCACAGAAATAAGGCTAACAAAGAGTTCCACGAAATACAGATGTAACTCTGTGATATGAATTAACAGAACACTAGGCAGTTTCTCAGAATGCTTCTTTCCAGATTTCATCTGAGGATATTTCCTTTTCACCATAGCCCTCTATGCGCTTGCAAATATAACTTTGCGAATTCCACAAGAATTGTCTTAGCGAAAGGCTTCTTGAGGGGAAAGCTGTAACACTGTGAGATGATTTCACAGAACACAAAGAAGTTTCTCAGAAAGCTTCTTTCTCTTTGTTATCCGAGTTTATTTCCTTTCGCCCTATAGTCTTCAAAGGGATCCGAAATATCTGTTCTTAGATTCCACAGAAATAAGGATTGCCAAGAGATCCACGAAATACAGATGTAACTCTGTGAGATGAATTAACAGAACACTAAGCAGTTTCTCAGAAAGCTTCTTTCCTGATTTCATCTGAGGATATTTCCTTTTTAACCATAGCCCTCCATGGGCTTCCAAATATCACTTTGCCAATTACACAAGAACTGTTTTAGCGAAAGTCTTCTTGAGGGGAAAGCTGTAACTCTGTGAGATGACTTCACAGAACACGAAGAAGTTTCTCAGAAAGCTTCTTTCACTTTGTTATCGGAGGATATTTCCTTTGGCCCCATAGTCTTCAAAGGGATCCGAAATATCTGTTCTCAGATTCCACAGATAAAAGGCTAGCAAGGAGATCCACGAAATACAGATGTAACTCTGTGAGATGAATTAACAGAACACTAAGCAGTTTCTCAGAAAGCTTCTTTCCAGATTTCATCTGAGGATATTTCCTTTTTCACCATAGCCCTCCATGGGCTTCCAAATATCACTTTGCCAATTCCACAAGAACTGTCTTAGCGAAAGGCTTCTTGAAGGGAAAGCTGTACCTCTGTGAGATGATTTCACAGACACAAATATGTTTCTTAGAAAGCTTCGTTCTCTTTGTTATCGGAGTATATTTACTTTGGCCCTGTAGTCTTCTAAGGTATCCGAAATATCTGTTCTCAGATTCCACAGATATAAGGCTAGCAAAGAAATCCACGCAATATACATGTAACTCTGTGAGATGAATTAACAGATCACTAAGCAGTTTCTCAGAAAGCTTCTTTCCAGATTTCATCTGAGGATATTTCCTTTTTCACCATAGCCCTCTAAGGGCTTCCAAATATCACTTTGCTAATTCCACAAGAACTGTCTTAGCGAAAGGCTTCTTGAGAGGAAAGCTGGGACTCTGTGAGATGATTTCACAGAACACAAAGAAGTTTCTCAGAAAGCTTCTTTCTCTTTGTTATCGGAGATTATTTCCTTTGACCCTATAGTCTTCAAAGGGATCCGAAATATCTGTTCTCAGATTCCACAGAAATAAGGCTAGCAAGGAGATCCAAGAAATGCAAATGTAACTCTGTGAGATGAATTAACAGAACACTCAGCAGTTTCTCAGAAAGCTTTTTTCCAGATTTCATCAGAGGATATTTCCTTTTTCACCATAGCCCTCTATGCGCTTCCAAATATCACTTTGCCAATTCCACAAGAACTGTCTTAGCGAAAGGCTTCTTGAGGTGAAAGCTGTAACTCTGTGAGATGATTTCACAGAACACAAAGAAGTTTCTCAGAAAGCTTCTTTCTCTTTGTTATCGGGGGATATTTCCTTTGGCCCGATAGTCTTCAAAGGGATCAGAAATATCTGTTCTCAGAGTCCACAGAAATAAGGCTAGCAAAGAGATCCACGAAATGCAGATGTAACTCTGTGAGATGAATTAACAGAACACTAAGCAGCTTCTCAGAAAGCTTCTTTCCAGATTTCATCTGAGGATACTTCCTTTTTCAACAGAGCCCTCTATGGGCTTCCAAATATCATTTGCCAATTCCACAAGAACTGTCTTAGCGAAAGGCTTCTTGAGGGGAAAGCTGTAACTCTGTGAGATGATTTCACAGAACACAAAGAAGTTTCTCAGAAAGCTTCTTTCTCTTTGTTATCGGAGGATATTTCCTTTGGCCCGATAGTCTTCAAAGGGATTAGAAATATCTCTTCTCAGATTCCACAGAAATAAGGCTAGCAAAGAGATCCACGAAATACAGATGTAACTCTGTGAGATGAATTAACAGAACACTAAGCAGTTTCTCAGAATGCTTCTTTCCAGATTTCATCTGAGGATATTTCCTTTTTCACCTTAGCCCTCTATGCTTTTGCAAATATCACTTTGCGAATTCCACAAGAACTGTCTTAGCGAAAGGCTTCTTGAGGGGAAACCTGTAATACTGTGAGATGATTTCACAGAACACAAAGAAGTTTCTCAGAAAGCTTCTTTCTCTTTGTTATCGGAGTTTATTTCCTTTGGCCCTATAGTCTTCAAAGGGATACGAAATATCTGTTCTTAGATTCCGCAGAAATAAGGATAGCCAAGAGATCCACGATATACAGATGTAACTCTTTGAGATGAATTAAAAGAACACTAAGCAGTTTCTCAAAAAACTTCTTTCCAGATTTCAACTGAGGATATTTCCTTTTTCACCGTAGCCCTCCATTGGCTTCCAAATATCACTTTGCCAATTCCACAAGAACTCTCTTAGCGAAAGGCTTCTTGAGGGGAAAGCTCTAACTCTGTGAGATGATTTCACAGAACACAAAGAAGTTTCTCAGAAAGCTTCTTTCTCTTTGTTATCGGAGGATATTTCCTTTGGCCCTATAGTCTTCAAAGGATCCGAAATATCTGTTCTCAGATTCCACAGAAATAAGGCTAGCAAAGAGATCCAGGAAATACAGATGTAACTCTGTGAGATGAATTAACAGAACACTAAGCAGTTTCTCAGAAAGCTTCTTTCCAGATTTCATCTGAGGATATTTCCTTTTACACCACAGCCCTCTATGGGCTTCCATATATCACTTTGCCAATTCCACAAGAACTGTCTTAGCGAAAGGTTTCTTGAGGGTAAAGTTGTAACTCTGTGAGATGATTTCACAGAACTCAAAGGAGTTTCTCAGAAAGCGTCTTTCTCTTTGTTATCGGAGATTATTTCCTTTGGCCCTATAGTCTTCAAAGGGATCCGAAATATCTGTTCTCAGATTCCACAGAAATAAGGCTAGCAAAGAGATCCAAGAAATACAGATGTAACTCTGTGAGATGAATTAACAGAACACTAAGCAGTTTCTCAGAAAGCCTCTTTCCAGATTTCATCTGAGGATATTTCCTTTATTACCATAGCAATCTATGGGCTTCCAAATATCACTTTGCCAATTCCACAAGAAATGTCTTAGCGAAAGTCTTCTGGAGGGGAAAGCTGTAACTCTGTGAGATGATTTCACAGAACACAAAGAAGTTTCTCAGAAAGCTTACTTCTCTTTGTTATCGGAGGATATTTCCTTTGACCCTATAGTCTTCTAAGGGACCCGAAATATCTGATCTCAGATTCCACAGAAATAAGGCTAGCAAAGAGATCCAGGAAATACAGATGTAACTCTGTGAGATGAATTAACAGAACACTAAGCAGCTTCTCAGAAAGCTTCTTTCCAGATTTCATCTGAGGATGCTTCCTTTTTCACCATAGCCCTCTATGGGCTTCCAAATATCACTTTGCCAATTCCACAAGAACTGTCTCAGCGAAATGATTCCTGAGGGGAAAGCTGTAACTCTGTAAGATGATTTCAGTGAACACAAAGAAGTTTCTCAGAAAGCTTCTTTCTCTTTGTTATGAGAGGATATTTCCTTTGGCCCTATAGTCTTCTAAGGGATCCGTAATATCTGTTCTCAGATTCCACAGAAATAAGGCTAGCAAAGACATCCACGAAATACCGATGTAACTCTGTGAGATGAATTAACAGAACACTAAGCGGTTTCTCAGAAAGCTTCTTTCCAGATTTCATCTGAGGATATTTCCTTTTTCACCATAGACCTCTATGGGCTTCCAAATATCACTTTACCAATTCCACAAGAACTGTGTTAGCGAAAGGCTTCCTGAGGGGAAAGCTGTAACTCTGTGAGATGATTTCACAGTACACAAAGAAGTTTCTCAGAAAGTTTCTTTCTCTTTGTTATCGGAGGATATTTCCTTTGGCCCTATAGTCTTCTAAGGGATCCGAAAAATCTGTTCTCAGATTCCACAGAAATAAGCCTGGCAAAGAGATCCACGAAATACAGATGTAACTCTGTGAGATGAATTAACAGAACACTAAGCAGTCTCACAGAAAGCTTCTTTCCAGATTTCATCTGAGGATATTTCCTTTTTCACCCCAGCCCTCTATGGGCTTCCAAATATCACTTTGCCAATTCCAGAAGAACTGTCTTAGCGAAAGGCTTCCTGAGGGGAAAGCTGTAACTCTGTGAGATGATTTCACAGAACACAAAGGAGTTTCTCAGAAAACTTCTTTCTCTTAGTTATCGGAGAATATTTCCTTTTGCCCTATAGTCATCAAAGGGATCCGAAATATCTTTTCCAAGATTCCACAGAAATAAGGCTAGCAAAGAGATCCACGAAATACAGATGTAACTCTGTGAGATGAATTAACAGAACACTAAGCAGTTTCTCAAAAATCTTCTTTCCAGATTTCATCTGAGGATATTTCCTTTTTCACCATAGCCCTCTATGGGCTTCCCAATATCACTTTGCCAATTCCACAAGAACTGTCTTAGCGAAAGGCATCTTGAGGGGAAAGCTGTAACTCTGTGAGACGATTTCACAGAACACAAAGAAGTTTCTCAGAAAGCTTCTTTCTCTTTGTTATCGGAGGATATTTCCTTTGGCCCTATCGTCTTCTAAGGGATCCGAAATATCTGTTCTCAGTTTCCACAGAAATAAGGCTAACAAAGAGTTCCACGAAATACAGATGTAACTCTGTGATATGAATTAACAGAACACTAGGCAGTTTCTCAGAATGCTTCTTTCCAGATTTCATCTGAGGATATTTCCTTTTCACCATAGCCCTCTATGCGCTTGCAAATATAACTTTGCGAATTCCACAAGAATTGTCTTAGCGAAAGGCTTCTTGAGGGGAAAGCTGTAACACTGTGAGATGATTTCACAGAACACAAAGAAGTTTCTCAGAAAGCTTCTTTCTCTTTGTTATCCGAGTTTATTTCCTTTCGCCCTATAGTCTTCAAAGGGATCCGAAATATCTGTTCTTAGATTCCACAGAAATAAGGATTGCCAAGAGATCCACGAAATACAGATGTAACTCTGTGAGATGAATTAACAGAACACTAAGCAGTTTCTCAGAAAGCTTCTTTCCAGATTTCATCTGAGGATATTTCCTTTTTAACCATAGCCCTCCATGGGCTTCCAAATATCACTTTGCCAATTACACAAGAACTGTTTTAGCGAAAGTCTTCTTGAGGGGAAAGCTGTAACTCTGTGAGATGACTTCACAGAACACGAAGAAGTTTCTCAGAAAGCTTCTTTCACTTTGTTATCGGAGGATATTTCCTTTGGCCCCATAGTCTTCAAAGGGATCCGAAATATCTGTTCTCAGATTCCACAGATAAAAGGCTAGCAAGGAGATCCACGAAATACAGATGTAACTCTGTGAGATGAATTAACAGAACACTAAGCAGTTTCTCAGAAAGCTTCTTTCCAGATTTCATCTGAGGATATTTCCTTTTTCACCATAGCCCTCCATGGGCTTCCAAATATCACTTTGCCAATTCCACAAGAACTGTCTTAGCGAAAGGCTTCTTGAAGGGAAAGCTGTAACTCTGTGAGATGATTTCACAGACACAAATATGTTTCTTAGAAAGCTTCGTTCTCTTTGTTATCGGAGTATATTTACTTTGGCCCTATAGTCTTCTAAGGTATCCGAAATATCTGTTCTCAGATTCCACAGATATAAGGCTAGCAAAGAAATCCACGCAATATACATGTAACTCTGTGAGATGAATTAACAGATCACTAAGCAGTTTCTCAGAAAGCTTCTTTCCAGATTTCATCTGAGGATATTTCCTTTTTCACCATAGCCCTCTAAGGGCTTCCAAATATCACTTTGCTAATTCCACAAGAACTGTCTTAGCGAAAGGCTTCTTGAGAGGAAAGCTGGGACTCTGTGAGATGATTTCACAGAACACAAAGAAGTTTCTCAGAAAGCTTCTTTCTCTTTGTTATCGGAGATTATTTCCTTTGACCCTATAGTCTTCAAAGGGATCCGAAATATCTGTTCTCAGATTCCACAGAAATAAGGCTAGCAAGGAGATCCAAGAAATGCAAATGTAACTCTGTGAGATGAATTAACAGAACACTAAGTAGTTTCTCAGAACGCTTCTTTCCAGATTTCATCTGAGGATATTTCCTTTTTCACCATAGCCCTCTAGGCGCTTCCAAATATCACTTTGCCAATTCCACAAGAACTGTCTTAGCGAAAGGCTTCTTGAGGGGAAAGCTGTAACTCTGTGAGATGATATCACAGAACACAAAGAAGTTTCTTAGAAAGCTTCTTTCTCTTTGTCATCGGAGGATATTTCCTTTGGCCCTATAGTCTTCTAAGGGATCCGAAATATCTGTTCTCAGATTGCACAGAAATAAGGCCAGCAAAGACATCCACGAAATACAGATGTAACACTGTGAGATGAATTAACAGAACACTCAGCAGTTTCTCAGAAAGCTTTTTTCCAGATTTCATCAGAGGATATTTCCTTTTTCACCATAGCCCTCTATGCGCTTCCAAATATCACTTTGCCAATTCCACAAGAACTGTCTTAGCGAAAGGCTTCTTGAGGTGAAAGCTGTAACTCTGTGAGATGATTTCACAGAACACAAAGAAGTTTCTCAGAAAGCTTCTTTCTCTTTGTTATCGGGGGATATTTCCTTTGGCCCGATAGTCTTCAAAGGGATCAGAAATATCTGTTCTCAGAGTCCACAGAAATAAGGCTAGCAAAGAGATCCACGAAATGCAGATGTAACACTGTGAGATGAATTAACAGAACACTAAGCAGCTTCTCAGAAAGCTTCTTTCCAGATTTCATCTGAGGATACTTCCTTTTTCAACAGAGCCCTCTATGGGCTTCCAAATATCATTTGCCAATTCCACAAGAACTGTCTTAGCGAAAGGCTTCTTGAGGGGAAAGCTGTAACTCTGTGAGATGATTTCACAGAACACAAAGAAGTTTCTCAGAAAGCTTCTTTCTCTTTGTTATCGGAGGATATTTCCTTTGGCCCGATAGTCTTCAAAGGGATTAGAAATATCTCTTCTCAGATTCCACAGAAATAAGGCTAGCAAAGAGATCCACGAAATACAGATGTAACTCTGTGAGATGAATTAACAGAACACTAAGCAGTTTCTCAGAATGCTTCTTTCCAGATTTCATCTGAGGATATTTCCTTTTTCACCTTAGCCCTCTATGCTTTTGCAAATATCACTTTGCGAATTCCACAAGAACTGTCTTAGCGAAAGGCTTCTTGAGGGGAAACCTGTAATACTGTGAGATGATTTCACAGAACACAAAGAAGTTTCTCAGAAAGCTTCTTTCTCTTTGTTATCGGAGTTTATTTCCTTTGGCCCTATAGTCTTCAAAGGGATACGAAATATCTGTTCTTAGATTCCGCAGAAATAAGGATAGCCAAGAGATCCACGATATACAGATGTAACTCTTTGAGATGAATTAAAAGAACACTAAGCAGTTTCTCAAAAAACTTCTTTCCAGATTTCATCTGAGGATATTTCCTTTTTCACCGTAGCCCTCCATTGGCTTCCAAATATCACTTTGCCAATTCCACAAGAACTCTCTTAGCGAAAGGCTTCTTGAGGGGAAAGCTCTAACTCTGTGAGATGATTTCACAGAACACAAAGAAGTTTCTCAGAAAGCTTCTTTCTCTTTGTTATCGGAGGATATTTCCTTTGGCCCTATAGTCTTCAAAGGATCCGAAATATCTGTTCTCAGATTCCACAGAAATAAGGTTTGCCAAGAGATCCACGAAATACAGATGTAACTGTGTGAGATGAATTAACAGAACACTAAGCAGTTTCTCAGAAAGCCTCTTTCCAGATTTCATCTGAGGATATTTCCTTTTTCACCATAGCCCTCTATGGGCTTCCCAATATCACTTTGTCAATTCCACAAGAACTGTCTTAAAGAAAGGCATCTTGAGGGGAAACCTGTATCTCTGTGAGAAGATATCACAGAACACAAAGAAGTTTCTCAGAAACCTTCTTTCTCTTTGTTATCGGAGGATATTTCCTTTGGCCCTATAGTCTTCTAAGGGATCCGAAATATCTGTTCTCAGATTCCACAGATATAAGGCCAGCAAAGAGATCCACAAAATACAGATGTAACTCTGTGAGATGAATTAACAGAACACTAAGCAGTTTCTCAGAAAGCTTCTTTCCAGATTTCATCTGAGGATATTTCCTTTTTCACCATAGCCCTCTTAGGGCTTCCAAATATCACTTTGCCAATTCCACAACAACTGTCTTAGCGAAAGGCTTCTTGAGGGTAAAGCTGTAACTCTGTGAGACGATTTCACAGAACACAAAGAAGTTTCTCAGAAAGCTTCTTTCTCTTTGTTATCGGAGGATATTTCCTTTGGCCCTATCGTCTTCTAAGGGATCCGAAATATCTGTTCTCAGTTTCCACAGAAATAAGGCTAAAAAAGAGTTCCACGAAATACAGATGTAACTCGGTGATATGAATTAACAGAACACTAAGCAGTTTCTCAGAATGCTTCTTTCCAGATTTCATCTGAGGATATTTCCTTTTCACCATAGCCCTCTATGCGCTTGCAAATATAACTTTGCGAATTCCACAAGAATTGTCTTAGCGAAAGGCTTCTTGAGGGGAAAGCTGTAACACTGTGAGATGATTTCACAGAACACAAAGAAGTTTCTCACAAAGCTTCTTTCTCTTTGTTATCGGAGTTTATTTCCTTTCGCCCTATAGTCTTCAAAGGGATCCGAAATATCTGTTCTTAGATTCCACAGAAATAAGGATTGCCAAGAGATCCACGAAATACAGATGTAACTGTGTGAGATGAATTAACAGAACACTAAGCAGTTTCTCAGAAAGCTTCTTTCCAGATTTCATCTGAGGATATTTCCTTTTTCACCCCAGCCCTCTATGGGCTTCCAAATATCACTTTGCCAATTCCAGAAGAACTGTCTTAGCGAAAGGCTTCCTGAGGGGAAAGCTGTAACTCTGTGAGATGATTTCACAGAACACAAAGGAGTTTCTCAGAAAACTTCTTTCTCTTTGTTATCGGAGAATATTTCCTTTGGCCCTATAGTCTTCAAAGGGATCCGAAATATCTTTTCCCAGATTCCACAGAAATAAGGCTAGCAAAGAGATCCACGAAATACAGATGTAACTCTGTGAGATGAATTAACAGAACACTAAGCAGTTTCTCAAAAATCTTCTTTCCAGATTTCATCTGAGGATATTTCCTTTTTCACCATAGCCCTCTATGGCCTTCCCAATATCACTTTGCCAATTCCACAAGAACTGTCTTAACGAAAGGCTTCTTGAGGGGAAAGCTGTATCTCTGTGAGATGATATCACAGAACACAAAGCAGTTTCTCAGAAAGCTTCTTTCTCTTTGTTATCGGAGGATATTTCCTTGGGCCCTATAGTCTTCTAAGGGATCCGAAATATCTGTTCTCAGATTCCACAGATATAAGGCCAGCAAAGAGATCCACGAAATACAGATGTAACTCTGTGAGATGAATTAACAGAACACTAAGCAGTTTCTCAGAAAGCTTCTTTCCAGATTTCATCTGAGGATATTTCCTTTTTCTCCATAGCCCTCTAGGCGCTTCCAAATATCACTTTGCCAATTCCAGAAGAACTGTCTTAGCGAAAGGCTTCTTGAGGGGAAAGCTGTAACTCTGTGAGATGATATCACAGAACACAAAGAAGTTTCTCAGAAAGCTTCTTTCTCTTTGTTATCGGAGGATATTTCCTTTGGCCCTATCGTCTTCTAAGGGATCCGAAATATCTGATCTCAGATTGCACAGAAATAAGGCCAGCAAATAGATCCAGGAAATACAGATGTAACTCTGTGAGATGAATTAACAGAACACTAAGCAGTTTCTCAGAAAGCTTTTTTCCAGATTTCATCTGAGGATACTTCCTTTTTCACTATAGCCCTCTAGGGGCTTCCAAATATCACTTTGCCTATTCCACAAGAACTGTCTTAGCGAAATGCTTCCTGAGGGCAAAGCTGTAACTCTGTAAGATGATTTCAGAGAACACAAAGAAGTTTCTCAGAAAGCTTCTTTCTCTTTGTTATCAGAGGATATTTCCTT
Organism: Macaca nemestrina; assembly: GCF_043159975.1. NCBI lineage: Eukaryota > Metazoa > Chordata > Mammalia > Primates > Cercopithecidae > Macaca > Macaca nemestrina. The sequence continues at coordinate 35,705,512 of NC_092143.1, forward strand.
TGGCCCTATAGTCTTCTAAGGGATACGTAATATCTGTTCTCAGATTCCACAGAAATAAGGCTAGCAAAGACATCCAAGAAATACCGATGTAACTCTGTGAGATGAATTAACAGAACACTAAGCGGTTTCTCAGAAAGCTTCTTTCCAGATTTCATCTGAGGATATTTCCTTTTTCACCATAGCCCTCTATGGGCTTCCAAATATCACTTTGCCAATTCCACAAGAACTGTCTTAGCGAAAGGCTTCTTGAGGGGAAAGCTGGAACTCTGTGAGATGATTTCACAGAACACAAAGAAGTTTCTCAGAAAGCTTCTTTCTCTTTGTTATCGGAGGATATTTCCATTGGCCCTATAGTCTTCAAAGGGATCCGAAATATCTGTTCTCAGATTCCACAGATATAAGGCTAGCAAAGAGATCCCCGAATTACAGATGTAACTCTGTGAGATGAATTAACAGAACACTAAGCTGTTTCTCAGAAAGCTTCTTTCCAGATTTTACTGAGGATATTTCCTTTTTCACCATAGCCCTCTATGGGCTTCCAAATATCACTTTGCCAATTCCACAAGAACTGTCTTAGCGAAAGGCTTCTTGAGGGGAAAGCTGTAACTCTGTGAGATGATTTCAGAGAACACAAAGAAGTTTCTCAGAAAGCTTCTTTCTCTTTGTTATCGGAGGATATTTCCTTTGGCCCTATAGTCTTCTAAGGGATCCGAAATATCTGTTCTCAGATTCCTCAGAAATAAGCCTGGCAAAGAGATCCACGAAATACAGATGTAACTCTGTGAGATGAATTAACAGAACACTAAACAGTTTCTCAGAAAGCTTCTTTCCAGATTTCATCTGAGGATATTTCCTTTTTCACCCCAGCCCTCTATGGGCTCCCAAATATCACTTTGCCAATTCCAGAAGAACTGTCTTAGCGAAAGGCTTCTTGAGGGGAAAGCTGTAACTCTGTGAGATGATTTCACAGAACACAAAGAAGTTTCTCAGAAAGCTTCTTTCTCTTTGTTATCGGAGTTTATTTCCTTTCGCACTATAGTCTTCAAAGGGATCCGAAATATCTGTTCTTAGATTCCACAGAAATAAGGATTGCCAAGAGATCCACGAAATACAGATGTAACTGTGTGAGATGAACTAACAGAACACTAAGCAGTTTCTCAGAAAGCCTCTTTCCAGATTTCATCTGAGGATATTTCCTTTTTCTCCACAGACCTCTATGGGCTTCCAAATATCACTTTGCGAATACCAGAAGAACTGTCTTATCGAAAGGCTTCCTGAGGGGAAAGCTGTAACTCTGTGAGATGATTTCACAGAACACAAAGGAGTTTCTCAGAAAACTTCTTTCTCTTTGTTATCGGAGAATATTTCCTTTGGCCCTATAGTCTTCAAAGGGTTCCGAAATATCTTTTCCCAGATTCCACAGAAATAAGGCTAGCAAGGAGATCCAAGAAATACAAATGTAACTCTGTGAGATGAATTAACAGAACACTAAGTAGTTTCTCAGAAAGCTTCTTTCCAGATTTCATCTGAGGATATTTCCTTTTTCACCATAGCCCTCTAGGAGCTTCCAAATATCACTTTGCCAATTCCACAAGAACTGTCTTAGCGAAAGGCTTCTTGAGGGGAAAGCTGTAACTCTGTGAGATGATTTCACAGTACACAAAGAAGTTTCTCAGAAAGCTTCTTTCTCTTTGTTATCGGAGGATATTTCCTTTGGCCCTATCGTCTTCTAAGGGATCCGAAATATCTGATCTCAGATTGCACAGAAATAAGGCCAGCAAATAGATCCAGGAAATACAGATGTAACTCTGTGAGATGAATTAACAGAACACTAAGCAGTTTCTCAGAAAGCTTCTTTCCAGATTTCATCTGAGGATACTTCCTTTTTCACTATAGCCCTCTATGGGCTTCCAAATATCACTTTGCCTATTCCACAAGAACTGTCTCAGCGAAATGATTCCTGAGGGGAAAGCTGTAACTCTGTAAGATGATTTCAGTGAACACAAAGAAGTTTCTCAGAAAGCTTCTTTCTCTTTGTTATGAGAGGATATTTCCTTTGGCCCTATAGTCTTCTAAGGGATCCGTAATATCTGTTCTCAGATTCCACAGAAATAAGGCTAGCAAAGACATCCACGAAATACCGATGTAACTCTGTGAGATGAATTAACAGAACACTAAGCGGTTTCTCAGAAAGCTTCTTTCCAGATTTCATCTGAGGATATTTCCTTTTTCACCATAGACCTCTATGGGCTTCCAAATATCACTTTACCAATTCCACAAGAACTGTGTTAGCGAAAGGCTTCTTGAGGGGAAAGCTGTAACTCTGTGAGATGATTTCACAGTACACAAAGAAGTTTCTCAGAAAGTTTCTTTCTCTTTGTTATCGGAGGATATTTCCTTTGGCCCTATAGTCTTCTAAGGGATCCGAAAAATCTGTTCTCAGATTCCACAGAAATAAGCCTGGCAAAGAGATCCACGAAATACAGATGTAACTCTGTGAGATGAATTAACAGAACACTAAGCAGTCTCACAGAAAGCTTCTTTCCAGATTTCATCTGAGGATATTTCCTTTTTCACCCCAGCCCTCTATGGGCTTCCAAATATCACTTTGCCAATTCCAGAAGAACTGTCTTAGCGAAAGGCTTCCTGAGGGGAAAGCTGTAACTCTGTGAGATGATTTCACAGAACACAAAGGAGTTTCTCAGAAAACTTCTTTCTCTTAGTTATCGGAGAATATTTCCTTTTGCCCTATAGTCATCAAAGGGATCCGAAATATCTTTTCCAAGATTCCACAGAAATAAGGCTAGCAAAGAGATCCACGAAATACAGATGTAACTCTGTGAGATGAATTAACAGAACACTAAGCAGTTTCTCAAAAATCTTCTTTCCAGATTTCATCTGAGGATATTTCCTTTTTCACCATAGCCCTCTATGGGCTTCCCAATATCACTTTGCCAATTCCACAAGAACTGTCTTAGCGAAAGGCATCTTGAGGGGAAAGCTGTAACTCTGTGAGACGATTTCACAGAACACAAAGAAGTTTCTCAGAAAGCTTCTTTCTCTTTGTTATCGGAGGATATTTCCTTTGGCCCTATCGTCTTCTAAGGGATCCGAAATATCTGTTCTCAGTTTCCACAGAAATAAGGCTAACAAAGAGTTCCACGAAATACAGATGTAACTCTGTGATATGAATTAACAGAACACTAGGCAGTTTCTCAGAATGCTTCTTTCCAGATTTCATCTGAGGATATTTCCTTTTCACCATAGCCCTCTATGCGCTTGCAAATATAACTTTGCGAATTCCACAAGAATTGTCTTAGCGAAAGGCTTCTTGAGGGGAAAGCTGTAACACTGTGAGATGATTTCACAGAACACAAAGAAGTTTCTCAGAAAGCTTCTTTCTCTTTGTTATCCGAGTTTATTTCCTTTCGCCCTATAGTCTTCAAAGGGATCCGAAATATCTGTTCTTAGATTCCACAGAAATAAGGATTGCCAAGAGATCCACGAAATACAGATGTAACTCTGTGAGATGAATTAACAGAACACTAAGCAGTTTCTCAGAAAGCTTCTTTCCTGATTTCATCTGAGGATATTTCCTTTTTAACCATAGCCCTCCATGGGCTTCCAAATATCACTTTGCCAATTACACAAGAACTGTTTTAGCGAAAGTCTTCTTGAGGGGAAAGCTGTAACTCTGTGAGATGACTTCACAGAACACGAAGAAGTTTCTCAGAAAGCTTCTTTCACTTTGTTATCGGAGGATATTTCCTTTGGCCCCATAGTCTTCAAAGGGATCCGAAATATCTGTTCTCAGATTCCACAGATAAAAGGCTAGCAAGGAGATCCACGAAATACAGATGTAACTCTGTGAGATGAATTAACAGAACACTAAGCAGTTTCTCAGAAAGCTTCTTTCCAGATTTCATCTGAGGATATTTCCTTTTTCACCATAGCCCTCCATGGGCTTCCAAATATCACTTTGCCAATTCCACAAGAACTGTCTTAGCGAAAGGCTTCTTGAAGGGAAAGCTGTAACTCTGTGAGATGATTTCACAGACACAAATATGTTTCTTAGAAAGCTTCGTTCTCTTTGTTATCGGAGTATATTTACTTTGGCCCTGTAGTCTTCTAAGGTATCCGAAATATCTGTTCTCAGATTCCACAGATATAAGGCTAGCAAAGAAATCCACGCAATATACATGTAACTCTGTGAGATGAATTAACAGATCACTAAGCAGTTTCTCAGAAAGCTTCTTTCCAGATTTCATCTGAGGATATTTCCTTTTTCACCATAGCCCTCTAAGGGCTTCCAAATATCACTTTGCTAATTCCACAAGAACTGTCTTAGCGAAAGGCTTCTTGAGAGGAAAGCTGGGACTCTGTGAGATGATTTCACAGAACACAAAGAAGTTTCTCAGAAAGCTTCTTTCTCTTTGTTATCGGAGATTATTTCCTTTGACCCTATAGTCTTCAAAGGGATCCGAAATATCTGTTCTCAGATTCCACAGAAATAAGGCTAGCAAGGAGATCCAAGAAATGCAAATGTAACTCTGTGAGATGAATTAACAGAACACTCAGCAGTTTCTCAGAAAGCTTTTTTCCAGATTTCATCAGAGGATATTTCCTTTTTCACCATAGCCCTCTATGCGCTTCCAAATATCACTTTGCCAATTCCACAAGAACTGTCTTAGCGAAAGGCTTCTTGAGGTGAAAGCTGTAACTCTGTGAGATGATTTCACAGAACACAAAGAAGTTTCTCAGAAAGCTTCTTTCTCTTTGTTATCGGGGGATATTTCCTTTGGCCCGATAGTCTTCAAAGGGATCAGAAATATCTGTTCTCAGAGTCCACAGAAATAAGGCTAGCAAAGAGATCCACGAAATGCAGATGTAACTCTGTGAGATGAATTAACAGAACACTAAGCAGCTTCTCAGAAAGCTTCTTTCCAGATTTCATCTGAGGATACTTCCTTTTTCAACAGAGCCCTCTATGGGCTTCCAAATATCATTTGCCAATTCCACAAGAACTGTCTTAGCGAAAGGCTTCTTGAGGGGAAAGCTGTAACTCTGTGAGATGATTTCACAGAACACAAAGAAGTTTCTCAGAAAGCTTCTTTCTCTTTGTTATCGGAGGATATTTCCTTTGGCCCGATAGTCTTCAAAGGGATTAGAAATATCTCTTCTCAGATTCCACAGAAATAAGGCTAGCAAAGAGATCCACGAAATACAGATGTAACTCTGTGAGATGAATTAACAGAACACTAAGCAGTTTCTCAGAATGCTTCTTTCCAGATTTCATCTGAGGATATTTCCTTTTTCACCTTAGCCCTCTATGCTTTTGCAAATATCACTTTGCGAATTCCACAAGAACTGTCTTAGCGAAAGGCTTCTTGAGGGGAAACCTGTAATACTGTGAGATGATTTCACAGAACACAAAGAAGTTTCTCAGAAAGCTTCTTTCTCTTTGTTATCGGAGTTTATTTCCTTTGGCCCTATAGTCTTCAAAGGGATACGAAATATCTGTTCTTAGATTCCGCAGAAATAAGGATAGCCAAGAGATCCACGATATACAGATGTAACTCTTTGAGATGAATTAAAAGAACACTAAGCAGTTTCTCAAAAAACTTCTTTCCAGATTTCAACTGAGGATATTTCCTTTTTCACCGTAGCCCTCCATTGGCTTCCAAATATCACTTTGCCAATTCCACAAGAACTCTCTTAGCGAAAGGCTTCTTGAGGGGAAAGCTCTAACTCTGTGAGATGATTTCACAGAACACAAAGAAGTTTCTCAGAAAGCTTCTTTCTCTTTGTTATCGGAGGATATTTCCTTTGGCCCTATAGTCTTCAAAGGATCCGAAATATCTGTTCTCAGATTCCACAGAAATAAGGCTAGCAAAGAGATCCAGGAAATACAGATGTAACTCTGTGAGATGAATTAACAGAACACTAAGCAGTTTCTCAGAAAGCTTCTTTCCAGATTTCATCTGAGGATATTTCCTTTTACACCACAGCCCTCTATGGGCTTCCATATATCACTTTGCCAATTCCACAAGAACTGTCTTAGCGAAAGGTTTCTTGAGGGTAAAGTTGTAACTCTGTGAGATGATTTCACAGAACTCAAAGGAGTTTCTCAGAAAGCGTCTTTCTCTTTGTTATCGGAGATTATTTCCTTTGGCCCTATAGTCTTCAAAGGGATCCGAAATATCTGTTCTCAGATTCCACAGAAATAAGGCTAGCAAAGAGATCCAAGAAATACAGATGTAACTCTGTGAGATGAATTAACAGAACACTAAGCAGTTTCTCAGAAAGCCTCTTTCCAGATTTCATCTGAGGATATTTCCTTTATTACCATAGCAATCTATGGGCTTCCAAATATCACTTTGCCAATTCCACAAGAAATGTCTTAGCGAAAGTCTTCTGGAGGGGAAAGCTGTAACTCTGTGAGATGATTTCACAGAACACAAAGAAGTTTCTCAGAAAGCTTACTTCTCTTTGTTATCGGAGGATATTTCCTTTGACCCTATAGTCTTCTAAGGGACCCGAAATATCTGATCTCAGATTCCACAGAAATAAGGCTAGCAAAGAGATCCAGGAAATACAGATGTAACTCTGTGAGATGAATTAACAGAACACTAAGCAGCTTCTCAGAAAGCTTCTTTCCAGATTTCATCTGAGGATGCTTCCTTTTTCACCATAGCCCTCTATGGGCTTCCAAATATCACTTTGCCAATTCCACAAGAACTGTCTTAGCGAAAGGTTTCTGGAGGGGAAAGCTGTAACTCTGTGAGATGATTTCACAGAACACAAAGAAGTTTCTCAGAAAGCTTCTTTCTCTTTGTTATCGGAGGATATTTCCTTTGGCCCTATAGTCTTCAAAGGATCCGAAATATCTGTTCTCAGATTCCACAGAAATAAGGCTAGCAAAGAGATCCACGAAATACCGATGTAACTCTGTGAGATGAATTAACAGAACACTAAGCAGTTTCTCAGAAAAATTTTTTCCAGATTTCATCTGAGGATATTTCCTTTTTCACCAAAGCCCTCAATGGGCTTCCAAATATCACTTTGCCAATTCCACAAGAACTGTCTTAGCGAAAGGCTTCTTGAGGGGAAAGCTGTAACTCTGTGAGATGATTTCACAGAACACAAAGAAGTTTCTCAGAAAGCTTCTTTCTCTTTGTTATCGCAGGATATTTCATTTGGCCCGATAGTCTTCAAAGTGATCCGAAATATCTGTTCTCAGATTCCACAGAAATAAGGCTAGCAAAGAGATCCACGAAATACAGATGTAACTCTGGGAGATGAATTAAAAGAACACTAAGCAGTTTCTCAGAAAGCTTCTTTCCAGATTTTTCTGAGGATATTTCCTTTTTCACCATAGCCCTCTATGGGCGTCCAAATATCACTTTGCCAATTCCACAAGAATTGCCTTAGCGAAAGGCTTCTTGAGGGGAAAGCTGTAACTCTGTGAGATGATTTCATAGAACACAAAGGAGTTTCTCAGAAAGCTTCTTTATCTTTGTTATCGGAGTATATTTCCTTTGGCCCGATAGTCTTCAATGGGATCCGAAATATCTGTTCTCAGATTCCACAGAAATAAGGCTAGCAAAGAGATCCACGAAATACAGATGTAACTCTGTGAGATGAATTAACAGAACACTAAGCAGTTTCTCAGAATGCTTCTTTCCAGATTTCATGTGAGGATATTTCCTTTTTAACCATAGCCCTCTACGCGTTTGCAAATATCACTTTGCCATTTCCACAAGAACTGTCTTAGCGAAAGGCTTCTTGACGGGAAAGCTGTAACACTGTGAGATGATTTCACAGAACACAAAGAAGTTTCTCAGAAAGCTTCTTTCTCTTTGTTATCGGAATTTATTTCCTTTGGCCCTATAGTCTTCAAGGGGATCCGAAATATCTGTTCTGAGATTCCACAGAAATAAGGATAGCCAAGAGATCCACGATATACAGATGTAACTCTTTGAGATGAATTAAAAGAACAGTAAGCAGTTTCTCAGAAAGCTTATTTCCAGATTTCATCTGAGGATATTTCCTTTTACACCACAGCCCTCTATGGGATTCCAAATATCACTTTGCCAATTACACAAGAACTGTCTTAGCGAAAGGCTTCTTGAGGGTAAAGTTGTAACTCTGGCAGATGATTTCACAGAACACAAAGGAGTTTCTCAGAAAGCTTCTTTCTCTTTGTTATCGGAGATTATTTCCTTTGGCCCTATAGTCTTCAAAGGGATCCGAAATATCTGTTCTCAGATTCCACAGAAATAAGGCTAGCAAAGAGATCCAAGAAATACAGATGTAACTCTGTGAGATGAATTAACAGAACACTAAGCAGTTTCTCAGAAAGTTTCTTTAGAGATTTCATCTGAGGATATTTTCTTTTTCACCATAGCCCTCTATGGGCTTCCAAATATCTCTTTGCCAATTCCACAAGAACTGTCTTAGCGAAAGGCTTCTTGAGGGGAAAGCTGTAAGTCTGTCAGATGATTTCACAGAACACAAAGAAGTTTCTCAGAAAGCTTCTTTCTCTTTGTTATCGGAGGATATTTCCTTTTGCCCTATAGTCTTCAAAGTGATCCGAAATATCTGTTCTCAGATTCCCCAGAAATAAGGCTAGCAAAGAGATCCACGTAATACAGATGTAACTCTGTGAGATGAATTAACAGAACACTAAGCAGTTTCTCAGAGAGCTTCTTTCCAGATTTCATCTGAGGATATTTCCTTTTTCACCATAGCCCTCTAAGGGCTTCCAAATATCACTTTGCTAATTCCACAAGAACTGTCTTAGCGAAAGGCTTCTTGAGAGGAAAGCTGGGACTCTGTGAGATGATTTCACAGAACACAAAGAAGTTTCTCAGAAAGCTTCTTTCTCTTTGTTATCGGAGATTATTTCCTTTGACCCTATAGTCTTCAAAGGGATCCGAAATATCTGTTCTCAGATTCCACAGAAATAAGGCTAGCAAGGAGATCCAAGAAATGCAAATGTAACTCTGTGAGATGAATTAACAGAACACTAAGTAGTTTCTCAGAACGCTTCTTTCCAGATTTCATCTGAGGATATTTCCTTTTTCACCATAGCCCTCTAGGCGCTTCCAAATATCACTTTGCCAATTCCACAAGAACTGTCTTAGCGAAAGGCTTCTTGAGGGGAAAGCTGTAACTCTGTGAGATGATATCACAGAACACAAAGAAGTTTCTCAGAAAGCTTCTTTCTCTTTGTCATCGGAGGATATTTCCTTTGGCCCTATAGTCTTCTAAGGGATCCGAAATATCTGTTCTCAGATTGCACAGAAATAAGGCCAGCAAAGACATCCACGAAATACAGATGTAACACTGTGAGATGAATTAACAGAACACTCAGCAGTTTCTCAGAAAGCTTTTTTCCAGATTTCATCAGAGGATATTTCCTTTTTCACCATAGCCCTCTATGCGCTTCCAAATATCACTTTGCCAATTCCACAAGAACTGTCTTAGCGAAAGGCTTCTTGAGGTGAAAGCTGTAACTCTGTGAGATGATTTCACAGAACACAAAGAAGTTTCTCAGAAAGCTTCTTTCTCTTTGTTATCGGGGGATATTTCCTTTGGCCCGATAGTCTTCAAAGGGATCAGAAATATCTGTTCTCAGAGTCCACAGAAATAAGGCTAGCAAAGAGATCCACGAAATGCAGATGTAACTCTGTGAGATGAATTAACAGAACACTAAGCAGCTTCTCAGAAAGCTTCTTTCCAGATTTCATCTGAGGATACTTCCTTTTTCAACAGAGCCCTCTATGGGCTTCCAAATATCCTTTGCCAATTCCACAAGAACTGTCTTAGCGAAAGGCTTCTTGAGGGGAAAGCTGTAACTCTGTGAGATGATTTCACAGAACACAAAGAAGTTTCTCAGAAAGCTTCTTTCTCTTTGTTATCGGAGGATATTTCCTTTGGCCCGATAGTCTTCAAAGGGATTAGAAATATCTCTTCTCAGATTCCACAGAAATAAGGCTAGCAAAGAGATCCACGAAATACAGATGTAACTCTGTGAGATGAATTAACAGAACACTAAGCAGTTTCTCAGAATGCTTCTTTCCAGATTTCATCTGAGGATATTTCCTTTTTCACCTTAGCCCTCTATGCTTTTGCAAATATCACTTTGCGAATTCCACAAGAACTGTCTTAGCGAAAGGCTTCTTGAGCGGAAACCTGTAATACTGTGAGATGATTTCACAGAACACAAAGAAGTTTCTCAGAAAGCTTCTTTCTCTTTGTTATCGGAGTTTATTTCCTTTGGCCCTATAGTCTTCAAAGGGATACGAAATATCTGTTCTTAGATTCCGCAGAAATAAGGATAGCCAAGAGATCCACGATATACAGATGTAACTCTTTGAGATGAATTAAAAGAACACTAAGCAGTTTCTCAAAAAACTTCTTTCCAGATTTCATCTGAGGATATTTCCTTTTTCACCGTAGCCCTCCATTGGCTTCCAAATATCACTTTGCCAATTCCACAAGAACTCTCTTAGCGAAAGGCTTCTTGAGGGGAAAGCTCTAACTCTGTGAGATGATTTCACAGAACACAAAGAAGTTTCTCAGAAAGCTTCTTTCTCTTTGTTATCGGAGGATATTTCCTTTGGCCCTATAGTCTTCAAAGGATCCGAAATATGTGTTCTCAGATTCCACAGAAATAAGGCTAGCAAAGAGATCCAGGAAATACAGATGTAACTCTGTGAGATGAATTAACAGAACACTAAGCAGTTTCTCAGAAAGCTTCTTTCCAGATTTCATCTGAGGATATTTCCTTTTACACCACAGCCCTCTATGGGCTTCCATATATCACTTTGCCAATTCCACAAGAACTGTCTTAGCGAAAGGTTTCTTGAGGGTAAAGTTGTAACTCTGTGAGATGATTTCACAGAACTCAAAGGAGTTTCTCAGAAAGCTTCTTTCTCTTTGTTATCGGAGATTATTTCCTTTGGCCCTATAGTCTTCAAAGGGATCCGAAATATCTGTTCTCAGATTCCACAGAAATAAGGCTAGCAAAGAGATCCAAGAAATACAGATGTAACTCTGTGAGATGAATTAAGAGAACACTAAGCAGTTTCTCAGAAAGCCTCTTTCCAGATTTCATCTGAGGATATTTCCTTTATTACCATAGCAATCTATGGGCTTCCAAATATCACTTTGCCAATTCCACAAGAAATGTCTTAGCGAAAGTCTTCTGGAGGGGAAAGCTGTAACTCTGTGAGATGATTTCACAGAACACAAAGAAGTTTCTCAGAAAGCTTACTTCTCTTTGTTATCGGAGGATATTTCCTTTGACCCTATAGTCTTCTAAGGGACCCGAAATATCTGATCTCAGATTCCACAGAAATAAGGCTAGCAAAGAGATCCAGGAAATACATATGTAACTCTGTGAGATGAATTAACAGAACACTAAGCAGCTTCTCAGAAAGCTTCTTTCCAGATTTCATCTGAGGATGCTTCCTTTTTCACCATAGCCCTCTATGGGCTTCCAAATATCACTTTGCCAATTCCACAAGAACTGTCTTAGCGAAAGGTTTCTGGAGGGGAAAGCTGTAACTCTGTGAGATGATTTCACAGAACACAAAGAAGTTTCTCAGAAAGCTTCTTTCTCTTTGTTATCGGAGGATATTTCCTTTGGCCCTATAGTCTTCAAAGGATCCGAAATATCTGTTCTCAGATTCCACAGAAATAAGGCTAGCAAAGAGATCCACGAAATACCGATGTAACTCTGTGAGATGAATTAACAGAACACTAAGCAGTTTCTCAGAAAAATTTTTTCCAGATTTCATCTGAGGATATTTCCTTTTTCACCAAAGCCCTCAATGGGCTTCCAAATATCACTTTGCCAATTCCACAAGAACTGTCTTAACGAAAGGCTTCTTGAGGGGAAAGCTGTAACTCTGTGAGATGATTTCACAGAACACAAAGAAGTTTCTCAGAAAGCTTCTTTCTCTTTGTTATCGCAGGATATTTCATTTGGCCCGATAGTCTTCAAAGTGATCCGAAATATCTGTTCTCAGATTCCACAGAAATAAGGCTAGCAAAGAGATCCACGAAATACAGATGTAACTCTGGGAGATGAATTAAAAGAACACTAAGCAGTTTCTCAGAAAGCTTCTTTCCAGATTTTTCTGAGGATATTTCCTTTTTCACCATAGCCCTCTATGGGCGTCCAAATATCACTTTGCCAATTCCACAAGAATTGCCTTAGCGAAAGGCTTCTTGAGGGGAAAGCTGTAACTCTGTGAGATGATTTCATAGAACACAAAGGAGTTTCTCAGAAAGCTTCTTTATCTTTGTTATCGGAGTATATTTCCTTTGGCCCGATAGTCTTCAATGGGATCCGAAATATCTGTTCTCAGATTCCACAGAAATAAGGCTAGCAAAGAGATCCACGAAATACAGATGTAACTCTGTGAGATGAATTAACAGAACACTAAGCAGTTTCTCAGAATGCTTCTTTCCAGATTTCATCTGAGGATATTTCCTTTTTCACCTTAGCCCTCTATGCTTTTGCAAATATCACTTTGCGAATTCCACAAGAACTGTCTTAGCGAAAGGCTTCTTGAGCGGAAACCTGTAATACTGTGAGATGATTTCACAGAACACAAAGAAGTTTCTCAGAAAGCTTCTTTCTCTTTGTTATCGGAGTTTATTTCCTTTGGCCCTATAGTCTTCAAAGGGATACGAAATATCTGTTCTTAGATTCCGCAGAAATAAGGATAGCCAAGAGATCCACGATATACAGATGTAACTCTTTGAGATGAATTAAAAGAACACTAAGCAGTTTCTCAAAAAACTTCTTTCCAGATTTCATCTGAGGATATTTCCTTTTTCACCGTAGCCCTCCATTGGCTTCCAAATATCACTTTGCCAATTCCACAAGAACTGTCTTAGCGAAAGGCTTCTTGAGGGGAAAGCTCTAACTCTGTGAGATGATTTCACAGAACACAAAGAAGTTTCTCAGAAAGCTTCTTTCTCTTTGTTATCGGAGGATATTTCCTTTGGCCCTATAGTCTTCAAAGGATCCGAAATATCTGTTCTCAGATTCCACAGAAATAAGGCTAGCAAAGAGATCCAGGAAATACAGATGTAACTCTGTGAGATGAATTAACAGAACACTAAGCAGTTTCTCAGAAAGCTTCTTTCCAGATTTCATCTGAGGATATTTCCTTTTACACCACAGCCCTCTATGGGCTTCCATATATCACTTTGCCAATTCCACAAGAACTGTCTCAGCGAAAGGTTTCTTGAGGGTAAAGTTGTAACTCTGTGAGATGATTTCACAGAACTCAAAGGAGTTTCTCAGAAAGCTTCTTTCTCTTTGTTATCGGAGATTATTTCCTTTGGCCCTATAGTCTTCAAAGGGATCCGAAATATCTGTTCTCAGATTCCACAGAAATAAGGCTAGCAAAGAGATCCAAGAAATACAGATGTAACTCTGTGAGATGAATTAAGAGAACACTAAGCAGTTTCTCAGAAAGCCTCTTTCCAGATTTCATCTGAGGATATTTCCTTTATTACCATAGCAATCTATGGGCTTCCAAATATCACTTTGCCAATTCCACAAGAAATGTCTTAGCGAAAGTCTTCTGGAGGGGAAAGCTGTAACTCTGTGAGATGATTTCACAGAACACAAAGAAGTTTCTCAGAAAGCTTACTTCTCCTTGTTATCGGAGGATATTTCCTTTGACCCTATAGTCTTCTAAGGGACCCGAAATATCTGATCTCAGATTCCACAGAAATAAGGCTAGCAAAGAGATCCAGGAAATACAGATGTAACTCTGTGAGATGAATTAACAGAACACTAAGCAGCTTCTCAGAAAGCTTCTTTCCAGATTTCATCTGAGGATGCTTCCTTTTTCACCATAGCCCTCTATGGGCTTCCAAATATCACTTTGCCAATTCCACAAGAACTGTCTTAGCGAAAGGTTTCTGGAGGGGAAAGCTGTAACTCTGTGAGATGATTTCACAGAACACAAAGAAGTTTCTCAGAAAGCTTCTTTCTCTTTCTTATCGGAGGATATTTCCTTTGGCCCTATAGTCTTCAAAGGATCCGAAATATCTGTTCTCAGATTCCACAGAAATAAGGCTAGCAAAGAGATCCACGAAATACCGATGTAACTCTGTGAGATGAATTAACAGAACACTAAGCAGTTTCTCAGAAAAATTTTTTCCAGATTTCATCTGAGGATATTTCCTTTTTCACCAAAGCCCTCAATGGGCTTCCAAATATCACTTTGCCAATTCCACAAGAACTGTCTTAACGAAAGGCTTCTTGAGGGGAAAGCTGTAACTCTGTGAGATGATTTCACAGAACACAAAGAAGTTTCTCAGAAAGCTTCTTTCTCTTTGTTATCGCAGGATATTTCATTTGGCCCGATAGTCTTCAAAGTGATCCGAAATATCTGATCTCAGATTCCACAGAAATAAGGCTAGCAAAGAGATCCACGAAATACAGATGTAACTCTGGGAGATGAATTAAAAGAACACTAAGCAGTTTCTCAGAAAGCTTCTTTCCAGATTTTTCTGAGGATATTTCCTTTTTCACCATAGCCCTCTATGGGCGTCCAAATATCACTTTGCCAATTCCACAAGAATTGCCTTAGCGAAAGGCTTCTTGAGGGGAAAGCTGTAACTCTGTGAGATGATTTCATAGAACACAAAGGAGTTTCTCAGAAAGCTTCTTTATCTTTGTTATCGGAGTATATTTCCTTTGGCCCGATAGTCTTCAATGGGATCCGAAATATCTGTTCTCAGATTCCACAGAAATAAGGCTAGCAAAGAGATCCACGAAATACAGATGTAACTCTGTGAGATGAATTAACAGAACACTAAGCAGTTTCTCAGAATGCTTCTTTCCAGATTTCATGTGAGGATATTTCCTTTTTAACCATAGCCCTCTACGCGTTTGCAAATATCACTTTGCCATTTCCACAAGAACTGTCTTAGCGAAAGGCTTCTTGACGGGAAAGCTGTAACACTGTGAGATGATTTCACAGAACACAAAGAAGTTTCTCAGAAAGCTTCTTTCTCTTTGTTATCGGAATTTATTTCCTTTGGCCCTATAGTCTTCAAAGGGATCCGAAATATCTGTTCTGAGATTCCACAGAAATAAGGATAGCCAAGAGATCCACGATATACAGATGTAACTCTTTGAGATGAATTAAAAGAACAGTAAGCAGTTTCTCAGAAAGCTTATTTCCAGATTTCATCTGAGGATATTTCCTTTTACACCACAGCCCTCTATGGGATTCCAAATATCACTTTGCCAATTACACAAGAACTGTCTTAGCGAAAGGCTTCTTGAGGGTAAAGTTGTAACTCTGGCAGATGGTTTCACAGAACACAAAGGAGTTTCTCAGAAAGCTTCTTTCTCTTTGTTATCGGAGATTATTTCCTTTGGCCCTATAGTCTTCAAAGGGATCCGAAATATCTGTTCTCAGATTCCACAGAAATAAGGCTAGCAAAGAGATCCAAGAAATACAGATGTAACTCTGTGAGATGAATTAACAGAACACTAAGCAGTTTCTCAGAAAGTTTCTTTAGAGATTTCATCTGAGGATATTTTCTTTTTCACCATAGCCCTCTATGGGCTTCCAAATATCTCTTTGCCAATTCCACAAGAACTGTCTTAGCGAAAGGCTTCTTGAGGGGAAAGCTGTAAGTCTGTGAGATGATTTCACAGAACACAAAGAAGTTTCTCAGAAAGCTTCTTTCTCTTTGTTATCGGAGGATATTTCCTTTGGCCCTATAGTCTTCAAAGTGATCCGAAATATCTGTTCTCAGATTCCCCAGAAATAAGGCTAGCAAAGAGATCCACGTAATACAGATGTAACTCTGTGAGATGAATTAACAGAACACTAAGCAGTTTCTCAGAGAGCTTCTTTCCAGATTTCCTCTGAGGATATTTCTTTTTTTAACCATAGCCCTCTATGCGCTTCCAAATATCACTTTGCCAATTCCACAAGAACTGTCTTAGCGAAAGGCTTCTTGAGGGGAAAGCTGTAACTCTGTGAGATGATTTCACAGAACACAAAGAAGTTTCTCAGAAAGCTTCTTTCTCTTTGTTATCGGAGGATATTTCCTTTGGACCTATAGTCTTCAAAGGATCCGAAATATCTGTTTTCAGATTCCACAGAAATAAGGCTAGCAAAGAGATCCACGAAATACAGATGTAACTATGTGAGATGAAATAACAGAACACTAAGCAGTTTCTCAGAAAGCTTCTTTCCAGATTTCATCTGAGGATATTTCCTTTTTCACCACAGCCCTCTATGGGCTTCCAAATATCACTTTGCCAATTCCACAAGAACTGTCTTAGCGAAAGGCTTGTTGAGGGGAAAGCTGTAACTCTTTGAGATGATTTCACAGAACACGAAGAAGTTTCTCAGAAAGCTTCTTTTTGTTATCGGAGGATATTTCCTTTGGCCCTAGAGTCTTCAAAGGATCCGAAATATCTGTTCTCAGATTCCACAGAAATAAGGCTAGCAAAGAGATCCAGGAAATACAGATGTAACTCTGTGAGATGAATTAACAGAACACTAAGCAGTTTCTCAGAAAGCTTCTCTCCAGATTTCATCTGAGGATATTTCCTTTTACACCACAGCCCACTATGGGCTTCCAAATATCACTTTGCCAATTCCACAAGAACTGTCTTAGCGAAAGGCTTCTTGAGGGGAAAGCTGTAACTCTGTGAGATGATTTCACAGAACACAAAGAAGTTTCTCAGAAAGCTTCTTTCTCTTTGTTATCGGAGGATATTTCCTTTGGCCCGATAGTCTTCAAAGGGATCCGAAATATCTCTTCTCAGATTCCACAGAAATAAGGCAAGCAAAGAGATCCACGAAATACAGATGTAACTCTGTGAGATGAATTAACAGAACACTAAGCAGTTTCTCAGAAAGCTTCTTTCCAGATTTCATCTGAGGATATTTCCTTTTTCACCATAGCCCTCTATGCCCTTGCAAATATCACTTTGCGAATTCCACAAGAACTGTCTTAGCGACAGGCTTCTTGAGGGGAAAGCTGTAATACTGTGAGATGATTTCACAGAACACAAAGAAGTTTCTCAGAAAGCTTCTTTCTCTTTGTTATCGGAGATTATTTCCTTTGGTCCTATAGTCTTCAAAGGGATCCGAAATATCTGTTCTCATATTCCACGGAAATAAGGCTAGCAAAGAGATCCTAGAAATACAGATGTAACTCTGTGAGATGAATTAACAGAACACTAAGCAGTTTCTCAGAATGCTTCTTTCCAGATTTCATGTGAGGATATTTCCTTTTTAACCATAGCCCTCTACGCGTTTGCAAATATCACTTTGCCATTTCCACAAGAACTGTCTTAGCGAAAGGCTTCTTGACGGGAAAGCTGTAACACTGTGAGATGATTTCACAGAACACAAAGAAGTTTCTCAGAAAGCTTCTTTCTCTTTGTTATCGGAATTTATTTCCTTTGGCCCTATAGTCTTCAAAGGGATCCGAAATATCTGTTCTGAGATTCCACAGAAATAAGGATAGCCAAGAGATCCACGATATACAGATGTAACTCCTTGAGATGAATTAAAAGAACAGTAAGCAGTTTCTCAGAAAGCTTATTTCCAGATTTCATCTGAGGATATTTCCTTTTACACCACAGCCCTCTATGGGATTCCAAATATCACTTTGCCAATTCCACAAGAACTGTCTTAGCGAAAGGCTTCTTGAGGATAAAGTTGTAACTCTGGCAGAATGATTTCACAGAACACAAAGGAGTTTCTCAGAAAGCTTCTTTCTCTTTGTTATCGGAGATTATTTCCTTTGGCCCTGTAGTCTTCAAAGGGATCCGAAATATCTGTTCTCAGATTCCACAGAAATAAGGCTAGCAAAGAGATCCAAGAAATACAGATGTAACTCTGTGAGATGAATTAACAGAACACTAAGCAGTTTCTCAGAAAGTTTCTTTAGAGATTTCATCTGAGGATATTTCCTTTTTCACCATAGCCCTCTATGGGCTTCCAAATATCACTTTGCCAATTCCACAAGAACTGTCTTAGCGAAAGGCTTCTTGAGGGGAAAGCTGTAAGTCTGTGAGATGATTTCACAGAACACAAAGAAGTTTCTCAGAAAGCTTCTTTCTCTTTCTTATCGGAGGATATTTCCTTTGGCCCTATAGTCTTCAAAGTGATCCGAAATATCTGTTCTCAGATTCCTCAGAAATAAGGCTAGCAAAGAGATCCACGTAATACAGATGTAACTCTGTGAGATGAATTAACAGAACACTAAGCAGTTTCTCAGAAAGCTTCTTTCCAGATTTCATCTGAGGATATTTCCTTTTTCACCAAAGCCCTCTATGGGCTTCCAAATATCATTTGCCAATTCCACAAGAACTGTCTTAGCGAAAGGCTTCTTGAGGGAAAAGCTGTAACTCTGTGAGATGATTTCACAGAACACAAAGAAGTTTCTCAGAAAGCTTCTTTCTCTTTGTTATCGGAGGATATTTCCTTTGGCCCTATAGTCTTCAAAGGGATCCGAAATATCTGTTCTCAGATTCCACAGAAATAAGGCTAGCAAGGAGATCCACGAAATACAGATGTAACTCTGTGAGATGAATTAACAGAACAATAAGTAGTTTCTCAGAGAGCTTCTTTCCAGATTTCCTCTGAGGATATTTCTTTTTTTAACCATAGCCCTCTATGCGCTTCCAAATATCACTTTGCCAATTGCACAAGAACTGTCTTAGCGAAAGGCTTCTTGAGGGGAAAGCTGTAACTCTGTGAGATGATTTCACAGAACACAAAGAAGTTTCTCAGAAAGTTTCTTTCTCTTTGTTATCGGAGGATATTTCCTTTGGACCTATAGTCTTCAAAGGATCCGAAATATCTGTTTTCAGATTCCACAGAAATAAGGCTAGCAAAGAGATCCACGAAATACAGATGTAACTATGTGAGATGAAATAACAGAACACTAAGCAGTTTCTCAGAAAGCTTCTTTCCAGATTTCATCTGAGGATATTTCCTTTTTCACCACAGCCCTCTATGGGCTTCCAAATATCACTTTGCCAATTCCACAAGAACTCTCTTAGCGAAAGGCTTCTTGAGGGGAAAGCTCTAACTCTGTGAGATGATTTCACAGAACACAAAGAAGTTTCTCAGAAAGCTTCTTTCTCTTTGTTATCGGAGGATATTTCCTTTGGCCCTATAGTCTTCAAAGGATCCGAAATATCTGTTCTCAGATTCCACAGAAATAAGGCTAGCAAAGAGATCCAGGAAATACAGATGTAACTCTGTGAGATGAATTAACAGAACACTAAGCAGTTTCTCAGAAAGCTTCTTTCCAGATTTCATCTGAGGATATTTCCTTTTACACCACAGCCCTCTATGGGCTTCCATATATCACTTTGCCAATTCCACAAGAACTGTCTTAGCGAAAGGTTTCTTGAGGGTAAAGTTGTAACTCTGTGAGATGATTTCACAGAACTCAAAGGAGTTTCTCAGAAAGCTTCTTTCTCTTTGTTATCGGAGATTATTTCCTTTGGCCCTATAGTCTTCAAAGGGATCCGAAATATCTGTTCTCAGATTCCACAGAAATAAGGCTAGCAAAGAGATCCAAGAAATACAGATGTAACTCTGTGAGATGAATTAAGAGAACACTAAGCAGTTTCTCAGAAAGCCTCTTTCCAGATTTCATCTGAGGATATTTCCTTTATTACCATAGCAATCTATGGGCTTCCAAATATCACTTTGCCAATTCCACAAGAAATGTCTTAGCGAAAGTCTTCTGGAGGGGTAAGCTGTAACTCTGTGAGATGATTTCACAGAACACAAAGAAGTTTCTCAGAAAGCTTACTTCTCCTTGTTATCGGAGGATATTTCCTTTGACCCTATAGTCTTCTAAGGGACCCGAAATATCTGATCTCAGATTCCACAGAAATAAGGCTAGCAAAGAGATCCAGGAAATACAGATGTAACTCTGTGAGATGAATTAACAGAACACTAAGCAGCTTCTCAGAAAGCTTCTTTCCAGATTTCATCTGAGGATGCTTCCTTTTTCACCATAGCCCTCTATGGGCTTCCAAATATCACTTTGCCAATTCCACAAGAACTGTCTTAGCGAAAGGTTTCTGGAGGGGAAAGCTGTAACTCTGTGAGATGATTTCACAGAACACAAAGAAGTTTCTCAGAAAGCTTCTTTCTCTTTCTTATCGGAGGATATTTCCTTTGGCCCTATAGTCTTCAAAGGATCCGAAATATCTGTTCTCAGATTCCACAGAAATAAGGCTAGCAAAGAGATCCACGAAATACCGATGTAACTCTGTGAGATGAATTAACAGAACACTAAGCAGTTTCTCAGAAAAATTTTTTCCAGATTTCATCTGAGGATATTTCCTTTTTCACCAAAGCCCTCAATGGGCTTCCAAATATCACTTTGCCAATTCCACAAGAACTGTCTTAACGAAAGGCTTCTTGAGGGGAAAGCTGTAACTCTGTGAGATGATTTCACAGAACACAAAGAAGTTTCTCAGAAAGCTTCTTTCTCTTTGTTATCGCAGGATATTTCATTTGGCCCGATAGTCTTCAAAGTGATCCGAAATATCTGATCTCAGATTCCACAGAAATAAGGCTAGCAAAGAGATCCACGAAATACAGATGTAACTCTGGGAGATGAATTAAAAGAACACTAAGCAGTTTCTCAGAAAGCTTCTTTCCAGATTTTTCTGAGGATATTTCCTTTTTCACCATAGCCCTCTATGGGCGTCCAAATATCACTTTGCCAATTCCACAAGAATTGCCTTAGCGAAAGGCTTCTTGAGGGGAAAGCTGTAACTCTGTGAGATGATTTCATAGAACACAAAGGAGTTTCTCAGAAAGCTTCTTTATCTTTGTTATCGGAGTATATTTCCTTTGGCCCGATAGTCTTCAATGGGATCCGAAATATCTGTTCTCAGATTCCACAGAAATAAGGCTAGCAAAGAGATCCACGAAATACAGATGTAACTCTGTGAGATGAATTAACAGAACACTAAGCAGTTTCTCAGAATGCTTCTTTCCAGATTTCATGTGAGGATATTTCCTTTTTAACCATAGCCCTCTACGCGTTTGCAAATATCACTTTGCCATTTCCACAAGAACTGTCTTAGCGAAAGGCTTCTTGACGGGAAAGCTGTAACACTGTGAGATGATTTCACAGAACACAAAGAAGTTTCTCAGAAAGCTTCTTTCTCTTTGTTATCGGAATTTATTTCCTTTGGCCCTATAGTCTTCAAAGGGATCCGAAATATCTGTTCTGAGATTCCACAGAAATAAGGATAGCCAAGAGATCCACGATATACAGATGTAACTCTTTGAGATGAATTAAAAGAACAGTAAGCAGTTTCTCAGAAAGCTTATTTCCAGATTTCATCTGAGGATATTTCCTTTTACACCACAGCCCTCTATGGGATTCCAAATATCACTTTGCCAATTACACAAGAACTGTCTTAGCGAAAGGCTTCTTGAGGGTAAAGTTGTAACTCTGGCAGATGGTTTCACAGAACACAAAGGAGTTTCTCAGAAAGCTTCTTTCTCTTTGTTATCGGAGATTATTTCCTTTGGCCCTATAGTCTTCAAAGGGATCCGAAATATCTGTTCTCAGATTCCACAGAAATAAGGCTAGCAAAGAGATCCAAGAAATACAGATGTAACTCTGTGAGATGAATTAACAGAACACTAAGCAGTTTCTCAGAAAGTTTCTTTAGAGATTTCATCTGAGGATATTTTCTTTTTCACCATAGCCCTCTATGGGCTTCCAAATATCTCTTTGCCAATTCCACAAGAACTGTCTTAGCGAAAGGCTTCTTGAGGGGAAAGCTGTAAGTCTGTGAGATGATTTCACAGAACACAAAGAAGTTTCTCAGAAAGCTTCTTTCTCTTTGTTATCGGAGGATATTTCCTTTGGCCCTATAGTCTTCAAAGTGATCCGAAATATCTGTTCTCAGATTCCCCAGAAATAAGGCTAGCAAAGAGATCCACGTAATACAGATGTAACTCTGTGAGATGAATTAACAGAACACTAAGCAGTTTCTCAGAGAGCTTCTTTCCAGATTTCCTCTGAGGATATTTCTTTTTTTAACCATAGCCCTCTATGCGCTTCCAAATATCACTTTGCCAATTCCACAAGAACTGTCTTAGCGAAAGGCTTCTTGAGGGGAAAGCTGTAACTCTGTGAGATGATTTCACAGAACACAAAGAAGTTTCTCAGAAAGCTTCTTTCTCTTTGTTATCGGAGGATATTTCCTTTGGACCTATAGTCTTCAAAGGATCCGAAATATCTGTTTTCAGATTCCACAGAAATAAGGCTAGCAAAGAGATCCACGAAATACAGATGTAACTATGTGAGATGAAATAACAGAACACTAAGCAGTTTCTCAGAAAGCTTCTTTCCAGATTTCATCTGAGGATATTTCCTTTTTCACCACAGCCCTCTATGGGCTTCCAAATATCACTTTGCCAATTCCACAAGAACTGTCTTAGCGAAAGGCTTGTTGAGGGGAAAGCTGTAACTCTTTGAGATGATTTCACAGAACACGAAGAAGTTTCTCAGAAAGCTTCTTTTTGTTATCGGAGGATATTTCCTTTGGCCCTAGAGTCTTCAAAGGATCCGAAATATCTGTTCTCAGATTCCACAGAAATAAGGCTAGCAAAGAGATCCAGGAAATACAGATGTAACTCTGTGAGATGAATTAACAGAACACTAAGCAGTTTCTCAGAAAGCTTCTTTCCAGATTTCATCTGAGGATATTTCCTTTTACACCACAGCCCACTATGGGCTTCCAAATATCACTTTGCCAATTCCACAAGAACTGTCTTAGCGAAAGGCTTCTTGAGGGGAAAGCTGTAACTCTGTGAGATGATTTCACAGAACACAAAGAAGTTTCTCAGAAAGCTTCTTTCTCTTTGTTATCGGAGGATATTTCCTTTGGCCCGATAGTCTTCAAAGGGATCCGAAATATCTCTTCTCAGATTCCACAGAAATAAGGCAAGCAAAGAGATCCACGAAATACAGATGTAACTCTGTGAGATGAATTAACAGAACACTAAGCAGTTTCTCAGAAAGCTTCTTTCCAGATTTCATCTGAGGATATTTCCTTTTTCACCATAGCCCTCTATGCCCTTGCAAATATCACTTTGCGAATTCCACAAGAACTGTCTTAGCGACAGGCTTCTTGAGGGGAAAGCTGTAATACTGTGAGATGATTTCACAGAACACAAAGAAGTTTCTCAGAAAGCTTCTTTCTCTTTGTTATCGGAGATTATTTCCTTTGGTCCTATAGTCTTCAAAGGGATCCGAAATATCTGTTCTCATATTCCACGGAAATAAGGCTAGCAAAGAGATCCTAGAAATACAGATGTAACTCTGTGAGATGAATTAACAGAACACTAAGCAGTTTCTCAGAATGCTTCTTTCCAGATTTCATGTGAGGATATTTCCTTTTTAACCATAGCCCTCTACGCGTTTGCAAATATCACTTTGCCATTTCCACAAGAACTGTCTTAGCGAAAGGCTTCTTGACGGGAAAGCTGTAACACTGTGAGATGATTTCACAGAACACAAAGAAGTTTCTCAGAAAGCTTCTTTCTCTTTGTTATCGGAATTTATTTCCTTTGGCCCTATAGTCTTCAAAGGGATCCGAAATATCTGTTCTGAGATTCCACAGAAATAAGGATAGCCAAGAGATCCACGATATACAGATGTAACTCCTTGAGATGAATTAAAAGAACAGTAAGCAGTTTCTCAGAAAGCTTATTTCCAGATTTCATCTGAGGATATTTCCTTTTACACCACAGCCCTCTATGGGATTCCAAATATCACTTTGCCAATTCCACAAGAACTGTCTTAGCGAAAGGCTTCTTGAGGATAAAGTTGTAACTCTGGCAGATGATTTCACAGAACACAAAGGAGTTTCTCAGAAAGCTTCTTTCTCTTTGTTATCGGAGATTATTTCCTTTGGCCCTGTAGTCTTCAAAGGGATCCGAAATATCTGTTCTCAGATTCCACAGAAATAAGGCTAGCAAAGAGATCCAAGAAATACAGATGTAACTCTGTGAGATGAATTAACAGAACACTAAGCAGTTTCTCAGAAAGTTTCTTTAGAGATTTCATCTGAGGATATTTCCTTTTTCACCATAGCCCTCTATGGGCTTCCAAATATCACTTTGCCAATTCCACAAGAACTGTCTTAGCGAAAGGCTTCTTGAGGGGAAAGCTGTAAGTCTGTGAGATGATTTCACAGAACACAAAGAAGTTTCTCAGAAAGCTTCTTTCTCTTTCTTATCGGAGGATATTTCCTTTGGCCCTACAGTCTTCAAAGTGATCCGAAATATCTGTTCTCAGATTCCTCAGAAATAAGGCTAGCAAAGAGATCCACGTAATACAGATGTAACTCTGTGAGATGAATTAACAGAACACTAAGCAGTTTCTCAGAAAGCTTCTTTCCAGATTTCATCTGAGGATATTTCCTTTTTCACCAAAGCCCTCTATGGGCTTCCAAATATCATTTGCCAATTCCACAGGAACTGTCTTAGCGAAAGGCTTCTTGAGGGAAAAGCTGTAACTCTGTGAGATGATGTCACAGAACACAAAGAAGTTTCTCAGAAAGCTTCTTTCTCTTTGTTATCGGAGGATATTTCCTTTGGCCCTATAGTCTTCAAAGGGATCCGAAATATCTGTTCTCAGATTCCACAGAAATAAGGCTAGCAAGGAGATCCACGAAATACAGATGTAACTCTGTGAGATGAATTAACAGAACAATAAGTAGTTTCTCAGAGAGCTTCTTTCCAGATTTCCTCTGAGGATATTTCTTTTTTTAACCATAGCCCTCTATGCGCTTCCAAATATCACTTTGCCAATTACACAAGAACTGTCTTAGCGAAAGGCTTCTTGAGGGGAAAGCTGTAACTCTGTGAGATGATTTCACAGAACACAAAGAAGTTTCTCAGAAAGCTTCTTTCTCTTTGTTATCGGAGGATATTTCCTTTGGACCTATAGTCTTCAAAGGATCCGAAATATCTGTTTTCAGATTCCACAGAAATAAGGCTAGCAAAGAGATCCACGAAATACAGATGTAACTATGTGAGATGAAATAACAGAACACTAAGCAGTTTCTCAGAAAGCTTCTTTCCAGATTTCATGTGAGGATATTTCCTTTTTCACCACAGCCCTCTATGGGCTTCCAAATATCACTTTGCCAATTCCACAAGAACTGTCTTAGCGAAAGGCTTGTTGAGGGGAAAGCTGTAACTCTGTGAGATGATTTCACAGAACACAAAGAAGTTTCTCAGAAAGCTTCTTTTTGTTATCGGAGGATATTTCCTTTGGCCCTAGAGTCTTCAAAGGATCCGAAATATCTGTTCTCAGATTCCACAGAAATAAGGCTAGCAAAGAGATCCAGGAAATACAGATGTAACTCTGTGAGATGAATTAACAGAACACTAAGCAGTTTCTCAGAAAGCTTCTTTCCAGATTTCATCTGAGGATATTTCCATTTACACCACAGCCCTCTATGGGCTTCCAAATATCACTTTGCCAATTCCACAAGAACTGTCTTAGCGAAAGGCTTCTTGAGGGGAAACCTGTAACTCTGTGAGATGATTTCACAGAACACAAAGAAGTTTCTCAGAAAGCTTCTTTCTCTTTGTTATCGGAGGATATTTCCTTTGGCCCGATAGTCTTCAAAGGGATCAGAAATATCTCTTTTCAGATTCCACAGAAATAAGGCAAGCAAAGAGATCCACGAAATACAGATGTAACTCTGTGAGATGAATTAACAGAACACTAAGCAGTTTCTCAGAAAGCTTCTTTCCAGATTTCATCTGAGGATATTTCCTTTTTCACCATAGCCCTCTATGCGTTTGCAAATATCACTTTGCGAATTCCACAAGAACTGTCTTAGCGAAAGGCTTCTTGAGGGGAAAGCTGTAATACTGTGAGATGATTTCACAGAACACAAAGAAGTTTCTCAGAAAGCTTCTTTCTCTTTGTTATCTGAGTTTATTTCCTTTGGCCCTATAGTATTCAAAGGGATACGAAATATCTGTTCTTAGATTCCGCAGAAATAAGGATAGCCAAGAGATCCACGATATACAGATGTAACTCTTTGAGATGAATTAAAAGAACACTAAGCAGTTTCTCAAAAAACTTCTTTCCAGATTTCATCTGAGGATATTTCCTTTTTCACCGTAGCCCTCCATTGGCTTCCAAATATCACTTTGCCAATTCCACAAGAACTGTCTTAGCGAAAGGCTTCTTGAGGGGAAAGCTGTAACTCTGTGAGATGATTTCACAGAACACAAAGAAGTTTCTCAGAAAGCTTCTTTCTCTTTGTTATCGGAGGATATTTCCTTTGGCCCTAGAGTCTTCAAAGGATCCGAAATATCTGTTCTCAGATTCCACAGAAATAAGGCTAGCAAAGAGATCCAGGAAATACAGATGTAACTCTGTGAGATGAATTAACAGAACGCTAAGCAGATTCTCAGAAAGCTTCTTTCCAGATTTCATCTGAGGATATTTCCTTTTACACCACAGCCCTCTATGGGCTTCCAAATATCACTTTGCCAATTCCACAAGAACTGACTCAGCGAAAGGCTTCTTGAGGGTAAAGTTGTAACTCTGTGAGATGATTTCACAGAACACAAAGGAGTTTCTCAGAAAGCTTCTTTCTCTTTGTTATCGGAGATTATTTCCTTTGGCCCTATAGTCTTCAAAGGGATCCGAAATATCTGTTCTCAGATTCCACAGAAATAATGCTAGCAAAGAGATCCAAGAAATACAGATGTAACTCTGTGAGATGAATTAACAGAAAACTAAGCAGTTTCTCAGAACGCCTCTTTCCAGATTTCATCTGAGGATATTTCCTTTATCACCATAGCAATCTATGGGCTTCCAAATATCACTTTGCCAATTCCACAAGAACTGTCTTAGCGAAAGGCTTCTTGAGGGGAAAGCTGTAACTCTGAGAGATGATTTCACAGAACACAAAGAAGTTTCTCAGAAAGCTTACTTCTCTTTGTTATCGGAGGATATTTCCTTTGACCCTATAGTCTTCTAAGGGACCCGAAATATCTGTTCTCAGATTCCACAGAAATAAGGCTAGCAAAGAGATCCAGGAAATACAGATGTAACTCTGTGAGATGAATTAAGAGAACACTAAGCAGCTTCTCAGAAAGCTTCTTTCCAGATTTCATCTGAGGATACTTCCTTTTTCACCAGAGCCCTCTATGGGCTTCCAAATATCACTTTGCCAATTCCACAAGAACTGTCTTAGAGAAAGGTTTCCGTAGGGGAAAGCTGTAACTCTGTGAGATGATTTCACAGAACACAAAGAAGTTTCTCAGAAAGCTTCTTTCTCTTTGTTATCGGAGGATATTTCCTTTGGCCCTATAGTCTTCAAAGGATCCGAAATATCTGTTCTCAGATTCCACAGAAATAAGGCTAGCAAAGAGATCCACGAAATACAGATGTAACTCTGTGAGATGAATTAACAGAACACTAAGCAGTTTCTCAGAAGGCTTCTTTCCAGATTTCATCTGAGGATATTTCCTTTTTCACCATAGCCCTCTATGGGCTTCCAAATATCACTTTGCCAATTCCACAAGAACTGTCTTAGCGAAAGGCTTCTTGAGGGTAAAGTTGTAACTCTGTGAGATGATTTCATAGAACACAAAGGAGTTAATCAGAAAGCTTCTTTCTCTTTGATATCGGAGGTTATTTCATTTGGCTCTATAGTCTTCAAAGGGATCCGAAATATCTGTTCTCAGATTCCACAGAAATAAGGCTAGCAAAGAGATCCACGAAATACAGATGTAACTCTGTGAGATGAATTAACAGAACCCTAAGCAGTTTCTCAGAAAGCTTCTTTCCAGATTTTTCTAAGGATATTTCCTTTTTCACCGTAGCCCTCTATGGGCGTCCAAATATCACTTTTCCAATTCCACAAGAATTGCCTTAGCGAAAGGATTCTTGAGGGGAAAGCTGTAACTCTGTGAGATGATTTCACAGAACACAAAGGAGTTTCTCAGAAAGCTTCTTTATCTTTGTTATCGGAGTATATCTCCTTTGGCCCGATAGTCTTCAAAGGAATCCGAAATATCTATTCTCAGATTCCACAGAAATAAGGCTAGCAAAGAGATCCACGAAATACAGATGTAACTCTGTGAGATGAATTAACAGAACACTAAGCAGTTTCTCAGAATGCTTCTTTCCAGATTTCATGTGAGGATATTTCCTTTTTCACCATAGCCCTCTACGCGTTTGCAAATATTACTTTGCCATTTCCACAAGAACTGTCTTAGCGAAAGGCTTCTTGAGGGGAAAGCTGTAACACTGTGAGATGATTTCACAGAACACAAAGAAGTTTCTCAGAAAGCTTCTTTCTCTTTGTTATCGGAGTTTATTTCCTTTGGCCCCATAGTCTTCAAAGGGATCCGAAATATCTGTTCTGAGATTCCACAGAAATAAGGATAGCCAAGAGATCCACGATATACAGATGTAACTCTTTGAGATGAATTAAAAGAACAGTAAGCAGTTTCTCAGAAAGCTTCTTTCCAGATTTCATCTGAGGATATTTCCTTTTACACCACTGCCCTCTATGGGATTCCAAATATCACTTTGCCAATTCCACAAGAACTGTCTTAGCGAAAGGCTTCTTGAGGGTAAAGTTGTAACTCTGTGAGATGATTTCACAGAACACAAAGGAGTTTCTCAGAAAGCTTCTTTCTCTTTGTTATCGGAGATTATTTCCTTTGGCCCTATAGTCTTCAAAGGGATCCGAAATATCTGTTCTCAGATTCCAGAGAAATAAAGCTAGCAAAGAGATCCAAGAAATACAGATGTAACTATGTGAGATGAAATAACAGAACACTAAGCAGTTTCTCAGAAAGTTTCTTTAGAGATTTCATCTGAGGATATTTCCTTTTTCACCATAGCCCTCTATGGGCTTCCAAATATCACTTTGCCAATTCCTCAAGAAGTGTCTTAGCGAAAGGCTTCTTGAGGGGAAAGCTGTAAGTCTGTGAGATGATTTCACAGAACACAAAGAAGTTTCTCAGAAAGCTTCTTTCTCTTTGTTATCGGAGGATATTTCCTTTGGCCCTATAGTCTTCAAAGTGATCTGAAATATCTGTTCTCAGATTCCCCAGAAATAAGACTAGCAAAGAGATCCACGTAATACAGACCTAACTCTGTGAGATGAATTAACAGAACACTAAGCAGTTTCTCAGAAAGCTTCTTTCCAGATTTCATCTGAGGATATTTCCTTTTTCACCAAAGCCCTCTATGGGTTTCCAAATATCATTTGCCAATTCCACAAGAACTGTCTTAACGAAAGGCTTCTTGAGGGGAAAGCTGTAACTCTGTGAGATGATTTCACAGAACACAAAGAAGTTTCTCAGAAAGCTTCTTTCTCTTTGTTATCGGAGGATATTTCCTTTGGCCCGATAGTCTTCAAAGGGATCCGAAATATCTGTTCTCAGATTCCACAGAAATAAAGCTAGCAAGGAGATCCACGAAATACAGATGTAACTCTGTGAGATGAATTAACAGTACAATAAGTAATTTCTCAGAGAGCTTCTTTCCAGATTTCCTCTGAAGATATTTATTTTTTTAACCATAGCCCCTATGCGCTTCCAAATATCACTTTGCCAATTCCACAAGAACTGTCTTAGCGAAAGGCTTCTTGAGGGGAAAGCTGTAACTCTGTGAGATGATTTCACAGAACACAAAGAAGTTTCTCAGAAAGCTTCTTTCTCTTTGTTATCGGAGGATATTTCCTTTGGCCCTAGAGTCTTCAAAGGATCCGAAATATCTGTTCTCAGATTCCACAGAAATAAGGCTATCAAAGAGATCCAGGAAATACAGATGTAACTCTGTGAGATGAATTAACAGAATACTAAGCAGTTTCTCAAAAAGCTTCTTTCCAGATTTCTTCTGAGGATATTTCCTTTTACACCACAGCCCTCTATGGGCTTCCAAATATCACTTTGCCAATTCCACAAGAACTGTCTTAGCGAAAGGCTTCTTGAGGGGAAAGCTGTAACTCTGTGAGATGATTTCACAGAACACAAAGAAGTTTCTCAGAAAGCTTCTTTCTCTTTGTTATCAGAGGATATTTCCTTTGGCCCTATAGTCTTCAAAGTGATCCGAAATATCTGTTCTCAGATTCCACAGAAATAAGGCTAGCAAAGAGATCCACGAAATACAGATGTAACTCTGTGAGATGAATTAACAGAACACTAAGCAGTTTCTCAGAAAGCTTCTTTCCAGATTTCATCTGAGGATATTTCCTTTTACACCACAGCCCTCTATGGGCTTCCAAATATCACTTTGCCAATTCCACAAGAACTGTCTTAGCGAAAGGCTTCCTGAGGGGAAAGCTGTTACTCTGTGAGATGATTTCACAGAACACAAAGAAGTTTCTCAGAAAGCTTACTTCTCTTTGTTATCGGAGGATATTTCCTTTGACCCTATAGTCCTCTAAGGGATGCGAAATATCTGTTCTCAGATTCCACAGAAATAAGGCTAGCAAAGAGATCCACGAAATACAGATGTAACTCTGTGAGATGAATTAACAGAACACTAAGCAGGTTCTCAGAAAGCTTCTTTCCAGATTTCATCTGAGGATATTTTCTTTTTCACCGTAGCCCTCCAATGGATTCCAAATATCACTTTGCCAATTCCACAAGAACTGTCTTAGCGGAAGGCTTCTTGAGGGGAAAGCTGTAACTCTGTGAGATGATTTCACAGAACACAAAGAAGTTTCTCAGAAAGCTTCTTTCTCTTTGTTATCGGAGGATATTTCCTTTGGCCCGATAGTCTTCAAAGGGATTAGAAATATCTCTTCTCAGATTCCACAGAAATAACGCTAGCAAAGAGATCCACGAAATACAGATGTAACTCTGTGAGATGAATTAACAGAACACTAAGCAGTTTCTCAGAATGCTTCTTTCCAGATTTCATCTGAGTATATTTCCTTTTTCACCATAGCCCTCTATGCTTTTGCAAATATCACTTTGCGAATTCCACAAGAACTGTTTTAGCGAAAGGCTTCATGAGGGGAAAGCTGTAATACGGTGAGATGATTTCACAGAACACAAAGAAGTTTCTCAGAAAGCTTCTTTCTCTTTGTTATCGGAGTTTATTTCCTTTGGCCCTATAGTCTTCAAAGGGATCCGAAATATCTGTTCTTAGATTCCGCAGAAATAAGGATAGCCAAGAGATCCACGATATACAGATGTAACTCTTTGAGATGAATTAAAAGAACAGTAAGCAGTTTCTCAGAAAGCTTCTTCCAGATTTCATCTGAGGATATTTCCTTTTTCACCGTAGCCCTCCATTGGCTTCCAAATATCACTTTGCCAATTCCACAAGAACTGTCTTTGCGAAAGGCTTCTTGAGGGGAAAGCTGTAACTCTGTGAGATGATTTCACAGAACACAAAGAAGTTTCTCAGAAAGCTTCTTTCTCTTTGTTATCGGAGGATATTTCCTTTGGCCCGATAGTCTTCAAAGGATCCGAAATATCTGTTCTCAGATTCCACAGAAATAAGGCTAGCAAAGAGATCCAGGAAATACAGATGTAACTCTGTGAGATGAATTAACAGAACACTAAGCAGTTTCTCAGAGAGCTTCTTTCCAGATTTCATCTGAGGATATTTCCTTTTTCACCATAGCCCTCTATGCGTTTGCAAATATCACTTTGCGAATTCCACAAGAACTGTCTTAGCGAAAGGCTTCTTGAGGGGAAACTTGTAATACTATGAGATGATTTCACAGAACACAAAGAAGTTTCTCAGAAAGCTTCTTTCTCTTTGTTATCGGAGTTTATTTCCTTTGGCCCTATAGTCTTCAAAGGGATACGAAATATCTGTTCTTAGATTCCGCAGAAATAAGGATAGCCAAGAGATCCATGATATACAGATGTAACTCTTTGAGATGAATTAAAAGAACACTAAGCAGTTTCTCAAAAAACTTCTTTCCAGATTTCATCTGAGGATATTTCCTTTTTCACCATAGCCCTCCATTGGCTTCCAAATATCACTTTGCCAATTCCACAAGAACTGTCTTAGCGAAAGGCTTCTTTAGGGGAAAGCTGTTCCTCTGTGAGATGATTTCACAGAACACAAAGAAGTTTCTCAGAAAGCTTCTTTCTCTTTGTTATCGGAGGATATTTCCTTTGGTCCTATAGTCTTCAAAGGATCCGAAATATCTGTTCTCAGTTTCCACAGAAATAAGGCTAGCAAAGAGATCCAGGAAATACAGATGTAACTCTGTGAGATGAATTAACAGAACACTAAGCAGTTTCTCAGAAAGCTTCTTTCCAGATTTCATCTGAGGATATTTCCTTTTTCACCACAGCCCTCTATGGGCTTCCAAATATCACTTTGCCAATTCCACAAGAACTGTCTTCGCGAAAGGCTTCTTGAGGGTAAAGTTATAACTCTGTGGGATGATTTCATAGAACACAAAGGAGTTAATCAGAAAGCTTCTTTCTCTTTGTTATCGGAGATTATTTCCTTTGGCCCTATAGTCTTCAAAGGGATCCGAAATATCTGTTCTCAGATTCCACAGAAATAAGGCTAGCAAAGAGATCCACGAAATACAGATGTAACTCTGTGAGATGAAATAAGAGAACACTAAGCAGTTTCTCAGAAAGCTTCTTTCCAGATTTTTCTGAGGATATTTCCTTTTTCACCATAGCCCTCTATGGGCGTCCAAATATCACTTTGCCAATTCCACAAGAATTGCCTTAGCGAAAGGCTTCCTGAGGGGAAAGCTGTAACTCTGTGAGATGATTTCACAGAACACAAAGGAGTTTCTCAGAAAGCTTCTTTATCTTTGTTATCGGAGTATATTTCCTTTGGCCCGATAGTCTTCAATGGGATCCGAAATATATGTTCTCAGATTCACAGAAATAAGGCTAGCAAAGAGATCCACGAAATACAGATGTAACTCTGTGAGATGAATTAACAGAACACTAAGCAGTTTCTCAGAATGCTTCTTTCCAGATTTCATGTGAGGATATTTCCTTTTTAACCATAGCCCTGTACGCGTTTGCAAATATCACTTTGCCATTTCCTCAAGAACTGTCTTAGCGAAAGGCTTCTTGACGGGAAAGCTGTAACACTGTGAGATGATTTCACAAAACACAAAGTAGTTTCTCAGAAAGCTTCTTTCTCTTTGTTATCGGAGTTTATTTCCTTTGGCCCTATAGTCTTCAAAGGGATACGAAATATCTGTTCTTAGATTCCGCAGAAATAAGGATAGCCAAGAGATCCATGATATACAGATGTAACTCTTTGAGATGAATTAAAAGAACACTAAGCAGTTTCTCAAAAAACTTCTTTCCAGATTTCATCTGAGGATATTTCCTTTTTCACCATAGCCCTCCATTGGCTTCCAAATATCACTTTGCCAATTCCACAAGAACTCTCTTAGCGAAAGGCTTCTTGAGGGGAAAGCTGTAACTCTGTGAGATGATTTCACAGAACACAAAGAAGTTTCTCAGAAAGCTTCTTTCTCTTTGTTATCGGAGGATATTTCCTTTGGTCCTATAGTCTTCAAAGGATCCGAAATATCTGTTCTCAGTTTCCACAGAAATAAGGCTAGCAAAGAGATCCAGGAAATACAGATGTAACTCTGTGAGATGAATTAACAGAACACTAAGCAGTTTCTCAGAAAGCTTCTTTCCAGATTTCATCTGAGGATATTTCCTTTTTCACCACAGCCCTCTATGGGCTTCCAAATATCACTTTGCCAATTCCACAAGAACTGTCTTCGCGAAAGGCTTCTTGAGGGTAAAGTTATAACTCTGTGGGATGATTTCATAGAACACAAAGGAGTTTCTCAGAAAGCTTCTTTCTCTTTGTTATCGGAGTATATTTCCTTTGGCCCGATAGTCTTCAATGGGATCCGAAATATATGTTCTCAGATTCACAGAAATAAGGCTAGCAAAGAGATCCACGAAATACAGATGTAACTCTGTGAGATGAATTAACAGAACACTAAGCAGTTTCTCAGAATGCTTCTTTCCAGATTTCATGTGAGGATATTTCCTTTTTAACCATAGCCCTGTACGCGTTTGCAAATATCACTTTACCATTTCCACAAGAACTGTCTTAGCGAAAGGCTTCTTGACGGGAAAGCTGTAACACTGTGAGATGATTTCACAAAACACAAAGTAGTTTCTCAGAAAGCTTCTTTCTCTTTGTTATCGGAATTTATTTCCTTTGCCCTATAGTCTTCAAAGGGATCCGAAATATCTGTTCTGAGATTCCACAGAAATAAGGATAGCCAAGAGATCCACGATATACAGATGTAACTCTTTGAGATGAACTAAAAGAACACTAAGCAGTTTCTCAGAAAGCTTCTTTCCAGATTTCATCTGAGGATATTTCCTTTTACACCACAGCCCTCTATGGGCTTCCAAATATCACTTTGCCAATTCCACAAGAACTGTCTTAGCGAAAGGCTTCTTGAGGGGAAAGCTGTAACTCTGTGAGATGATTTCACAGAACACAAAGAAGTTTCTCAGAAAGCTTCTTTCTCTTTGTTATCGGAGGATATTTCCTTTGGCCCGATAGTCTTCAAAGGGATCAGAAATATCTCTTCTCAGATTCCACAGAAATAAGGCAAGCAAAGAGATCCACGAAATACAGATGTAACTCTGTGAGATGAATTAACAGAACACTAAGCAGTTTCTCAGAAAGCTTCTTTCCAGATTTCATCTGAGGATATTTCCTTTTTCACCATAGCCCTCTATGCGTTTGCAAATCTCACTTTGCGAATTCCACAAGAACTGTCTTAGCGAAAGGCTTCTTGAGGGGAAAGCTGTAATACTGTGAGATGATTTCACATAACACAAAGAAGTTTCTCAGAAAGCTTCTTTCTCTTTGTTATCGGAGTTTATTTCCTTTGGCCCTCTAGTCTTCAAAGGGATACGAAATATCTGTTCTTAGATTCCGCAGAAATAAGGATAGCCAAGAGATCCACGATATACAGATGTAACTCTTTGAGATGAATTAAAAGAACACTAAGCAGTTTCTCAAAAAACTTCTTTCCAGATTTCATCTGAGGATATTTCCTTTTTCACCGTAGCCCTCCATTGGCTTCCAAATATCACTTTGCCAATTCCACAAGAACTGTCTTAGCGAAAGGCTTCTCGAGGGGAAAGCTGTAACTCTGTGAGATGATTTCACAGAACACAAAGAAGTTTCTCAGAAAGCTTCTTTCTCTTTGTTATCGGAGGATATTTCCTTTGGCCCTAGAGTCTTCAAAGGATCCGAAATATCTGTTCTCAGATTCCACAGAAATAAGGCTAGCAAAGAGATCCACGAAATACAGATGTAACTCTGTGAGATGAATTAACAGAACACTAAGCAGTTTCTCAGAATGCTTCTTTCCAGATTTCATGTGAGGATATTTCCTTTTTAACCATAGCCCTCTACGCGTTTGCAAATATCACTTTGCCATTTCCACAAGAACTGTCTTAGCGAAAGGCTTCTTGACGGGAAAGCTGTAACACTGTGAGATGATTTCACAGAACACAAAGAAGTTTCTCAGAAAGCTTCTTTCTCTTTGTTATCGGAATTTATTTCCTTTGGCCCTATAGTCTTCAAAGGGATCCGAAATATCTGTTCTGAGATTCCACAGAAATAAGGATAGCCAAGAGATCCACGATATACAGATGTAACTCTTTGAGATGAATTAAAAGAACAGTAAGCAGTTTCTCAGAAATCTTATTTCCAGATTTCATCTGAGGATATTTCCTTTTACACCACAGCCCTCTATGGGATTCCAAATATCACTTTGCCAATTCCACAAGAACTGTCTTAGCGAAAGGCTTCTTGAGGGGAAAGTTGTAACTCTGGCAGATGATTTCACAGAACACAAAGGAGTTTCTCAGAAAGCTTCTTTCTCTTTGTTATCGGAGATTATTTCCTTTGGCCCTATAGTCTTCAAAGGGATCCGAAATATCTGTTCTCAGATTCCACAGAAATAAGGCTAGCAAAGAGATCCAAGAAATACAGATGTAACTCTGTGAGATGAATTAACAGAACACTAAGCAGTTTCTCAGAAAGTTTCTTTAGAGATTTCATCTGAGGATATTTCCTTTTTCACCATAGCCCTCTATGGGCTTCCAAATATCACTTTGCCAATTCCACAAGAACTGTCTTAGCGAAAGGCTTCTTGAGGGGAAAGCTGTAAGTCTGTGAGATGATTTCACAGAACACAAAGAAGTTTCTCAGAAAGCTTCTTTCTCTTTGTTATCGGAGGATATTTCCTTTGGCCCTATAGTCTTCAAAGTGATCCGAAATATCTGTTCTCAGATTCCCCAGAAATAAGGCTAGCAAAGAGATCCACGTAATACAGATGTAATTCTGGGAGATGAATTAACAGAACACTAAGCAGTTTCTCAGAAAGCTTCTTTCCAGATTTCATCTGAGGATATTTCCTTTTTCACCATAGCCCTCTATGGGCTTCCAAATATCATTTGCCAATACCACAAGAACTGTCTTAGCGAAAGGCTTCTTGAGGGAAAAGGTGTAACTCTGTGAGATGATTTCACAGAACACAAAGAAGTTTCTCAGAAAGCTTCTTTCTCTTTGTTATCGGAGGATATTTCCTTTGGCCCTATAGTCTTCAAAGGGATCCGAAATATCTGTTCTCAGATTCCACAGAAATAAGGCTAGCAAGGAGATCCACGAAATACAGATGTAACTCTGTGAGATGAATTAACAGAACAATAAGTAGTTTCTCAGAGAGCTTCTTTCCAGATTTCCTCTGAGGATATTTCTTTTTTTAACCGAAGCCCTCTATGCGCTTCCAAATATCACTTTGCCAATCCCACAAGAACTGTCTTAGCGAAAGGCTTCTTGAGGGGAAAGCTGTAACTCTGTGAGATGATTTCACAGAACACAAAGAAGTTTCTCAGAAAGCTTCTTTCTCTTTGTTATCGGAGGATATTTCCTTTGGACCTAGAGTCTTCAAAGGATCCGAAATATCTGTTCTCAGATTCCACAGAAATAAGGCTAGCAAAGAGATCCAGGAAATACAGATGTAACTCTGTGAGATGAATTAACAGAACACTAAGCAGTTTCTCAGAAAGCTTCTTTCCAGATTTCATCTGAGGATATTTCCTTTTTCACCAAAGCCCTCTATGGGCTTCCAATTATCATTTGCCAATTCCACAAGAACTGTCTTAGCGAAAGGCTTCTTGAGGGGAAAGCTGTAACTCTGTGAGATGATTTCACAGAACACAAAGAAGTTTCTCAGAAAGCTTCTTTCTCTTTGTTATCGGAGGATATTTCCTTTGGCCCTATAGTCTTCAAAGGGATCCGAAATATCTGTTCTTAGATTCCACAGAAATAAGGCTAGCAAAGAGATCCAAGAAATACAGATGTAACTCTGTGAGGTGAATTAACAGAACACTAAGCAGTTTCTCAGAAAGCCTCTTTCCAGATTTCATCTGAGGATGTTTCCTTTATCACCATAGCCCTCTATGGGCTTCCAAATATCACTTTGCCAATTCCACAAGAACTGTCTTAGCGAAAGGCTTCTTGAGGGGAAAGCTGTAACTCTGTGAGATGATTTCACAGAACACAAAAAGTTTCTCAGAAAGCTTACTTCTCTTTGTTATCGGAGGATATTTCCTTTGACCCTATAGTCTTCTAAGGGATATGAAATATCTGTTCTCAGATTCCACAGAAATAAGACTAGCAAAGAGATCCAGGAAATACAGATGTAACTCTGTGAGATGAATTAACAGAACACTAAGA
Source organism: Macaca nemestrina (assembly GCF_043159975.1). NCBI lineage: Eukaryota > Metazoa > Chordata > Mammalia > Primates > Cercopithecidae > Macaca > Macaca nemestrina. Next base: position 35,743,315 of record NC_092143.1, read on the forward strand.
AGTTTCTCAGAAAGCTTCTTTCCAGATTTCATCTGAGGATACTTCCTTTTTCACCATAGCCCTCTATGGGCTTCCAAATATCATTTGCCAATTCCGCAAGAACTGTCTTAGCGAAAGGCTTCTTGAGGGGAAAGCTGTAACTCTGTGAGATGATTTCACAGAACACAAAGACGTTTCTCAGAAAGCTTCTTTCTCTTTGTTATCGGAGGATATTTCCTTTGGCCCGATAGTCTTCAAAGGGATCAGAAATATCTGTTCTCAGATTCCACAGAAATAAGGCTAGCAAAGAGATCCACGAAATACAGATGTAACTCTGTGAGATGAATTAACAGAACACTAAGCAGTTTCTCAGAAAGCTTCTTTCCAGATTTCATCTGAGGATATTTCCTTTTTCACCATAGCCCTCTATGCGTTTGCAAATCTCACTTTGCGAATTCCACAAGAACTGTCTTAGCGAAAGGCTTCTTGAGGGGAAAGCTGTAATACTGTGAGTTGATTTCACAGAAAACAAAGAAGTTTCTCAGAAAGCTTCTTTCCCTTTGTTATCGGAGTTTATTTCCTTTGGCCCTATAGTCTTCAAAGGGATCCGAAATATCTGTTCTTAGATTCCGCAGAAATAAGGATAGCCAAGAGATCCACGATATACAGATGTAACTCTTTGAGATGAATTAAAAGAACACTAAGCAGTTTCTCAAAAAACTTCTTCCCAGATTTCATCTGAGGATATTTCCTTTTTCACCGTAGCCCTCCAATGGCTTCCAAATATCACTTTGCCAATTCCACAAGAACTGTCTTAGCGAAAGTCTTCTTGAGGGGAAAGCTGTAACACTGTGAGATGATTTCACAGAACACAAAGAAGTTTCTCAGAAAGCTTCTTTCTCTTTGTTATCGGAGGATATTTCCTTTGGCCCTAGAGTCTTCAAAGGATCCGAAATATCTGTTCTCAGATTCCACAGAAATAAGGCTAGCAAAGTGATCCACGAAATACAGATGTAACTCTGTGAGATGAATTAACAGAACACTAAGCAGTTTCTCAGAAAGCTTCTTTCCAGATTTCATCTGAGGATATTTCCTTTTTCACCCCAGCCCTCTTTGGGCTTCCAAATATCACTTTGCCAATTCCACAAGAACTGTCTTAGCGAAAGGCTTCTTGCAGGTAAAGTTGTAACTCTGTGAGATGATTTCACAGAACAAAAAGGAGTTTCTCAGAAAGCTTCTTTCTCTTTGTTATCGGAGATTATTTCCTTTGGCCCTATAGTCTTCAAAGGGATCCGAAATATCTGTTCTCAGATTCCACAGATATAAGTATAGCCAAGAGATTCACGATGGGCTTCCAAATATCACTTTGCCATTTCCAGAAGAACTGTCTTAGCGAAAGGCTTCTTTAGGGTAAAGTTGTAACTCTGTGAGATGATTTCACAGAACACAAAGGAGTTTCTCAGAAAGCTTCTTTCTCTTTGTTATCGGAGGATATTTCCTTTGTCCCTATAGTCTTCTAAGGCATCCGAAATATCTGTTCTCAGATGCCACTGAAATAAGGCCAGCAAAGAGATCCACGAAACACAAATGTAACTCTCTGAGATGAATTAACAGAACACTAAGCAGTTTTTCTCAAACTTTCTTTCCAGATTTCATCTGAGGATACTTCCTTTTTCACCATAGCCCTCTATGGACTTCCAAATATCACTTTGCCAATTCCACAAGAACTGTCTTAGCGAAAGGATTCTTGAGGGGAAAGCTGTAAGTCTGTAAGATGATTTCACAGAACACAAAGAAGTTTCTCAGAAAGCTTCTTTCTCTTTGTTATCAGAGGATATTTCCTTTGGCCCTATAGTCTTCAAAGGGATCCGAAATATCTGTTCTCAGATTCCACAGAAATAAGGCTAGCAAAGAGATCCACGAAATACAGATGTAACTCTGTGAGATGAATTAACAGAACACTAAGCAGTTTCTCAGAAAGCTTCTTTCCAGATTTCATCTGAGGATACTTCCTTTTTCACCATAGCCCTGCATGGGCTTCCAAATATCACTTTGCCAATTCCGCAAGAACTGTCTTAGCGAAAGGCTTCTGGAGAGGAAAGCTGTAACTCTGTAAGATGATTTCACAGAACACAAAGAAGTTTCTCAGAAAGCTTCTTTCTCTTTGTTATCAGAGGATATTTCCTTTGGCCCTATAGTCTTCTAAGGGATCCGTAATATCTGTTCTCAGTTTCCACAGAAATAAGGCTAGCAAAGAGATCCACGAAATACAGATGTAACTCTGTGAGATGAATTAAAAGAACACTAAGCAGTTTCTGAGAAAGCTACTTTCCAGATTTCATTTGAGGACATTTCCTTTTTCACCATACCCTCTATGCGCTTCCAAATATCACTTTGCCAATTCCACAAGAACTGTCTTTGAGAAAGGCGTCTTGAGGGGAAAGCTATCACCTGTGAGATGATTTCACAGAACACAAAGAAGTTTCTCAGAAAGCTTCTTTCTCTTTCTTATCGGAGGATATTTCCTTTGGGCCTATAGTCTTCAGAGGATCCGAAATATCTGTTCTCAGATTCCACAGAAATAAGGCTAGCAAAGAGATCCACGAAATACAGATGTAACTCTGTGAGATGAATTAACAGAACACTAAGCAGTTTCTCAGAAAGCTTCTTTCCAGATTTCATCTCAGGATATTTCCTTTTTCACCCCAGCCCTCTATGGGCTTCCAAATATCACTTTGCCAATTCCACAAGAACTGTCTTAGCGAAACGCTTCTTGAGGGTAAAGTAGTAACTCTGTGAGATGATTTCACAGAACACAAAGGAATTTCTCAGAAAGCTTCTTTCTCTTTGTTATCGGAGGATATTTCCTTTGTCCCTATAGTCTTCTAAGGCATCCGAAATATCTGTTCTCAGATGCCACAGAAATAAGGCCAGCAAAGAGATCCACGAAACACAGATGTAACTCTCTGAGATGAATTAACAGAACACTAAGCAGTTTTTCACAAACTTTCTTTCCAGATTTCATCTGAGGATACTTCCTTTTTCACCATAGCCCTCTATGGACTTCCAAATATCACTTTGCCAATTCCACAAGAAGTGTCTTAGCGAAAGGATTCTTGAGGGGAAAGCTGTAACTGTGTAAGATGATTTCCCAGAACACAAAGAAGTTTCTCAGAAAGCTTCTTTCTCTTTGTTATCAGAGGATATTTCCTTTGGCCCTATAGTCTTCAAAGTGATCCGAAATATCTGTTCTCAGATTCCCCAGAAATAAGACTAGCAAAGAGATCCACGTAATACAGACGTAACTCTGTGAGATGAATTAACAGAACACTAAGCAGTTTCTCAGAAAGCTTCTTTCCAGATTTCATCTGAGGATATTTCCTTTTTCACCAAAGCCCTCTATGGGCTTCCAAATATCATTTGCCAATTCCACAAGAACTGTCTTAGCGAAAGGCTTCTTGAGGGGAAAGCTGTAACTCTGTGAGATGATTTCACAGAACACAAAGAAGTTTCTCAGAAAGCTTCTTTCTCTTTGTTATCGGAGGATATTTCCTTTGGCCCGATAGTCTTCAAAGGGATCCGAAATATCTGTTCTCAGATTCCACAGAAATAAAGCTAGCAAGGAGATCCACGAAATACAGATGTAACTCTGTGAGATGAATTAACAGTACAATAAGTAGTTTCTCAGAGAGCTTCTTTCCAGATTTCCTCTGAAGATATTTATTTTTTTAACATAGCCCTCTATGCGCTTCCAAATATCACTTTGTCAATTCCACAAGAACTGTCTTAGCGAAAGGCTTCTTGAGGGGAAAGCTGTAACTCTGTGAGATGATTTCACAGAACACAAAGAAGTTTCTCAGAAAGCTTCTTTCTCTTTGTTATCGGAGGATATTTCCTTTGGCCCTAGAATCTTCAAAGGATCCGAAATATCTGTTCTCAGATTCCACAGAAATAAGGCTATCAAACTCATCCAGGAAATACAGATGTAACTCTGTGAGATGAACTAACAGAATACTAAGCAGTTTCTCAGAAAGCTTCTTTCCAGATTTCTTCTGAGGATATTTCCTTTTACACCACAGCCCTCTATGGGCTTCCAAATATCACTTTGCCAATTCCACAAGAACTGTCTTAGCGAAAGGCTTCTTGAGGGGAAAGCTGTAACTCTGTGAGATGATTTCACAGAACACAAAGAAGTTTCTCAGAAAGCTTCTTTCTCTTTGTTATCGGAGGATATTTCCTTTGGCCCGATAGTCTTCAAAGTGATCCGAAATATCTGTTCTCAGATTCCACAGAAATAAGGCTAGCAAAGAGATCCACGAAATACAGATGTAACTCTGTGAGATGAATTAAAAGAACACTAAGCAGTTTCTCAGAAAGCTTCTTTCCAGATTTCATCTGAGGATATTTCCTTTTTCACCACAGCCCTCTATGGGCTTCCAAATATCACTTTGCCAATTCCACAAGTATTGTCTTAGCGAAAGGCTTCTTGAGGGGAAAGCTGTAACTCTGTGAGATGATTTCACAGAACACAAAGGAGTTTCTCAGAAAGCTTCTTTATCTTTGTTATCGGAGTATATTTCCTTTGGCCCGATAGTCTTCAAAGGGATCCGAAATATCTGTTCTCAGATTCCACAGAAATAAGGCTAGCAAAGAGATCCACGAAATACAGATGTAACTCTGTGAGATGAATTAACAGAACACTAAGCAGTTTCTCAGAATGCTTCTTTCCAGATTTCATCTGAGGATATTTCCTTTATCACCATAGCAATCTATGGGCTTCCAAATATCACTTTGCCAATTCCACAAGAACTGTCTTAGCGAAAGGCTTCTTGAGGGGAAAGCTGTAACTCTGAGAGATGATTTCACAGAACACAAAGAAGTTTCTCAGAAAGCTTCTTTCTCTTTGTTATCGGAGGATATTTCCTTTGACCCTATAGTCTTCTAAGGGACCCGAAATATCTGTTCTCAGATTCCACAGAAATAAGGCTAGCAAAGAGATCCAGGAAATACAGATGTAACTCTGTGAGATGAATTAACAGAACACTAAGCAGTTTCTCAGAAAGCTTGTTTCCAGATTTCATCTCAGGATATTTCCTTTTTCACCCCAGCCCTCTATGGGCTTCCAAATATCACTTTGCCAATTCCACAAGAACTGTCTTAGCGAAAGGCTTCTTTAGGGTAAAGTTGTAACTCTGTGAGATGATTTCACAGAACACAAAGAAGTTTCTCAGAAAGCTTCTTTCTCTTTGTTATCGGAGGATATTTCCTTTGTCCCAATAGTCTTCTAAGGCATCCGAAATATCTGTTCTCAGATGCCACAGAAATAAGGCCAGCAAAGAGATCCACGAAACACAGATGTAACTCTCTGAGATGAATTAACAGAACACTAAGCAGTTTTTCACAAACTTTCTTTCCAGATTTCATCTGAGGATACTTCCTTTTTCACCATAGCCCTCTATGGACTTCCAAATATCACTTTGCCAATTCCACAAGAACTGTCTTAGCGAAAGGATTCTTGAGGGGAAAGCTGTAACTCTGTAAGATGATTTCACAGAACACAAAGAAGTTTCTCAGAAAGCTTCTTTCTCTTTGTTATCAGAGGATATTTCCTTTGGCCCTATAGTCTTCAAAGGGATCCGAAATATCTGTTCTCAGATTCCACAGAAATAAGGCTAGCAAAGAGATCCACGAAATACAGATGTAACTCTGTGAGATGAATTAACAGAACACTAAGCAGTTTCTCAGAAAGCTTCTTTCCAGATTTCATCTGAGGATACTTCCTTTTTCACCATAGCCCTGTATGGGCTTCCAAATATCACTTTGCCAATTCCGCAAGAACTGTCTTAGCGAAAGGCTTCTGGAGAGGAAAGCTGTAACTCTGTAAGATGATTTCAGTGAACACAAAGAAGTTTCTCAGAAAGCTTCTTTCTCTTTGTTATCAGAGGATATTTCCTTTGGCCCTATAGTCTTCTAAGGGATCCGTAATATCTGTTCTCAGTTTCCACAGAAATAAGGCTAGCAAAGAGATCCACGAAATACAGATGTAACTCTGTGAGATGAATTAAAAGAACACTAAGCAGTTTCTGAGAAAGCTACTTTCCAGATTTCATTTGAGGACATTTCCTTTTTCACCATACCCTCTATGCGCTTCCAAATATCACTTTGCCAATTCCACAAGAACTGTCTTTGAGAAAGGCGTCTTGAGGGGAAAGCTATAACCTGTGAGATGATTTCACAGAACACAAAGAAGTTTCTCAGAAAGCTTCTTTCTCTTTCTTATCGGAGGATATTTCCTTTGGGCCTATAGTCTTCAAAGGATCCGAAATATCTGTTCTCAGATTCCACAGAAATAAGGCTAGCAAAGAGATCCACGAAATACAGATGTAACTCTGTGAGATGAATTAACAGAACATTAAGCCGTTTCTCAGAAAGTTTCTTTCCAGATTTCATCTCAGGATATTTCCTTTTTCACCCCAGCCCTCTATGGGCTTCCAAATATCACTTTGCCAATTCCACAAGAACTGTCTTAGCGAAAGGCTTCTTGAGGGTAAAGTTGTAACTCTGTGAGAGGATTTCACAGAACACAAAGGAGTTTCTCAGAAAGCTTCTTTCTCTTTGTTATCGGAGGATATTTCCTTTGTCCCTATAGTCTTCTAAGGCATCCGAAATATCTGTTCTCAGATGCCACAGAAATAAGGCCAGCAAAGAGATCCACGAAACACAGATGTAACTCTCTGAGATGAATTAACAGAACACTAAGCAGTTTTTCACAAACTTTCTTTCCAGATTTCATCTGAGGATACTTCCTTTTTCACCATAGCCCTCTATGGACTTCCAAATATCACTTTGCCAATTCCACAAGAAGTGTCTTAGCGAAAGGATTCTTGAGGGGAAAGCTGTAACTCTGTAAGATGATTTCCCAGAACACAAAGAAGTTTCTCAGAAAGCTTCTTTCTCTTTGTTATCAGAGGATATTTCCTTTGGCCCTATAGTCTTCAAAGTGATCCGAAATATCTGTTCTCAGATTCCCCAGAAATAAGACTAGCAAAGAGATCCACGTAATACAGACGTAACTCTGTGAGATGAATTAACAGAACACTAAGCAGTTTCTCAGAAAGCTTCTTTCCAGATTTCATCTGAGGCTATTTCCTTTTTCACCAAAGCCCTCTATGGGCTTCCAAATATCATTTGCCAATTCCACAAGAACTGTCTTAGCGAAAGGCTTCTTGAGGGGAAAGCTGTAACTCTGTGAGATGATTTCACAGAACACAAAGAAGTTTCTCAGAAAGCTTCTTTCTCTTTGTTATCAGAGGATATTTCCTTTGGCCCTATAGTCTTCTAAGGGATCCGTAATATCTGTTCTCAGTTTCCACAGAAATAAGGCTAGCAAAGAGATCCACGAAATACAGATGTAACTCTGTGAGATGAATTAAAAGAACACTAAGCAGTTTCTGAGAAAGCTACTTTCCAGATTTCATTTGAGGACATTTCCTTTTTCACCATACCCTCTATGCGCTTCCAAACATCACTTTGCCAATTCCACAAGAACTGTCTTTGAGAAAGGCGTCTTGAGGGGAAAGCTATAACCTGTGAGATGATTTCACAGAACACAAAGAAGTTTCTCAGAAAGCTTCTTTCTCTTTCTTATCGGAGGATATTTCCTTTGGGCCTATAGTCTTCAAAGGATCCGAAATATCTGTTCTCAGATTCCACAGAAATAAGGCTAGCAAAGAGATCCACGAAATACAGATGTAACTCTGTGAGATGAATTAACAGAACACTAAGCCGTTTCTCAGAAAGCTTCTTTCCAGATTTCATCTCAGGATATTTCCTTTTTCACCCCAGCCCTCTATGGGCTTCCAAATATCACTTTGCCAATTCCACAAGAACTGTCTTAGCGAAAGGCTTCTTGAGGGTAAAGTTGTAACTCTGTGAGATGATTTCACAGAACACAAAGGAGTTTCTCAGAAAGCTTCTTTCTCTTTGTTATCGGAGGATATTTCCTTTGTCCCTATAGTCTTCTAAGGCATCCGAAATATCTGTTCTCAGATGCCACAGAAATAAGGCCAGCAAAGAGATCCACGAAACACAGATGTAACTCTCTGAGATGAATTAACAGAACACTAAGCAGTTTTTCACAAACTTTCTTTCCAGATTTCATCTGAGGATACTTCCTTTTTCACCATAGCCCTCTATGGACTTCCAAATATCACTTTGCCAATTCCACAAGAAGTGTCTTAGCGAAAGGATTCTTGAGGGGAAAGCTGTAACTCTGTAAGATGATTTCCCAGAACACAAAGAAGTTTCTCAGAAAGCTTCTTTCTCTTTGTTATCAGAGGATATTTCCTTTGGCCCTATAGTCTTCAAAGTGATCCGAAATATCTGTTCTCAGATTCCCCAGAAATAAGACTAGCAAAGAGATCCACGTAATACAGACGTAACTCTGTGAGATGAATTAACAGAACACTAAGCAGTTTCTCAGAAAGCTTCTTTCCAGATTTCATGTGAGGATATTTCCTTTTTCACCAAAGCCCTCTATGGGCTTCCAAATATCATTTGCCAATTCCACAAGAACTGTCTTAGCGAAAGGCTTCTTGAGGGGAAAGCTGTAACTCTGTGAGATGATTTCACAGAACACAAAGAAGTTTCTCAGAAAGCTTCTTTCTCTTTGTTATCGGAGGATATTTCCTTTGGCCCTAGAGTCTTCAAAGGATCCGAAATATCTGTTCTCAGATTCCACAGAAATAAGGCTATCAAAGAGATCCAGGAAATACAGATGTAACTCTGTGAGATGAATTAACAGAATACTAAGCAGTTTCTCAGAAAGCTTCTTTCCAGATTTCTTCTGAGGGTATTTCCTTTTACACCACATCCCTCTATGGGCTTCCAAATATCACTTTGCCAATTCCACAAGAACTGTCTTAGCGAAAGGCTTCTTGAGGGGAAAGCTGTAATTCTGTGAGATGATTTCACAGAACACAAAGAAGTTTCTCAGAAAGCTTCTTTCTCTTTGTTATCGGAGTTTATTTCCTTTGGCCCTATAGTCTTCAAAGGGATCCGAAATATCTGTTCTGAGATTACACAGAAATAAGGATAGCCAAGAGATCCACGATATACAGATGTAACTCTTTGAGATGAATTAAAAGAACAGTAAGCAGTTTCTCAGAAAGCTTCTTTCCAGATTTCATCTGAGGATATTTCCTTTTACACCACAGCCCTCTATGGGATTCCAAATATCACTTTGCCAATTCCACAAGAACTGTCTTAGCGAAAGGCTTCTTGAGGGTAAAGTTGTAACTCTGTGAGATGATTTCCCAGAACACAAAGGAGTTTCTCAGAAAGCTTCCTTCTCTTTGTTATCGGAGATTATTTCCTTTGGCCCTATAGTCTTCAAAGGGATCCGAAATATCTGTTCTCAGATTCCACAGATATAAGGCTAGCAAAGAGATCCAAGAAATACAGATGTAACTCTGTGAGATGAATTAACAGAACACTAAGCTGTTTCTCAGAAAGCTTCTTTCCAGATTTCATCTGAGGATATTTCCTTTTTCACCATTGCCCTATATGCGCTTCGAAATATCACTTTGCCAATTCCACAAGAACTCTCTTAGCGAAAGGCTTCTTGAGGGGAAAGCTGTAACTCTGTGAGATGATTTCACAGAACACAAAGAAGTTTCTCAGAAAGCTTCTTTCTCTTTGTTATCGGAGGATATTTAATTTGGCCCTATAGTCTTCAAAGGGATCCGAAATATCTGTTCTCAGATTCCACAGAAATAAAGCTAGCGAGGAGATCCACGAAATACAGATATAATTCTGTGAGATGAATTAACAGAACAATAAGTAGTTTCTCAGAGAGCTTCTTTCCAGATTTCCTCTGAGGATATTTCTTTTTTTAACCATAGCCCTCTAAGCGCTTCCAAATATCACTTTGCCAATTCCACAAGAACTGTCTTAGCGAAAGGCTTCTTGAGGGGAAAGCTGTAACTCTGTGAGATGATTTCACAGAACACAAAGAAGTTTCTCAGGAAGCTTACTTCACTTTGTTATCAGAGGATATTTCCTTTGACCCTATAGTCTTCAAAGGGATCCGAAATATCTGTTCTCAGATTCCACAGAAATAAAGCTAGCAAGGAGATCCACGAAATACAGATGTAATTCTGTGAGATGAATTAACAGAACAATAAGTAGTTTCTCAGAGAGCTTCTTTCCAGATTTCCTCTGAGGATATTTCTTTTTTTAACCATAGCCCTCTATGCGCTTCCAAATATCACTTTGCCAATTCCACAAGAACTGTCTTAGCGGAAGGCTTCTTGAGGGGAAAGCTGTAACTCTGTGAGATGATTTCACAGAACACAAAGAAGTTTCTCAGAAAGCTTCTTTCTCTTTGTTATCGGAGGATATTTCTTTTGGCCCGATAGTCTTCAAAGGGATCAGAAATATCTGTTCTCAGATTCCACAGAAATAAGGCTAGCAAAGAGATCCACGAAATACAGATGTAACTCTGTGAGACGAATTAACAGAACACTAAGCAGTTTCTCAGAATGCTTCTTTCCAGATTTCATCTGAGGATATTTCCTTTTTCACCATAGCCCTCTATGCGTTTGCAAATCTCACTTTGCGAATTCCACAAGAACTGTCTTAGCGAAAGGCTTCTTGAGGGGAAAGCTGTAATACTGTGAGATGATTTCACAGAACACAAAGAAGTTTCTCAGAAAGCTTCTTTCTCTTTGTTATCGGAGTTTATTTCCTTTGGCCCTATAGTCTTCAAAGGGATCCGAAATATCTGTTCTTAGATTCCGCAGAAATAAGGATAGCCAAGAGATCCACGATATACAGATGTAACTCTTTGAGATGAATTAAAAGAACACTAAGCAGTTTCTCAAAAAACTTCTTTCCAGATTTCATCTGAGGATATTTCCTTTTTCACCGTAGCCCTCCATTGGCTTCCAAATATCACTTTGCCAATTCCACAAGAACTGTCTTAGCGAAAGGCTTCTTGAGGGGAAAGCTGTAACTCTGTGAGATGATTTCACAGAACACAAAGAAGTTTCTCAGAAAGCTTCTTTCTCTTTGTTATCGGAGGATATTTCCTTTGGCCCTAGAGTCTTCAAAGGATCCGAAATATCTGTTCTCAGATTCCACAGAAATAAGGCTAGCAAAGAGATCCAGGAAATACAGATGTAACTCTGTGAGATGAATTAACAGAACACTAAGCAGTTTCTCAGAAAGCTTCTTTCCAGATTTCATCTGAGGATATTTCCTTTTACACCACAGCCCTCTATGGTCTTCCAAATATCACTTTGCCAATTCCACAAGAACTGTCTTAGCGAAAGGCTTCTTGAGGGTAAAGTTGTAACTCTGTGAGATGATTTCACAGAACACAAAGGAGTTTCTCAGAAAGCTTCTTACTCTTTGTTATCGGAGATTATTTCCTTTGGCCCTATAGTCTTCAAAGGGATCCGAAATATCTGTTCTCACATTCCACAGAAATAAGGCTAGCAAAGAGATCCAAGAAATACAGATGTAACTCTGTGAGGTGAATTAACAGAACACTAAGCAGTTTCTCAGAAAGCCTCTTTCCAGATTTCATCTGAGGATGTTTCCTTTATCACCATAGCCCTCTATGGGCTTCCAAATATCACTTTGCCAATTCCACAAGAACTGTCTTAGCGAAAGGCTTCTTGAGGGGAAAGCTGCAATACTGTGAGTTGATTTCACAGAAAACAAAGAAGTTTCTCAGAAAGCTTCTTTCCCTTTGTTATCGGAGTTTATTTCCTTTGGCCCTATAGTCTTCAAAGGGATCCGAAATATCTGTTCTTAGATTCCGCAGAAATAAGGATAGCCAAGAGATCCACGATATACAGATGTAACTCTTTGAGATGAATTAAAAGAACACTAAGCAGTTTCTCAAAAAACTTCTTTCCAGATTTCATCTGAGGATATTTCCTTTTTCACCGTAGCCCTACATTGGCTTCCAAATATCACTTTGCCAATTCCACAAGAACTGTCTTAGCGAAAGTCTTCTTGAGGGGAAAGCTGTAACTCTGTGAGATGATTTCACAGAACACAAAGAAGTTTCTCAGAAAGCTTCTTTCTCTTTGTTATCGGAGGATATTTCCTTTGGCCCTAGAGTCTTCAAAGGATCCGAAATATCTGTTCTCAGATTCCATAGAAATAAGGCTAGCAAATGATCCACGAAATACAGATGTAACTCAGTGAGATGAATTAACAGAACACTAAGAAGTTTCTCAGAAAGCTTCTTTCCAGATTTCATCTGAGGATATTTCCTTTTTCACCCCAGCAATCTATGGGCTTCCAAATATCACTTTGCCAATTCCACAAGAACTGTCTTAGCGAAAGGCTTATTGAGGAGAAAGCTGTAACTCTGTGAGATGATTTCACAGAACACAAAGAAGTTTCTCATAAACCTTCTTTCTCTTTGTTATCGGAGGATATTTCCTTTGGCCCTATAGTCTTCAAAGGATGCGAAATATCTGTTCTCAGATTCCACAGATATAAGGCTAGCAAAGAGATCCATGAAATACAGATGTAACTCTGTGAGATGAATTAACAGAACACTAAGTAGTTTCTCAGAAAGCTTCTTTCCAGATTTCATCTGAGGATATTTCTTTTTTTAAACATAGCCCTCTATGCGCTTCCAAATATCACTTTGCCAATTCCACAAGAACTGTCTTAGCGAAAGGCTTCTTGAGGCGAAAGCTGTAACTCTGTGAGTTGATTTCACAGAACACAAAGAAGTTTCTCAGAAAGCTTCTTTCTCTTTGTTATCAGAGGATATTTCCTTTGGCCCTAGAGTCTTCAAAGGATCCGAAATATCTGTTCTCAGATTCCACAGAAATAAGGCTTGCAAAGAGATCCACGAAATACAGATGTAACTCTGTGAGATGAATTAACAGAACACTAAGCAGATTCTCAGAAAGCTTCTTTCCAGATTTCATCTGAGGTTATTTCCTTTATCACCATAGCCCTCCATGGGCTTCCAAATATCACTTTGCCAATTCCACAAGAACTGTCTTAGCGAAAGGCTTCTTGAGGGGAAAGCTGTAAGTCTGTGAGATAATTTCACAGAACACAAAGATGTTTCTCAGAAAGCTTATTTCTCTTTGTTATCGGAGGATATTTCCTTTGACCCTATAGTCTTCTAAGAGATCCGTAATATCTGTTCTCAAATTCCACAGAAATAAGGCTAGCAAAGACATTCACGAAATACAGATGTAACTCTGTGAGATGAATTAACAGAACACTAAGCAGTTTCTCAGAAAGCTTCTTTTCAGATTTCATCTGAGGATATTTCCTTTTTCACCATAGCCCTCTATGGGCTTCCAAATATCATTTTGCCTATTCCTCAATAACTGCCTTAGCGAAAGGCTTCATGAGGGGAAAGCTGGAACTCTGTGAGATGAGTTCACAGAACACCAAGAAGGTTCTCAGAAAGCTTCTTTCTCTTTGTTATCGGAGGATATTTCCTTTGGCCCTATAGTCTTCAAAGGGATCCGAAATATCTGTTCTCAGATTCCAGAGAAATAAGGCTAGCAAAGAGATCCACGAAATACAGATGTAACTCTGTGAAATGAATTAACAGAACACTAAGTAGTTTCTCAGAAAGCTTCTTTGCAGATTTCCTCTGAGGATATTTCCTTTTTCACCATACCCCTCTATCGGCTTCCAAATATCACTTTGCCAATTCCACAAGAACTGTCTTAGCGAAAGGCTTGTTGAGGGAAAAGCTGTAACTCTGTGAAATGATTTCACAGAACACAAAGAAGTGTCTCAGAACGCTTCTTTCTCTTTTTTATCGGAGGATATTTCCTTTGGCCCTATAGTCTTCAAAGGGATTCGAAATATCTGTTCTCAGATTCCACAGAAATAAGGCTAGCAAAGAGATCCACGAAATACAGATGTAACTCGGTGAGATGAATTAACAGAACACTAAGCAGTTTCTCAGAAAGCTTCTTTCCATATTTCATCTGAGGATATTTCCTTTTTCACCATAGCCCTCTATGCGCTTCCAAATATCACACTGCCAATTCAACAAGAACTGTCTTAGCGAATTGCTTCTTGAGGAGAAAGCTGTAACTCTGTGAGATGATTTCAAAGAACACAAAGAAGTTTCTCAGAAAGCTTCCTTCTCTTTGTTATCGGAGTTTATTTCCTCTGGCACTATAGTCTTCAAAGGGATCCGAAATATATGTTCTCAGATTCCACAGAAATAAGGCTAGCAAAGAGATCCACGAAATACAGATGTAACTCTGTGAGATGTATTAACAAAACACTAAGCAGTTTCTCAGAAAGCTTCTTTCCATATTTCATCAAAGGATATTTCCTTTTTCACCATAGTCCTCTATGCGCTTCCAAATATCACTTTGCCAATTCCACAAGAACTGTCTTAGCGAAAGGCTTCTTGAGGGGAAAGCTGTAACTCTGTGAGATGATTTCACAGAACACAAAGAAGTTTCTCAGAAAGCTTCTTTCTCTTTGTTATCGGAGGATATTTGCTTTGGCCCTATAATCTTAAAAGGGATCCGAAATATCTGTTCTCAGATTCCATAGAAATAAGGCTAGCAAAGAGATCCACGAAATACAGATGTAACTCTGAAAGATGAATTAACAGAACACTAAGAACTTTCTCAGAAAGCTTCTTTCCAGATTTCATCGGAGGATATTTCCTTTTTGACCATAGCCCTCTATGGGCTTCCAAATATCACATTGCCAATTCCACAAGAACTGTCTTAGTGAAAGGCTTCTTGAGGGGAAAGCTGTAACTCTGTGAGATGATTTCACAGAACACAAAGAAGTTTCTCTGAAAGCTTCTTTCTCTTTGTTATCAGAGATTATTTAATTTGGCAATATAGACTTCAAAGAGATCCGAAATATCTGTTCTCAGATTTCAAGGAAATAAGGCTAGCAAAGAGATCCACGAAATACAGATGTAACTTTCTGAGGTGAATTCACAGAACACTAAGCAGTTTCTCAGAAAGCTTCTTTCCATATTTCATCTGAGGATATTTAATTTTTTAACCATAGCCTTCTATGCGCTTCCAAATATCATTTTGCTAATTCCACAAGAACTGTCTTAGCGAAAGTGTTCTTGAGGGGAAAGCTTTAACTCTGTGAGATGATTTCACAGAACACAAAGAAGTTCCTCAGAAAGCTTCTTTCTCTTTGTTATCGGAGGAAATTACCTTTGGCCCTATAGTCTTCAAAGGGATCCGAAATATCTGTTCTCAGATTCCACAAAAATAAGGCTAGCAAAGAGATCCACGAAATACAGATGTAACTCTGTGAGATGAATTAACAAAACACTAAGCAGTTTCTCAGAAAGCTGCTTTCCAGATTTCATCTGAGGATATTTCCTTTTTCACCATAGCCCTCTAAGGGCTTAAAAATATCACTTTGCCAATTCCACAAGAACTGTCTTAGCGAAAGACTTCTTGAGGGGAAAGCGGTAACTCTGTGAGATGATTTCACAGAACACAAAGAAGTTTCTCAGAAAGCTTCTTTCTCCTTGTTATCGGAGGATATTTCCTTTGGCCCAATAGTCTTCAAAGGGATATGAAATATCTGTTCTCAGATTCCACAGAAATACGGCTAGCAAAGAGATCCACGAAATACAGGTGTAACTCTGTGAGATGAATTAACAGAACTCTAAGCAATTTCTCAGAAAGCATCTTTCCAGATTTCATCTGAGGATATTTCCTTTTTCACCAGAGCCCTCTATGGGCTTCCAAATATCACATTGCCAATTCCACAAGAACTGTCTTAGTGAAAGGCTTCTTGAGGGGAAAGCTGTAACTCTGTGAGATGATTTCACAGAACAAAAAGAAGTTTCTCAGAAAGCTTCTTTCTCTTTGTTATCGGAGGATATTTGTTTGGTCCTATAGTCTTCAAAGGGATCAGATATATCTGTTCTCAGATTCCACAGAAATAAGGCTAGCAAAGAGATCCACGAAATACAGATGTAATTCTGAGAGATGAATTAACAGAACACTAAGAACTTTCTCAGAAAGCTTCTTTCCAGATTTCATCGGAGGATATTTCCTTTTTGACCATAGCCCTCTATGGGCTTCCAAATATCACTTTGCCAATTCTACAAGAACTGTTAGCGAAAGGCTTCTTGAGGGGAAAGCTGTAACTCTGTGAGATGATTTCACAGAACACAAAGAAGTTTCTGAGAAAGCTTCTTTCTCTTTGTATCGGAGGATATTTACTTTGGCCCTATAGTCTTCAAAGGGATCAGAAATATCTGTTCTCAGATTCCACAGAAATAAGGCTAGCAAAGAGATCCACGAAATACAGATGTAACTCTGTGAGATGGATTAACAGAACACTAAGCAGTTTCTCAGAAAGCTTCTTTCCAGTTTTCATCTGAGGATATTTCCTTTTTCACCATTGCCCTCTATGGGCTTCCAAATATCACTTTGCCAATTCCACATGAACTGTCTTAGCGAAAGGCTTCTTGAGGGGAAAGCTGTAACTCTGTGAGATGATTTCACAGAACACAAAGAAGTTTCTCAGAAAGCTTCTTTCTCTTTCTTATCAGAGGACATTTCCTTTGGGCCTAGAGTCTTCAAAGGGATACGAAATATCTGTTCTCAGATTCCACAGAAATAAGGCTAGCAAAGATATCCAGGAAATACACATGTAACTCTGTGAGATGAATTAAGAGAACATTAAGCAGTTTCTCAGAAAGCTTCTTTCCAGATTTCATCTGAGGATATTTCCTTTTTCACCATAGCCCTCTACGGGCTTCCAAATATCACTTTGCGAATTCCACAAGAACTGTCTTAGCGAAAGGCTTCATGGGGGGAAAGCTGTAACTCTGTGAAATGATTTCACAGAACTCAAAGAAGTTTCTCAAAAAGCATCTTTCTCTTTGTTATCGGAGGATATTTCCTTTGGCCCTATAGTCTTCAAAGGGATCCGAAATATCTGTTCTCAGATTCCACAGAAATAAGGCTAGCAAAGAGATCCACGAAATACAGATGTAATTCTGTGAGATGAATAAACAGAACCCTAAGCAGTTTCTCAGAAAGCTTCTTTCCAGATTTCATCTGAGGATATTTCCTTTTTCACCATAGACCTCTATGCGCTTCCAAATATCACTCTGCCAATTCAACAAGAACTGTCTTAGAGAAATGCTTCTTGAGGGGAATGCTGTAACTCTGTGAGATATTTTCAAAGAACACAAAGAAGTTTCTCAGAAAGCTTCTTTCTATTTGTTATCGGAGTTTATTTCCTCTGGCACTATAGTCTTCAAAGGGATTCGAAATATATGTTCTCAGATTCCACAGAAATAAGGCTAGCAAAGAGATACACCAAATACAAATGTAACTCTGTGAGATGAATTAACAGAACACTAAGCAGTTTCTCAGAAGGCTTCTTTCCAGATTTCATCAGGATATTTCCTTTTTCACCATAGCCCTCAATGCGCTTCCAAATATCACTTTGCCAATTCCACAAGAACTGTCTTAGCGAAAGGCTTCTTGAGGGGAAAGCTGTAACTCTGTGAGATGATTTCACAGAACACAAAGAAGTTTCTCAGAAAGCTTCTTTCTCTTTATTATCGGAGGATATTTCCTTTGGCCTTATAGTCTTCAAAGGGATCCGAAACAACTGTTCTCATATTCCACAGAAATAAGGATAGCAAAGAGATCCACGAAATACAGATTTAACTCTGTGAGATGAATTAACAAAACACTAAGCCGTTTCTCAGAAAGCTTCTTTCCAGATTTCATCTCAGGATATTTCCTTTTTCAGCATAGCCCTCTATGAGCTTCCAAATGAAACTTTTCCAATTCCACAAGAACTGTCTTAGCGAAAGGCTTCTTGAGGGGAAAGCGGTAACTCTGTGAGATGACTTCACAGAACACAAAGAAGTTTCTCAGAAAGCTTCTTTCTCTTTCTTATCGGAGGATATTTCCTTTGGCCCTATACTCTTCAAAGGGATCCGAAATATCTGTTCACAGATTCCACAGAAAGAAGGCTAGCAAAGAGATCCACGAAATATAGATGTAACTCTGTGAGATGAATTAACAGAAGACTAAGCAGTTTCTCAGAAAGCTTCTTTGCAGATTTCATCTGAGGATATTTCCGTTTTAACCATAGCCCTCTAGGCGCTTCCAAATATCACTTTGCCAATTCCACAACAACTGTCTTAGCGAAAGCCTTCTTGAGGGGAAAGCTGTAACTCTGTGAGATGATTTCACAGAAAACAAAGAAGTTTCTCAGAAAGCTTCTTTCTCTTTGTTATCGGAGGACATTTCCTTTGGGCCTAGAGTCTTCAAAAGGATCCGAAATATCTGTTCTCAGATTCCACAGAAATAAGGCTCGCAAAGCAATCCACGAAATACAGATGTAACTCTGTGAGATGTATTAAAAAAACACTAAGCAGATTCTCAGAAAGCTTCTTTCCAGATTTCATCTGAGGATATTCCCTTTTTCACCATAGCCCTCTATGCGCTTCCAAATATCACTTTGCCAATTCCACAAGAACTGTCTTAGCGAAAGGCTTCTTGAGGGGAAAGCTGTAACTCTGTGAGATGATTTCACAGAACACAAAGAAGTTTCTCAGAAAGCTTCTTTCTCTTTGTTATCGGAGGATATTTCCATTGGCCCTATAGTCTTCAAAGGGATCCGAAATATCTGTACTCAGATTCCACAAAAATAAGGCTAGCAAAGAGATCCACGAAATACAGATGTAACTCTGTGAGATGAATTAACAAAACACTAAGCAGTTTCTCAGAAAGCTTCTTTCCAGATTTCATCTGAGGATATTACCTTTTTCACCATAGCCCTCTAAGGGCTTCCAAATATCACTTTGCCAATTCCACAAGAACTGTCTTATCGAAAGACTTCTTGTAGGGAAAGCGGTAACTCTGTGAGATGATTTCACAGAACACAAAGAAGTTTCTCAGAAAGCTTCTTTCTCTTTGTTATCGGAGGATATTTCCTTTGGCCCTATAGTCTTCAAAGGGATCCGAAATATCTGTTCTCAGATTCCACAGAAATACGGCTAGCAAAGAGATCCACGAAATACAGGTGTAACTCTGTGAGATGAATTCACAGAACTCTAAGCAGTTTCTCAGAAAGCTTCTTTCCAGATTTCATCTGAGGATATTTCCTTTTTCACCATAGCCCTCTATGCGCTTCCAAATATCACTTTGCAATTCCACAAGAACTGTCTTAGCGAAAGGCTTCTTGAGGGGAAAGCTGTAACTCTGTGAGATGATTTCACAGAACACAAAGAAGTTTCTCAGAAAG